>NC_136619.1:21242611-21925111 GCF_933228915.1 Telmatherina bonti | reverse complement strand
ATAAGGGAATATAAAGATATTCGAGTCATGTAAAAGATTTTTAAATATTTCTATAATCATATAAAAGCTGTCACCACAAGTTAGTAAATCTTGTCTGATACTACACTTTACACTGTGCAGGATGAAAGTAGTTTAAGACACAAGAAATAAATGACAGCACTCGGCTTTGTTCATGCACAGTCCACATAAAACTACTCTTGTCATCTACAGGGGAGGAACAGATTAAACTATAAATGACTAAGCCGTTTTCACATTAGTACAAGATCATGGCCTTAAGTTAATCTGTATCTAATCTTATTGACATTAGGAGTGATATGTCGAAATATTTAAGTTAAAGAGCTGCAGAAGATAATCAAATGTGCACATGAAAACCGGGATAGAATATTAATCCTTGAACAACATTAATCAACAACCAATATCTGAGAAAAGACAATAAAAAGATAATCTTCAATGCATGGGATGTTACTAATTCATGAAAACACGAAGGTAATGTGCACATTGACAGTTGTTAAAACTAATCCAATATGCTGATTTGGCTGGTGAGTGGTTGTGTATTTATTTGGTGAGTTTGTGTATACTTATGCTCATCCATGTCTGTTAGTCTGCCTGAATGAATGATGGTGGTGGGTATAATCCATCACTAGTTGATAGTGCTCACAAAAAAGAAGCCCTTTTTGCTGAGAGGACAGCCCTTATGCGGACAAAGACCACCATACTGGGGACTTCATAGGACCCAGCTGAAAAGGTGTTGCCCAGAGTTACCCCATTCACATTAACTGGCATGCTGGCCAAAGCCAGACATTACTGCTGACTTGGACCAGTTGGGCCACACATAGCCCAGAGCCTCGAAGGCCATTCACTCTACATGAGCCCACAGGCAAATAGCTTGAACTCTGCCACTGGGGAGAATCTAGAATTATTACCATTTTATTGGAGAACATGTCTTGGAAACTTCAAGGCTTTGAGTAAATCAATAAAAAGATTAAAATGTTATCAACATAATTTTGGTTTGACATTAAAAATGTCAAAGGTTCTTGTAGCCATATGTTTAATAATTTCACTCTAACAAGCATTTGCTTTAACAAGTAAGTCAACAGCAACCTGGTCTGGACATAAACAGAAACAGCATCTCTATCATAATGTTTGGGCAACTTGTTGTTTATGACCCTCTTTGACTTTCTATGAAGTAAGAGGACACACATAAGCCTATGCCATTATTTTTATATGGAGTATGATGCAACATGGCCAGGCATCAGTAAAGAAGTAAATATTAGTGTAATTGCAGAACATGGGTATCCCAGGGAATATTATAAAATTGATGGTTAGAGACAAAATTGATGATTAGAGACAGTAATATCAATAGGCTCAGGGACAAATAGTGCTGTTATGTATTTGTAGAACAAATGTTAATTCTGACTATCAACTGATGCTCCAAATGCATAGACATTTGTGATGCTGACACACTGAATCCAGTTAATCACAAACATATAATTGTTGTCTGAAGCAGGTTAAACATATCCAGGATATACTTAGGCGATGATGCTTACCAATTAAACAATAAAGATTTTAATAAGTGGTATCACAACATCAAATATCAAAATAAATTCAATAATGGTTTTTATAGCCAGATTGACCAAACCTGGGTATAAATACATTTTTGTCCAACAAACTGGGTTGGCAAAAGAAGACCAACTGTAATCATTACAAAAAGACTGCGAAGCAACATAGCAGTTGCCGTCCAACCAGGAAATTGACAAAAAAAAGAAAAAAAGAAAAAAACAAAGAATGCTAATTATGCCAGTCTATAAATGAGGAAGTTGATAATAACACTGCCTTGTCATTATAGCACAATAGATCTAATATATGTGCGGTAGGTATAAATTTGAAGCACATGATCAATACTCACTATAAATTTTTTTTGGACTGAATAAAGATCAAACTGAGAAGTAATTCAAATCAGCCAGCAGGCTTATTGTAAATGTGTAACTTAATCTACATTTCCTTTTTCTTGCCACTTATAAAAGGGAAGACCCAGGTGCATCTGAGGAAAGTCGGACATCCCTTTTGCCAGACACTTTTTCCATATCATTCAATGGGATCCTGAGGCGTTCCCTGGTCAGTTGGGAGATCGGACCTCTCCTTCACATCCTGTATTTGCAATCTTGTTCTTTTGGTCACTACCCACAGCTCATAACTAGGTGAGGATAAGAATGAAGGCTGACCAGTAAATTGAGAGCATCACCTTTTGGCTAAGCTCCTTTTTTTTTTTTTTTTCCTTTTATAACCAAAATTTGCTGATGCAGAGTTTGCATTACTGCAGACGCTGCACAATCCACCTGCTCATTTCTTGCTCCATTGTTTCCTCGCTCATTAACAAGATCCAGAGATACTTGAACTCTTCCATTTGGGGCAGGATCCAATTTCTGATCCCAGAGAGCACACTCAACCTATGTCTGGCTGAGGACCATTGTTTCAGATATGGAGGCACTGGCTCTCATACCCAACAGCTTCACTTTTGGCTGATAATCACTCCAGTAAGTTGGAGATCATGGCCTAATGAAGCCAATAGAACCACACTCTGCAAATTGCAGAGACCCAAACCTTGAGGGCATGAAACCAGTTCCCCTCAACACCTTGGCTGTGCCCAGAAATTCAGTCTAAAAGTTATGAACAGAACTGGTGACAAAGGGCAGCCTTGGCAGAGTCCAACCCTTAATGGAAATTAATCCAACTTAGAGTTGACAAGGCAGGTCAAGCTATAACACCAGTTGTACATGGACCAGACAGCCCATATAAGGGGGTCTGATATATCATACTTTTGAAGCACCTCCCCACAGGAGAAGACATGATAGAATGCCTTTATTTCATATTCACGAAGCACATCTACACTTCTTGGGCAAACTCCCAATGCTTCTCCAAGACCCTGAAGAGAGTCTAGAGTTGTTCCACTGATCCATGACTGGGACATATATTGTAGATCAACATATGTCAGACCCTATTTTTAAGGACCCCTAACAGACTTTACCAGGGAGGCTGAGGAGAGCAATCCTCCTACGGACCCGGGACAATCAATGAGCCATATTTTCTTCTTTGTCCTTGGTCACTGGTTGTTTCCATAAATACCTCCTCATTGTGAGCAGCTGTTAACTCCGACATGACTGAGCTGGTTTGGTCTGCTAAAGTGCAGTGTAAAAGTGTGAACCAAACCAAAGATATGCAAATTTTGGGAATTTCCCGCCCAATCACATTAAGTAGCATCCTGAGAACAATTTTGTTGGCATTAAGTGCAAGATGCAGAGAAGTACATCTCTGTAAGGTAAGCATAAAAGTAAAAATGTACTTTTAAGACATTTTGATTTAGACTAATAGCATACAAAATTAAAAGCAAATATGCAAAGAACTCCTACAACAAAATCTGTTGTTCTGTTATGGTAAAGCAGATAAATAAATATTTTCTGTCTTTACATTTACATTAGATCTGACTGATTTTAACTATTAATAAAATTCAAAATAAAACTCGAATGATATAGATCCCTCAAATAACTCATAAGCTTGAGGGAATAACCCTTTAGAGAAAAAGCTGATGCACTTTTAGTGGACATGGCTGGCAATTTTTGGGAGGTAGAATGTAAACAACTAATATAATGTACTGCTTATCTAAGAACCCTGGCAATTTGGACAGAATACATCTTTTCGTCATAAAATTTGCCTGTAAAAAAATCAAATATGCACAGCTTTGTATTGTGGACTCAAATGGCAAAAAAATTAAAGTCACCATGTAAATATATTATGCACTACATTTTTTAAAAATCTTTTCAAACAAACGCACATCTGTCTCCCACCCACCGTCTCTCTCACTCACATTTCCCCTCCATTCCTGCTGCACCTCCACCTCTGCTCTCCTTTCCAGTACCCTCCCTGTGGGCAGGTGGTTGTGTAAATTTAGCCACAGCTAGGTGAGGTGCTTCCTGGGTAGACTGTTGGCAAAGCCACCTTTAGGGTGTTCAAGATGTCAGACGGAATGAGACACCACCTCGACTGCCCTGTCAAAAAATTCACCACCTTCCATTTCCCACACAACCCCTAGGTTCTCAAAGCACTGTGGGTGATGAGGGAATTCTTGTTTTGTATTTTTTAATTTAGCCTGAAACGCACCAGCCATTACCTAACCCAGAGCGGTGGCTGAGTGTTAATTGTGAAACATTACTAAAGCTATTAAAACAGTGAGCCAGATCCTGAGGAAAACACATGCCAAAGTTAAAAAAACAGACAATGTTAATGTGTGCTATACCTTCCCCTATAAAGGACTCCCAATAAAGAGTGACTCTGCTGAGGATATCTACATTTTAAAATGATGAGAACTAAACAAAGTAGAATTACATATACAAATGACAAGAAATAGCATAATGCTTATTAATAGTATTTCCATGTTATTAAGTCAAACTGGCACTAAAAATAAGTGTAAAAATTTTTTTTTCTTTATCAGCCAAATTGGCTTAAGAAGAAAAATTTTTAGACAGAATCTTCTTTTACTTTGCTTTTTATGGAGGTAAAACACTATGTTACATGTAAGGGAAAATACTTTGAAAGTCTTTTTTGCAGACTTGAGAAATTGTTGAGAACCCCTCCAAAACAAAACAAACAACAACGACAGAAAAAATAAAGAAAAAAATCAACACCACACCCCTAAAAAACAAACAAACAAACAAAAAACTGTGCAGCCCTAGCAGGTCACCAAACAATGAACAACAGTAAGACACTCTTCCCGGAAAACAGTTATAATATGAGGATAAGAACAATGTTTCAGGTCAATTGAACTTATTTAACTTCTTAAAGTTGACAATGCCAATATGTTCTTGAGAAAGGCCAGTTTCATCAATAATGTCCATAAATTGCTCAAAGATTTTTATAACGCTGCATCCTTGGCAATAATGTAGGTATAATAGGTTAAATATTTCAAAGGACCACATAATGAGAATTAATTGTGACAGTAAATTTCATCATCTACTGCTAAGAAAGTCAATCTAAGTGCGTTTGGATAAAAGACAATAAAATGGTTTTATATCATCAAAGTAAGAAACAGCACAGTGTGTCACTGCAGCTGCTTGTCAAAGTAGTGGTTTAGTGCTTAATGTGGTGTACTTAAACACTGGGAATCTACAGACAGCTTTCTATAGTACCAAATGGATTAGTGAGGTGACAATCAATCACAATGAAGATACTGTCTATCTGACTTTCACACTGCTCTTAATTTTGCAAAATGTGTTCTGTAATTACAGAGCTTTCTATTTTGTGGTAGTTCGGAGAAACTAAGAACTTTTTTTTCCAGAGCTGGAGCTTTTCTGCAGTTAAGTTTATTTATCAGAAACCTTTGATCAGAAAACCACAAAAGCTTGAGGGGACTAATGAGTAAGAATATTACTTAGAGCTATGTAATTAGTGTGCAATTATTTTCTGTGAAGTATAGGAAAAAAGAAAGGGTGAGTATTGAGATGGATACAGAATGCTGTTGAGTTGAAAAGAATAATAAAATTGGAAAGCGGTCCGAATGTGACTATCAGCTTCTTCATTCTCCCTGATTTCGAGTTGGGCATTTTGCTGGGAAATGGGCGGCCTGCCAGATTGGGGCCAAGTCAGAGTTGTCAGGGGATTACAGTTCTGCCTTGCTCACTGCAGGGGGTGCAGAGTGGGCCTCAATTACCCTGGAGCGGCGTGTTTGATTTGGCCCAGCACTTTTGGGGACAGACCAAAAGCTGAATAATGCACCATTAGCAACTCAAAATCCTGCCCTAAAATGAGTCCACTTATGCATCACATACAGTAATTGTGTGTCTATCAAAGGCTGGCAAGTCCACACCAATTACCCTGATAACAACAAAACAATCTATGCATAATATTATGTGCTGAACACCTGTGGGCACCCGCACACATCTAAACTTCTACCGCTTATTTAAAGCCTGTCTTTGACACATGGTGGCGTGATGGAGCGTCAGCTTCAAAGTGATTAAAGACTAAAATGCAAGGTTGCTTTGAGATAATCTGAAAAAAATTACAGAGGCAGAGAGAGGGAGATCCCCCCATTCTGGCTACAGTTTGAGCCTGTGCAATTGAATTTCACAGGGTATGAGGCAGCAAATGACATGTAAAGGCTGGTGCATCTGACGGCCTTACCACACAAACCAGACAGATAAGGGAAGTGTAAGTGACATCATTAGGTAACTGTGCGAGACATCAGGGGCAGTTTGAGGTTGGCAGGGGTCTATGAGAACCAAAGGTCCTCCTTGAGCTCCAATGAACAGCTACTCAGCCTGATATACAGGCACTTACAAACACACAGGGAAAATCACTTATACAAATAAGGACTCAAGTCAGAGACAAGCAAACAACCAAGCACTGTTTTCACTCTTCACCCACAAATGCATGCACATCAACACTCATGGAAATGCACACAAGTATACACCACTTCATACTGCAGGCGCTTCACTGAGGTATTAGCCCTGCTGATTGTTTGTGTCCACCTGGGTATGAAAGAGCCATTCTGGCCTGTGTCGAAGAGACAGCAGTGTGATACTGCTCAAACAGGAGCCCAGCTAGGCTACGTCTGTCTCAGAGCTCTCAGGGAGGGGAGCAGCCAAGTGTGGATGCACCTCATTACCTCACTCATCCACACACCAATTACCCCTAAATAAATACACCCAGCCCACAGGCAGCAACAATGACATCCAGCCTGAAAGGGAAGAAAGGAAGCTGTTCAGAAAGCATTTGCACGCACAGAAAAGTGCTGTTGGATAATGATGAAGAAAAGAAGTACAGAGAAAAGAAGTAAAAAGAACATGCAGGGAGCTCCAAGTCTTTTAAAGTGGTCAAAAAAGAAATGGAGAACGAGAAAGAATGAAACAAACACTGAGCAAGCAGAGGGAAGTGATTCAGAAAATGATAATTTCTTGCTAAATTTCACCCAACACATCCGCAAGTGATTGTTGCGGCGGAGGAGGGGCAAAGTTTAATTGTTTTAATGCACGCAGCCATGGGATAGCTCTGGTGCAGACTAAAACGGTGATCAATGTAATGCCGACGTGCATTTGCATGTAAGACCGACTGCTAGGGGCAGCAGCAGTGTGTCTAAAGGTTAAAGGAGGAAAGATAAAAAAAATAAAAAAAAAGAACCAACTCAAAGCCAAAGAGGTTGATACCCAAAAAGTTTAGTAAAATATGGCAGGTGGTGCTAAATTTGGCAACAAACCCTCATGCCTTGAGTACAAGAAAGCAGTTTAGGTTGTCAACTTGGAATAACTGTTACTGTAGTGAGAAGGGGATTGTGGGATGCAGAAAAGAAGACAGATGTGTTTTGAGGGAAGTGAGGTATAAATGAAGAGAGGAAGCCAAGAGATCCTTCTTACCCCTTTACCCCTCCACCCCACTCCCCCATCTCCCTCCATGTTGGATCTTTCTGCATGAATGACACTTTCATACCTAGGGGACAAAATTCTCTCGTTCTTTCTCCCTCGCTCTTTCTCTGCCCCAGTTCTTTCGTTCTTCTCCTTATGTATATCAGTGCTGTAACTGTGTTGAGCCAAGCCTGGTTAGCTGTGTGGTCTTCATTAGCAACCAAAATACACAGAGTGGCTGAGTATAAATACTACTAGGTATGGTGTTTTTTTTAAGTTTCTTATTACTTCAGCACTCAAAATATTCATTAATTTATTCATTATCATAGCCGCTTAATTGACGAAGGGACGCGGGGAAGCTGGAGCCTATCCCAGCAGTATTTGGGAGAAAGGCGGGGTACACCCTGGACAGCTCGCCAGTCCATCGCAGAGGCAAACAACCACTCATGCTCACACTCCCTCCTATGGGCAATTTAGAGTAACCCATCAACCGGACATGCATGTCTTTGGACAGTGGGACGAAGCCGGAGTACACAAAGAAAACCCATGCATACATGGGGAGAACATGCAAACTCCACACAGAAAGGCCACTGTTCACAGTGCTAACCACTATGCCATCGTGCAACCCCCACTCAAATTATTATATTTTATATTTTAAAATTCAACCAAGGACAAACTTGTATTTAAAGTAATAACTTCCTCTTTTCTATAAAAAAAAAAAAGAGAGAAAGACTGACATCCTCCTTGAACACCTAGGGGGAAAAAAGAAACAGGTGACAGGTAGTACAGTTGGAAGTTGGGAGGGTGTGCTGGGCGGGTGCATCAGTGTGCAATTCCTGATAGGCTGCCATCAAATCATCAGAGTGTCAGAGTACATCTAAAAACTTGAGAATAACTCACATGACTAGAGCTGGCCAGCTCACCTGACCAAAGGTAGATTCCTGGTTACCTGAAACATCGGCTGGGAACGTGTCAGTTTTCCACGCTGTTGATTCAATGTAATAAACAGAAGATGATGGATGGAATGGAAGTGAAAGAAGCAGGTTTATTAGGATTCCTTCCTGATGGAGAGCTAATTGAGGAAGGGCATTTTGCACAGGTCTGGTGCCACAGGTGGGTGGAGTAGCACTGACATGCTGTGGCAGCATAGTCCGGATTCCTGCTGTACAGCTCAGCTCTTAACTGGAATCACACTGCATGAGAATCTCAGGCTCTGTCACACACTAGAAAAAAGGTGAGGTCTGTGAAGACCTACTAAATTCTTAAAAAACACTCTGTTATAACATGATTATGACTGTGGCTGGAAATAAAAACCGAAAGGGCCGTTCACCCTTTTCAGCTTGATGTAAGTGGAGGATCTTACTGAGAACACCTTACAACACATGCTGTTATCAAACCGTAAAGCATGCTTCATATACTTATGTACAAAGAACAACAAATGTTTTATTATTGTTAATTGTTTTTAGCTTGCTAAAGTCAGCAACTAAACAAAACAGACAAAAAAACCCAAATTCAATATGTCAACTCAGGTTTACTTTATATAACACTTTCTTTGCATGTGTGAGAAAATATCTGAAAATGTTCCAGGAATTCCCTCATCTGGAACTTCTTTGTACCAAGGTTTGCGTGACCTGTGACATTTAACAAACTCCCTGTGCCTGAGAGGAATGTACAGGAGATATGCAAGATCCTGAACTACACACCCAGATATGCGTAATGATCTGTGCAATCAAGCAACATGAAATTGCACAAACAAGACACCTTCATGCTTATGTTTATCATATTAGGTCCAGTAGGAAGGATTTCACATCAAAGCTTGTACCTTTTCAAAATAACAAATGGAAAAAGGTTTTACCGATGACTTTTATTGGCAAAAACTGAAATCAGAAACCTATGTGTCAGGGGTTTGTATATAAAAACATCGCTCACTGAAGCTAAATTACTTTTTCTGTGGTTGTAAGACTTCTGAGAACTATTTAATTATTTATAACCATTTATTTGTTAAGAGTGCAAATTGCAATCATACTTATTGCAGTGCTCCCTAGTTGACAAATTTCTTTTCTTTTTAGTTCTTAAACTTCAGCACAAAATGATCAATGAGCTAGACATTAAATTTGGTGGAAAAAAGAAGTAAAACTATTATTGGGCTGTTGGCAATTATTGTGCATAAAAACAACTTTACTTAGGTCAACCAGGTTCAAACTTTATTAGAACTAGTATAAAGTACAGTTCACTTGCATTAAAACTAAACAGGTTCATGTTTACAGTTTACTACGGGCAATTCTGAAGTTCACAACCAAAAAGTAAACAAGTTCCCATTTATTTTTCAATATTTTTAAAGGTCTTCTGTAAACTCTCCCTAAGGTTATTGTTATGGAATGCAATACAAACTAGAACATGTACTCACTTTTCATGCATTCATGCACAACAAACAATTTTACCAAATCATTATAGTCTCTATAGTTTCTTGTAACACAAGTATCTTGAATATAACTCTAGTTTTTATCTGATTACCTTCTGAATTTTATCCTGAATCAGAGAAATGTTTTTTTTCTATATTTATAATAATATATTCATAAATGTATTTGACATTACTAGATTACAACATTAATCTTATTGATTTAATAATCATGTAAATACTTATATGTAGAGATGAATTATCAACAAAAAAGTTTTGGCCCCTTGAGCTTTCTCATGCAAATGAGGTTTGGTTTACTTCCCTATGAGTATGCCAGGTGTGATATTTAGCTATTGTTTTTGAGTGCATGTGAATCACTGCTGGTACATGACCTGTTCAGACAAGTCGTTGTAAAGCTTGATGTGGGAAAACTGAGTTAGTATCCTGCCTGAAGTCTTAAGTGTCAGCATTCATATAAATCAAACATCCTAAATATGTAAATACTGACTATACAAATGCTAATATCTAACTTTTCCCCCCTTGTGCATAAAGCAAATGTCCAGAACGGCTGTTTAGGAAATATAAACACACAAATGAAACTTTTCAAGGTTACAATAGTTGGATAAACTATATGACTTAACAACTGGAAGTTGATAGGTGTGTATATATATATATATATATATATATATATATATATATATATATATATATATATATGTATATATGTATATATATATATATATATATATATATATATATATATATATGTATATATATATATATGTATATGTGTGTGTGTGTGTTTTTTTGACAAGAGATGCCCCATTCAAATAGTTGATAAAATGTGTTAACCATCCAGGGCTATGGTGAGCAAATAAGTGTTTTATGTACCAAGAATTTGTTGAATAAGAATATTCAAGGTACAATCTTAAAATTAGCATTCCTCAGAAAAAGAGAGACAACATTCATATTGGCTGCATACACTGGCAAACACATTTAGTTCATTTGCCAAATCCATCACCTTTTTGGTGAGAAAGCTCAATTTGGAACACATCATACCAACACCACAGCTGGCATTCAAGGGTAAAATTAATTACTTCAGATACATGTGCTTCCTCTCAAAGTGGCAGACTTATTTGCATTGAAGAACATTCAGTAGAAGTAATCGATGCACACACAAAATACGGCCACCCAATGACCCCGGCCCCATCTCAAAGTCTCCTCCCCATCCCCTAAGCCCTGACGGCTCAGCCATGCATGGAGTAACAAACACAGGTAGCGAGAGCAAATCAGACTCCAACAAAACACAGAAACATGAATGGGAAGCATTACAATGACGGGCTGGATGCAGGACAATGGGCCTGGCATTAAACAAACGGCAAATCCCAGGATGGTCTGTGGGAGTATGATACAGATTACAGGCACCTAGTCCCTGATGGGGAGCAGGGGAGAGGGAGAAAAAAGGACACAATATTGCAATCTGACAGCTGACGTCTTCATATAAATGTATGAATTTACATTCCAATTAGAGGAAATTTACATCTTAATCACAGCGAGCAGTGTGTCGGTCCCCCGGTTAGTGTGTTGCTACGGTAATGAGGTGGGATGCTGCTGTGCTCTCTCATCCAGACAGTGATCTGTCAGCAGACAACACCTCCCTGTTATGACGGAGCTGTACCCTTAAATGCAACCGTCACTACAATCCAGTAATATTCATTGAAATCTGTCTTAAATACCAACAAGAGGCGAGCTGCCACCCGAGGATAATGTGCCAAATATGGAGTTTGAAAAACATCAAACATATCTTAAATACAGCGCACTGAACCAGGAATGTCTTTAACTGTCACTCTAGTGACAAGCTTTCAGCACTCTATGGTATTCCATTTCTAATTTCCATACTAATAATGGGTATATTATCTTTAATGGTTTGACTTTGTTTTATGGCATTTGAAATGGATGGTGAAGCTGTCTGTGGAATTACTCAAACATATCATGTAACCAGATCACATGCTGTTCTGGTGCTAACAAAGGCAATGTGAATGGGTGAGAATGAAGAACTGTAAAAGTGTCACCAATATCATTCTGGTTAACATTTACATCAGTGTAAAATAACAGAACTCACATAACTCTAAGGGGAATCACGCAATGAGTGGAATGATAGCATGTGTAAACTTGTGAGAAGAAAAGTAGGCCGGCAAGAATGGAATAGGGGAAAAACAAAAAAACCTCTGAAATAACTTCTTGTTTATGTTTCTAAAGTCTAATTGAGAAAATGTGTTGTGGTTTAAGTCAATCGACTAACAAGAGTTAATGGTTTGTGGTTTTGGAAGAAAAACCATAAACAGTAGGAAAGCCTAAGGTCCATTTAAAGCTTGATTTAAAAAAAAAAAAAAAAAAGCTTTAGTACTGATGGTAATTTCAATACATCAAGAAAGCACTTTTTTATTTAAATATATGAGTTCAAACTTGGCTGACATAATTTCAAACCACTGAAATCCTTGTACAAGAACACTGATTGCTGACAATGCAATCAGGAAAAGTAGATTAGCTACTACCACATAGAAGAGCATATAAATCATTTTAACACAGTCCTTTGCCATCTTCACGCTTGACTTTAATACTGAGATATGCGAACAAAAAAATTGGAGGGAAATGAGGCATGGCTTCTTTATCAGCTACCTCGTAGCCAATCAGACCCCTCCTGCCAGAGACACTGCTCTAATGGCCGATATCTATGGGAGCAGCCTATTACTGGATACTGCCTGTAATTAAGACGAGTCTGATTACACCAGGCCACTGCATCCTCTTTGATATGTTGGCTGCCATTAGGACCTGAAGTGGTAAAACACTTGTACACTGCAGTGAGAGAAGAAGACTTGTGGAGGGAGAGGAAAAAAAAAGCAAACAAAAAACAACTAACAACATTCACAAAAATGCTGCATGTTCAGGGTAAGTGCTGAATGTGTCCTCAAACATTCCATGGGGTGATATGTGGGGTGTGGTTGGGATTCCACTTTAGGCTAGAGGGTGTTTTGAGAGGATGCCTGAAAGCTGCACATAAACCCTTTGGCACTTATCTTGCATATTCTAACATTGCAGATTGATTCCCACAGGCTTCCTTTTTTTTCTGCTTTTGCACTTCTGTTTGAACATTTAAATGAGAGCCATTTTTTTTGCCAGTGTAGGAAGTGTGTGTTGAGTGCAGCTTTAATGCTCACTATAATTACAACTTCTTAAAATCGGAAGCAGCTTATAAGATGCCAGGGTGACATTGTGTCTGCAGGCAAACGAGGTGAAAAGCATGAATGCTGTTAAGTTGGGATAAGAGTCCTGAATGAAGAAAGAACAACATCATGTAAAAATGACTGATTAAATAAAGGTGGAAACAACAAATAGCAAGTAGTTAAAAAGAAGAAAGAAAGGCAAATGTAACTTTGGGAAGAAATTAAGTACACAAAGTTACTTGGTTAACAATGTCTTCTTTAACATTTACCGAGATACATGTTGTAAATTATTCCACCATCATACCAGCATGGACATGCACTCACAAATTCCATATCCTATGTTTAAGCATACTTGTGGAAAACTCCAAGCTTCTAAACACATACAATGTAATAACTAAACTGCTTTGATTTGATTGTAACTTAACATTACATGTCCATCTATTTTACAAGACTTCTGTAGATACAGATACGTTTTAAATGATGTGCATAAAAGGAAGCTGTTTACTTTGATGTCTTGTAAAATTTACGTGGAGAGCCTCTGGATAAAGTGAAAAAGGTTATTTATGATATAAATAAAGCAGAACTTTATGTAAGCAGGGATGCAAAACATTTCCATTCTGTCTGAATGAACAATTTCAAGAAAGTGTTTAAAACTTAGCAATTAACCAGATTTTTTTTTACCTATAAGTTCATATAAAAATAATGAAAGAAACAAAATCTTTCACTGAACCAAAACTGGGGTTATACAACTGCCAGGTAGGTATGGATTTAAAGCAAATGCATGCTAAATACAATCACAGCAGTACACAGACACAAGTACACTCAACCACATTCACAGTGGGTGATGAAGCAAGCATACATGACATCCCCATTCAAACAGTATGTGTAAGTGAGCGTACAACATCAGGCTATCAGATCACTTCCCTCTCCAAACATGAAGCCTTTAATAGATGTGAAACTCCAGGCCCTGGATCTTTTCACACCACTGAGTCGCAGCTCACACAGAAGAACATGAGGCAGAAGATGGCAGTGAAACAAATAAATTAATAATAATAAAAAAAAAAGGCTGATATTTCACAAAGGGTAAATATATTGTGATGAAGGGATCAAACAGAAACATACTACATTTGATGTAATTCAAATACTTTTAGATTTGACAAAACAAAAACAAACACCTGCCTGAGGAAATAAAAAGAACCCTGCCCCCAAAAACAAACAAACAAACAAATAAACATTTATAAGAATTCTCAGATTAACATATGGAGTAACCTTTGCGGCCTTCCGGGACATGGGGGAAGGCGGTGCGGTCTGGGGTTTGGGGGAGGTTAGGTGCGGGGGGTGGGTCTAACGCTCCAAGGACAGTAGGCACGCTAGGGAGAGGTGAGCTGTCACCCCCCATTACGATCACTGCTGGAGCTCAGAAAGGGGGAGGAGTAGGAGAAGAACAGGGAGGAAAAAAAAGAAAAAGAAAAAAATGCTGGTTCCTCACTAACAGCCGTCCTCGGGCCTAAGAACCCTGAGTCTAAAACTGCCTCCTGGGAAACACTTGCACGCAAGTCCTCATCCACAGCTATGTGTTGTAACGTGTGTATGGTAATAGGAGGGGTTTGTGTGTTGAGTTTTGGCTATGGAAGCAGAATGTATGGATTTTTGTGTAACAAATGGACAACTGTGCATGTTCTCTGACTAGTTTAAGATTGAGGAAATATGCTGAATTTCAGTAGGACTGGGGGAAAGAAAGGAAGTGATGCAGAGAAATAAAGAACATCTTCAGGCAACTCCTCTTATTAAAGTTTAAAATGAGGGAGAAATTAATGGGCTCACTGCAAAAAGGCTTCTTGGTTTCAACGAACAGTACTTGACAGATGTTGTAGGCTTCAAAAGGCCTACAACAACATTGCAAACTGCTTTTCAAAATTATTCAGGATGGCAGTGAAACCACAGAAATAATACCAGCATGTTAGCCTGAGCACAACATAGATAAACAAAATGTCCTAGCTTATTAAGTGATACATAACACAGTGCAATACAATTTGCCGCCGGATAAGAAGCTTGCCTCAGATTTGACCTTTTGCTGCCTTTTGTGTAAGTATGGGTGAGCGCTGCTTAGGCGCACTCTGTTCCCCAGATCCCACTCCTAACACCCCTGTCACTCATCATCACTCATCATTGTTAGGGACAAAAGGAAAGTTTGGTTAAGCCACACACTGGAGCACTCTCCCACCCAATACCCCCATCTCCACAACTCTACCTTCACACATACATGTGTGTGTGTCAGACAGCGTAAACACACACACACTGACAAAAGCACAAAGAAAATTGTTCAATCTCTGCTGTATAAACACAAGCCGGTGACTCACACATGCTCCCCAATTCATGGAGGGGGTCACAAACTTTTCGTTAAGATGCCATCACCTTGCTCTCTAACCATCCTTTTGAAGTGCTGGCTTGTCTTTCGACTGGCCCTTTGGTTCATCTACTGTGTATAATTAAAGTCTATTCAGGGCTCTATATGAGTCCTAACTATCCTTCATTATCTTGTTAGGCCATTCAATAGCCACCTGTGAACTCTTAAGGACAGGGACACTTGCCCTCATAAAATTCATGAGTGCCGCTACTTTCAGAAGCCGGACAATTTCTTTCAGAAGTCAATACCACTTTAAACAACTCTATGTTGAGTTGAAGATACAACTCTCAGATACAACCATATTCGCTGAGGTAATTGTTAAGTAGCTCCAATGACAAGCTGAAACAAGTGTCTTTATTGAGTGTGTGTAGATATAAAGAGGAAGGAAGAGGATTTAGAGACCCAGTTTGGTTTTGTCACTGAGGAACTTTCACGTTTTAAAGAAGTTAATATGGTAAGAACAGGTCTGCATAGTGAAAGCCATGAACTTTAAAAAATTTAGACCTGTGTCTTCAAATGGGAAAGACAAGTTTTAAAAATATGTTGACATTAGGCGGTCAACTTCCACAGGCATGAATAATAAGAAACCGGCTTTTTGTTGCTTACGTCTCAAACCCTTTTCACTGAGCCTGTTCATGACAGGACTGATCTGTCTTTATTCAACCACACTGCTTTGTGTGAAACATACAGCGATGGAAGGAGGGGCAATGTTGTTGTGGCTTTAAGCTGGGAGCGGAACTAACAAAGCCGAATCGACGTGTGTGAAAGGGATAGCTGGCTTGGCAGGACATGCTACACTGGATGCTGTTGTATTACATATCACACCTCTGACTGCAGCATCCTATCTGAAAGCATGCTATGGAGTGGCATTTTTATGGCTCCATTTCTCTCAATGTGAGCAAGTCTATTAATAAAAAAGGGCTTCTACTGTACCTGTGATCACACACTTGGTACTGCATGGCTGCATTGCTATGCAGTTTTGACAGATGGCAAATTCTCTGAGATAACAACAGACTGTTCAATAACTTCTTTGAAAGGGTCTAAATGCAACAGCTTTGGTTTATCTATTTGCAATGTTGTTCAGCAGCAGCACAAAAAGATGGAATAATAACTGAAATGTAGCTCAGAAATTAATAAACAACTTTTACCGGCTTCATGCAAGTGGTGTATCAGACTATATCTACACAAAAAATTATTCATGATTTCAGTTCCAATCTAACCAAAAGATAGAAGTGCAGAAATTTGTTTGCTGTTACACTTATAGTAGAAACAAAATCTTTGAGGAACACTCAAATAAAGCTAGTAAAAAAAAAAAAAAAATGGAGTCAGACTTCGATTTGGGGTTTCAAACATGTTCTCATTAAAACGATATACTATATTTTAACAAAAAGCAGGCAGAAAAAAATATGCACAGTCCTCCTCATGACCCCCCAGGACACTAAGCAGTGAGAGTGTGGGAAAGTTATTTTTAGGAACCATGCAGAGAGCCATCCTGAGTTTGATGCTCCTGCTCTGGATCAACATTCCACCTTTGAACCACACCGACCATGGAGCTGTTAGTGCCTAGGATGGCAAGTCTGGCTTCCTTTGTGGGCTAACAGCAGCGAGGACACTGTTTCAATGTCGCTGTAGCTCAGTGGTCTGGTTGGTAGTTTGATTACGGTTTCCCCAGACAACACGTTGAAGTGTCCATTGCTGAGATACTGAACACTGCATTGCCTTGGATGTGTTCATTGTGAATAAATTTGTCACTAAGAGATACTATAACAGTGTGTGTGCAAATAGGTTAATGTAGCCTGTAGTTTATATGTGTTTTTAATTGTCAAAAAGACTAGAAAGAAATTATATGAGTATAGTCTATTGAACCATTTAAAATGAGGCAGTTTCAAACTTCTACCATAACTCTAAAGTTTCCATTCTTTGAAGACTTTTAAGCATTCAGGTTTATGACTGTCTTTGTGCCAATGGACAATTTTTCAGTGCATATTAGAATGACAAACTTAAAGGTCATTGGTACAGGATAAATAATTTATTATTTAGCCATAGGTAAGTATCTTGCTCTAAAGCTCTCCATGACCAAGTTTCATTGTATATCAAAGATCACATAGTTCTTTACATTCCAAATAGAGCACTTTGCTCTCTGACTGCAGGTTTACCTGGTTACCTGTGACCAGAGTCTTTAAGAGTACAATGGGAGGAAGAGCCTTTGGCTATCAGGACCTTTAAGATCAAGCGGAAAAGCTTCCTTTTTAACAAATCTTACAGTTAGGATATGAGCATCTCCTGAGTTGGAGTCTGCATGTACTGGACCCAACTGTTCAGGTTTTGCTCTTACAGTTAGGGGTAGTCTAGCTATCCATTAGTTATGCAGCCATGGGTACTTCACCTGATGCACTGAGTACTATCTTGCTCCTTGTCCTCCATGTATAAATATATGACAGCATTGTATTATTTAACATATTTCTCCTTATTCCGTAAGTCTTCAGTGCATATTGATCTGTCTTTCCTGTCCTCTTAACCCAAACCAGTTGAGGCAGATGGCTTGCCTGTCTGAGCCAGGTTCTGCAGGAGGTTTTGCCTTCCTATTAAAAGGGAGTTTTCCTTTCCACTGTTGCTTCATGCATGATCAGGATGGGGGATTGAATCGTCAAGTCAAGATTTGATGCAATCAGTTGGTTTCTATTAACTCGGCTATTTATAATGAATTAGCTTGAATTGATGTGTCTGTAAAATACCCTGAGATGACATTGTTGTGAAGTGGTGCTATACAAATAAATAAAGCTGAAAAGATTACATGATGCATGTAAAACCAAGAAACAAAACAACAGTTGGTGGTTCTAGGATTGTAATGAACTTCCTGAATACATTATTATTATTATTATTATTATTATTATTATTATTATTATTATTTTGTTAATTCTTTTTTACTCAGTCATTAAATAATTTGTGGAAAATATCAGATGGAAACATTTCTGGATAATAAAAAAAAAAAGCCTTAGGTCTATTTTTTTTTATTGTTGGCCATGTTTAGCATAATGTTGGTAACATTGAGATTTTTCAAAGGGTCTAAATTTAACCCCTTTGGTATAACTATCTAAAATTTTGTTTTGAATAAATAATTTAGAATCAACAGCAACAAAAGATGGACAAATAACGGGTATGCATTATGTTGCTAACATTGGTTGAGCTGAGATCAATAAATAAAAATGTCCAAGACAAATTAAACCTAACAGTCTGATCAGATGCATTTAAAGAAAATTACTCCTGTTGTAAAGGACACCATAACCATTTACAATTAATCTATAAAATATAACTATATGTCTAGCAGTCCGTGTATGCTGAGCTTACCAATATGAATTAGTTCAATAATTGTTCAAGACTAAGCTTGTAGACTTCAGCTTGTTACATACTCCACGAGAAGAGAGAATTTTTTTCTTGTTCTCAAGGCTCCGACAAGAAAATGACGTCATTTTGTTCTCGCGGACGCGTTTGAAGACAGTTCTTGACACATCGGGCTGGCAGAACTTATTTCTTGCGGGGCTCCGAGAAAGTATCTTGTGATTGGTCGGACATTGGAGGTGGGCGTCGCTAACACGGAAAAAGAATGAAGCAGAGTTGCTGCTTCCACGTTTTTGCTGTTGCAGGTAAAACGGATGGTTTTGATAAAACAGCTGATCGAAGTGGTGAACAAGTACGAACATTTTAACATGTGGTATTAAAACACTCGGACCCGCCCTGCCGCGGATGAAGTTGCTTGTTAAATATGAAACTAGAAAAGCACTCGGAGAGTAGAAACCTCTGCCAAGCACAATGTTAGAGAATTCTTTTAAAAAATACCTGGATCCGAATGGTGATCCGGATCATCATCACAATTTAATTAGTTCTTCATTTTCACATTTCCAACAACTCTTGAAAATATATTATAAAAATCCGTCCGTAACATTTTGAGTTATCTTGAGCACAAAGACACCGGGAAAAACAATCTCCTTGGTGGAGGTAACCGGGTTCACTGCACATAAAAGCAGACATCGCCCCCCCACAGTGATCCCTCCCTGCTGCAGACGCACTTCTCGTGGAGTATGTATGGACCTGACGAAAAAGAATTTTTTTCTTGTTTTGCAGCCTCGAGAGCAAGAACTCAGTTCTTGCTTCTCGTGGAGTATGTAACAAGCTTTCCTTATGTGAGTAATATGGGTTGATATATTTTACTGGGAATTTCACAGAAGAGTTCTGCATGCAAGCAAATCTTTAGATATGTCCATGTGCCCTGTGTGTTTTAAAGATATGTTTCATGGGATCTGTGTTATCGTTAAATTTGGCTAATTGAACTGTATGTGCAAGTAGGTGCCTCTATACCAACAACAGAAAGTAGCTACAATAGATGCAAAGTCTGTCAGTGTGTGAACATGTATGACGGACACTAGACCAAGTTATGGCAAGGCGTATGTGTCATTTTGAGTAAGATGCCAGCCTGTTTCCAGCATTAGAGAGAATAACTGACTTAGAATCTTGTTCAGTAAGAAATAGAGTTAGTAGACAAGTCAGAAATAAACCTAAACTATGACTGAAAACCATGAGATTCATTTAACCCCATATAACTATTATTGATGCTTTTTAATAAATGAAAAATATGTATAACCAACCGAACCTCAGGCAATTGGTAAAGTTAACTCTCTTGTCATCTCTGCTTTGGAGCTCCTCTCTTCTAAAGAAACCAGGTTCTGCCCTCTTGTTATACATGCATTTCCATGATCACGTCTGGGTTCTGTGTTCATGTACAGCATAGTGCTGCGAAATGTTCACTTCACTTTTCTCTTTGATTCCCACATCACCTTCATCACTGCAACCAATTTTTAACCACCAGTTATAAGGGCATCATATCTGATGTTTTTGTTATCAGTAGCTCACCATAGGAATCAACAACTTCTCTGAATAAACAGTAGTCTGATCCTTTGAAAGCTTCTCAACTTGAGTCCTTCCTTAAAATATTACAGAATGGACTGTCTACCCACAGACTCATGTAATCTTCCTCGTGAATCCTCAGCCCTTACAACAACCATCCTGATGGCCATTCATTTACAAGGACATCAACTGGGAAAGCATGAATTGCTGCAAGGCTTTGCTCAGTCCCATGATTAATTAATTTCTCAGGTATCATGCCTGACAGTCCAGGTGTCTTTGCCTATTAACTAGTCCTTTTCACAGCCTCTGTTGCCAATCCAGTTCTGTCGTCTGGTGCCCTCAACCCTCCTGAGCCTTTCTCAAGAGGCCTAAATGATTCTCTGAAGGACAAACTTTCCTGTAGAAATCAACCAGATGACTTGAACTTTGGTTTTAACAGCTATGTGGATATATACCAGTTACTCTCAACCTAAGATTCCCTCAGCAACGGTACCCTCCTCTGTTCATCATCAACTTCTGGCTTCGGATCCTCCTGATTCACTTCAGCTACCTGATGACTCCATGCAGTTTGGAAAAGCACAGCTCATGTGGGATGAGTGTCAGCGATAGATCAGGTTGGCTAAGTGTCTTTGTTGTGGAAAGTCTGGTCACCTGATCACCATATATCCTGTTTGCCTGAAAAAATTTAACTTGCCAGTGAAACTGGGGTCATTGGTGACCTGGACCCCCTGCAATTATTCACACCCCAAAACAATGCTTTCAGGAACACTTAATACCCTACAGATTTCTCTTCCCCTCTTTGTCTTGGTTGATTCCAGTGCAGATGACAATTTAATTGACGTTACACTTGCCCAACAGCTGCTGCCACCTCTACGCCCGCTCGAATCCCCTGCAGTGGCTAATGCTTTAGACAGTCTGTTAATTGCCAACATCACACATGCTACTGCACCCATAACTTTGGTAATGGCCAGTAATCAACATGAGCAAATCTCATTTAAAGTAATCAAGTCACCCAAAACTCCAGTCCTCCTTGGCTACCCCGGGTTAAAGTTGTATTATCCACAGACTGACTGAACAAACAATGAAATTCCTACATAGAACCTTTTCTGTCAAACTCACTATATTCCACTGTTCCTCCCAATTCTCTCTCTGCATCTAAACCTGACTATCCACCTAATCTGTCTATTGTCCGTACTTGTTATCATGACCTCGAGAATGTTCTTAGTAAAAGAAAAGCTCTAGTCTTATCTCCTCATCATCTCCATGGCTGTTGCATCAACCTCATAGGGGCCTCACTGCCTAAAAGCTGGTTACACAATCCTACATGCCCAAAGAGGGAACAATATAACAGTACATTAAAAAGGCACTATTAAAAGGTCACAGCCATCTGTCCACATCCCCCATTACCACGGGGTTCTTTTTTGTGGGGAAAAAAGTACACTTGGGCCACTACAAGGTGCAATAGTGTTGACCAAGCTTGATCTCAGGAATGCTTATGACCAAATCAGGATCAGAGAGGGGGATGAATAGAAGACTGGT
Organism: Telmatherina bonti; assembly: GCF_933228915.1. Taxonomy (NCBI): domain Eukaryota; kingdom Metazoa; phylum Chordata; class Actinopteri; order Atheriniformes; family Telmatherinidae; genus Telmatherina; species Telmatherina bonti. The sequence goes on along the minus strand of NC_136619.1, from coordinate 21,903,253 downwards.
TATAACCTGCATCCCAGCTATTTTGAGTACCTCAATATGCCATTCAACTTTACCAAAACTCTTGCTGTGTTTCAAGCCAGGATTTCGAACATTCTTATATATTGTCTGTTTCATTTTGTCAAAACCTATCTCGATGACTTTCTCATCTTTTCAAAGTCTCGGTTTAAACACACACCATGTCCATCTGTTTCTGCTTCCTGAAGGACCAGTTGTTAAAGCTGAAAAGAATTCCCCTTCAGTTCATTTTTCTTTTTAATTCTTGGCTCTAATAAACTTCAGACAGACCTAGAAAATAGTCTAGACCCTACTGGCCAATGTCCACTGCATGTGCCAACTACAAAAGTTACTTTGGTTTGCTAACTTTTACAGTAAAATAATTCAGTCACATCGCATTTTCTCTCACACAACTCACCACCACAATGGTTCCATTCTTCTGGTAGAATTCAACACAGCAAGTTTTAGACACTTTGAAACTCAGGTTCATGTTTATTTTGATCCAGCCTCATTCTGCCAAACCTTTTGATTTTGAGGTAGATACGTCTTACTCTAGTGCTGGGGCTGTCTTGTCCCAGGTCTCAGACCTGATTACAAGACGCCTCCCTGCACTTTTTTCTCCCGCCAGCTCATCCGTGCTGAAAAGAACTCCAGCATTGGGGACAAGAAACTGCTGGCAATTAAGGAATGTCAGCATTGGCTTGAGGGTGCTACCCAGTTGTTTGCCATATGGAATGATCAAAAGAACCCTGTCTACTTACAGGGTGAAAAAAAGACTGAACTTTTACTGGTATCTGTTTTATCTTTTGTTTACATATAAGTCTTTTTTTAGGTCCAGTTCTAATAAAACCAAACCTAATGTACATTGCAGACAGTTCTCCTTTGACAACGAGCCTCTCAAGCCAATACCCATCTTGCTTCCCTTCTGTGTGTTTGCCAGCATGACCTTGGACATCAAGTCTGTGGTGAGAGAAGCACAAACCTACCAGATTCAAGACAAGACCCAGAGGACACCCCTACGTGCCATTGGCTGCCCACCCAAAGGTCCTCTATCGAGTACACTCCTCCTGTCTTGCATGCCACCTAGAATGAAACAAACCCTCCATCTCCTGAAGCATCACTTATGGTGGCCACTGATGTTTTTGAGCCTGCTCAGTCTGTGCATTAGGTCTGTGTCATACTTTCATGAGAGAGTTCCACCCTTTCTCTCTGGCATCCCTGTGGGTTTTGGTCTCATACGGCTTCTCCCTTTCTACCTTCAGCTACCAAACCAATTTTAACTGATTAGAAAGTCAAGCAAACTGTTCTAGATAGTATATAGACAGATCACAATTTTGACTTATAGTTTTTAAAACACATAAAAAGAGGACAAACCTTCAGCAAAACTAGGCAGTTTTCAATACCCATGTAAACAACAATAAAATCAAAAAGCCACAGATACTGTGGAGACCTAGTTTACAAGTACCAGGGGGCCAATGGTTCCCCAGTCACTACCATTATGGTAATAAAAGCTTTATTTGAACACACATACATACACTCCTTAGTGCCACAAACCCCATGGATGTGTGGTGGCATGCACATAATAACCTCCTTCCTTTTCTCTAATGGGAGCTGAAGACAACTAGTCCTACTTTAATCAGGTCTGAGTCCAGTGCAGCCAGTCTAGTCTGATGGGGGCTGAATGGTGCATGGACTATGTTAAGGGTTCACTGCTCACTGATACAACAACTTCACTTCCAGGGTGAGTTCAGGCAGACCACAGTCTTACTCTGTCTGGCAGGAGGAGCACATATGCCCGCTTTTGTTTTGCTTTAATCCTGTCTATTTGAAAGAAATGTTTCGGCATTTTGTTGATATTAGTATGGAGGGCAGCACATTTAGCTGTCTCAAATATTTTCTTACTGAGCTTTGACACTGCTTTTGCAAACATAAAACTGCTGCTGCTTCTTCTCCCCAGGCGCAGGACAATGAAAATAAAAAACTCTTTAGCCAGTGCCCATTGTTATTTGAAAACCTGAATTTGCTATCACGGACACATTTTTATTTAGTCAAACTGCATTGACTTTAAATGATATCACTCAATACCACTGCAAAAGATGACACTTACTCCATCCACTTCAAAAGATCTGTTGGTTCATTAGCAGACTGGATCTGGTTTATGCCTACTTAGTAGAGTTACCAAAACTTAATGTAGAAAAAGTCCATGCATTTGTGTGACAAACCTGAATCACTTCAGAAATTGCAGGTGCAACTCCACATTGCTAGCTTCCTTCACACATCGAGACAAAACACAGAAAACTTACAGACTGGGTCTTAAGAAACACACATGCACGTTTGCAGAGTAGATAAAATCCATGTTAAATAATAGATGCAAATCTGATGTATGTTGTGAATATTGTTCAGCTGAAGACTACGATCGCGTGCCACCGACTGGCCAACACTGAGCTCTCACTCTCTTTTTCATACACGCACAAACCATAAGCACACCTCATTCCCAAGTGTGACGAAGGCTGATGTGAACCAAGGGAGGTTATATGAATTATTAAATTGGAATATTATTCAAAAAAGGTCTATTCCCATCTGATCCTGATTCCCAGGAATAAGGATCTGAATTAAATATATAATGATTCAAAATAATATTTTGTAAACTACTACTAAGTTCAGGACATCTGGTAAGCCCATTACTTAAATTTCTTTTTCAATCACTCTGTGAACACTCACTGTGATTAGCTAAAAGTAAATAGAACATAGCTGAGACAAATAATTTTTTTCATAGGATTTATTTTCTGCATTGGCTATTTCCTGGTCTTTGGTATCAAGCATTATTGGTACCACTATGAAGCACATATATGAACAGGCATGCAAAGGAAACAAACATATAAACAAATGCAAAAAAAAAAAAAAAAACCAAAAAACAAAAAAACAAGCCCTTAGGAGTCTGTTTCTGTCTAACTCTTTCTGCATTCTACAACTCCCCCCCCCCCCCCTTTTTTTTCATTTCCCTCAATAAGACGGTTTGGTGCCTCTGAGGAAAAGCCCTCATTTTAATTAGACCTGACCTGAGAATCACTTAACTGCTCCTCTCCGCTTATGCCTTCCCCCTCCTCTCCAAGCCTTCGCTCTGTTCCTCACATAGGTCCATTAACACCCTTCCCTTGGCACCCACAGGCTTCAACAGGGGGCAGACACAGGCGTTGTCTTAAAGACGTTTTGAGGACATGCCAAGAAACATTAACCTACTCTATACACCTCCCTCGGACTCTTTCAGTTTAGCTTCCTCTTTCCCTTAAGTCCTCTTCTACTCAAACCCTTCATTATGTTTATCCTCTTTTCTGCCCCTTCTTTGCTTCCCTTCTACTCACCTAAAAAGTGACTCAGCTGGCTGAAGTTTTTGCTAGGTATGATGGATGTCCATTGGGGTTCTGAAGATGATCAAAGGGTTGAAGAGCTGGTTGCACACACATAGAAGCATCAATATCTGTTTAAGTATTAACTAACTATCAGACTTTTGCTCACATTAGATATATGTTTAGTTTTTCTTTTATATAATAATTATATATGGACACTTCAACCAAAAAGCATGTATTAACACTGCCCAAAAGCTGTGTTTTTTTAGAGTCCACGTTGGTTCACTAATCACATTAATTTTAAAGCCTATCATTCTCAAAAAAAAGTTTGTCAAATAGTTTTCAAATTTGTTCAAACTTCTTGATGCTCCTCTTATCTTGCAGTCTAAAGTACAGTGGACTATCCTAAAAGAGGACACGAGGCTGCACTTTGGTAAAATATTTACTGCATTCAGACTTACTGGAGGATGACCTTGCATTCGTTACAAAACCATCCCCACTGCATCAACAAAAGATTCCTATTCACATGAATGAGGATGTAAAACTGAGAAATAAGGTAATTTAGACAGCTTAGGCTTGAATTTTGCTGTCATTTCTCTCTTCCTTCTTTCTTCCACCATTTTCATACAGATTCTTAATCTTTATGAATTTTATTATTTTCCCAAAAATTGGTAACACAGAATTGAACCTACGTGTATAGACTACGCAATCACAGTGACATGTCTTGTAAGTGTTACAAACACCTCCAAACAGGTTCTCAAACAGAAGACTAATTTGACATAAATCCCCATTTTACACTGTATTTGACCTGCTAACCTGCCTCTGGCACCCCAGCACCCCACAGGCACATTGGCTGTCGGTTTAAAGGGTCAAGCAAAGGTAAAGACAATGTAATTGCGTTACATCTGCATTCTTCAGAGCAGAAGCATTTTGCATTGTGAAACTAGTGACGGAAGCCTATGTCCTATCAGTGTGACTGACAGGTAAATTTCTCACACATATTGTGTGCTTGAGAAACTTCATAATAGCATAGGATGTGTCCGCATTTCTCAATATGCGTTTGCATGTGCTGCTGCACTAATGTCAATATCTCAAGCAATGGTTGTATGTCGATGAGTATGTGTTAATCTTGTCCTAACACCTCACACTCCCCTACCTGCTTAGACAGGGCCATGGGTTAATTCTGGCCTCAGGCGTCAAAGCTAATGACTGCTCCTCAACCGCAGCTTGAACTCTCAAAAGTCAAGTGTTACTGTGGCAAGCTCAGCACAGAACCAGCAGAGCACTGATCGAGCTGAATGTGGGATGGGGGAATAATTCTACCAAACCCAACCAGCTATCAAAAACAAATAATATATATGTTCAAATACAAGATTACTTTTTTGATGAAACCTGTGCTCCGTGGCCTGACAAAAGACAGCCTTTCTGCGTTCCTGACATGCTGGGTGATAGAAGGATGAGTCAAACAGCAGTTAAGAAATTAGTTACCAGAACAAATCTACATGTAACTAGGATGACATCTGACTGCATGACCCAGCCTGTGAGGAGCTTGTACTGTCAATCACCTATTATTTAACATTACTACATATAAATCCATGCAGATAGATGATACATGGAAAGTTTATTGGATTTGCTGTTTTTTGAAAAGATGTATGGAAGTAGACAGAGCGAAGGACAGAATGCGGTTCTTTGTGGCTTCAAGCAAAAGAGCCTTGTAGCTTAAGTAAATGAGATGATGGGTGGGAATGGTGTAGGCTGTCACATGTCAAACACTGGTGTTTTAATCCAATCGGCATCTCATATACTAATCAGATCCAGACAAGAGCAATTGACCAACAGGTCAAGAGCAGTTTAGGAGGATCCATGTAGCTAGAAAACAACAGTAGTCTGCCTCGTTATCCTTTAGACTAATATGCCTCTGCAACACTGGACTCGGAGCTAGCATGTAGTCATACCTTTATGACATTTCTATCTCAAATTATATCCAAATTAATGACAGCTAAATGAGGTGCCAGAGAGCATGCACAGGAACATAACAGGGTATTATAATGACTAATCTGCGTTTTGGCTAATGTGATGCATGACTGATAATATAACACAATGTTCTCTGGGAAATTCCCTGACACAAGCGTCTGTCATAGCCAAAGATTGGGATTGATGTTTTTTATATTAAGTACTGTCTGGCATTAATATTTGTAGCTTTTTCAGAATTGCAAAAAGTTGTATGCCAATATCATCTAATTACTTTTTTAAGTAACTGCTTCCACTAAACAAAAAGAAATAGAAAACAAAAATAGAAACAGACAAAGCTTGGGCTTGACAATGTGCTGCTGGGGTATATGACATGCTATCAAAGCTCTGAGACTTGCTTGTATTCCCTTGGCCCCAGCTCCCTTTCAGTGTTTTCCTATACTCATATATATAACCATGCTGACTTTTAAAAACCTTATAAATCTGTACTAGAGTGGTCTATTCGGGGGTAAGATAAAAAAAAAAAAAAAAAAAGAGGAGTGGGCAAGTGTAGACAGGATAATGGAAGGATTCTAAAAATTGGCAAAAAAAAGTTGACTGTAGGTTACAGGGAAGTTTCGGGGTAAAGTTGGCATTCTTCTCCTCCCCTTCAAATTCTGCCTTAGACCACTTACTAAGAGCCAAGAACCAGAGGGTGTGATAAGGTAATGATAATGTAATGATGAGCCTGAGCTAAGAGGAGGGCCTCTTAATTTGTCTCTAAAGTGGTATTTCAGTGACAGATTCATTTGTTTGATGAACAAAAAAAATAAAACAATGAGAAATCATAAATCTGAATGGAGAAGAAGGCCAAAGAAATTTGTAATATACAGTGCATACCCAACTCTATACATTAACCCAGTGGTGCCCAAACCTTTTCTGCAGGGCCATCTTTCCATCAGTGACAATAATATCAAGCTCCCATCACATGAACCAAAGAAACATATTAAGAAATGTGTCATTAGTTTAATGGCTGCAGTGTATTTACTAGTTAAAACCATGTGAGTGTCGGTATTATTATTATTCATTCTTCAGCTTTTTTGTGAAACATTTTAAACCAGGAATCTCTCTAAACTACTTCCCGTGAGCAAAGTTTTCAATGTGATGAATGCTGCTTTAGTTAAACAACTCTGCTATAAATGATAGTTGGTTGGTTTATTTCTAAATTAACCGACAGGCTTTTCTTTGTGTTCAGGATGAAAAGTCCCCAAGTGGTGCTGTAACAGGTTTGACTTCATATTTCATAATATCAGATGATAATATTGTGATACATACAACACAATGTGGTCTCTTAATTACCCACCACTGATTAGTACTATTATTTGAACATTACCTGGTCAAACCCAGGGACAGATATGCTCCGTCATATTTTCTTCTCTTTTTAGAGTACTTGATGTCTCTCTTCTTGATTCACACCGTTTCCCATTGGTACTTTTACAAATTTGTTCAGTGCCAAAACTCCAAATCTTATTTAGCTTTGCTGCCCGTCACCCCAGTTTGGGAACCACTGCATTAACTATACTTGGATTGAATTCATATTACCTATAATACAAAATTATTTTCCTGCAGTCTTTAAATATGAGAAAGGAGTTTCTCAGGAGCTACATAAAATTATCTTCAATTAAAGTACTGCCATTCACATCAGCTTATAGTTCATGGTGCAAGGTAAACTTGATCTTCTGTTTCACTTTCTCAACATGTCATCACTGCTGCCAACAATGGTTTGACTGAATGGCGGAGTGCCAGATAAAGCATACCATCTCTATGTAACTGTTCCTTCAAGAGCTCTTGTGGTTTAACGTTTTGGCTTGTGCAGCCCTGTTTCCAATTTCAGTTGTCTTTTCTTTGTTACAACAAGGGTTAAAAAACCCTCAGCTTGTTAAATTGAAGCATGCAACATCCAAGAATATAATAGCTGCTTGCTTATTATTAAGCACTAAATAAAAGTCTGAATTGTATGTCTTACTTTAACAGAAGTCAATATTTCTTCATGGGATATTTATGAATATGGACATATTTTTCTCACACTGTTGCCTCTTTACACTGCAGCAACTGTGGCAGCAACAGCGTATAATCAATAGTTTCACCTTTCATTTTGCCACCCAATAATAGAAAAAAAACACAACTTGGCAGTGCTTTGCTTACAGGTGAGACTTTTTTATTGTCACTGCCATTTAATTTAAGAGGATGATGGATGTTAATATAAGCTTAATGAATAATTACTTTGGATTTAATTAAGTTTGAATTTAAATTAATGATTAGATGAGAAAATTACATCTAATCTGAAAAAAACGCACGCAAACCCGTTTGGTTGTAAACTGCTCAATTTATAACCAAATGTTTTTCAGGACATACCTCAATACTGAACTGTTTTCTCTTGAGCTTAAAGGCCAGGTCCTTGTGGTCAGGAAGTTGGCTTGCCAAACAGTTCAGGTGAGCAACCTGATGAACATGTAGGAGACCTGTGAAGGACAGTGGAAGCAGATTAAATGTGAGAAAGTTTAATGGTGCATAAAAAAATTAAAAAAAATCAAGAAAATTTGATCTGTTTGTAGTGTTGTTGTATATATTATTACCCTACATGTCAGTAACAAACCACTGCAGACAGAATTAGGCTTTGCTATTTGCATTAAAAAAGAAGCCATTTTACATTATTATATTAAAATTGTATACACAAGATATATCATGAATTACAAACTAATAATTGCAGTAAACAGTAATAAAATGAGGACAAGCTTGTGCAGTATAAACATCATCAGACAGCTACATCAGCAATAGGTAATATCAACAAGCAATATTTCAGAAGAATAAGAAAATGTATTTTAAATATGAGTCATTCACAAATGTCTGTAAAAAGTTCTGTATCAACAGTCCTAATCTTTTTTCGCCCCCACAATGAGCTTCAGTGTGGTAAAGACAATTTGGGACAAACATATGAACTAACAAGTTCTGAAAAGGCTGGGAAAAGGTCTGGTGATCTTTTTGTCTTTCCCAATTTTGATTTTTACACAGTTACATTTTCTTCAAACTGGACTGTAGACTGTAAAAGTGCAGAAGTATAAATACACATGAGAAAGATAAGGAGAGAGGAAGGGAGTAATGGAGAAAGGAAGACAGACAGAGAAAGTGGGGGATGGTGGGTTCTCTCCTCTGTGCACTTGGGTGATTTCCCCTTGCCTGATTTGCAGTGACAGGCTTCCCAGCATGCTTTGAGCAGCCCTGAACTGCTGCCGCAACCACCCATGCACGCGCAACTGCACGCACTCTCACTTGTACCAGATGCGCTTGCACTCATGAGCACACATCAAAACAATCATACACAGAAACGTATTTCATAATCCTACCAGGGCTTCTCTAGCTGGTTAAACAGGGCAAATTTATATCATATTATACAGGAGAATAAAACACTACTTACAGCAAATCCCAAAGAAACTTTTTGCAGCATAAAGTGATTTCAGAAAATAATATGGCACAACATACTCTTGCTGACTGTACTTAAAGTCACCTGCCTTTACGGTGCAAAGGAATGTGATCACTGTGTGAAGATGTTATCTACATAGAAGCTTGAAAAAAAAATCCTAAACTGACGGTTTTCAATCACACCCGTTCATGTGTCACAACCAGGGTCTTACCCGAGGAGGGAAGGGATGGGGAAAGAGAGGAAAAGAGAAAAAAAACTGCAAACTGAGTGGGAGAGTTCGAGAGGCACTGCTAAAAATACCCCACTTGCTTATTTTGACCTTTATGTGTGGGGAGTGATAGAAAAGAGGATAGTGAGCAGGAGAAAGAAGGAATGATAAAACTGTACAGAAAAAAGTGATGGAAAGGACAGGGAGAGCAGAAACAAACTACATTGCCTTCCTCTCCACTATCTTGGTTTCTTTCGTCCCTTACCAGTGCCCTCTCTCCCTACTGAAAGCTTTGCCCTCCATTTATTAGCAGAGCATGCTGGCCGTGGAGACATTGAGCGAGGGATAGAGAGATAGAGGCAGAAAGGAAGAGAGAGTGATGGTGAGAATATCGATTCCCCAGTGTTGGCCTGCTCTGCTCCAGAGCCTCAGGGGTATGGGACTGGGGATGGAGAGTGGGCAAGGCGAGAGGGAGAGAGGCTCTGCTGGAGGGGGGGGAGGCAGGGATGGAGGGAGAGAGGGTGCGAGGGAGAGGGGGTACAGCGTGGCAGCTGAATCCCCCCCGGCCTGTCTACTGAGGAGCACGTCTGATTGAGCAGCAGCACACTAACGCACACTGACAGCATGGCCTGCAAGGGGGCTGCCCTGCCTCCATCCACAGCCCAGCCCCAGCTTTAATGCACTGCCTATGTGTGTGTGTCTGTGTATTTGATGGAAAAGAGACAGAAAGATAAGCGAGTGTGTGTGTGTGTGTGTGTGTGTGTGTGTGTGTTCTTACCATGGTAGTCTTTGTAGAGAGGGTTGGTCTCTCTTTCTGAGCCTTTGAAAGATTCTAGTGCTATGGCATTGTCACATAGCCGGGTTATGCTGCCCATTAGAGCTCTGTCCTGAAGGATGGAGAGGCATCAAGATTGAGGGAGGCACAGAGCAAGAGAGACAACATAAGCAGGTAATTAAAAGCCTCCTGACGAGCCATTAGTGTTGCAATTAAATTAGGTCATCAATTCCTGTGGCCAGGTCACCTCTTACCATGGCTTGTGCAAGTGCAATGAGTTATAGAGTGGAAAATACTGATAGGAGTCACAGAGGTGATGTCAGAAGAGACAAACAGACATACACCAGTTAAACAACAATAAATCTGGGATGGGAAAACTCATTACGTGTCGAACTTACATAATTCAACTTTATTTAAAAGCATCTCTGACAAAAGGCTAACGGCTGGTTCACAATCTCAAACCTGCGAACAGCATGACAAGATAAAGAAGAATGGGAAGCAAAACAGGTTTGATGAGGACAGCTCCCCCTACTGGCTAGATAAATTACTAGAAAAAAAAGAGGACAAATGAGTGAAGACTGGATAATAAAGAATGGGGGAGTAATATACAAAGAGTGGAGGTAAAAGGGTGAGGGAACGAAGAGGAAGGGAAGAGAGAGGGACATTGGGACAGAGGGAGAGGGGGGAGTCCTACATTATTAATCCCTCTGCCTCCTGAATCATTCACATCCTTCTCTCTGTGTTGGCTGCCATCGTCTAATGCAGTTTTCATGCCTTCATGTCTTCCCCCCACTTTCTTCTTCCTTTTCATTTTTGTCCTACTTTTAAAGTATGCATATCCTGCCAGTCAATGATGCCACAACTCAGAGAGTATCTTAGGTCAGTTCTGCAGTAATTAAAGCCGGGAAGAGTTTAGATAACAACAAACAACTCAAAACATTGATAGCACAGTGTTACCAGTAGTATCTGTATGTTGTATATAACCACTAATACACTAGCTGTTATTTTGCAATGGACAGAATGACTTGTGTGCATTCTGAACAGACTAAGATGAGGCTTATTTGTAAACAATCACAAGTTTTAAATCAGAGGAAACCAAAGTCAACTATGAGCAGTGAAGTGAACTTGTAGGATGGAAAATTAAGGTCAGTATGACATTCACATGCTCTACATCTCCTCAAGTTTAAGAAAGTGGTCACTGGTCAGAGGAAGGCTCATTTCATAACTTCTTTTATATATATATATATATATATATATATATATATATATATATATATATATATATATATATATATATAGAGAGAGAGAGAGAGAGAGAGAGAGAGAGAGAGAGAGAGAGAGAGAGAGAGAGAGAGAGAGAGATACAGATACAGATATATATGTATATATAGCTCTTAAGTGTGTGTATAGACCTGGATAGAGGTTTGAACAGTGACTGTGCAGAGTTTGTATGTTCTCCCTGTGTATGCGAGGGCCCGCCCACCATCCAAAGACACGCATGTTAGGTTAATTGGTCACTCTAAATTCTCCCTGGGAATGAGTGTGAGCGTTGTTTGTTTCTGTGTTGGCCCTGTGATGGACTGGAGACCTGTCCAGGGTCCACCCTGCCTCTCGTCTGTTAATTGCTGGGATATGCTCCAACCCCCTCTAACCCTGAATCAAACTGAGCGATACAGAAAAAACAGTTTAAACAAACAGACAGACAGACAGACAGACAGACAAAAACTCTAAATGTTAACTTCACAAATAAGATGCTAATACTGCATTGCACCCAGCTGACAATCAGCTTTCAAAACCAGACGAGTGTTGCTTAATATCTCATTCTAAACAACACATTTACATTAGCATCAGGATGGACCAGGAGAAACCCCACTTAAGTGACTGCTCAGGTTTGCGAATAAGCTCTTTCTATCAATGTAGCATTCAGTTAATAGATTTTTGTTCCCTTCTACAATGCAAAACTTTGCTCTCTCGTTTAGTTACAATTAAGTAAGGAAAAAAATACAGCTGTCACTGATATTAGCTGAAAATGACAAATAACTAAATAAATAAATAAACTCTGAAAATTACATGAAAATCCTAACTTTGCAGTTGAATTTTGGTTTAACAGAAATATTTAAAAAAAAGAAAAAAATACATGGTGGGACTCAAAAACAAATTTTTTGTGTATCCACCCCCTTTAGGCAACTACTATAATCAGGTGTTTTCTGTAAGTCTCAGTCAGTCTTCTGCACCTGTTAACAGCCATTCTGGACCACCACTCATTAGCTCAAAATTGTCAGTGGCAGTTTGGAGTTTTGTGTTTTTATTTAATTATTCTTTTCAACCACAGCTCAATTGCAGTGTCTCTTATTACACAATTATAATTCAGAAAATTTTCATTTTCTTTGTCTATCCATTTTCAAGTTTGTAGGTATTTGACTAATGAAAATTTAGCCTTTTTTAACAGGAGGTTGCCAATACACTTTTGCACCACTGTAGATTATTTGTTTTTGCAGTGTTTTTTTTCAAGTGGCATTTTGGCACAGATGCAACTAACATAAACAAAAACACAGGAAAGAGGACTTTCATTGGCTTTGGTTTCATGTGTAAGGGTTTTAAGTCTGAGGAGATGTGCATCCAACATATAAACTTGGTTCAGCTCAGCCTAACTGAATTCACCAGACAAGGTAATGATAACACATTTCTGTTTAGTATGTATGTTTTCCTGGTTCTGGTGGAAATCAAAGTTAAAGGCAAGCTCTGAGGTTGGAAGAATCAGTCACAAGCTTACAAGACAGGTATCCGTCTTCAGCACTGTGGAACTGTGTATTCAAATTTTCTGAAAATTTTAAGAGCCCAAGGGTGCAGATGCCTCGGAGTTCTGTCATCTGATAAAACAGACATTGAATAATTTGTCTCCAAGTGAAATCAGTGTCTGTAGAGGAAATCAGACATATCATTGATACTTTTCTAATTTCTTTTGATCTGTCATTGCAAAGTTGGTGGTGTAGATTAATATGCTAAAACATTACAAAATGCAGAAAAAGCAGCTGAAAACTTTCAGTTTGCTTTTATTTTGTGCTTGTGTGTAGGTTGGGTGTGGTTGCAGGATATAGGATGATGCTGGAGAACCAGGCAAGGACAAAACTAATTAATGTTTTAGATGAACTGTGGCACAGGACTGCTGTGAGGAGGCTTTCAGTGACTCGCTCAACTTCCCAAGCTGCTCAATAATGTATCAAGCATTGTAAACTAGTGGCACTGGGCTAGTTGGTTAGGACCTTGCTGTCTCCGCCAGCTAGCAAACTGTTACTAATCTAGACAGTTTTCCAACGGCCACACTTTTTCACTTGAAATGGTTGTCTATGCACTGTTATGACCAAGTGAAGCTCTGCTAACATATTGGTTGGTAAAACATTTAAGATAATATTAATTCTGTCTCAATGGATCAGCTATAAAATGTTGGTGATGTCAGCTGATCAGTTTCAGTGTTTTTACTTGTGATGATAACATAAGGTGAGATTCACAATGCTAAGCTAATCATAAGATCATAATAAAACAGCCGCTAATTACCGCTATGTTGGCTAAGTCACCAAACACCTGATTCAGTCCAAAATGTTCCCCTTTTTTCTTTCCCATCTCATTCACTTCTCTCCACAGGGTGGAAAGGGGGGAGGGGACAAATTAAGGATTTGGAAGGCTGGCCAGAGTGGGACAGGGGGACCGCTCCCACCACAGCTGACATCTGCTAGTTAGCTACTCTACCTTTTTGACTAGGCCAAAGCCGCTGTGCACTGAGCATATAGGCCTGGAGCCAGAACGTGTTGTGACAACACAGCTGTTCTAGAAGTTAAGCACTGACCTACATCTTTGAAAAAAGGCATCACAAAAAACAAAGTGTCAATGTTCATGTGAGTGAATGCTCCAAGAGTGGTTAAAGTGTGGCCAGGTTAGTTCAGTAGAAAGTCTCAGATGGCTTCTGTGGTGAGTTTGTCTCTATGGCTGACTGTCTGGGGGAGGGATGTGGTCTGCCATATGCCTCAGCAGATGACTCCACCTTCACACTGAGAGGCCAGACTGGACACAGAGGCATACACACAGACTCATAGCCCACAACTACCCACAACCACAACTAGAGACACTACTACTAGGAGAGATCTTTGCAACACTATAAAATGCATTATACTTGTGTGTGACTACAAGTAATGAAACCATAAACAAAGGAAGTTTTGAGGCCCCTGAATAGTGAGCACTTGACTGGGATGTTTTGGGAGAGATGTTTTGGCTGAAGGTACCCAACAACAAAAGACTGTGCTTTTTCACCACAATGAATAGTCCATGAACCAAAAAACTACCCATGCACAAAACTATAAACTGTCTTAACTTCAAATTACTATTATTCCTCAATTTCAGTTGAATCAAGCTCAGTGTATACTTCCTTGATAAACTGAAGGCAGATGGTTTGGTATACCACTACTGGCTTACTTTCTACAACCATTTTGACCTAACAAAAGAGGAGGAAGTTGTGTGGCCTCTGATAGGGTGTCTGCGTGTGTCAAACACTGTCTTACCTGGATGAGATGAGATGGTAGAGTAACTACTGCAACTGACAACGATGACCTCAGCAAAGAACGAAGTCCATAGAGAAAAGTAGTCAGGGCGTGGCTGTATGTTGGGTTGTCATGGCAACTTAGGTCATCACCCCATAGAGCTGAGCCAAGAGAGTGAAGCCCAATTCTCAGGATGTTTCGTGACTTTGACTACAAGAAGTTTAAAAAAAGAGGAGGGGGGAGCAGAATTGTATTTTAGTTTCGCAAAATATTGTAAATGAGGAACATTACACTGAAGCAGATAGCAAGCACACAGTAATGCAACATTTACACCAAAATGATGTCTGGATCTGAATATTAGAAATATTATCTGACTACTGCTTCAGAAAGGTGCTGCTGTCTTGGAGTCATGTTGCCAAACTCAGGAAGAGAGCGACTGGACAGTCTGCTCACCAGCACAGACGATCGGAACACTGTGCCCAAACGTGACTGGACACAACTGCCCAATCACAGAAGCCATCTGACACATGCACAATGGACCTGTCAGACAGGCTTCCAATATGGCTGCCACCCAGAAACCCCAGCACATTCTTGGCACAACAGTGATGCTCTGCAGCCAAGGGGGCCTGGGTAAGGGTGGAGTGCCTTGCCTTGAAACCACCCTACCCCACCACAAGGCATCGAGTAAAACCCACTTTCTTGAGAACTGAAAAAAAAAAAGTGGCCAAACAGTGGTAGGACATATATCACTGACCCTCAGAGAATAGGGGAGCCTGTCCAAACTGTGAGAGGTTTTTAGCCTTTAGTTCAGTTGTCTTTTATTTGGGGTTTCTTTACGATTGCGAATGATTACTGAGGTAAGAGCCAAGAATGATTAACAAAACCCTGGCCTGAAATCTGCTCAGTTTTCTTTTTTGGTTCTTACTCCTTATTAAAAACAAAACAAAACAACAACAAAAAAACTCCCCATCCATTAACACAATCTTTTCAAAATTTTCACCCCACACCCCTCTGCTTCCTCTCCCAAAAGTATGACCTAAGCTTTGTCTGGATCTGGATCTGAATCACAAGAATCTAAGAAAAATAAACGCCATTGTTTAGAAGGAAGTTTTCAGAGCTGGCTCATTGCCTCCAGCCTCTCACAATGAACTCTTGGACCATCTTTCTTTACATAATTTAACATCAATTCTCCATCTCCACATTTTACTCTGTTGAAATATTAGCATTATTTATGTAGATGGCATAGTCACAATTTCTTTGTTTGGCAGAACCACAAAATTAGAAATCTATTTCTGTGTCTGAACACAGAGGGGGGGAACTGTGGAAAAGAGACAGTTGCTGTGGTAACATCAGGATGGGAGGCCAAACTTAACTTCTATAGTTTAGCCTATAGAAAAATCAGGGAACCATGCCAGGAGCGTCCAGCCAAAGGCTTGAGGCCAGCCATATAGACTACAACATGTCTGGAACCACAACCTAATCAGGCAGTCTGTGGAGACTCCTGTTATCACCCCTGCCAAACTCAACTCAAAAGAGACCAATACATATAGTCATAAGATGTATCTTTGATCCTGTTTTTTTCCTTCTTTTTTTTTAAATTATTATTATTAATTGATGAACAAAAGTTTTTTTTTTCTGCATGTATATATAACCATACAGTTAGGAGGCCACATTAGCAGAATAGCAATCAATGCACACACCATATTATCCATACTGGACATTTTTGTCCCAATGCCCATGTCGCTCTGTGCTGGCCTGCATTCCTAGACTGTGCCAACAGCATGTCAAGTGGTCACACTGCTTTAATGATGTCAGCAGTTAATCTGGTCTTTGAGTGACAGTGCTTGGGGAGGAAAAGTGGGGGTTAGATGAGGTAAATCCCATGTGTGAGAGACAGGCAGAAAGGTGGCTCCAGGTGACAAGTAGAGGGGTCACAGTACATAGGTGAAGGAAGTGCAATGAAAAGCATGCATGTATGGAATCACAAACATAGCAACATCTATGCTTTTCTAAAGTATATTATATAATAGTTATATTAGTTTGTGCAAGTTATTTACATAATAAAGTGCAATGTATATACTGTATTGACGGAGGAACTCTAGTGCCCGTGGAAAACCGAAATAGGTGTGTCTAGTGAGACAGACAGGGTCATAGATGTTTATGGCATCCTTCTCATGACTGGTGACCATTAAAATGATGTATGTCAAAGGTAAGACATACACAGCTGGGACACACAGGTGAACAGGTGACAGTGAAACAAACACAGCAATAAACACTCAAATACACATACACACAGATAACATTTTCTTTGTTGTTTAATGCACATTACACATGACGTTAGACAGAGACAGACAGACAGACATATGGACAGATAGCTAGATAAACCAGACCCTTGCCTCAATAAAGTTGTTTGCCACTTTGTAAAATTTAGAAAGGTTGTCACTTAATTTCACATTTCAATCACAGAAGTTTTCTGATATGTTAAAACACAGTGTAATAAACTAGATTCACCCTCTTGAATGCAGCTGGCTGACTGGACTGAGGGATAAGCAAATATAACATGGATAGAAATAACTGCTGTTCAGCCACAAATGTATTTCTATGAAAGCAAAAACAACTAATTAACAATAAAGCACGATGGATGTGTTATTTAAATCATCAGGGCCTTTATTAACTGAAGATATTAAACATTTCTGAAAGGTTGCTGCAGCAAAATATTTTCAGCACAAACCCCTTTGTATCCAATCTATAGGAAATGAAACCCATGTAGTTTTTCAGCTCTTACCATGGGGATAGCCACATCAAAGCCCTCCCTTTGTATGACCTCTTGAAGAGACTTCAGCAATGCAGAGTAGGGCTCAAACATGGTACTGGAGAGAGCAAAGAACAGATTGGACACAGTGAACCAAACAACTAGGTAAAAAACACTAAACAGAAACCATCATTTTTATAAAACTGGGCCAAGCTTATCACTGCAGCAGCCTAATCCTTCATGACTGCAGCATGTTCTTCCTGACTGTGCTTTTCTGGAACCACCGAAGCAGACAGATGATCCATATCAAGAGATCCAATTAATGTATTTGGTTGATTAAATTACAACATGACTGGTTCTTTGTCAGCTCCCTGAGGATCTGATTGTGCCGAGACAGACAGACAGATGAGATGCACATATGCACAAACATACACACAACAAAGATGAGATTGGGGATTAATGGGCTGATATTTTAAATTAACAGAGAACAGCATTTTGATGTTTAATCAAGGAGAAGATGTGCACCACTGACAAGGGGCACACAGTGCCATCAGACCAACATTTAGCAACAGTCGAGGGAGGGTTAACTGCTTAGTCCTCCATAAGCTTATAGGATGTCCAATAGGAATGTTAAACGCATCTTTTTACACAGGACCCTCCACTTACGAACGTCCCACCATTGTAATGACTGCTCTGTCATGATTCACAGTAGGCTGCTATGTCAGTTGTCAATTCAACCTGCAGGCTACAAAAGCTGATACACATACACCGGTCACACGCCAACAGTCCTGCATAAAGAACGGAAATACACACTTGTGTTGATTACACTTGGACAAATATATCCATGTACTCCATTTCAGTTATTCAGCACAACAATAGTGCCTCCTGACCCTGCTGTGGCTAATGATAGAGCTGGATTGGTGAAGAGGGACACCTACCCTCCATGGTCTCTCTGCCCATGCACCAGCTATGAGGTAGGGGGCTGGGATGGTGTGACATGCATTTGTGCACGAGATTGCCTCTAGTTGGCAGCCATTGTGTGGGGTAGCATTGTATTTTAGTTACCCCTACTGAGCATTGGTCATTCAGGTACCAAAGAGGTCTAGGTGCTTAACGACAAGGGCTAGTGCGTCAGCTAATTAGGATCATACACATGGAAGCTTCTTTATCTCAGTGTTCCTGTTTGAGCAAGGGAAGAAAAGAGGAAAAAGGGGGATGCTTGGTCTTAAACAACAGGATCTGTATCACCTAGAGAGCAATTTGTGCCAATTATGCCTTCAAGTGAAACGGAGCAATTTAACAGCTAGGGTATCAACATGGGGCTGTGGACACGTGCAAGGGGGAGTAGCCTGCTCTGGAGTTTGTGAGGTATGAGTGTGTGTGTAATGTTCTAAGTGTTTGTGTGTTTGCATGTATTTGTGTCAGTGCTTGGGCGGGCCTCAAGGCACAATGGTGTGATGCAGGTGTCGTTTCCAGCTGTCAATATGTCTAAGATCTATAATTCATTCACACACTAAGACAACACTATCTCACTCTTACTGTTGTGCACCTCGAGTAGGTTTATTATTTTTTTCCCCATTAACATCATTAAATTCTAAACTGATATCTAACAGCAACCAGAGCTGACCACTTTACGTGTTGCACTTGTGAGGATGCATACTGAAAACTTGCAACATTTAATTTGTTTGTTTGGGAGCTCTGTTAAACAGTCCCCATTTGGTGCTAAAAAGACCGAAGGACTTTCTAAAGCCTCCTCCACATCCTCTGTGCTCCAGATTGGTGTGTTTACCCAGTATGTGCAAGTGTGCTTTCGTGTGCCTGTGTGTGTTCAACAGCACTCTTTGAGTAAAGAGCCTGCATGACCTCTGAACTCTAAGTACACTCAACGCAGGAGAAATCAAACAGATGCTGAGCAAACAGGACCCTTATTTGAATAGACATGTGCAACCTTTCTAAAAGGCTGAATGACTTAACTGATGGCAAGCATCTCGGAAGAGAAGAGGAAAAAGGCAGATTTGTTTCATCTGCCTAAGATGTGATTACACTGAGTTTGCGAGCATTTGAGAGTTTTTGTTGAAACACAAAATTACAACTGAAACAAAAAACATTAAAAAAAAAAAAAAAAAAAAAAAGAAAAAACTGAATGAAAGAATAACTTTTATTTGAACTTTTAAAAGGGTAGGTTGTGACATGTCACTATGTGCTGTAACAGCAATTAAGTAGTAATGATATGATAAATATTTTCAGATTTTAAAACAATATAATCTTCACTAATATTTCAGAATCAATAACATGATATCTGTTTAACAGCAGAGGTAATAGAAACAAATTCCACTGCGCTTGAAAAACTACTTAAATAGTTAATGAAAAACCTGAGTGAAGCCATATATTTCAATAATGATTAAAAAGTTCCAGTCATTATCAGGCAAATGCAACAATAAACTGTTCTAGCTTGTAACATGCAGCATTTTTATATTGTATTTTTCTACATTATACATATTTAATATTTTTTTGGACTTGGACTGTTTGTAAAAAAAATTGTGACATTTATTTGGTGTTTTGTGACATCTTTCTTGGAGAAAAAAATATGAAAAACTGCGAAATACATATTTATAGCTGTAAAGGTAATCTAATTATATATTAATTCTATATTTCTTTTTGGGGCAAATAAGTAAAACTCAGACCCAGAAGGTTTAAACCCTTTATATTCTGTGAACAATGCAATGTTTTCTTGCATGTGTTCCGTTATTTTTATAACTGTGTTTTGTGCACGATGTCATGCTTGTGTGTTCATGTTCTGCAGATGATGTCTCATTGGTTTCTGTGTATTCTGTAGAGGATGTCTTGTTGTTTAACCTGTGTGCAGTTGTTGACAGGATTGGATATTCTGGAAGGTAGAAGCGGTGGTACTTGGCTGCCTGGCGAATTTCTGGGTCCATCGTCTTGGAGACGTCATAGTAGTGCCCAAACCGGGAAGATGATGCCAAAGCACTCTGAAGAGGTCAATAAAACAGAATTAAAGAATGACAAAGATTATATGCAGTAATGATATTTATCTGAAAAACATCTGAAGCTGTAACTGAAGCTGCTACTTGATTTGAAATCCTTTAAACAAAGGATGTGACTTCAACGTATCAGTTAAGAATTAAACGGTTCTTAATATTTACATTTGCCTTTGCAATATGTTAAATAGATTTGCTTTGCAATACTATGGTAATGCAATTGCATTGTTTATGGGTCATTCCTCAACGTTCCTGCAGCAGAGAAGTCAAATAACCACTAGGACCACTGTCTTAATCATTTCTTCACATAAATGTCCACTTCTGACTGTGAAAGCAAATGTGGCAGAGAAGCAGAGGAAGGCGGATGTTTTCCTGCCGCTGAAAGAGAGAGTTTTAGTTCTTCTCTCTCTGTGAAACCAGGGATTCCATTGTTAGAGGGGCCCTTAATCTACTCCTAATCTGGATTAGGGCCCCCGGTGTGTCCCTCTCCTGGCAGGACGAGGGGGTCAGCAGGGCAGGGGGGTCAGGGGCTCATCTTCTCTTTGTGAGCTAGGCAACCCGCTTAGCGTTCCATCCCTGCCCTGACGGCCTCACCTTTGATCTGATGTCTTCATCGGGAGGGCGACACAGTGGGCTATGGCAAGAGAGGTGTGTGTAAGGGGAAAGTTAGCGTTGACTCTCGGGGTGAATTTGGGATGCAAATCCTCTGGTGGGGCTTACTAGTGGTTTGTAAAGACGATTTTACAGGGGAAGGGGGGAGAGGTGAGGAAAGTACACAGATATAAAGAAGTTTCCAGGGAGAGAGAAAGAGGGAGAGGATCCCCAGGGACACACTGTGTGCTGTTGATCCACATAGCGATATGGATTATAGACCAACAGGGGTAGACTGCAGAGAAATGGAAGGGGAGGGTCACCTCTTCTCAAAGCGGAAGAAAGAGTGTAGAGCCGCCAACCCTAGCAGGGGGAAAGGCAGGGATTTAGGGGAAGACAGAGGCGCAGGTCTGGGTCATAGGGTTGAGCGAGCAGACATGTCAATGCACAGCCTGCAAAGTACTCTTGTTTCCCAGGCTAAGCAGGGGTGCCGGCGTGTGTGTATATTGGTTGGGGACCAGTGAAAAGACTACCTATTGCCAGTTAAGTGTGAGTAATCTGGTCCAACTCTGAAAAGAGAGACTGAAGTCTCATTCACACCAGAAAGAAGTTTAGAGGCTGATGGATTTAGTGGTCAAAACAATCGCCAAACAAGACAAGAGAACCAGTGCTGTGAATTTTCAATACATCATTAAAAGAGATACATCTTTTTGTGAAAGCAAACCATCACAGAGTCACCTTTGTTATGGTACAAACAGATATGATTGAGGCTAATAGAAGCACACAACAATAAGCAAAATTTAATCACCTGTACTTTAGGTAGATTCTGATAGCGCCAGGCAATCTTCATGGCATCCAAACTGTCTTGGGGTTCACAAGGTAGCCTGTGCTGCTCTACAGGTTTGGGAATAGCAACATCATCTAAGATGGGTGCTGGGAGCTCCTGTTCAAAATAATAAAATTAAATTAGTTAGTGTAAACAAAAATTGGATTAATATTTTATCAAAATTCTGAAGGCTGAAAGGTTCACTGTGCAAAATACATGACTTGCCAAAAGAAATCGGAAGATGTCAAGTATGATGAATTCATAACAGACAAAAAACATGCATGTAGATAATAAAGGTTTTAGAATGGAAAGATCTTGTAGCAGCAAAGTCAGGGATACATCACCCCTGTAGCAATGAGGATTACATAAAAAAGCACAATCTAATCTTAAATCTTACTAAAATAAAACCTAAACAAGAAGACTAAGGGCAGACTATTAATAAACCTTAGAAATAAACAAGAAATATAGACCCAGCTTCTCATAATGAAATGTCATTTTACTGCATTCCCATAAGAATTTTGAAAACTGAAGTTAATAAACTCTCCAGAAATTGATGAGAGACATCCTTGTTTAGCTAAAGCAAGTAAACATGGGTTCTTTTTGGATGAAGTTTAGCTTTTGCATCTGCAAATTACCATTACTAAAATGTAACTGTGAAAACACTTAATAATGTGATATATCCCCACTGGGACTTCCGTCTCTTAATAAGCCCTTGATATGCAAAGAGAGGGTAAGGCTATGACCCCTCCCACTATCAATCAGTAAGAGAGAGGCCCTCCTCCTGTATGCTGGGTGGCAGGCATCTTCTGGGGCTGCAATCCTCTTCACAGACTGCAATGCCGGGAAACATTTCAACAATGCTACAACCATGCCAGCCTCAACCTCTCAGATACCCTTGTTGACCCTGACATATGTTGGGAAAAGCTGCATGCCTGCATTTTATAGCAGGAGCTGATTATATTGTAATGATGAAAAAAAAAGTGTTTCTTAAATTTCTTTTTCATAAAGTAACAGTTATACTGAATGATGCTAAACAAGGTGTATTGAGGCCATCTTGAGGTCTTTGTGACTGGCTTCTCAAGTTTTGTAACTCTTCCAAACAATCTTACATTGCAATAGCACAAATTTCCTCTTGAGACATTAAAGAGTGGATGGCACCTCCTCTCTTACCTGTAAGATATCATCAGGACTATCTTGAGCTGCTGCCACAAAAAGTTCATGTCGACACACCACTCCTTCAGCCAGAAAGTATTTCAAGATCATGCGAGAGTAGCTATCATATCGGTCTTCCTCTGACAGATAGAAAAAGACATCAAAAACATTTTATTTTAAGCAGAGAATTCAATGCCATACTGATAAACATTGCTGGCAAAATCTATAAAAAAAGACATTTTGAGATGAAACAATTATTTTTAATAGTTCAGACACCTATATACAGATGCAGGAGTCCATGACTGCATCATAGCTGCAGACTGTAATTGATGTAAGGACCAGAATTCTGGGTTTTTTTTGTAGGCAGCACATGACAGCAAAGAAACATAGGTGTTGCTTTGTGAGCTGACCATCATTGTGGGAAGATGACATCTTCAGTCCTCTTGTTAGGTATTAACAGTATCCCTGTCCACTTTCACTATCTCAAGCACAAACCAACAGCCGAGGTGAGAGAGAGACACCTGCCTTAAGCATTCACCTGACCCCTCCCGCAGAACAGAAATGCACCTATGTGGTCAGGATGACTGACAAGTGAAGGCATAAGGTGGATTACATAGTATCTGATCTTAAAATGTTTTTTGACATCTGGCTCAACTGAATCTCTTGTTTGTTTTTTTTATACATTATGATGGCAATGGCATCCCTTCACAACTATTTTTCTATTGTCATTCACATGAGGCTTATTTGTAGAAAAAAAAGATATAGTATGAGGGGGAGAATACATCCCAGCTTCAAGGAATGACACTGCAGCATCATCTTGAAGAGTGTGGATAGTAATTCTAAACAAGCACATTCTTTCCCGAAGACAACTTTTCTTATAGTATACAATGCAGCCACCCCGTCATTGCACTCCCCTAACCTGCAAAAACAAAAAAAAGGAAGAGAAAAAGTGCTTGCATCATCACCATTAAAACTCAACTGAGGAGGGCACATAACTCTGCCCAGCATGCTGCTAGTGCTTCCTGTCACTGCCACTATTTTGTATAGATTTTATAGGCCTTTCTTCACAATGACAAACAGTGGGCACACAGACAAAGGCAGTCGTGACAGTTAAGGTAATGGCATACAACTGACAGCTTGGGAATGACATCCTGACGAGTCATCTTCGAACATCTGGAGAATTCTGCCCCCTCCCATGTTCCTGGTCTATGTCCTCACCTACGGACTTCGGATGGCCCAGGAAATTCCATGGCTCTTCAATTTGTTGTCGGTGGGGCTCCCTGTTCTCTTATTGATGGGTTTCTAGGTCAGCAGGCCTTTGTGGCTTTCAGCAGGCCCCACAAAGACTCCCAGATGGGTCCTCTCAAGATGGGACCTATTGTGCTTGTGTTTCTATGGGAGCCTTACAAATGGAACCTCCAGGAGTCATTAGGCTGTTGAGGTAGGGGGTATGAGGAGGGGGCAGGAGGTGGTGGGGTATAGAAGCAACAGGGGGTGGGGGTGGGTGATATCTTTGAGGAAGATCAGTCACTCTGGACAGTCATGGATGATTTTTTTTTCTTTTTTTTTGCTTATTCTGACTAAGATTTGATAAAAGGGGGGCTTTGCTTCATTTGCCTTCAAACAAGAAAGTGGGACTGCAAGAGTCCTGAATCATATCTGCTGAAGCTGCAGGGGGAGGAGACAAAATATCTAGGTCAGAATGTTCTCCCCTTGTACATCTTTGGTCTCTAAAGTGGTATTACCTCTGCCAAGGAGGTTATGTTGTTGCCAGTGTTTGTCTGTTTGTTTGTTAGCAACTTAATGCAAAAAACTAATTGATGGATTGTTGTGATTTTCCTTTCCTGAAAATGGGACTTGAACTAACTTAGATTTGATTAAATTTTACAACTGACTTGGATCCCATCTAGATCCAGGAAGTTTTTTGAAGGATACTTTATGTAGAAAATTCAGTAGAAAACAAACAGAAGAAGCATTGGCTGCTGTTAAGAATGATTTGCTCAAAATTAGTAACTTGTATATAAAGGATCTGATGTTAACACAGCTTACAATTCCTTTCTTATTGTCCACTTAAAAAGTGTAGAAAAAAAGACCACATAAAAGACTCCATGGCTAACAAAAAGCTTATTAAATGCGTGCAAAAAAGAAAAATTATTTATATAAACAATTCCTTAAATATCGAACAGAAGATGCTGAATTAAAATATAAAAATAAACTGACTTGCATTATGCGTGACAGTAAAAAAGATTACTATACTAAACTACTTAACTGTAAAAAAAAAACAAAAAACAATGTTAAAGAAATGTAGAAGGTGCTAAATACTGTCATTGAAAGAAGAATTGAAAATTTAAGTTATCCTGATTATTTTATGGTGAATAATAACATCATTACAGACAGACAACAAATTGTGGATGGTTTCAATAGTTTTTTTGTTAACATTGGGCCTGAACTGGCTAGGAAAATACCAGCGAATGAGATGCCTCTAGGAAATCCTTCGGAGAGCAACTCAAATTCACTTGTTTCTCACTCTTGTTGAGGAGAAAGAAGTTTTTGACACAAAAAAACATAAAAGGATATGATATGAAAACAATTAGGAAAATAGCACATTTCACATTTCCCTTAAAAATTAAATTAGCTAGATTTATCCCCATCTTCAAATCAGGAGATAAACACCAAACCACAAATTATCAGTCTGTTTCCCTTTTGCTTCAGATATTAGATATTTTGCCTCAGATATTGTAAAAGTTATTTGAGAGTAGAGTTCATAACTTTGTTGAAAAACATAGTCTGTTGTTTAACAGTCAATATGGTTTCAGACGCAATCGATCAACTAGCCTTGCTTTAATGGATTTAATCCATGAAATAACAAATTGTATAGAAAAAAAGAAATATGTAAATGGTATTTTTATTGACCAAAAGGCTTTTGATTCGATAGCTCATTGCATATTGATACACAAACTGGAACATCGTGGCTTCAGAGGAATAATTAAGGACTGGATACAAAGTTACTTGGGGGAAAGACAGCAGTTTGTCCAGATTGATCAGCAGAAATCTGAACATAAGTACATTACATGTGGAGTACCTCAAGGGTCAATTTTAGGACCAACGTTGTTTTTACTGTATATAAATGACATTCATAAAGTATGAGAAGCAATGAAGTTTGTTTTGTTTGCGGATGATATGAATATTATTTGTTCAGGGAAAAATATGAAGCAACTTTTGTATGAAATAACTTGGAAAATTGACAAATAAAAAAAAAAAAAGGTTCTATGCAAATAGATTATCACTGAACCAAAAAAAAAAGATTTTATTTGGAAATCGGAAAAGTAATATATATGTTCAACTAACTATTGATGACATTAACATTGAGAAAGTCCAACAAATCACATTTTTGTGAGTTGTACAGGATGAAAAGATTTCTTGGAAACCCCATATAAGTTATTTACAGACAAAGGTTGCTAAATGTGTAGGTGTAATGAAAATAGTCAGGTATGTGTTGAATCAAAATGCTCTGTGTATATTCTATCAATCATTTGTCATGCCATATTTAAACTATTATATAGAGGTATGGGGGAACTGCTACAAGACACATTTATTACCATTAGTTATTCAACAGAAAAGAGCAATCGGAATAGTTCACGAGGTTTAATATTATGAGCATACTAATCCACTTTTCATAAAAGCATTTGATTTAAAATGAAAAGATCTGGTAAATTATGAAACTGCCCAAATTATGTTTAAAGCATCAAAAAACTCTCTTCCAGCCAATATTGAAAACCTCTTTAAAGACAGAGATGCACATATAAGTATAATTTGTGGGAAAGCATGAATTGTATCAAACAAAAGTAAGAACCACTTTAAAATCTGTGTGTGTCACCATGAATGGAGTTATTCTGTGGAATAAATTACCAGAATACATGAAAAATTGTACAAACCTTGTTCAGTTTAAAAATATGTTAAAAAAAGAAGTTATAAAGAGGTATCAGGAGGAGAGAGATTGATGCTTTTAACATAAAATTGTATACTGTAAATGTATATTACAGATGGAGGGTTGGGCAGTGGTCGGAGAGGGTGTGGTTAGCGTGGACATCCCAAGTGTCCACGCTAACCAACCCTCTTGTCTATACTTAGTGATAGTGATGTGTGCTCACAATGATTTGCTATATATAAGCCATCCACTGACAGCGTCTTTGACACATAGCCAGGCTATAAGCTTAACATACAAAAAAAAAAAAAAGGAAAAATAATCAAACAAAAACAACCCATCATAAATATTAACATTTAACATAAAGCATCACCTGAGATAAAGCAAAGAATACTTATTGACTTCTTGATTTTTGTATTCTGTTGTGGCCTGGTTCACTAATTATCCTTGCAGATAGAATTCAGTGTGTCAAAGTTGATGGTTGGTCCTCAGACATTTTGGTAATTGATAAGCAGGTCTCACAAGGTTATGTTTTACGCCTCTTGCTATGTACAATATGTATGTATGATCTGGGTAAAAATGTCCAGAATACAGGTTTGAAGATAACATTGCCATTTATTGTAAGGAGGAAACTTTGTTGAAACTTGAAGGCAGTTTTCAAATTGATTTTGGGGAATTTGAAGCCCAACTCCAATATCTGCACTGTGCTTGATGCAGAGAAAACCAAAATGAGGATTGTTACAAAATCAAGAGACAAACTTATTGTCCTGCTGTTTGCACATCTAAGGTAGTTCAAATTGACATTGTTTCTATTTTTTAATATCTGGGGATTTTTTAGATGAATTTGAGCTTAGACTTTACATTAATTTGGTCAAACAACTAAAAGTAAAACTAGGCTTCCACGCCAGACACAAGGCAAGTTTTTTATTTAATTTATAAAAAAATAAGACCTGTTTCTGTTTTTCATTTTTTGGACTATGGAGATGTTTTTTACATGAATGCTAGTACTATCTTATTCCATATGCTAGTTACTATGTAACATGTGTTTAATACAGGCTTAACACAGGGCAGGACGTAAAAAAGAAATTCATTGCAAGCATCTGTCTTATAAAATAAAATCAAATAAAAATTTATTTAAAAGAAAATTCTCCCAAAAAGCAATTACATATTTGGAAGTATGGTTAGTACACTGCCCAAATGATCTGTACAAGGACAAGAAGAAAACTACAAACAAGAAAACAACAAAGAAACTGATCAACATCTCCAATGAATCAATAATATAAAAATGCCTATTTTACCTAGACTGCTTTATCAATTTATATTAGTATCAGCTAAGATTCCAGTGGGTCAATTTTGTGAATGAGTCCAACAAATGTCACAATTTTCTGGAAAAGAAAACAAACAAACAAAAAAACCCAAAACAAAATAGTATTAGATATAATACTTTTCTACTCAATAAGAAGGAAGGTGGTATGTTATTTCAAAATCCAAGAGTTGATTTAAAGTTAATTGATTGTGACAGCAGGTATGAGACAAATGGAAGGATATGGAGAGATAATTTAAGGACATTCTAAAACAAGCAATGACTCGGGATGACAAATTAATGACAACTGATCAAAAACAGGCCTACCTACAGTGAATAACTGGCTAGAATGAATGGATACAAGTCATGAAAGAGATCCACTATAAAAGAGATACATAATGCAATACGGGCCAACTGGATAAAGAATTTGTTAGTATAAGCAATAACATGTGGTTGGTGGTGCATAAGTTTCTTTGGTTTATTTATGTGTTTTATGTAGGTTGGTTGCTATGTTTTGTTTGTGATTTTTCACACTTTCTCATCCTTACTCTTTAAGATGTCCTTTGAGATTGTGGACTCTCATGGAAATTTTCACACGAGTAGTACTAGAAACTTCTGTCGAAAACCCCCTTACATAAAAAATAAATATTTATTCAAATGTAGTTGATTTCATGTTTTGTTTTTTTCCTTGTATGACATTGTTCTTACATAGTAGGCCCTAATAAAATTCAAGTAAAAACAAAGAAAAAAAATCACACATAAAATATGTTTAGGTTTTTTTACGTTTTTTTTTTTTTTTTTTTAAATTTTTTTTTTAAATATTTTGCAGACAAACAAGCATGACCTGCGATGGACTGGTGAGCTGTCCAGGGTGTACCCTGCCTTTCGCCCAAAGACTGCTGGGATAGGCTCCAGCTTCCCCGTGACCCTTCAATAGATTAAGCATTTAGGATCATGAATGAATGAATGAATGAACAAGCATGACTTTAAATTCTCTTTTTTTTGAGAAAAAAAGAAAAGTCTAAACTAATTAAATGATCTCTATAATATTAAGTTGGTATTAACTTTTATTTATCATTTTAACTTTTAATAATTTGAATTATTTTGCTATGCATTGTCTCCAATGTTTAACAATCCCAAAGCAGTTATTGTGCACTTTTAAAGTTATAACTAAAACAATTTAACTAAACCTAATGCTGATTAATGAGGGTACAGTCAAGCAAAAAAGGCATTTACTTAAAGTAAAGGAATGAAGCCATTTATAGCTAACATGTTGTAAGCTGAGCAGCTTTGTACCCCTACTTGCAAAAACACGAGAGATGAGAGATCTTCAGACAGCAGCCATACTGGACTGATCCCCCCCTTGGATGACAAATCAGGACGGACAGCTCAAGACACTTCAAAGGCAGACAATGACCAGTCTGATAATTTTATGTCTGTGCCTCACAAACAGGCCATCACAGCTAAAGGGGCAGACTGTAGGAGACGACTGCCTGAAACAAACACAAACAAACACACACTCCAAACTCACCCCCACCTATACCACCCACGCAACAAAACGGACACACATGCAGCACATTGTGCGCAAACACCACATTTTCAGAGACAAACACAAGAGAGTGCACACACACGCACACATTTCACCTTTACTGTGTCTCTCATTACCAGATGAAACCAACCGTACATAGATTCACAAAATGGAAGGGAAGAACGCATTAGTGTGTAATCACTGACTCCTGCATCGATTGGGGGGATGAATTAAAGGGCAAAGCAATATCATCAGTTGGTATAGGCCTTGGCTACACACAAATTACAGCTTCAAGGGGAAACATGACTACCTTAACCTTACTGTCTACCAGTGCATATAGCCTATCCTTCGATGAATGATAATAATAATAATAATAACACAGTGGAAGACATTTATGTCTCCAGAAAACCCACTTGCTTTTTATGTTAATATGAAAACTTCTAGAAAACATCTGCAGGCAAGCATATCAATTAAGGATTACACTAAAAACCTGAACACCTGGGATTCTAACAAGGGACCTTCAGGTCATTAACCTATTGCCAGTCTGCTAGAAATTAATACTGTAACCACATTGTCTATGAAAAGCAGTACTGGCAGCTGTGGCTTGCTAAAGTGTCGCAGATCTCAAGAGAGAGAATACAAATGATGTGAGGTTGTGGTTGCATTGTTGTTTGGTATAATCTTTCATTCATAAAACTCAATAGTTTCCAAAAAGCAGAAAGTTAAAATGTTTAAGGAAAAATCAGCAAACTATAAGGTGCTGAAATAGTTAAATGTCTCAGACAATCACAGCTAAAGCTGCAGAGTGAGAAAATAACCCAAATGTTCATGCAGGAGGCAAATTAATGATATTTGACTTTGAAGTAGTTGAAATAATTTTTGTAAAAACTGTGCTTATCTGGAAAACAATAGCTGGCTTTTGTCCCATAAACAAAGCTAGAGGAGCTGCAAAAAGTGTTGTCCCACCAAATGTTAAACATTTTTTTAAAAACTACTGTGACCGATTTTGCTTCCCTCTTATCTTGCGTCAAAGCAAAACAGGACATCATGCATAAGAAATTGCCAATCAGTTTTTGATTTGAAATATGAAATAAAAGCTCACCGATGAGAAGCACAGTTCCAACTGCTAACCCACCACCTGTTAGTGAAAAAAAAAAAAAAAAAAAGTAACATTAGTAACATTTTTTTCCATCACAACTGTCTCTTAACTATTCTGAAACAGTTGAAACCTCAATTTGGCCGACAGCTTCTTCCCATATTGTCCTTATTAGGCTTCACGGCAGTAAATTTAGATGTATAAGATACACCACAAGTGTTATTTTGACCTGTAGCTTGTCATCTTTAATCCATGAGTGTTGACACTGATCACAATAGCAGGTTCCTGGAGTTAGAACAGTTAGTTTAGGGAGTTTTAGTCATGTCTTTTTTTTCTGTGCCATCATCAGTGAAAAGTTGAATATCCGAAGAGAAACATCTTGTTTTTCAGTTGAAAACAATTTGGTAAGAACCCGGTAAATTTCACAACACTGAGTGCATTCACATGTAAGCACTAATGCAGTGTGTATTTCTACACCTTTCCCATTCTTTGTGTCACAAAGTAATCACTTGATCAAAAATATTTGATCTGACTGTGGCCAATTTCTTTAATTATATAAAAAACCAATCTGTTTGCCAACTTCCCTAATTTTCTCCACATTCCTCGGCCATGTTAAAATGGCATACATGATCATTTTACAATATTTAATTCATGCAGATATTTGATCAAATCTATTGCAGTGGGCTACTCTTAACATTAACTACATGAATCTATGACCAAGGCCAAACACCAGGTCCATTTGAGCCTTAAATTAATAAGAAACAAAAAATAAAGAAAGAAAATTAGAAGGAAATTGATAGATTAACAGGTTTTCAAGTCTCCAGTAAAGAAAAAAGACAATTCTCTTTCTAAAGACTAGTGACAAAGAATAGTGACAGCACTCTCTACCACATGACCGAGAGTATAATATTAATATAGTATTTCCATTAAATCATTACAGTTGTCTTAGTATTACAGATTAAGAAAATTAAAATCTCGTTTGTTGCCAAACAAAAGTAAGTTAGGGTTGCACAATAACAGTGTAGCAATTGAAAAGCCCTGCATTAGTGGTTCATTCGACAAGAACAGTCTAAAAGCAACACCAAACAAATAACTAATAAGAGTTTGCACTAGAGTGGGTGTTGCAAAAACCCTACTCCAATATGCACAATGTCTACTGAAAATGGCAGGTACATTAGTTATGGCTAATTTTTCTTCAATGATAAAATCCCGATAACATGGGATATCTAATATTTTATTGGGACACTGAAAACTCAATGAATAGTTTTGAGTCCTAGTTTACGCGAACCATTAATTAAGCCAATACAGTTTGTCTGTCCCTGACTGCAACAAAAACCCTCTCTCCTGTGACGAATGAATCAGGTCACTTTACAGAAATGAAGTGCAATTTTATGATAAAACGGACACGTTTGTTATGCGCGTGCACAGTGACAAGTGTAACACTAAGCACAGTTAGCCTGTGCTAACTGTTGTTGCATGTAAGGATACTGACCGAGCAGATAGTCAAGTGACGTGACACCAGTCGAAATTAAGAGCTGTCCATTTTGAACTGAAGGTCTGGTACCATGTATGGAGATTAATTTGCTTCTAGTTTTCTTCTGAAAGCTCGTACTATTGAACATTGAACGTTCAGCTGAGGGGTTAACCACACTGTTCACGGGAGCTGCCATGTTGCTAGTAACGTGGTAACGCTTGATAGTGTTTTGGAGCATGCAATCCAATCACATAAGAGTTTAGTAAACCTCAACCAATGAGGACATCGATTGTTACCACGCCGTTTCTGCGCTGTCAAAGGGAAGTTCACATGTTAAGCTAAGGTGTCTGGTTTGAGCGTTGAATCACACATCGGTAAGTTACTAAAAAGCATCGCAGATTTTCACAATTTAGCACAATTTAGTATGTTTTTGTTTTTTTCTGTAACGGAAAGATATCTAAGGAATGAAAACATTTATTACTTTCCTGGTTTGGTCTGTAAACGACCTTGTTTATTCAATGTTAAAATACGGAATCAGAACATTGTTTGGCATAAATATCCCCGTCGACTATATTCTTCGGATCTTCAAGTTGCAGTGAACTGAACGGAGTTTACCACAGTTAAACAACTACATTTATCAGAAACACATAATGTCAGAACAAGGTATATGCAGAACACTGTGTTCCGTTTGTTACAACCTGAGTAAACTAAGGTAGAAGATAGTTTTAACAACAGCACAAAGTCGGAACGTGTAATTGAAACACATGTGAATCAAATGGATATTAAAATCTTTTGTTATTACTGGCACTAACAGAAAATACCAGCACTTGCTAGTAAATAAAAGTATGACAGGTAAGGAGGAAAGATGTTCTGCACTTGCAGCCTTATTATTTCTACCTCACTTTAGTAAGCTGTGCATACAGCATAATTCTTCTGAAGTGGTTCACCTTGTGCAACTCCAATTTCCAAAAAGTTGACATACTGTGTGAAATATAAATCACATAATACATATATTTGCCCATCTGATAAACTAATATTTCATTTATTTCTATATTTTTATTTGAGCATGATGAATAATGCTAATTAAGCTACACAAGTCATGTTGGAAACATTTTTAAAGGTATTTGGAAGAAACTCAAGCTTATTTAGTCCCACCTCTTCACTACACTCTGTCAGCCCCTATTTCCACCTAGTGATATTTACAATCACATTATTCACATTTATTTGTATTTACAAACGTGCAAATATATCCATGTAGACAGTGAGGTATATGAGCAAACCATGTAAAACAAACAACATA
The DNA here is from genome assembly GCF_933228915.1 of Telmatherina bonti. NCBI lineage: Eukaryota > Metazoa > Chordata > Actinopteri > Atheriniformes > Telmatherinidae > Telmatherina > Telmatherina bonti. The sequence goes on along the minus strand of NC_136619.1, from coordinate 21,870,017 downwards.
AAATGAAAAGAAAAAGAACAATGGCAATTTACTGTGATCACCCATTTCAAAGATCTCTTCTGTATTTTTTTTTAAGTTGATTTCTTAAACAAACTGTCACTATAAACAGTGTTAGTGTCTGTAGGTCAGGGGTAGGCAACTCCGATCTTTGAGAACGCAGTTCTCCAAGTGTTAGGGGTTTCCCTGCTTCAACACACCTGACATAAATCAGACTTAATTAGCAGCTTTCTACACAACTTGACATCAAACCTTAAACAAGTCTGCTAATTACTCATTGTTGCAGCAGAGAAACTCTTAACACTTGCAGGACTGCTGCACTCGAGGACCAGAGAGTTACCCACCCTTGTTGTATGGTGTTGTGCTCATGCAGTGATTTCCAAAACAAAATCATGCGTTTTTTAATGCAATGCTACCCAAGAGGCAAAGGATCATAAGCATCCAAGACTGTCCCTCACAAACAGAGATGAGAGATTATTTTGATGATATTTATATTGCAGATGTTGATAACTTGCAACATAATCCCCAAGAGTTTTTTTTTCCAGTACCACTGCCAGGCTTTTGTCTCCCTTCCCCAACTTTTTGGTAAAGTGGTTATTGCTTTGTTTTATTCCTGTACTAGTAATATGCAAAAGTATGAACATGTGAGGTTTTTATTAAATACCCAGTGCTTCCTAAACACTTTTATGTGTCATTAAAGAGCTGGAAACTCAAAATAAAAATTCAAATAGGAAAGACTAGTAATGGAGGACATTCCTTCTCAGTGAATGTTTAGAAGTACATATCACATATTTGTCTTACTTATGCAACAACTGATTAAGTGACATATTGCAGGTGTAACTAAAAATATTAAAGCTGGGATTCTGGCATGTCTGTGTCTTGATTATGTATTCATGCTTTTAAATAAGTTTGCTTAATTTTGAAAAATATTGATATAGCATAGTGACTGGTGATGACAGACTGTAAGAGCAGGTTGGTCTGGGACATCTTTTTATGTCAGTGAGAGTATTTGTGTTGAATAATTGTACAGGGGGGAAATGAAAACCAGATTGAATTGAAGTTTAAGGTAAAATACAAATGATGTCAATTCAGGTGCTGCATGTTTTAGTGTAGCTATATTTCACACTTCAAAATATGTGAACATGTTGCAAAATTTGCATTGATATTTATTACTGATTTACATCACCTTTCCTTTTAATAATAATTGATAAGCATTTGGGAACTGAGGATACTAATTGTTAAAGCTTTGCCAGTGGAAGTCTTTCCCATTCTTGCTTGATGTACAAATTCAGTTGCTCTGTTGTAGTAGTTTACAGTTCATTATGCATTGCACATTTTCAGTAGGAGTAAGTCTGGAGTTCAGGCCAGTCTAGTATCAGCACTCCCACAATGAAGCTACACTTTTTAACATGTGCACAATGTAGGGTTGGCATTGTCTTGCTGGATAGGTTGCATGTATAGTATCATATGTTGTCATATGTTGCTCAAAAACCTGTATGTACATTTCAGCATTAGTTGTGCTTTCAAAGATGTGCTAGTTACGCATGCCATGAGCACTAACACATCCCCATATTATCACAGATGTTGGATTTAAACTTTGCGCTGATAACAATTTTCCTCTTTGGCCCCGTGGACACAACCTCCATGATTTCTCAAAACACATTGAAATGTGAGTATGTCCATACTGTTGTAAACAAAGGTTGCACATGTCTTGACATAGTATTTTTCAGTCACAGACAGTGACGTTTTAAAACCTTAAACCCCTGTTATATATCTGTTATATATATGTCCTTATTATGCAGACATTCAAATGGAGTATTCACAAATCTTTACTTTGGTCGGAGGTTATTTAATTAAAAAATGTTTTGATTGCATAAATCTACATTTTTGTGTAGATGACAGGCCAAATTGGAGAAAAATATATTAATTTTGTAAAATTCCTTGCTATGTGTGCCCAAGTTTAAGCCATTTTTATTTTCTCTAATAGGAAACAAATGAGTCCCCACACTATCAAAATATCAAACAATAAAATCCACTTACACACGTCAAACATGATTGTCCATCAAATTTACAAAATAAAAAAAAAAAACACTGAAGTAAAACCACTAAAATAAAAATAAAAAAGGAAACAGGAACAGGGACTTTTTTGGAACATGTTTCAGCCATGAATTTCAATATGAGTGAGTAGTTGCAAAAAAAAAAAAAAAGTTTATCCATTTGAAAATAAATATATTTTAGTGTATTCATCTGAATGTAGGTTAAAAAGGATTTGCAAAAAAATTCTGCTTTTATGTTTAGGTTGTAGAATATCAACAAGTGCACTATTGGGCTGCATAACAGTAACTCACAATAACTGTTAGTTATGTATCATGCATGGATCAAATCCTTTCAATGCTTTGCTTTCTGGTTCCTTGCATTGTTTGTGCTTGTTCAGTCACACTGTCATGGAACATTGAAAAGAAGTAACGCAGTTATCAACCTTACAGGGAAGATCTGTGCTTTTTTTTGGTGTTTCCCTATTGGAGAAAATGGTTTATTGACCACATTTATTTTAAAACTAATAACATTCTGTTAGATTTGGTAAGTTGCTGGTAGGAGAAAGGTCTATTTAGTTTTTACTTCATAGTGTCCACTATTAATGCTGGTTGACTGACGAGTGATCACTGATATCCTTAAGACAGCTGTAATAAGCTTTGTGTGGCAGAGAGGCCAGAGGCAGTGCAAGATAGCAGGATGCTGTGATGCTCCCAAGGAAGCAATCGCCCAACTGCTCACTTTACAAATGCTCTCAGCAGAGACAGTCCTGCTGTTTTGACAGCACTGTTGAGATTTATACGTGCTGACAGGAGGCCAAGGGAATATATCATGACTGACAACACTGGGCATTGTAGAAAGCCTATATGAGACAAATAAGATGCGCTGACTGACCTGCATCTCAAAAGGAATAGATCCTGCTTCAGAAGTGCAGTGTGTATCTTGTAGCAGTGCAATGCTTTTTCTCCATCATTTAAACATTGTTAGGGAACTAATTAATGATTCTGTGTTGGACTTGTTTAACACTGTGTCCTTAGTATGCCGCAAAACCCATAGCAGATCACTGTAATTGTACTACCACCCCATACATATCCACCTTTCCATAGTGGCATCTACCAGATAGGCCTTTTTCTGCAGTGTTTTTCAGGTTTATCAGTCGCTATATCTGATTCAGCTATATAATGGCAGTAGTCATAACATGTCAGACTTTTCCTGGTCATAATGTTTTGGTTTCTTGAGTCTAATTCTGCCATCTGTGTGGAACTGCAATGAGCAGTCCACTTGTTGTGTCCGGAGGATACAAGATTATCATCAACATGCACCATATTTGTTTTGTTAACATTGTAAGGAAAGCAAGTCTGAGCACAAGTACAATGAACATCGAACAGGTTTTGTATACAGTTAATTTTGACAAAGGATTTGACTTTTCCATTTCTTCACCGTCCCATATTGTGAATGGATTTAGTTTAGTTTCCTGTGACTTTCTTTTTGCAGATGTTTCATCAATATAACATGAGTCATATTTAGGCAGACCTACACAGTTGAGACACAGAAAGTATAAAAATACATAGGGTATATAACAATACATAACATGCTCTTGCAGAATTAAAGGAAATCACAATCTTAAAAGAATGTTGGTGAGTTGAGATGTCCATCATTGGCTAGTGTTAAAATATATTAGCTTGTGTCATAAGTTGGACTGTGGATAACCAAAACTCATTTGGAAATGTGATCCAACACAAGATAATATCTCTGAACTCTCAGCACCCGGCCAGCAAGATGCAGTCACTTGTGGTCGATACAATAAGACTTAGTGACTGATTTTCCATTGAATGTAATTGACTGGGGATCGTGTCAACCCACACTTCCTTTCAGTTCACAGCAGTTGTATTCATATCACTTGGCTATTATTTGCTCTGGCTGACCCATTGATTATAGGTATAAATCCGGAGCTCCTCAAATAGTAACCTAGCTCAGCTGTTTCACGGCTGTGTTGCTGCTAGCAACAATGAAAAGAGCAATATGGAGATCAGGCTTTTCAATTAAGCTCCTGATACAAGGCAGATCTAGAAGAAATGGGGAGCTTGACACAGTTCTCTGTCACTGGGACTTTTACATCTGTCACTCTCAATCCAGCCAGGTGTCTGTGTTTAAATCAGCAGGATTAACTCTGATTGCACTGATAGCTGCAACAGACCCCCCACCTCCCCCAAGCTTCTCCTTTTTATAGCTCACATTAAGATCAAATCAAGCTGCGCTCAACAGGGCTAATGCTCCTCCCTCCCCTGCCTTCTGCTGCCCAGAGGAAGACATCAGAGGTGGGATTCGTCCCCTCTCTGGTCTGGATGCTCTTCCAGACTCCTTTCCATCTGGGATCCTCAGGGAGAAGAAGAATATCTGACAAGGGGCTCATAAGCCTCTTAGCCCCCCTGTTGCCCAGTTCTCTCTCAGCCCATGTTTTCCTAATTTAGTTGTGTAAGAAGTCCACTGCAAGGCCCTTGTGTGCTGTTTGGATTGAAATTCTCTTTGTGGTTCTAATAGACCGGCCATGTATATCAATTAACACTGCTCAGCCATGGGCAGGGTCAAATCTCTTGAGACTTGTGAAAGTAATTCCTTTCTATTTCATTATGGCTTCAGTAATGTGGTTTTTTTTTTTAGTATATATCACTTTTGACAGACTGTTTTGTCTTTATTTTCTGTTATTCCTTCATTACTTACATGACTCAGCTACAGAAATGTTGGCATTTGAAAACTAAGTAAAAATTAAACAATGTAACTGCTTTTTCACAACTGGTCAGTTTTTGTCTTTTTCAAATCTATGAATTAAATGGTGTTTTGAACTTTGTCTCAAAGATATATGCTTTTAAAAAATGGTATGAATCAGCTGTGTTTGTTATAGGGAATTCTTTACTTGCATTATAAAACAGCGACTTTCCAAATGGTGCTCAGATATTTCTTTCTTTTTAAAATAAAACTGGTTTGTCTTTCCAGTGTCTTTGATATCAGCAGAAAAGATGGATATTTGTTTAGGTTGGTGTGCATGACAGAAAAAACTTTGACCAAATTGAATAGCCACTGTCTTAAATTGTTTGTTGGAGATGTCTTTGAGTTATGCAGAGCAATTGGTAAACTTACACAGCAACATTTTATGGTCCTATTTCTTACTCAGGGAAAAAAATGCTATATTTTCTAATTCACCTTTTTATGAATGCCCTGTCCTGAATAAACAGCTCTTTTTTTAGAATGAGGTTCACAAAGTTAAAAACACATGCTTCCATCTGCAGCCATTCATATGGGATCCCCCTCTTTTCCCTACTGTAGCACTGTGGTGCCACAATAGGGGGTCAGCGCCACAGATGGTTCTGCAGGGAAAGCTCCATGACACTTTTTTTTGGCTTTCCCATGACCATGTTTTTTTTATGTAATCCTGGATTAACAGAGAGACTTTGTGTTAATTTACCATCATTATACAGTGTTCAGTTAATACTGGTTGTCCCCACCTCATTCGCATACACTGAGTGTTAAAAGTAAAAGATAGTGTGTGTTGTTTGGCTTTTTACCCAGGAGAATTAGACATAATAGAGATCCAATCAGAGGTCTCTGTGGATGTCCACCTCATTCAGAAGGAATCCCAAAGGAGTCACTGCACCTCACATATACTTTTTGGGAAACTCATAGGTGATGCTGTTTTTCCTGTACAAATGCCCACTATCAATGACAGAGGGTGCCTTAGAAAACCAGGCGGCTGCATATGGACTCTCTTGATATCAGTCACTGGCCGTGTGATCTTGTTATGCAAAGTCGCTTAATCCCTACCTATGATGAATGCATGCTGGAATGGAGAGGTGGATGGGAGGGGGATAAAATGGAGATATGAGGGCAGCTGTATGGGAGGCTGTCTACTGTGCTTTGCAAATGAGTGCTAACTAAGATTCCTGATCCCCAGTCTAGCAGAAGGCAGCACACATGTGAGATCATGTCTAAGAGAGCATTACAGTTCTGTAATGACCAAGATGCTGGTGGAGCAGTATGAGAGAAAGACAAATAGAAATGAGTATGTTGGCCTTGTGAAGGCCTAAGATTCACATTAACCTCTAGACCTTTTCCTTCCCAACAGAGGAATTAGAGAGCCAGAGGTGTCATTGTATCAGCTGGGGAAGGACTGAGTTTATAGTTCACATGAAACAGAACAAGAAACGGGAGCAGACTGCAACAGGAAAGGGGCACTTCATTTGGGCCCTGCACTGAGCTTATATATGTCCCCCTTCACCTGCTCAAGCTCTTTCACTCACAGTATTCATTGAAAAGCAGAGGGTTGCCAGGGGTGATTTGGGAACAGAGAGAGGAAGCAGAGTAGCAGCACATAGGGAGGTGAGAGGATGGAGTTGGTCTTTTCTGGATCAGAAAGGATGGTGAATGGGCCACAGAGACAAACCACACTGGGGATGAAAGAATAGATAGAGGGTTTAATAGGTGAAGTCTAGTTGGAATGATGAGAGGGCAATATGTGTGTTTGTGTGTGAGAGAGAGAGAAGAGTGGTGGGGGGTAATGGGATTAGGGGTAACACCTTTGGCAGGGTTCGGAGAGCCACCTGACGCCCGGTCTGTTGGGAACCTGTGGAGAAAGGGGGTGGTGGGGCAAGGGAGAAATTGGGGGTCTAATCCTTGTCCATCTTTGGGAAGTCATTCCCAGAGCTCTGAGGATTTGGGGCTTTGGTTTCCGCTCTGCTTGCTTTGGTTAATAATACCCTGGGAGAGAGAGGAGACATGGAGAGAGAAAGAGGGAAATAGAGAGAAATAGGGAAGATGAAAAACAGATTTCTTTAGTCTGTGGTGGACTAGGAGGGCACTAGCCTGATGTAAAAGAAAGCAGCTTGACACAAACACTAATATCTAAGCCATGTGGTAGCTATTATGATCCAGTCTCTGTGTATATGCAGGTGTTTTGTGTGTGTGAGTGCTTCTATGTTCTGGCTCTGCATATGCACTCTGCTTGATAGTGTGTACATATACTGTCTGGCTTTCCTTTGTCCATCTCACAGGTTGAGTAAAAGTCAATAACCGGAGTGTGGCTGAGATGTTTGCTTAGAAGACACGTGGATTGTCCTTGTTTGTATTTAAGTGACAGTGTTTGCAGGGCAGTTGTAAGGTGCCTCAGTGTTTTTGTGTTTCTATGGTGCTGACAGACGTTGATAACAGTTCTAATGACTGTGGTGGTAGTGGAGACAGCACTGTGTCAGGAACTGGCAGCAGACAGGACAGAGCTGCTTGGCTGGACGTGTCGCAGCTTCTGTGTTTGTCCATCACCTGAACACAAGGTGTTGATAGGTCCATCCTACACAAGATCAAAGTTCAGGGCACTTTTTTGGTGTGAACTGGCCGCTCAGCCCCTGAGAATGAAACACCATAGAATGTGCCATTTTAGCAGTAGGCCAACAGTGACAGCCTTGTTCACAGCTTCACAAATTAAACTCATAATAGCTTTTGTTTTTTTGGAAAGGCTGTAAAAGATGTAAGCCTACCAGGAATTGATCAGACATGCAGTGGCAACAATGTAGCATAACTTATGATTATTCTTTTTCACAGGTGGAAATGTTTCGTCGTATGCTGGGCAAGACCCTGGGCTTTGTGGGATACACAATCCAGTATGGCTGCATTGCACACTGTGCCTTTGAATACATTGGAGAGTTTATAGTGGTTTGTATCATTAAGATTAAAGATGCAATGCATTTTTCCATCTTACATTGTATTATTGCTTCTATGCACAAGAAATGATTGTGTTATTTTTGTGTTGTCTTGATTCAGTGTTCTGGTCCATCCATGGAGCCTACAATTGTAAATCATGATGTAGTCTTCTCTGAACGCATGAGTCGACATCTTTGTAAAATACAAAAGTAGGTAGTAATCATGTGGAGCAGACAAACATAAATGACACTTTTTACAAATGCAATATAGTCAATATTTTAGGGTTAATAATTTTGCTGCAAATATGTAAAAAAATTATTTGAGATTCACTGCATGCTGAGTTATCAATAATAATTGCAGTTCTGTTTTCTTTTCAGGGGGGACATTGTAATTGCAAAAAGTCCATTTGATCCAAATATGAACATTTGCAAAAGAGTGATTGGACTGGAAGGTGACAAAGTCTGCACAAGTTCCCCATCAGATATGTTTAAGACCCACACATTTGTGAGTATATTTACTTCATACACACTTACTCATTGAGGTGTTGTGCTTTTCACATACATGCAGTTATTACATGCTTTAGTGAAGATTTAGATGTCAATTTTGATTTAAAAAGTAACAGCTCACTGAGTTTCCTTAAAAGAAAAAGAGGGTTAGAATAAAATGAATAGGATGTTTAATGCAACACACTTGATATTTTCTTATCCTGTAAAATGACAAGCAGGATCTTTATGCATAATGCAAAACTATGTTTCATTTTTTTCTTTGAGTCTGTACCACAGTCTATAGATTGTCACATTTGTTTACATTTTAGACCACACACGTTCATTTTGTGTCACTGGTCAAAATATCAGCTTTTGACAACACCTATATTTCCTCAGAACAGTGATAAAACCAGAGAGTGAACAGGGGTTCTGCTGCTGAAACCACTGTCATTGCTTTTCTATTACTACTCTCCCCAACACCCACAGCTCAGGCCTGCAATCTCTCTGAAGCCTGTTAGAGTTAGTGCCAGCCGAATGGACAGACTGATGGGTGGGAGGAGGGGTGTTTGTGGGTCTATTTGTATGTGTGTGTGAAAGTCCACAAACCAAAGGTTGTGTTTATGTTGCATGTTTTTGAATTTATTTAGTATTTTATAGACAATGGGGAGACAATGAGTTCAGCAAAGTGTAGCACAAGGCCAAGCCTGCAAGTACTATCCATCAAACAAAAAGTAAATGGATGCAGCAGATTTCCTTTTACTACTAACTTCCGCTCCACATATAGTGGAGTGATATTTATAAGGTAACATTGTGTTCTCATAAATGTCACAGCTGGAGTCATTTTTTAAAAAAAAAATAAAACAATGTTATTTAGGTTTGGTTTTGGGATCGTACTTACTGTCTACAATTCACTGCGCAAGCTCCTCCCACCTTCATTCACTTGAATTATATTTCTTGAGTACTTAGCCGTAAGTAGTAATATTTCAGATATGCATCACGTTTCAGATGGGTGTCTGTGTCTTGTGGTTTGTCAGCTTCACGTTTCTTTGTTTGGTACTATAGCAAATCAAAAGCATAATAAAGTACCAAAATCTGCAAAGGGATTAAACACAGTTACACAGTTACTGAAAATAATATCTAAAACAAAACACCTGGCTTTATTTTTTGTGTTTAAAGCTAATTTTTGTGATGGTACTGGAGTTTGTTCTGAGTATTATTCAAATATCTAAATTGAGACTAAGACTTAAGGTCTTTAAAGGTGTGGTTGCTGTAAAGAGCCTTCACTACAATAATTTACTCGTTCAGATGTCCACTGTGATTGTCCACAAACATTTACATGCTTTAATGTCACGCTGGATGTTGCTTCAGCACTTCATGTCTTGCTGTCTTTATGGGCCCATCATAAAAAAGGCACAGTCTGTCTAACTGGTTATCTTATTTGACAGAAGTAAGTGCATGGTGGCTACTCATTCTTTAGCCATTTTTCCATTGCATGGCTCAGCTCAACTCATTTATTCTCTACTTAGGTTTCCACTGTAAACAGTATTTCCTCAATGTTGGCAGAGCAGCTGCTTATCATTTGCAGCACTGTATGAAACTGCTGTGACTGAGATGGGGCACAAAACTTCCTGGCGTGTGAAGAGTGGTCATTGCAGTGTTTGAGTTTGAGGGCGTTGTTATCTTCTTAAAGTGAAAATGACAACACTGCACTATTGACATCACCTCCTGCCAATAGGGTAAAAAAAAAAGCAATGCAAATCTTTATTCATTATATTTAACCTCTACTTTTAGATCTTAATTCTATGATCCACGAACAAAGACACAGGTGTCTTTATGATCAGCTGTTCATCCCTACAGACTTGTAAATACTTTCTTACATCTATTAATGTCTTCTTTCTCAGACAACAAGAGGATTGCTGTATTTCCACTTCAACTAGGACTGCTGCAGAAAGATTGAATCCACATACAGTATGATGGTTTTTTGTCAGAGGCCTGCAGTGTTTTCATGTTTCTATTTATTATTATCTCACATCATTTAGTTGTAGTAGCACTAAAACAGAGCATCTGAGAGCAGAACTGTAAGAGGAAAAGGGTCATGTGTGCTTAAAAAAAAAACACGAGGCAATTTAAGCAAATCTACACCTGTCATTTGTGGGAAAAATAACTGAAATTTGTGACTGCAGACATTTTGCACACACGAACACACAGGAACACACACACAAACAACACACTTAATGTAAAGGAAAACATTTAAAACAATATTGGTCCTCTTTAATTGATAGTTGAATGCTGTGAATCCCTATTGGTTCATGAGTACTCAGGTTCATGTTAATATTTGTCCCTTGCACATCTGCAAGAGTGCAGCCTCCTGCAACCTGGTAGGCAAGAAAGTAATGACAAAATCAAGGATTCAAAATGCTAGCTCACTAACCCATGCATGACTGCACACCAGTGGCAGTTTTTTGTGAAAAGCGTCTGTGGTTTGCAACCCTTTTTTTTCTTTGTCAAATACATTTATTTAAAAAAGGATGTCTTTAGTACTGACCACATCAAATGTATTGGTGGGTTATGACTTCAGTTGTCGAAAACCTAAGAACACAATAGCAACATACATACACAAAAGTGAAATTTTGAAAAATTACAGTAACAAATTACTGTTCACACATATATGATGCATAGTGTGATACATGATACCTGGAGCATTTTAATCTCATATAGCCTCATACATGTTCTCCCATGTCTTTTTTATTTTAAACTCCCAGGGGCATAATCAGTGTCTCTGTGTGACAGCATCTGTAGTAACTGAGAAAATACCTGTTGTTTGAGCTCCCTAAGGGAGTCCACCCCCCCTCAAAATAAAAAAAATAAAAAATTATGTGTTTATGTATGATTTTTACGGTGGTGTGAGGCATAATGGGTGGACCTGTAAAGATGAAATTTTGAATGCGCTTTTAGACCCTGTCATCACCTCCTCTCGTTCAGACAGACATGCACATCCTCGCAGCCTCAGAGATCCAACAACAGACTAATTGCTCTCTCACCTTTTAGGAATCATTTCTGTATCTGAGCTGTTGTGTCAAAACAATGACACTTGATCTCTAATATTAAACCAAAGGGGGAGAGTGAGACATGCATGAGATGAAATGCTCCATTCACGTTGTTCGTTGCAATAAAGACAGACTTAGTAATATGGTGATAGATTAACTCAATATTCATATACAGTATTAAGCTGGACATGATTCTCCATCCCAATCATGTTAACATAATGAGCAGTGTAATGGCGTGGCTGTTAAACAACACCTCTCCATAGTGAAGAGAGCTCCAGTTTCAGCTCTTCTCGACATGTCTCTGACAGGTACACAATGCCTGGCATCGACCCAACCTGAAACCACAGTGTGGGTGCAGGCATTCCCATCCATCACACCAGAGTCCCTGGTAGAGCTGGTAGATCAAAGTTTCTGTATGTGTAAATACTTTAACTCTGCTGAGCCTGTGTGGTATTTTGGAAATATGTGTGGAAATCTGTTCCGCTGTCAAAACCAGACATATGGATACTGTTAGGTGCCAAAGTGACAAATTGCTCACATAACTCAACAACCTGTCTTCAGTAAAACAATGTAATTACAGGTTTTACAAACAGGCAAAATAATATAGAATAATTAGAATATAGAATAATTTGATCATTTTTAATATTTACAGATGCTTAAACTGACTATTATCTATCTATTTGTATTTGTACTAAATAATACTGCACAGATTTTATGCATAGACGTACTGCATAGATTTTATTGGTGACAGGTTATAGCATTATTCTAATGTTCCCAATGCTGCAGGTTCAGTTTCAGGCTTCTTTACTATCACTTGGGAAGTGGCGCTCTTTTGTCTTTTGACCCTTCTGGTAGATTTGTTGTTTCTCAGGCTTGAGTTTTTCTGTGAGGTTGTTTCATGTTGCTCATTAACCACATTGTTAACTCTTATGTGGTTTATCAAGTATTATTGATTTGTAGGAGTCTTGTTGATCATCCTATGTCTTTCTTTTAAATTTAATTTCAATGTGTGGAATCCCTTTACCAAAATTTGAACTGCGATTTTCCCAAAGCACCAAACGTTTACAGTCAGCACAACAAAGATGATGCTTTTCTATTTTTTAATGAAAGAAGGAACAGTGGCTCTGGTTTGGCAGATGACAAACGGTGGTGTTTCTTTTTTCCAGTGCTTGGGAGCCAGCATATGTTACCATGTTAATGAGGTGTAATGGTGAGAATCCAGCATGCTGACATATGGTTCTCAGATGACTTCTTTAATGATATTCATTTGTGTCGTCGTTATTCAGTGAGTTGTTTACCTCATGTTAGGTCAATGTGTCACCGGCTTGTGATTATGTCACATCATCTGTCTTAATTATCAAATATGAAATGAAATACAGCATCCCACAGTTAGGCTGAGGACTAATCAGAGAGCAAAGTGATGGGAATACAAACACAAATGCAGACAAAGATGTGACATCACCTCACTAGCTAGTATTCTGTTCCTGTATTCACATTATTCTCTTTCTTCCACAGGACTTTTGCCGTTAAAAAGTTAGGCAACACAAAAATAGACTCGTGGATTGTGATGCCCATTATGACAATATAATGTGTTGTTGATCCTGTCTGCACATATAGGGGGGACAGCGCACTTAATTAGGGCCTTGACAAGCCTACTCTCCTAAAGTGATGAGATTAATCATAATTGGTGTCACTGTGAATTAGAGCCCGCTTGGATGACCGCCCCACTGGCAGGTCGGACCGTGGTTGAGACCCTTGGATGCTGCTGCTAGCCACAGCTTAGCTCTCTCCCTCTCCCTCTTTCTCCCTCTTTCTCCCTCTTGCCCGCTATCTCAGGCCCCTCTCTAGCTTTGCCCTCCCTGGGTAAGAGGGGCGCAGATCTCAGCCAACAGCCTAATGACTCTGTTTGAAGTTCTCCCTAAATCTCCATCCCCCAAACCCAGCCCGTTACTCATGACCCCTCTCCTAAGACGATAGAGGGTTAAAGAGGGACAGCCAGGTCGACATTAAGATAGACTGAGGAGGGAGGGATGGTAGAGGCGACTCATTGGGGTTAGGGGGTGGGGTTAAAGTAGATTTTAATAAAAACACAGGGTGAGTCACTAATTTTGAATCTAGAATCAGAAACTTGTGTTTTGTTTTGTTTGGGATGAAACAGTTTACATCTTAATAAACGTTGTCATCTTTCTGTGTGTGGTGTGTTTTCAGGTTCCAAAAGGCCATGTATGGCTAGAAGGGGATAACCTTAGGAATTCCACCGACTCAAGGAGTTATGGCCCAATTCCGTATGCCCTCATCCGAGGGCGGGTTTGCTTAAAGGTAACGGACAAAGTTCACATTCAATGTGTTCTTCGGCAAAATCGATGAGGCTAGTTTTTCTTTCTCGAACAATCTCAACCATATGGGTTTGAACCTTGGTTTAGCGGCTTGTGCTGAGCTTCTATGCGTTATTTGCCTATTAAATGTTCCTATCAATCCAGTATGGACATTTTAAGCCTAATTCAGTGATATTAGTCAGTTGGCAGTTTAAAGCAACTGTGTCTGATTGACCACAACCAGAACAACATATTGTCTAGCTTTCCATTCTGCCGTGTTGTCATGTCACTGGATGTCATAGCAAGCATGACCCTGGAAACGGGTCACGCAACCTTCTGTCCATCTGATTGGACAGCGGTACTCCACTGGAGGCCCTGCCATGACAGCTGATGAAATAACAAGATTTTCAATGAGGTCAAATGCATCATTAAAAGCCGTATTAGAAACTGTCCAAGATATGAAACAAAGTGTTACACATGATGACCTGAAGCCATTTGTTTAGCTTTTATTTGAGTTTTATCTCTTTTTTAACTCCTTGTTATTCTGATTTTCTTTCTCCTGTACAGCTTTGGCCGCTGCATAGTTTTGGCACCATGAGTGAAAGCCCAACCAAACGGATCATTAATGGCCAGAGTGACTCAGATTGACTCATCCACTTTGTTCATATTGTGTGCTACTGTACTAGGCCATTTTTAAATAAAAATATTTATCATTTTTTCTTTTTAAGTCTTGTTTGTTTGATTAAGGTCAGCAACACTTCAAATATATGGTGGGGGCAACACCTCACATTCATAAATAGTTGATTATTTAAACAGTGTTATAATAGTCAGGGTTTTGTCATTTGAGCTTACAGTGTGCTCATTGTGGCTGTGTGGCACTGTATGAAGAGCATTGCGTGTGTGAATGCAGTGAGTAAAGCTGGGTCTCTGTGGAGAGGCTAATGGCAGAGCTGGCAAAGGCAGAGATACGAAGCACAAGGTTTATGTGCTCATTCAGTAACAAGTCTGAAACATAATTGGTAATGAAGTTTGAAATAAATTCAAATCTTAATCATACATAATCCTGCATATACTGGAACACGGAGTTATCTTTGCACCTGGGGAAGTGCACCTAAACCACATACAGTATTTGCAGGAGGTTTTTGCATGCGCTTTACAAAGATATCTGTAGAAATCCACAAGTAAGTAACTACTTGTTTTAATCCCCTTACAAAGATGTTATTAATGTCATGTTTACCCTTTCTTAGCATTATGGTAAAACAAAAGCGCTGATTGTTTAATATTTCATTAGGCTGCAAAGGCAATTGAAAAAATGTGAACATTTCCCATTTAACCATGCAATATTAATATGCACTTAGTAAGGCCTCACTCAACACTGAATACATTTTGTGTGAGTGAGTGAGTGTGTGTGTGTGTGTGCAAGCATATGTGTTTGGTACTTCATTCTCAGTATTGTATGTTACATGCACTCATGGTATTATTTAGTGTTTTGGAGTTGTTATAAACACAACTTCTGTCATTGGGGGTAAGAACAAGGGCAACAATGTCACTGAAGTTGTTCTGTATAACAGCAGTACTTTTATACAAATATTGTACGTATTTAGGCTTTTACAGGATTGCATTTACAATATAAAGACTTAATAAGCAACATGCTAATACACAAGAAAAACTGCAATCTCTGTCACTTGCAGAGCCTAGAGCAGAGCAGGTTTTTTTTTTTGTAATCATAATGCTGACTGTCAGAAAAAGCACTGTACTGTTGCACATTTGAAAATCTTGCCCATACTGCTTAGATCTTCCTGGGCACAGAGACATAACAGCACATCCACATATTGAGCTCAGCTGGTCATCCTCGTAGGCAGAGAGGGACTCTTCTCCTTTGAGCTCCCCAGGGGAAGAGAGTTCTGGGCAGCCATGGGTCCCTGTCCAGCTGCTTCCTCTGTCTGGAGGGGACCAGAGGGTCATAGACAAGGCTCTTTGTGACATAGAATTATCTGCTTGAGTGTGATTGTGCCTGCTGGGAGGGACACTCAAGAATGTGTGTGTGTTTGTGCTAGTGAAAAAAATATTTATGCAGGGATTTGCTTCTAGCACAGCTTAGTTCTCAAGGTTTTATATTCATCTGTTGCGTGTCAACATGGTGCCACTGTTCAAGTGTAATGCTGACACAAGTAATCTTAACATGTCCCTTAAAAGATACTGCCCCATAGAGGGAGCCATGGCTGTTTGTAACTCAAGCCCTGGTAGATATACTCCCACCCACACGCACACAGAACATCAGTCAGTCTGCCTTGGGGTGAGTTAGAGAGAAGATATAGGGGATACTTAGAATTGCTAATAACATGCCTTAATTGAGTTAAATGTTTAATTATACAGACTCATAAGCTAAATAATATGTTGTTTTTCATTGTCATACTTAGAGTTGTACAAGAGTTCCAAAGAGATGACTGTGCAGAGGTGTATATCATCTTCATGCTGAGTGAGCACAAAGCCTAGAGTCAGGCAGCAGGAGATGGCGATCGGAAGAAACGGACAACAGACAGCTGTGCTGAGCTATGCAGCACTGCAGAGTCAGGCTGTGGACTGTCAGCAGGGCTGAGGTGTGTCTGCTTCTCCTGTACAAGAAGATGGAGACAGAAGGAAAGTGAATTGTCCTGAAATTAAAAAAGAGCACAGTTTTATATTATAAAAAAGATCAATATCTAATGTAATATAGGGATAAACATAATTGTATATTTTAGAGTTATTGCTGAAGAGAGGGAGAAATTAGAGTTAACTGTGGCAGTTTGACAATTTTAGAGATGTTCCCATGGAATAAAATACTTCTCGTAAAAATTTTTAAGGTAGTAATGTAAGGCTGTAAGAGGGAAAAGAATTCATGTTAGCAAAGCCAGAGATTTTTATTTAAAGAAAAAAAGGCTTTCACATTAATAATATTCATTCCCAACTTATGCTGCTTTGAATCAGTTGATGAGCTCTCATAAGAGCCATGAAAACCTCAAATGACTTTTCTCTTGACCTTACATGAACTTGATTCAAGGTAAGCACAATGTTTTATGCCTAATAATAATAATAATAATAAAAATGTTTCATGATTAAACTCTTTGTTTCTAACAGAATGTCATTTTTTCTTTGAACATGGTTTTGGTTTATAAAAAAAGAAAAAGCAAAGCTGAGATCACTCGGATATAAAAATGGCCAAGTTCTTTCACCTTCTCACAGATGTCAGCAGTATCAGATTGTGATCTGTTTTGCATTTGGACAAAGTGAATTTGTTAATCATCCCTGTGATAATAGCAATTAGCTTTGGCTGACGGGGTCAGGGTTGGTCTACAGTGGTCCCACTGGCATTATTACTAGTCCTGGAGGTATTGGCATTCAACTGCCAGGTTATTTTTCCTCTTTTCCGGCTGATGACTCTGGTCAAGAAGTGCTCAGATTATGTAATGTGTGATACTTTATAAATGACAATTCAAAAAAACATGAGAGCTAATACGTTTGTTTTTTTGTTTTTGTTTGTTTGTTTCTCCTTTTTAATGGACTTGAAATTGACAGTTTATATCATTGAACATAAAATTTAGCTGTGCAGAAAAATCTGATTTTAATTTAAAGAAGAAACATTAGGATTAAAACATGAGTGCTTAAAAACTCTATTCATAGTCAAAAAGTTGCA
This sequence comes from Telmatherina bonti, assembly GCF_933228915.1. NCBI lineage: Eukaryota > Metazoa > Chordata > Actinopteri > Atheriniformes > Telmatherinidae > Telmatherina > Telmatherina bonti. The sequence goes on along the minus strand of NC_136619.1, from coordinate 21,852,778 downwards.
CTAAACAATAAAATACAGATATAAAAAAAAGAATGGGAAGTGTTTTTGACTAAAGAATTTTCTTGCTGATAGTGTTTTTTTTTAATGATATATATATATATATTTTTTTTTAATGATCATTTTTGTTTCTTTTCTTTTGTACCTTGACAGTCTTCTATCAATGATGGTGATTTTGTTTCATCTCTCATAGACAGAAAATGTTGAGGTGTGGGATTTTGATGAACATGTCTTCTTAAGGCCTGGGGTTTAGAAAAAGTTACACCATCATCCACCAGCATGGCAGCTGTCAGCTCAGCTGGAATGCCTGTATATTTCTTATTTCACGGTATAGCTCAAGTTTCGAACTACATATAGCTTTAATAGCTTATAAAGCTATTTTTTTTGTTCATTTTGTTTTTTTGCTTAAGCTTAATTTACAGTTTGTGTAAGCTTGCTAGTCTATGGTTAAATCAGCATCTTTTTTAATTGTTTTGCCCCTATGGAGTTAAAGGTCAATGTTACGGCTTTTGTCGAAGGGCTCATTATATGGAAACTGGATTCTGCTGTAATGATTGGTGTTTGAATATTCATAGCCATGGAATCTACAGGCACATTGGCTGAACTTTCTCCAGCATACTTCTGCTAAACCAGCATACTAAATTAAATTCTTTAAACTAAATGTTGAAGAGGCTGCTGTTGTAGTGTTGGTGTATGATGCCGTAACTAGAACAAGAACTGCGGAACAGACTTTAGAAGGCTGAAAAGTTGACCACTGAATGATTTCCGGAGTTATCAGAAACAGGATAATGTGATAGTCTTTATGAGATCATGGTAATACTCTGATATCTTCAATATACAAACCTGCAAATCTGATTTTATTTTGAATTTTATTAGTTTGTACAGGTATTAAAAAAAAAATCCCCAAAAACTCGAAAACAGATGTGATGGAGTGGCAGAAAAACCTATTCCGTTGAGATCAAGGACAGTGGCTTTCTGTTGGACAGCCAACCATTGTTTTCCCTCGTGGAGGACTTCAGTGGCTTGTAGCCAGTTTCGCCAGCCGACTAGATCCTATATTAGAACATCTAATGCTAAGACCAAAGGCGTGGAAATGTTCAACAAAACAAGACTAGATGCTTTGAAAAGTACAGGGAGTTTGAGAGTTATGTCACTATTGTGTGTACATGGGAATGTAATAATTTACTGAAAAAAGGAAACCATGAATTTTGAATTATCACATTTTTGCAGTATATGCAAACTCCTCTAATTGTTCATGGTAGTGAGACTACCGGTACCACAGTGACAGAGTTTACTCAATAAATTAAACAGATAAGCTTAGTAAATTGTGAAGGTAAATTATAAGGAATACGGAATAAAGACCACCAGCTTGAACACTTGTTGAAACTTATTTTAGTGCCTGTGATTCAATACCAAGGTCTCTGCTTTAAATGCAGCTTGTTTTCTATTTTACAACCAAATTTTAATTTTCAGCACCAGTATAAGCTGTTACCATTTTTGCTCCACAGAGAGTAAGGCAGGATAGGGAAAAGTTACTGCACTGCTACTGTAATTTCTCTTGGTGGACTAAAAGTACAGGTACTAAAACGTGAAGTTTTTCAGTTTTATATTCTGTGATTTAGTAGTAGTTCCCAGCACTGTCAAATCAGCTCTCTAAAAAAAAAAAAAAATCAGCAGAAATATATTGCTTGTAGACTAGACTGCTTCATCTCTTTGTTACTGTTGTCAAACTCTTTAAACTACATTTTACTCCAGATATCTCAATGTCATACTCACTACCAGAATAAATGTAAAGGATCACCTGGTAATTTATCCATAATTTATAGTGGCTACATGGTCAAATGTTAGCCAAAGATATGATTTCTCTTCTTTTATTTAAATATTTTTTGCATCAAATTTAGCCTTTTATTTTGCATGACCATTAAAAAAATTGTTTCTTGATAAGTGTGTAATTTTTAATAACTCAGTGCAACATTCTCATTTCCCATGGCTCTTCTGTTGCTGAAAAACCTTTGCATGGGCCTAATATTAGAGTTAAGAAAAAAGAAGGTAACTGGAGAGGGGCAGACAGGACGAAAGGGAATTGAAGTGGAGAATAGTTGAATATGGGGCAGAGACAAGAAGACAGGCAGTGTGTGTTCATTTCAGGTTAATTGAATCCTTTAAAAGTGCAAAGACACGTGAAAGAGGAGAGCAGAAGGTATGAGTAAAGAGAGATAGAAAAACTGCTGTCACTGGTAATAGCCTGGTTTGTTTGTTTTCATATCCATGTTAGAGAACGTGACCCAAAAGTAAACCTAGGTCAGCTGCTGCAGCACTATTCAGATATCCAGATTTCTCCTCGTGCTGTTTACAAAGCTATCTATAAAGATGTACCAGTAGCACAATGTCAATATTAAAAACATTTCAATTTGATTTTAGTTAGTTTTTTTTTTTTTTTTTACTAAACTGAAGTCATTTCCCTCTGTGGTATAAATTTAATCATGCATCACTCACCCCCTTTTCTTTCCATATTTCTGTTGTGTTGTTGCATCCTGTTTTCTTCCTCTATATTTTCTTTACACTCTCTCCTCTCCCATCTACTTGCATTGCTGTTAGCCGATAAGGGAATTGTTCCTTTCACTGATGGATCCTTTCATTCTCTCCTTTTAATCAAGCCTGTTAGTACTTCTTAATTAAGACATCACAGTCGTGTTTGATCACTCTTGCTCTTCTGTGAGAGAGGGAGGGAGACAGACAGTGAAAGAGACCATGAAAAGAGAGTGTGTATACTCTATCCATCCCTATTCTGTGTGTGAAGATGACTGAACAGCTTCAATAGGGAAGATACACCTCCAACTCTGTTCTGCCGGCTCTTGAGACTTGTGGTGTGTATATCTCCCAAGCCAACAGGCGTCAACCTCCAGAGATCCATACTAGACAGATGGTATTGGCGGCTGGGTAGGATGGCTATTGAGCTCCCCACTGTCAGTCTGTTGTGATGATCACACACTGGGTTGTCAATACTCACAGTCCACTAATCAAAGAACTTTAAAAAAAAGAACACAAAGACTATTTAGAAAGTTGAGCAGTTTTTTTTTTTAAAGAAGTGGGACGCTCATAAAGTCGACGCTTGTTTATTATTTCCTGTGTTGATACATTCTATATAAGACTACAAAGCTATGTTTTTTACAGTAAGATTAGCCTGCCTTTGGCCTCTACATTGCCCCCCTCAAGGCAATCAGGAACATGAGTGCTTCTTTCCTCTAATGGAGTGACTGGGAGGGATTATGACTTTGTATGGGCTGTGGGGCCTCTGCAGTACAGTACACTCACTGAGGGTCCAAAGGAAAGCTATGGGACCTTTGTCCTCAGGCAAGGAGTGATGCAGAAAGAAGGAGAGGGGAGGGTGGATGACTGAAGCCTTAGTTGGACAGTCCTGACCTATATCCCCTTCTGTTTGATACTGAGAAGGGAAGATGCACATTTGTTGTTAGGAAAGCTGTCTTGCTGAATGGTACCTTCTGTGGCTAAAAAAGAGCAGGAGGCAGATGTGTGGAACTGTTTCATTTATATAGTTTATTCTTTAAAGTTTATTAGCTCAAATTAACAGGCCAAGTCAAAATGAAAATGACAGTCATCACTGACTTTGTTGTTGAGACAAACAAAGCAAAATCTATATTTCCATGTTATGTTTTTTTTTTTTATACTCTGCTGGAAAAAATTCAAATAAGAATATAATCCATATACATTTAAACATATATATACATGATTTATAATTAAAGTTTCTATGTATTAAACTTGAAAGTTTGGACCAATGTCCCAAATAATTTTGAATGTGTAGGTGTGTCAAGTTTCTAACAAATCGGCCTACAGTGTGTGTGCAGTGATGCTAATACTCTTACTTAAGTGCTGAGTATGAAGGTTTCTTCTATAGTTGTGTGAGGGTCAGTTTAATGAATCATTGTGTGATTGTGAGTCAGAAGATTAAAGTACTGTTTTTTCTTTTTCTTTTTTTTTGTCTCGGAGCATGTTTCGGTTAGACTGTGTTTTCGTCCCCTGGCATGTTTGGGATCCTGTAGTGGGACCAACAGCCTTTTCTGCCTGGTTTACTGATGGGGGCTGTTCTGCTTCCAGACAATTTAACAAAGGAAACTACTGCAACAAACATAAACAGACAGTGACTGGTCCAGGCAACTATGGGCAGAGCATACACAAAACATCACACCAAAAGAGAAAAGGAATAAAGGTTTGCATTTAATTTAAATGAGCTACTTCCAAACTTTTCTGTGGTGTTACTTCTTCACCTGCATCTGTCCTTTACAATTGTGTAATTTGTTTAGCTAATTCACTTTCTGTCTGTCACTACTGTCTGAATTAGACCATGAAACCTCTCTTTCTTTTAGAAAGCAGTCCTTGTCCACAAGGTAGAGGAGGGGGAAAGAAACAAGGAATAAAAGAAAGCCAGGATAGAAAACATCTTAGATCCTTAGAGCGGGTCATGGGCCAGAGTGGTGATGGAGAGCTGGCATGGGGAATTAGAGCATTGCGTGCGTGTGTGTTTGTGTTTCTCTTTGGTCACTGTAGTTCAAAAGCTGAACTGTGTCCAAGTCATGGTAATGATGCAGGCGGCCACAACAGACTACAATAACCAACAGTCTATTGCTGGCCAATTACTGTCTGCCACAATTATATTTTCAATTCATAGGTAACGAGGGAAAGTGGCCCAACTCAACTAATCATTTCGAGCAATTACTTTTAAAACTAATTAGAATGTCAGGTTGGGCTGTGCGTGCCTGAGCTCGGAGGAGGTTTTTGTTTGTGTTTTTGTTGCTGTTTTCACTTTGTCAAATGGGTGGACTTGAAAGGAGAGAGCAGGAGGAGGGGGCAATATCAGCAACAGTGAAAGCCAAACATCATCCACAGCCACAGATCGGGAGAATCAGTCATTATGCAAGTTTTGTGAGTTTAGGGAATCCATTGTGTGAGAGGAAATGCTGTGTTCAGACACATTGCTGTGCACATTGCTCTACTGGTAAAATGAGTTCTTGGTGATGCCAGCTAAATGCTGTGAGAGAGCATGCCGACCTCAGATCTCTGGAGCCTCTGAGCTGAACAGAGGGAGATGTGAAGGACGCACAAAGGATGACTGTATGTTGGAGTCATATCTGTATTGGCGGGGTTAGGGTTGATGAATTCCATTGCTTTCATCTAAAATGGTAAAAGATTTTGTGATTGAATGTACTTTGACAGTATTGTGGTATTCCCTTTCTTTTAATAATGTTTTGTTTTCTTATTTCAGCTGTATTCTTTTCATGTAGAAAAACACATTAAATTTCTGTCAGCCTGTCAGAGCTTTTCCTATTATTTTAACTAAATTCTGATTCCATGAATCACCATCAAATAGTATATTAGATTTGTTAATCTTATAATTTAAATAAAGTGGTTATTTGATATTTATATTAACTGAAACCTAATAACATAATTGTCATATTCTGAATACTTATCACAGAAAACTGTCAATCTCGTGTGTCGTCTTTTATTGACAAATGATCTCTACAATAAGCAGATACAGGATTCTTTCTGGTTACTATGGGAACATATGAAGTGTTTTATATAATGAACATAAAGATTTAAGGTAACTGGCATGCTGCATTAGCATAAAGAACTTGGCATAGCTGTTCTCACACATTAGACCTCTTCGCAGAGTGGATGATCATAGGACTGATTTAGCCCATAGTGCACAACAGGATTCTGGCAGCTCAAACATATCTAACCATTACCTAATTTATGCAGAAAATTCCAGCAATATTTTATGCATTAATTTGATCTGATAACTAATATAATAAATGGGGGACTGCTGAAAATGCATTTATTCAACTACCGGTACATTATAAGTGCTTCAAGTATTCATCTGGCAGCAACTGATCTTGGATGATCATAGCTTGTGACTATGTTAGTGGTTAGGTTTGCTGTTAAAACACTATGTAATTATTCTCCTCTGCATCTTGAATTAACATTTCTATAAGCAGAAGTACTCTGGAGCTTGTGATCAGAAGAATATCCTGGAAATGAGCATTTTTCAGTGGGTCATGAGTGTCCAAGATAATTGCATACACACTCATGCAAACAGCATACAAATAAATACAAACAGTAGAATGCCTCTAGTTGTTGTCATAACAGACCACTCCTGATGGAGTGATGTCTCATTAAAGGGCAAGCAGCAACTACCTCTCTCACTTTTACAGGGACTTAGTGACAGTTCAGATTTTATCAACAAACTTTCTGAGTGGGAAATAAATTAGTAAGTTTATGTAAGATATTCATGCTATTTTTTTTAAAAGAAAGTATGCACTTTAGGCAGGCTAGGTGAATATTTTATTCCTTTCTTTCCAGAAAATATCTAATGTCCCTGTTCTGCTCTATTTTTGGTAGGACAATCCAACAGATTAATTTCTGGTTTTAAACTTGGATCAAAAAGAAGCTGCAGAACGAGAACATTCTCCCAGAAAACTTCAGGAGGCCGCTTCATGTTGTCAAGTTGTAATATATTTGGAACCTTGTATAATATTGGTTTACTTTCCAACTATCCAAAGTCTGTACTTTAACCTGTCTGTTTAAATGAACTATTAAATTCTTTATATATTTTCACTTGTATGTCAGTGAGACATATGAATACCACCGCAGACTAGGTGATAATCTCAAACAACTCAGACACAGAATGAATGATAGTCATTTGGTTTTAGCACAATTCAGTCTACTTATGTTGAGCAGATTATTGTCTCACAAGAGGAAAATCAGTTTAATGTAAAACATTATTGAAAATGACCAGTAATAACGGACTTTAAAGAGTCTGGGAATGCATCTTGTATGCAATACATGGTACTAAAACAGCTTTCTGTGTAACAATAAAGTCATTAAATGCAACACAAAATAATAGGAGAAAGCTTCAAATAGGCTGCTTGTGTTTTGAAGTAAAATTTACTTTAAGGTACCTTTGACATGCCATTGCTACAAAGTTTCTTAAAGTTAAGTCTCAAACAAGGAAGGGAAATGCACTGTATGGTTGACACTGCTTCAGTTGGGCACTTTCCCATCCTCACTTGGGCAGAAGTCATGGAGTAGTGTCTTCCTTTGGAGCACAATTTCTTTTCTTTTGTCTTTCTTTTGTTTCACGTTTGCTCTTTTCTTTTTTTCAACATTGATGTTTTATGAAAGTTGCCAATTAAACAAACTGAGAGGGGAATGCGCCTCATATTCATAACAATGTTTCATGGCATTGCACAATCATGTAATTATCATTGTGGTAATTGCTCATGAGGTAAACGTGGCTCAGGAATTGTTGATTTCTATTTGTTATCAATTCCAATGACGGTAAAGAAAAAAATAGTAAAGTTGAATGTTTTTCAGACTGATGTGCTATAAGCTGACCATTTAAAACTCGTAATTTCACATTGGCACATCTGTAATCAACACTTGTCTTTGAATCTCTTGAAGTATCCTTGTCAGAACATCAAATCCATTATATTTACCTTGTCGATTTATAGACTGCTGGTTTGATCTGGACTTATAATCCCAGTGCTCATACTGTGACTGAAGGAAACCAAGAAGGCAGACAGACAGAGACACGTAACAAGGAGCAGCAGCGACAACCAAAAGTAGAAAAAGAGGAGAGCTGCATTGATTGACAGTTGTCTGGCCTGGTGCCTGCTGAGGTTGTTCCCCCCGTCGACTGCCATTATAAGCAGAAGGACTTCCCCATTGCCTTGGCAGCAACTGTGTCACCCCCTCTCCCCTGGAGGATGCTATCCCATTTGGGAGGAGATGAATAGGGGTCCCCTCACCCTGTATGAGGTCTCTGTGGACAGAATCTTTACAGAGGGGGCACAGTGGAATAAACAGACTTTATGTCAACACCAGCATCTCTGACATTTCCATAAGAACAGTAGTTCTCTCAGTACTCAGCTTTTAAACTGGCTGGGAGCTTGTGTCGGACTTCCAACTAGTTTTTCATTTTAACAACAATCGCACTTAGTTCAAAAATGGAAACTAAAGCAGGTTCTGTGTTGTTTAACTTAATTGAACTGAATTTTAATCTTGGAATTTAAGTTCAGTGAGGGTGTGTGATGCAGAGCTGCTTCACAATCATTTGCACTGAACAATGAATCATCAGGCATGGATTTTTAAAAAGGCTAAGCTTTAGTCATTCCTTTATGTTAATGAAAAACTATCTTAGTAATTTTGACATGCAAGTGATGGAACAGCTTGTCGTGACATTTGTCCCTACTTTGGCATTCAGAGCTGCGTGTCTGAGAGTATTTTAGGTGCACAGTTCATTTCTAAAGGAATGCATGCGGCTCCCAGACAACACACGGACAGCTGCACTGTTCAGTGATTGGCATGTTCAATGTTCTATGTGTAATACAAGTAAATCCTTCACTTAGGCAGGTGTGTGAGATAGAGAGAAAACACCAGGAGACACAGAAAGAAAGAAAACATGTGCAGGTGTCATGGACAGGTTTATTAAATTTTGTTCTCTTGACAACATCCCTGCAGCTGTGGGTGTAGAGAGCTTCTTGACTTCTTCATAAATTTTGATGTTTTTTCTTTTCTTACTCTTGGATGGGCTATTATCAGGCCACAAGGAGGGGAAATCTGGAAAGGGCCACATGACAACAGACACAGACACAGTTTGAAATCCATGTCTAATATTATCACAGATATGATTTTCCTCCGTTTGAGTAAAGTGTAATGCTTTTATCATCAGGATTGTTGCCTAATGCGGTTAGTGAGTGTGATAAGTACAGAGGACAGTATCCCTGGTGAGAAACTATAGAGTTGTTTTGTACACCTTATTTATACCACAACACCTGAACCCATTGACAAACTCTTTCACCCCAGCTGTCAAGCCTGTAGCAGTCTCTAGCTGACCATTGTGGGCTGATGAAGGAACCTTTCATGTACCCTCACACACGCACACACACACACACACATTCATACTTCCTCACTCTCAATTTAATCCTGGTGTGTGAGGGGGACCATGGTTGCTTCCTTACAGGTGTTAATGGCCAATGGAGCAGATATTGTGATGAGTGATTAATCTACTTCCTTTCTGTCACAGCAACACATTAGGCATTTATACAAATTCAGTTCACTCGCCCAAGCAGAAGATTTGGATGCATATTTAATGTTTATCTTTTACAGATCTTGTTTTAGTAGAACTGTTCATGAAGGAAAGTCTTCAAAAAGGTGACAAAGTCGATGTGAAGCCATCTCTAGCTTGACAGAATCAAAGTTTGTCCTTCATCCCTACTTCAAGAGATGCTGAGGTAATGACATGATTATTTAATGATTAATAAGATGGGCTGAAAGTGCTTTACAATTAACATGATGGCTTAGATAAGGTGCACTTTGTCAATTTAGCAAGACCAAAAACAAGCGTCGGAAGATGAAAGAAGGCTCATGCATATATTTTCCAAGATATAATATGCAGCAACCACAAGAGATTCAGCGAGAGGACAGTGGCTGAGTGTCTGCGTTTAAGTACCTCAATCATGCACTGTCACTCCGCTTCCTCACACAGACGTCAGTGTTTACCAAAATGAGGGATGACAGAAGACATCAGTGCTGCTTTGTGTGCAAACAGCTTGTGTGGACAGCCTCATGCAGTCAGCTTCATCCTGCACGCTGATGCATTTTTTTTTTCCTAGTTTGTGTGAGATACTATTTTAGACATGTTGAAGCTTGAGAACTGTACTCTTGTTAGAAGGTGGAAGGTTTTGGGTCAGTGTGTTGACATTACATGTGAATAAGATGTCGTGCATGTAGGCTAATATCTGTGTCAGTGCCCTCAATACTCCTTTGTGGCAGGCCAATTGTCATTATAATCTCAAACCAGTCAGAAGACACATTAAGTATCTCGGCAAGTTAAAACAATCTTGAATGCATTTGCAAGGGATCCCCCATTTCTAAAAGCTCAACAATTTTAGCATCATGCATCCCAAGTCACCCGAACAAAGTCTGAACACAGGTTTCAGGCAAGGCTGGTTCCAATTCAACTGTGATAAATGGGCAGATAAGACAATCAGTGAGCACTGTGACATAGGGCAATGTAAGCTGTCAGACCAGCACTCTGCTGGGGAGTTCAGGTGTACCCCTGGTCCTGCAACCAAGGAAGGGAAGAAAAGAACAGTCACAATGAGGTAGGTTGTGTCTATGAATACTCTATCTACTGTATCAAAGGTGACTTTAAGTTTGAACTCAATTCTTTTATCTACACTACTGTAAACCCTGGCTTTGCTTTTTCAGGCCTGTCAACATGAAAAAACACCTTTGCAGAGAATTAAAACTACGGTGTGTTAAGGAGTTGTGTCAACTGATGCAGGAAATCACAGTGTCCTCAAGCCAGGATGGAAAACTGATATGCAGCTGAGAAACTCATATCTGTGTTAAGTGGTGAGTTGGCGACATACCTACAATACAGTTTCCCAGTTGCTGATAAATGTAAACAGTGTGCCTGGCTGGGTGAAGAACGGGACATGCAGTTTGATCTCTTTCAGCTGTATTGTGGTAAGATTAACTGTCTCCAAAGGGTCCCATGTTACAGCGAGTGTTCCCATCACCGCATCTCTAATTTCCAGGATACAATAGTAAGACTTAACTTATACAGATTATTGTATTGCTCTTTATATCTTATTCTCTGTGTCTGAGAAAGCACTGTTCTGCACGCAAAACTCCCCATAGTCCCAAATCACAGCACATTTCTCCATGTAGCATAACAAGTCCAGATAAAAGTTCCTTTGTATGACTTTATTGCTAAAATACTGCTGGCTTTATTGCTCTCAACACTGTGATAACATCTCTGTCACCTAATGTGACTACTGTTTTCTCTTCAAACCGTAAGCTATTTATTTTTTCATGTCAGACATAAATGAAAAGATTAACTGAGACTTTCAGTCAAACAGCATCTGTTATCATTACATCTATAAAACAATGTAAAATTTTCTTTTTTATGCATGTAAAAATACTATTAAAAAATGTTGCATTTCTGTAGAATCAAATACTCTCAGGATGGGCTTGTGGCAAACTACATGTAATATCCATGTAGAATTACAACATTATGCGTTGTCTTAAAAAGCTAGCGAGGCTGATTATCATCTTTCAGCAGCAGACAGTATTTTTCTGTGAATGTAGAGACTGGAGTTTTCACTTAAAGTTGTCAAAGCTGGAGCGAAGGGAGGCCTGCTTGGGTGACAAGGTAGAAATGACAATACTGCCACCTAGAGGCCTTCGGAGGCACTAACACAACAATGTCACTCGAACTACTCAGGTGTAGATGATGAAAAAGGCCAGAGCTAAATACATGGTCAGCTTCCACTTTACAGTATTGAAGCTAAATTAAGAATTTAAGGTTTTATATGACCATGTGTGCATTTATGGACATCTCCATGTGCTCATTTCTCTGTCAAAAGGGTAGAAAAAGGCAACTTTGGCTGCATTGTGGTCACATCAGGTGGATCATCCACTGAATTTCATCTCCAATGAAACCCATCTGTCCTGCAGAAGTAACCCAGCACATGTTGACCCGCTCTCATTTGCTGTCAGAGACAGAGATACAGGAAGAGACTATGATTAAAAGGAAAAAAGGAAAGAGAGAAAAAAAAAAGGAAAAGAGAGAGGGCTCACCTGTGAACCAGAGATGCCCTGTTCAGGTGGGACCTGTTTTGACCTGTTGCCACAGGGACCCTAATGTAAGAGGTGAAGGGGGAGTGGCCATCTGGTGTGTGTGAGTTTGTAATTGTATGTGCGCGTCTTTGTTTATGTGTCCAAAGGCATTAATAGGCCAATGGATTTCTCTAACAGCTGTCACCAGACACAACATGAAAATATAATTAGCTTTTAAAATCATGGACCTTTTCTCTCATTGACACACAGTATAACGCCTGCAGCTAATTACAAAAGATCTATATTTAATATATTTTCAATGTAATCATTGAATGTAGAAGACAAACAGTTTAAACAGTCACATCGTCCTCTCACTGTATTTTAAAAATTGAAACATTTCATCTTTTCCGTTATAAGAGCTGAAAGCTGTAAATTTTTTCAGTGGGCCTGAATCTTAGTAAGGAGGACTAAATGGAAAAGAAAAGACAGAAAATGTTAATGAGTTTGCATCTTTTACCATATATTATTTCATGCTTCCCTGCATGATGCAGTGTGTTGCAGCAATTGTGGTATAACTATGCAAGGACAAACAGGAACTTGTATTTGTGTGTGTGTGTGTTACATTTCACTCATTTTTTCATCCTTTCTCATTACTTTTATTCCCATTTTAAGTTTTTATCTGTTTTCAATTCTTATTGAAAGTTGAAAAACAACATGTCCTCTGACAGTGACAGTGATGTGATCTTCTATTTTTTACAGTCAAAGGTCAGATGTTTGTATGAATGTAACAGTATCAGTCAAAACAAAATCACACACACTAATCGGAACAATAACATGCACAGATTCAGTCAGCGAATGACCTTTGCTTTTTCTATGGAAGAACTGGTTGTTTGGTAATCTCTAGCACATGAACATATATGAATACACACTTATCTCTTGAGAGTATTGAAAAAAATCTCATTGGATTTAAATTGGTTGGAGGCCTGAGGGTTTTGTTTGACTGCGTGGCTTGTCTGTCTCTTGTTTCTGTCTCTCTAAGGTCATTTAAAAGTGCTTGTTTAAGGATGAGTGATTAACGGAGGTCTTCAGGGGCTTCCGACTCATCTGAGGCTTCCTGGAAAAGCAGGATAGACCTACTACAGTGACATGGCTGAACAGTCGAGGCTCCGAGGCTTTTCCGTCCAGTACAGTGGGGATTCTGCTGTGGTTGTGAATCAGTGCAATGGAGGCTTCTGTGTTTAAAAATACGAAACAAAATTTATATCGCAGCTTAATTTATGGATTTCTCATGTGAATAAGTTTCTGCAGTGTTACACACTCTGACCTAGACAATTTAATACCAGGAGACAATATGCCACCACATTACAATGACTGTGTTGAACACTCATGTCTATGCATGTGTAGGGTAACACGTACACACAATGCAACAAAGTCCTCTCTTGAACCTGACATCCAATTTAACAAACACCAGTTTAAAGTCCTGTTGACAAGAAGCAGGAAGCGAGAAGAGAAAGAGGATATGACATGAGGAGAAATCGGCTCCTTCTGTTCCTTGTCACTCCAGATTATTGAAGACTTACCCAACATGCACCTGGGGGAATCAGTGTCTGTCCACCCGAGTCTTTCTGTCTTATGTTGCTCTGCCTCCCTCTTTAGGACACACACACACACACACAATCTATTTCTTTCCCATTCTCTTTCTTCTAATCAAAAATAACCCTACTGTGCACGCTCATCTGCATTTTCTCATCTCTTGCTAATTTTTTTTTCTTCTTTTTTTTTTTTTTTTTTCATGATTTACATTTTCTTGTGTTCCAACCGGTACAGGGTGGGCATGGACGTCTGCCTATGTGTGTTCATACACATGTGTACATGTGTGAGCAGATGTTTGCTTGAGGCGGTCTCGCATGTCCGTCCCTGATAGCTCAATGGAAATGTGGGACAAACTTGAAATCACAAAAGAACTTTGCGTTGAGATGCATTCAGCACACGCACTGAATAAATAATACGACCCTGATCAGCTCAACTCCATCAAATTGTCCACGTTTTTGGGACTCGCTGTTCATTATATGACAATTTATTATAATTTGCATTATTTCTATGTGTTCAAGGAGGAGGAAAAATACATCTGTTAATAGCGCGAATCTCTTGATAATATCCCTGCAGAATGGACTTCTGCTTCCCATCTGATATTAATAGGTCTTAGAAACACAGCTGTAGTTATTACAGTTATTTATACATTTCACCTCACAAAGCCAGCATACCTCAGTGAACACCAAATATATTTTGTCAAACTCTTTAATAGTAATTTAATGAACCGTATCCTTTGGATGACAATTAATGCCAGATGTATTTCCACACTGTTCATTTATTACAGGCTAATTTTACCTTGCCTGTATTTTCTCCGATGCAGATATTCATGCAAGTCGTTTTTAAATGAGCTCTTCATCATTAGTTAGCCTCACCAGGACAAAGACTCCGCTTTCCACTTTCTCGATCTACATTTGAAAATCCAGCTTTCAATTCTTAATGAATATGTTTATGCAAAGCAGGGACTGATAAACTAGAAGCCTTTATTTTTTTTAAATTATGAGTTATTTTGATAAGGCTCCGATAGGCACATCCATAATTAGGATATATTTTAGAGGTGTACTTTGAAACAAATTTGCAAGAAAAACTTCATAAAGCTGGTTAAATGTAACTTCAATCAGTTCATTTATTGACAGGTTTGAGTTTGAGGCAGATCAAACTAGACTCTTGAAGTGCTTCTAATTTATTGCCTTATCATAAGTCTAGAACTTTTTTTTTTTTTAAAGTGAGACAATCATCACAAGATCTCAGAAATATCTAGTTTCCTCTTGTTCCTTTTTCTACCCCCCACCCCTCTCACTATGTTTCCAGTCTATCATACATCCCCCTCTTACTGGGATCAGTGGGGCCATCACGCGCGCACCTTTGATGTCTCCCAGAGTTAAGCCGGTTTTGAAGTCAGATTAGTGAATTGTAAACACCCTTTTAGACCTTCAGACTCTCTCTGCAGAAAGAGGGAGAGAGAAAGTGAAAGAGTTGTGGAATTAACCCATACACCACAGCTCAAAGGTTGGCCCATCCAAAGTCACACCAAATCTATGTTGCCATGTGCAAAAACATAAACTTAAGTGCTCCGCTCATTTATCATCTGCTTTCCTCCCTTGCCTCACCTCTTTTCATTTCTTTCATTTTTATTTTGGGGCTGCTGAAAAGGCTGGATTGCAGCAGACAGTAGATATGTGCAAGAACAAGAGGACCCTCAAACACACACACACAAAAACATACACACACATATATGCACACGTGTACGTAGAGAGGGCAGTGTTTTTCAGACGAGAAGCCCGTCTGTCTCTTTCACATTCCATTAGTTCCTGGAGCTACATCAGAGGGCAGAGAGAGCACACAGACATTCCTGCAAGACGCAGATGTCAGGATCAAAAGTCAGGCAGACTCCTGTACGCAGCAGGGGAGAAAGACAGAGTAAGAAAAGAGAGGCAGAGATCAAGAGAAGAGAAAGAATTTATGCTGGGTATGGTGAGAAAGTGGGGCTACATTTTCATTTTTTTTAAAAACACCCTGTGATTTGAAACTCGGAAAACATTATTCACTCTTTCAACAAACCCTCCAATTTTCTGAAAACAAAAGTCTCGTCCACTGCTGTGTTTCTACCTGCACCTGTAATGCTTTGTATATTTACTGTTCTCAGGGCTATTGTTGCTATTACTTACTGCTCTCTCGCTGCCAGGCTGATGGGAAACCATGCACCACGCTGCCTACATCTTGTGCCTTGTTTTAGTTATTAAAAGGCACGGGACCAGATGGTGTGTGTGTGGATGTGTGTGCGTGTGCGCCTGTGTGTCTGTGTGTCTCCAGGTCTATACTTTGGCTCCAGGCCCTTGCAGAACTGGCACAAGCCCAACTGGGTCATCCATGCAAAGACTCAGTCTCTCCTCCTCCTCCTCACCAAGAGCGCATCTGTGTAGGCCTTTGCATAGGGAGTGTGTGCGTTTGTTTGTGTTTGTGTGAACTTGTAGTGAAGATACAGTATGTATTATAAAAAGGAAGGGAGGATGGGGGGGGGGTTGCTTGGCAAAGTATGGGGTCTACTCAAAACATAAATTCTGTTCTGCATATGTCCATCCCTCCTCTAGGGTTTTCCTTTTTCCTTTCTGTTCATTTTCCATCTCATTTGTTTTTAGTGTTTTTTTTTCTTTTTAATCTCATCCTTCTTTTAATCTTTAGCCAGCAAAGAAGCCAAGTGAACATGAAGTCAAGTGATCAAGGTATGGCATTTTTGCAGCCTTTACAAGATAACTAAAGGGGTGGGATGAAAAAACTAAAACAAACAAATAAAAAACATGAACTGAAAAAGGTTGAATTGAAAGGGAGTCAAGGTGGTGAGCTGCAGACATTTGTGCAGTGACACTGAAGTGAATGGCAGTGGATAGGAGGGTAAACACTTACACCGTTGGGTGAAAAAAAAATAGATGGGAAGGACAGAAGGAGTTAAGAGGAGCCACGGGCTTAGTCGAGCTGTCAGAGTGGTTGGGGAGCTGCAAAACAACAGACTGTCAGGAAACATTGGGTACCCCCCAAGAACAACCAGAAGTTGTTTGAACTCAAAGCATTATTGTTACAATTGTACAGATTTGTCTAAAAACCACAACCACAGCTTTTAAATATGTACTCAAAATCACATTCATACATTAAGAAGTCATTGTTGCATTAAGCAGGCTTGAGACGAAACATTGTGGATTCAGCTCAGAGCTTTGCTGCAGATCCTTCATCTATCATACTGTGTGTTCTTCACTTTTCAGACATGGACTGAAATTTGACAAGCGGGCAATTCTAATGAATCAAGCAGTGCTTTCACTCTGTTTAACCTCCACAAATAGGGAAAAAACATACATTTTCCTTTTCAAAAGCATATTTTTATTATGAAGTTGTGTAGCTCTGCATGCTTTCCCTCATGTGTCTATTTGCAGCACACAATGTAGCTATATTTGATTTTCCATCCGCAATAATATATGGCCAAAATAACTCATGATAGCGTGATTATTAAAATAAATATCGAACTTTAAATAAACAAACAAACAAAAAAGACATCACTTTGTTTTCCTCTCTCCATTTGGCAATTACAATCAGGAGGTGAAAAACTAAGATGTTAAATCAATTTAAATTATGTTCTGATTTGATCAGCTGAGGCCACATTTTACTATTTATTACAACAATTTTAAAACACAAAAACACTATTTCATCATTCAAATACTTATCACCAGTACTGGTAACTACATATCTGTTTGTGTATATATGGGATCCCCAGTGGTTGACTCCTGGCTATACTCCCACCTGTCCGACGGCTAATCTCACCCCTCATGGCCTGCTTCTGAGCTTGCACAGCCACTGATTACATTAGTTCTCAGAGGGCTGCCCGATCAATACAGTCACTGTTCAGTCTGGTGCAATTGTAGTCATTGACTAACAAGAAGAGCAGACATAGATAAGACGAACATATGTGTGTATTACAACCCACATCAGTACTGTTTTCATCAAATTGGAACCTTGTCCTAGATTTATGACGCTCTAATACCAAGAGTCCCAGTTGTTATTCATCAGTATTGAGTCAGGTTTTTCGCTTTTACTGTAACAACTTTGTAATTCCCGCTCTTTGTTTTTGTCAGGCTCTTTATATACGAGAGCCTGTCTTTCATTCCTCTCTCTGACTATCCCATTGTCTTTTATGGACTCTCTCTCTTTTTTGGCTCCCTCTTTCTCTCTCTTGCACATCTCTGTTTAATGATGGTAATTTTCCACCCAGGTCCGAGAGTGAGCTGATGCGGTGAGGCTCTTGGCCCCCCACTGTTCCTGATGAGGCATGATGGGAAATTACCCAGAGCTCTCTGTTGTCAGATAGTAACTCACTGTTTGGTTGTAATAAGCAGGCAAACCCCTGCATGTGTGTTCACACACACGCACACATACTCAGACACTTCTGATTGTGTGCATTAATTGCACTGTGTGAGATCACCACAGTGACCACAGCTGTGTGGGCTACGCCTCGCTTTCCGGGTCACTTGGGTCATCAACTCCCCATAACAGCTACAGCACTGTCACTGTCAGACACGACAGCACATAATGAGAGTTCTCCTGGCTCTGTTCACTGTTCAGATACCACTTTCCTCCACCCATGCATCATTTCCTTTCTTTTACATTCCCTCTATGTCCTAATGTCCTTAACATTTCCAGGTTGTCAATGGTGCTGTTGCTGTTGTGTGTGTGTGTGGTGTATGTGGCCGCCTGCAGTTTTATTGACTGGCAAGTGGGAGGTACAGGGCTTTCAGGGACACCACTGTTGGGTTAGGAACTATACTGGAAAGTAAGTGTGTTTGTGGGGGAAGGCTGGCCCTGTCACTGTGGTGTTTCACCTTTGCAGCAGCCCTGTCACCAACAAATGGAGCATCAGTGGAACCCTGTAAAGTGCCCTGCTGTGGTGCTGTTAGAATCAGCTTGGGGCCAGTGGGGGACCGCAGGTTGTTTGATCAACATCAGCTGATGTTGGGAGGATGTCCACTGTCAGCTTAACTACAAATGACCATCCACTGTCAGCACAGACAAGTGGGTATTTATTATAATGGCCTGTATTGAAGCAAGGTTTCATAGGCTAAGCTAATACGCAGATATAAGAGTATGAAAGGTTGTACTGTATTCTTTACATTGACAACCATCTAGTGGCCCTTTTTTTTTTTTTTTTTTTTTTGTTGTTGTTGTAAAAGAATAACTTTTCTGTGAATAATTTTAAAAAGAAAATGATAAAAAAAAACAAAACACCATGATATCTATAAAGTTATCTAAGTTTTGCAGAAAAAACTGCAGACGTAAGAAGGTTTTTAAATCAAGTGCAGAAAAACTAAACTTAAACCTTTTAGCAGATTATTGTGAAGTAACCTTCTAGTTTCAAAACTCTTCCAAGACATCATCATCGAGCATGATTGTAAAGTAACAATAAGCAAAATATGCATGCAAAGAGATGGAGTTTATTTAGCTTTTACTACTGGATAAGCTAGTTATCCCAAGTTTGTCTTGCTACTTTAATTTAATGTTGCACTTTAGTCCTGCTGGGTGTTGTTGTGTACACGCCACTGTAGATGAATGAATAATTTGCCAGTCTGAATCAGGAATGTATACTCAGGATAACAATAAATTCTTTAAATGTGCAGCAGGTTTTAATGATGTTAGGAACAGATCAGTTCAAAATTCAGAAGAGCAAAACATTTACATATACTAGTCATTTAAAAATGTCTAGCCTTGTATGTGAAACATAATAACTATGACTCAAGAGGCTCACTCAAGATGTTAATTGAGATTTACTGAACAATGGTAAGACTGTTATAGCAAAAAGTCAATACGACCTTAGCAGGTTTAATTATTAAAAACAACATGGTGGCATTACAAAACCAGTTGGATCATTTTAAATATTGAAAAAACATTTGTAATATTATACTGTACATTCAGTGAATTAGAATTGAATGATCTCATTGCTTGACTCTCAGACACAGTGGATCTCTGCATCACATCTTTAATATCTGTGGATCATATTGAGGGCATAGCAATTACACTTCTCCCTGCAGCGCTAGCTGCCGTGCCCAGCACCTCGGTGCATTGCTGTGGAGATACTCTTCCAAGAAAGGCTTTAGCTAATGGATAACAGTCAGCATTGCCACGATATCATAGTGCCGCTGGCTGAATGTGGGCAAAATGGTAAGGCCCAGCTAAACTGGTGTGACTGAAAACGGTCTCAGATAGGGCAAAATCAGTCCGCCTCACACACATACTCACACATGGACACACACACCCAGGGGCCAGGAGCTGACAGTAAATAAAACCAGAGTCCTTCCTTAATTAGCTCTTTGCCTGAGGGTGAAAACACAATGAAAGTGTGTCAGTCTCTCCCTGTGTAGGACACTAAGCTGCCACCCAGTCTTTCTGATAACAGCAGACAAGAAAAAAAAAGGGCATTTCAGCATACTGTTTTGTATGCACATGTAATAACATGGTTTTAATTTGGTTGAGTATTATGGGATTGTTTTAAAGTCAGTGGACCTTAGAGCTAGTTATCCTTTAATTCCATTTATTTATTCTTAACTCAAATCTGTGGCTTCACAATATACAGTATAAGCGTAAGCTTTATGCACATGAATTCTCATTAAAAATAAAGTGAATTTAAAAATAGGCCATAAACATCATTAAATATCCAAATTCACTCAGGTGAAAAGTATAAAATGACCATTAAATTTCGCAATTAAAAAAAAAAAAAAAAGAAAAAAAAAAAGTCAGTATTTACCTTTGTGCCCACCGATGTCTCAGTTACTTACTCCAACTTTCATTAGGATGTAAAATAAGCTTTTTTCACTCAGCAGTTGATTTAGTGACTTTCGTCCACGTGTTTAACAGGAGCTACAAGCATGAGAGTAATTATTTGAAATGATACTCTCTTTTAAATTTAAATGTCATGTTACTTTACTTTATAATCAATTCAGAATAATAATAATAATAAAAAAAAGTCAATCTGGAAAACTTATTTACACTGTTTAGATGATTAGTAGCCCCTTTAAAATCTTGTCCTCTCAAGAACTGGTTTGAGAGGAAGTTAATCAGCTGCCACCAAGAAACTGGGATAGTGGTGCACTACTGCCCCCTGCTGCTGGGATCTTTCCAGAAGATAAATCAAGTCACATTGAGTATTTTCTCCCTTGACAAATTTGTACCTTGTCTTTGCGTTATGTGTTGGCACATATGTATTTTTACATGATATATTAGATGGTATAAAATCTTGAGAAAACCGAACAAAACCAAAACATCCTACTTGGTGTTTTCCAGATTGACCTTATCCAAGCAATTAATATTTGTTGCTTTTAGTTTATTTTTAATGTAAACTCTTTGGTGTATATAATATTATGACTGAGTGAGAAAACATGGGAAGTGATGGCACATGGCATGCAACAAGAAAGTTACGTATTAATGATTAAGAAATGCAGACTGAGATTAAGGTAATTAAAAAACAAATTCTATAACAATGTAAATTAAATTAAACAAATCAGTATGCCCTCTCAGCACAAATAGATACAATAAACTATTTTCCCTCTTAAATATTCATGTGTCACACATGACTTAACTGTGGTGAGATCTCTGAGAGCAACGGATTTACACTTTGTTGCTCATTCTATGTCACTAAGCCATGGGTCAGACGGAGGAGGAGAGTGCTAGTAAGAAAGATCTTTGGGGGGAAGCAGTTTCAGGAGGTCAGGTAAATATTGTAGTGGACAAAGGCTCAATCAGATAGGACACAGAGGAAGCTTGTTACCTCACAATCTTCATCGAGTAGTTGGAATAAGGGCATTAGGTGAAATGGTAAACCTGCTTGTGATGAATGGAGAGTACAGTATGCATGCAGCTAATTTTCTCTGCCCACAGCTGAGAGCTGCATGACAGATTCTTGTAGAAGAAGACCAGTAACTGTATGAGATCAGACAAGCACAGGACATGCGTCAGTAACAGCACATGGCAATGGCCCTCGAGCCATGGTTGGCTATGAGTGGACTATCAGTCGCCATTGTAAGGAAAAGCCCAATTAAGAACATTAATTATGCTTCCTTGGCACTAACTCTATCACTCTCTTTTCGCCTGAAGAACATTTAATTCAAAGGCCATGGCTGCATGCGCTCTCGTGCTAAAATCCAATCTAGTTGAGATAGTTTGTCATGTTTGGCTGAATTGGACTCTCTAGGATGAGTTGGGAAATCCAGATGGACAGAGTAGAAGAGTCCAGCTCATCCACAGGGTAAGGATGTGTAGTCGCTCAGAAAATATGCTATGATCTCATGGACTAATTCTACAAGGTTTCCTTAATGCACTGTGAAAAACCTGTGAGGGAGCAGATGCAACATGTTTCACATCAGCATGCCTCACAGCTCTTTGCTGACACTGAAAATGCTAAACTGATACATGCTTAATGTCAATTAGAATTTCTAAATACAAGCAGAACTGAGGATAATGTGTGCACTTTTTCTGTTTATGTACTAGAATTAATGATAGGAAATGAAATGTGCTTTTGCTTTTAATATCTCCGTCTTGCCAGAGGCACACTGCCTTAACATGTGAGGTTTTAATTGAGTGGGTTGTTCTGCCTTTAGACTAAGTTCCCTTTCCTCTCTGTTCACTAATTACTAACATAATCAGGTTTACTTGTCGCATTCATTTGTCACTGTTATAACTATGTAAAAGTTGATGTTTTTTCAGGGGGTATATATCAAGAAGTTGTTAAATAGCTTTAGGAATAAAGACATTTGATCGATTTAGAAAAATTTATCTTTACAAGTGTGCTAATGGATGAACAATGGGCATAACCTCTAACAGAAAAGCTGTCTGAGGGCATATATTGATTCATACAATTGCAAAAACTAAAATGTATTTGATATAATTAATGAAGATGATTCAAATCAATTAAGTTTTTTTTTTTGTATTGCACATTTAACAAAACCTCCATTAACCAAAGTGCTGAACAAAATTATTATCAAGTTAAAAATATGCATACCAATGATATCGATAGAAAATATCTTTGGTTTAAAAGAAAATACTATGAGGACAACAGGTAAAACCCAATAAAACAGATATAAACAACAATAAAACCCAAGTATGAGAAAAAAGGAGGTCAGTAGACATTTAAATATCAAATAAAATTAAAAAATAAAATAAGAACAAAAAAATGGCCAAAATATCCTGTTAGCTAAGTTTTAAATGCCAGGGATAAGTCATGGGCTTTTAAGCTGGACTTAAACTGCTCTGGGAGCTTGAGTCCCTAAGAGAGAGAAGAAAGCTGTTCCACAGTCTAAGAGCTGCCACTGAGAAAGCTCTATTACCTCGAGTTTGATTGTTTTAATACAGTGTCAGATTATCTGGGCATCTTTTAATTTCATGTAAATTTGGAGTTCAAATAATAAGCATGTCCCATGAAGCAAAGTCTATAAATATTTAATGTCTTTTAGCTTTTGTCATTACCTTGTCTCTACTTCAAGTTGTACTGGTTATCAAATCACTGAAACAAACTGACAGTGGAGATAATACTTTCATCAAATGTAGATATGTTTTAAATCCGGGTTAAAAACATTTTGTCATGTATTTGCACCTGTATTTTAACTTTTAACTTATCTTGATTTTAATTATTTTCATTTTTTTTATTGTTACTTTTTCTATTTTTTTTTTTAGTGTATTTTATGCTTTTTTCTGCCTTCTGTAATGTTTTTAATATTTTATATAAAGCACTTTGAATTATCTTGTATATGTAATTCAAATAAACTTGTCTTGCCTCCCCTAGTGCTTAAAATAATTTAATAGTAATTTAATATTTTTGCCTAAAAGTCATTTGGCTGAGTTGGCTGGCTTATTCCCAACAGGAGTTTACATATTAAAATCTGTTATAAACAACTATAGAAATCCATTTTTTTTATAAAACTGACATAACTTGATTTTATAGCACTTTATTCACAGTTTGATTCAAAGAAAAATGACTAATAGGTTTTAAAGTTAAATATATTCTGGAAGGAATAATATGCCAGCAACCAAAATGTCCAGTGACGGGTGTTTGTAAAGAAATGTAAGAAACCAAAAAGGCAGCTCTACATAAATTAAAGCTGTTTTTATTATTTGTCTGTTTTATGTCCAACAATAATCAAAAGTAATAAAGGAGGTTTAAGTTAGTAGTACACAACACAGAAAAATGAAGCAATTTAGAAAACCAAGACCCTAATGCATGTCGTGAGTGAAAAGTTTATGTTCTGATTTATATTTATGTCCATCACTGTCCGTACCTGCAACTCCCAATCAAACACAACTCACTCAGTGATCATGCTCTAAAACATCAAGAGATTACCAGACCTCTGTTTTCATGGCCAAAAGAACATTAGCATGCTTATTGCTCTCACCGATTATCCTCACTATGTACGGTACATTAGCGAACTGTACGATTGGCCAACCCCCTGCCTGTGCAATCAACAGAGAGCGTGAATGAATGATCAGCCATTAGCAGGTCGGGTGTGAACTGTGAAAATGGGCTCTCACACCAATGACTGCAGGAGGCCTTGATTTGCTTTAGCCTAGCATAGCAAACCTGCTAGCAAGGCCCTGCACTTGTTACACTGTGTGGCAGCACATCAGCTAGCATTAGCCTGCCCAATACAGACTACTGTAGCGTGTTGAAGCCCAGTCTAGTGGAGTGCTGTGTGCAAGATCATAGTAAGACTCCTTGCTAGCATATGCTTGTGTTTAATGCAGCGACCTGCTTCTGCATGGTGGGTTTACACATACCCTACAGTGAAGGTAGTGTGTGTGTGTGTTTGTGTGTGTGTAATATCAGTAATCAGTGTACCTCACACAGACAGAGTATAACTAGGCCTGGTGTGGCGAGAGTGCTGGAGACCATCGCTCTGCCAGCCTGTGTTGACTATTTCAGTCACTCTGAGTATAAATGTGTGTGTGTGTGTGTGTGTGTGTATATCATGGATACTAAAATTGGAGGCTCCACCTTCAGATGCCACCATGACAACAAAGACCCCAAAGGTCCAGGTAATAGGGCAACATGTCAGTGTATTCTTTGCTATTCATAGTATGTCTTATTTTGTTCTTTATAAGACCTCTGTGACATCTATGTGTGTGTGCATGCCTCTGCATTAATGCATTTATGACCTTTGAGCATTACACATGAGGGATGAGAAGAAAAAATCCAGTTATCAGTGTTGCAGGAATGCTGCAGAAAGGCTATATCTAAATCTCAGTGGAGAGGTGCGTTTGGGTATGTGTGTGTTTGTGTAGAAGCAGTGTTCGTTTGGTCTCTGTGGATAGGATGTTATTAGAGCTGCCAGCATGAAGGCAGCAGCATGTTGAGGGTCAAAAGAGGATTTCAGATGGGCATAAAAAAATAAAAGAGGATATGGCCAAGCGATCTAAAGCCACAATTTGTCAAAGTAAATGTAAAAATGACAGAAAGTGACAAAGAAAAAGTCACTTATGTGGAAGTTAAAATGATATCTCCTGCAGAGAACTGCTGGAGGTTGTTTATTAATTCATTACTTGCCCTCATTTTTTTGTCTTTGAAGCCTTGAAAAGTTAGAAGACAAGATTCCAAGATTTTTTATAAAAAAAATTTAATTATTCTCTTCTGAGAATATTTGCATGGCTTATCCATTGAAGTTAGGAATAAAGTATTTTAAGAAAATAGAGAGGAATATGGAACATTACTCATAACAAGGAAATCAAGCCATTTCTGATCATGTACAATTGCCTTTTTTATCAAGTCTGACAGTTTTGAATCCTGGGAACGAGAGAGGCAACAAAGTGTGATACCGTGTCTCGGCCTCATGCTTATTTGGTTTTCCCACCTTCACACCCCAGTCTAATTTCACAGTACACAATCCTTGCTGCTGTGCATGATGGTTTCTGGTAGCTTTAGAATCAGTGGACCAGAGTGGACCCAAGGCTGCAGACTGAGCCCACAACTAGCCAGTATCAGCTCAATGCGCTGATGCCCGCATGTGCACAGTTAATTCAGTTGTTATTGTCGCTTATGTGTGTCCCAGTGGAGCCAGGACGTGTTGGTATGCAGGCTGAGTTTTAGTTCCACTCACTAGTCTAGATGCACACATGAAAGCTGATGTGAGCTCCCTCTGGGCTGCTTCATGTGTGAAAACCTGAAACTGTTATCTGATGCTGATTACATTACATTAGTTTTGACATTTTTGTGTGAGGGATGGAGACGGTTCGGCTGGGTGAGAACTTTTTCTATGCTGTTTGCATCCACGCAAGATTTGACTCTGTGGGTCAATATATAGCTTATATATTGTATAGACAAACAGAAAATATTTTCTGTTTTTGACACATAAGAATGATTTTACTAATTGCATATTTAAGTAGTCATTAAGATGTCATGTTTGTATAATATCCTTTTTTGTCATGCAGAGAAATTACAATGGCTGAAGCTGATGCAAGACACTGAACACACACAAAACCCTACATTTTACAGTCCACTGAGTCTATCTGTTCAAGCAATGTTACTTAAATGATGACCTATCTGTTCCCTGCTGCTGAACAGCTCAAAGACCACCAAATTCTTATCCCACTGTAATATTCACATCAAAGTGCTTATCTAAGCCCCCCTATTCATCAACAGAAACACGCATTTATTATTCATCTAAATCACTGGCAGATCACTAATTCATTCTTCATACACTGAATTAAGTCATATTTTTGTATAATGGCATCCAAAGTTTCAGGATCTCACTTTCTGCCACCTCAAGTTCTTATGAAGTCATGTGTGGGACGAAGCCAGTGGCTGTGTGATAAGGACGCTGCATAATGAGTGAGCTTCAAAGCAAATAATGGCTGAGCTTCACTATTAAAATCTCACACTAGGGATTTTTAGATTAGTGTTGCTTTTTGATCACATACACTCACCCCGTTGATGCAGCATTATGGACAGTTTCCCTGATCTTCATGCGTACTTGGAGTTGCGATAATGAGCAACAGGATGGATGCAGTGAGAAACTGTGAGACAAATACAGGATGTGTGTGATGTTAAGTGTAAACACTTCACTGCATTCACCTGATTTGTGCAAATTTTTGCTCTAATGGTTCCAGCATTGTTAGAGATTCAGCATCCGGGCTCATTATAGGGCCTAATTCAATTGACCTGGTTTATATGTTTATGTATGTTTGCAGATGGACAGTTAGGGGGCGGCACAACGATAGAATATAGTGTTTTTCTTTTATTTAATAGTCACAGAGGCTAACATTGATAGTGTGAAACTAAAGCAACAGCGATAATGTAGTAATTGCCAGTGTAGGGCACTAAAACATAGAAAAGGAGAAGGGGGGGGGGGGGGGGGGGGGGTAGTGCAGCTAGTGTCCCATGCTTACTTGGGTGTAATGACCCATCATTTGTGACATCTTGTTTCATCAATTTCTGCTTCTCTTCACTTGTCTGTCTGGGCCTTGTCTCTCCCTTTCTTCTGTCCTTCTCCCCTTCTGCCTCTTGAAATTCATCCTCCTCTCATGTTTTCTATTTGTGCTCCCCCCCTCTCTGTAACTGCCTGTCTGTCCCTGCTAGATGTAAAGGATAATTCTTGAACTTTGTGCTTAGAGGGACATAAAGTTTCCGAGCAAGTGATCTTTTTGTGATACAGTGTCCTGCAGAGGCTGCTTGTAATAGTTAATATCCAAATTACCAAAGCAGATGTTTCAAACACTGTTCAGATTCATGTGTGTGTGTCCTGCAAAATCAGATTTAAACTAATCAGAATAAGGACGATTATGTCCTAGAAAACTTTTTATTTGTATTAGTTTGCATAGAATTATTACAGTGTCAGGTAGGTATAACACATTGGGAATAATACTATACAATAGCTTATTTCTAATGTAAAGACTATCTGGTTTGAATATGAGATAGTTTGTCAATGAATTTATGGCACAGATGGGAAAATCTCTCTGTGTCATCAATGAGTGATTGTTTCTTAAAGCTAAATTGTGTTTTAAAGTGCAAGTGCAATTTCAAGGAGCCATGTGTCCCTGTAAAACACAAATGAAAAAAGAACTCACAAAACTCACCAAATACACATGAAAAGAATTATAATTTCTGACAGTAAAAAATCCTTGACTTGTTCTTTAGTTATTATCATTCAAATTGAGAAAACCTTTAATAGACTAAGTTCTCACAAAACCTTAAGTTTGTTATTGTTAGAGTTAGGTACATACATCCTGGATCGTTCCCTGACCCCTCTCTTCTTTTTTTTTTTCAACTTTTTTTTCTGTAGTATAATATACATAATATATAACTGGTTTCCAAAAACTTACAAATATATAGAAACATATACGTGTGTGAGATAAAAAAAAATATGATTTTATTCTATATAGTTAACTAAGGTGATAGTGGTGTTAAGCAAAAGAGACATAACAGCATAAGCCACATAGTAATTGTCCTTGTGTATTTGTGTGTGCATGTGAGTGCATGTGAAGAAGCAGGAGGCCCAGCTGACAAAGCCTCTCACTGGGACACTGGCAGGCCTAACTCGCCGCGGGCCCAGCTCTCAGGTTCATCTCTGACAGGCTTCATACTTATTGCTCAATGACATTCGATGTTTTCCTTCAGTTTGCTGTAAGATTGATTTCCGAGATATGTTTGAAATATCTCCAGAGCCCTAGAGCATGGTGACTGGCACAGCGGCACAGAGAGGGAGAGAGACAGAGAGGTGGTGTGGCAGGGGAGTGAAGGAGATGGTGTGTTTGGGTTGAGGAAAGAGCCACAGAGGTAAATGTTAAAACCCAGTGCTAAAAGCTCAGGGCGGCATTTACGGGAGGAACTATTGGTTTGATTGAATTGCAAAGGATAAACATTTTATATTAATAACTTTACAATCAATTTAACATCAAACTTTGGAGTCCAAATTAAAAATGTGGTACAAAACAAGATACGAAACACATAAATCATGGCAAAGTCACAGTTTATAGATGATGTCATCAGTAAATGTTTCATTTATCTTTGGAAAAGTGGAGCCAATCTGATGGACATTATTTCAGTGTTAAGGTAGTTATAAGCCAAAGCGGTGGCGCAGACCTCATTGCTAACATAGATGCTAACTTTTAGCTTTCATATCAGTAACTAACTTCTCCAGATGTAGTAAAAATCCTACATTTTTTTACACCACAGATTATGCAGTTTGTTGCTCTTATTTTTGTCCTATTTATTATGTATTTAATATACAAAAGTAACAATTAGTGATATGCAGATCAGTATTGAAATATCAATACCTCCAATACCAGTTTTTTAAAATCTGAGAATTGATTATTTTGTTTATTTTAGTAATTTGAGTAAGTAGGGTAAATATGCAGTTTGTCATGAACAGGAATATGCTAAAAGTAAATATAACATCAGGATCTTATCTAAATACCCAACTGGTAGGAACTATTGTTTCTTCTACCTGCCATGGTCGGATGTGAAATAAGGAACATTGTATCCCTTTGACTCTTACCCACTGGTACTCACATGTGGAGCTTATGGACAACTATACTGTATGATGTGTGTGGAAAGATTGCAGTAACTGTAGCAACAGCAAAGAACCTCCCAAAACATCCAAGAGTCAATCATTGCACATAATTTCATGAAATTATGATGAGGAAGAGTAGAAAAGAGGTATGCATCTATGTATAAACAGAGAAAATGTGGAGCTGTGTATCACTGATGTAACCCTTGGGAAAATTATTTTCATTTCTCTGCCAGGTTCAAGATTTTATGTTCCAAAAACAGGAGTTCCCACTTATTCTTAACACTAAGGCAAGACTAAGGCATCCTGGATTAGGGCTTTAGTTATGTACAGTATTGAATATGGTTATGAAATAAGTAAATGCTACAATAAATACAGTACCTGTATAAGCTCAGCTTGGAAGATAAATGTCCCTAAAACCAGCTCACAACAATTCAGCACGCCTAGGTTCAGCCTGATAGGGATGGCTGATGAGGCTGTATGTCACAAGTCTGGTATCCTGAAGTTTTTTATTGTTTCCATGCTCCAACACACCTGACCAAAACTTAAAAACAGGTTGACTAGAAGCTGCTGGATGCATTTGATTCGAATCAGCTGCATTGGTAGAGGGAAACAACAAAAACCTGCTGGATATCGGCACTCGAGGACTGGAGTTTGACACCCCTGCTGTATGTCATTGAATATTAGTAAATGTTTAAAACAACCATTGTGTGGTTTTTAAAAAAATTAAACTTGGGTGAAAAATATTTAATAGATAGGATAGCTAGATAACAACAACAAGCAATTTTGGTGCCTTGAAAAGCACTACACAAGTCGAATCCATTAATAATCCATTAACAACATTAACTGAATATTATAATTAAGTGCTAACATGTAATCATTGTAACATTTATATTTTATTTTTGCTTTTTAATGTCAATTTTAGTTTCCGACACAAATACAAATGTAAACTATTAGTTCCTTTCCTCTTAGTGTAGACTGCTTTAACACAATAACTCAAACACAAGGAATATTTGTACTAAGTCTTTGTAATGGATCAGTATTGCTGATACTGGCTTGAATTTTACTTTGTATCAGATCAAAAGTAAAATAAGTGGCATCACACATCACCAGTGATAATGGTGCTGCAGAAAGACAAATGCAGCACACAACACAGACAGCAGAAAGGACATTAGAGAGAGAGAGTGTGTATGAGAGATAGAGAGAGAGCGAGAGAGGGAGAAAGAAAGATTGTTCACAAGTCTCAAATCGTGAGTTCGAGTTGAGTTTCAAGTCACTGGAAATGTGACTGTGCAACTTGAATTCTCATCTCTGGAGTTGAACTGTACAACTATATGTTGTATTTTCTATTTAGAAACATAAAATATACAAGATTTTGCCCCTGTAAATGCTGTGTAACTGTATTTTATTTCAATATAAAAAAAGCAAACTTATTGTAATATAGTAAGAATTATAGATACTGTTATTGGAGTTGCAGTTGATGTCCTCTCTGTCAGTTTCACATTCATTAAATCCCATGGGGTAGATCGAACCTTCTGTTCATCCCTGGTTCATGACATCCGTCTAATATCTGTCAGAGCTGGCCACCTTGGTTTTGATCTGATGACTGTGAAGTGGAGAAAAAAAAACATTTTCATAATTATCCCTCACACCAATTTTCTTTTTTCTTTTCAGTGACCCAGTGTGCATGATAGGGGTCAATTTTGGGGAGAGCCCAATCTCTCCTCCGGCCCAACAAATGAAAACTCTTTCATTTGTTGTCTGGCAGTGGAAGTGTGATACTGATAGCAGAATAGTCTTGCTAAAGTTTGCAAGTCTGGCTCAGTAATGTAAACATCTGATTTGTATCAAGATACAGAAGCGTATTAGTTTATTTTGTGCAAGTGGACCAAAAATAGCAACTTCACGCTGTATATTGTCCAGGCGTTTTGTGAGAAACGTCTTAAAAAGCATGTCATCCGATTTAACAGATCATAAAGTCACGGGGGTGTTTGCAGGTAAAGTTACATGGTCGTCAAGCTGCACCCAGTAGGCCTACTCTCCAAATTTACTCTACTCTACTTTGAAATGTGACTTTTGTATATTTTGTGCTTTGGTTTAAAAGATAAAAGTATTTATAGTTTAACTAAGTTAAAACTAGCTCTATAATAATGCAGTAAAATGTTCCTTTCCTGACTTACAGAGTGGTCAAGACTGACTTTGAGCAAGCATCAGAAAATATGAGACCAACCCTTGTACGAAGTACTTTTAAGACATTAGTATTAATGCTGCCAAAAGATTTTTTGATGGCGATGGGGAGTATTTCCTGTTTAAAGATGAGTCCCATCAGGTACCTATAGTCTCCAAGTTTTCTGTTTTGTCTACTAAACATTCCTAAAACTTTTTGTGAAATTTTTCTGAGACTTGTTTGAGAACTTTTTATCACAACGTCCAAGCATTTGAACTAACTTCTCTTCAGCCTACAAATAATTTGAAAAATTCAAAAAGTACTTTGCCTGATAGTTAAGCAACATGAGTGAGGGCCGATAGTCTCCTTGATGTGACTGCAGTGGTGGCATCAGAGGTGTTTACCATGAGATGAGGCCTCATGATGAAATTTTCCCCTTTGTGAAAATGCATCTTCTGTTCACATTACAGTGTCACATCTCGTCACTGAGCATTTGATCACATTTACCGCTTTGTTTTCTTCTGAACAAGGGGGGGGTTACAGATCTACTGTTTTAAACTCTTTAATGCAATTTAACAATGCCACATATTCTTTTCACGTTTCATTGGGGTCCCTTACGTGTGAAATTGCAGAGGCTGGCCTAGCCTGCGCGACACGGCACAGCAGAGACACGGTCACACTGGAGCGCCAGATGTGGGAGGGAGAGCGAAATTAATTGCTACACATTGTTCAGTGGGTGTGTGCGCACCTTCAGTGAATTAACCGCTCTCAGGGCGTGACTGTTTGAATAACAGGAATTAGGTATGAGGCCTCTCACTCACAGCTGAAGGCAACCCCAGGCATTGCATTCAATTAGCTAATCTGACCCCGAATTCATATGCTTAACTTGTCATTTGTTAGTGCGTAAAGACAGAAAACATTTTTTATGTGTGTGTGTGTGTGAACAGCACATTGCGTAGCTGTTATTTTCTTGTTTTTTTCCATAGCTTTTCCACATACAGTAAGGACATAATTGCATCACAGCTGTATTTTCATTGCATTCCACGTCATAACCTCAAGACCCAAAGTTTTTGGAAAGGTAGTTCAACATAATTTTCCCTATGAGGTTTACACTTACTATTGTAGCATCTCATACTGACTCTAACCCACACTGTCAGCATCATTTGTATAAAAAGAACTAGCATTGGCATGCTCACCTCAGCTGTGACCCCGGATAGACTTCGACATGAAAGAAAGAATGGTGCACCTCTTCCCTCCACCTGCCCCTCCTGTCTCTTCATCTTCCTGGGCAATAGGAGGGAGGAGGATGATGGAGAGGTGGTAGGAGAGGGAGGGATTGAGGTTGTGGTAGTGATGGTAAGGGAAAGGAGAGGTGGTGGTGGTGGTGGGGGATCAGCTTCCCCTGGGGCTGCCTGCTGGAGCGAGGTGACCCAGCTTGTCGCTCGGTGACCTGTGAGAGGGACATTATGAAGTGTGAGTGGCTGTCACTCTAACCACTTGTGACAGCACAGCTCTGGGCGCAGCTGTGCCAGCCTGCCCCAGCCAGAGACCCAGGGCCCATGGAGAAGAGGGTGAGAGAGACTGCTATGGAGAAGGCTTGAACTGTGGAGGGGTGTTCAGAGGGTGTCCATGGCGGGGCATGAATCATAGAAAAAGAAAAAAGGTGAGGAAGTTGGGGTTCCTTTGACCTAACTGATGCTACACATTCACATTGCTTCTGGTGGCCCTGTGGCCTGTGAAGTGTTTGAAATGTTGAGGAGTATGAGACAAGCTGACATCCCTCATGTAATTTTATTATCTGAATTTGTGACAAAGTGGGTGAGACTGTAATTATTCACCACTTGTCCCTAACATTTACCTTTTCTCATATTTGTCCCTTTA
This sequence comes from Telmatherina bonti, assembly GCF_933228915.1. NCBI lineage: Eukaryota > Metazoa > Chordata > Actinopteri > Atheriniformes > Telmatherinidae > Telmatherina > Telmatherina bonti. Next base: position 21,819,976 of record NC_136619.1, on the reverse strand, counting down.
ACTTTATTCTGTTAGTTCTGTTTCCAGGTAACCATGATGCACTTACTATCCCGGGTTGTTAGTGTTTGCATTGTGTTGCATTTTTCATTGTGTTACCATTTAACATTATTCTTCGTTTAACTCCACCTTGCAGGATAGGTGTTGAGGAATGGCCAACCCAGCACTTCCTCATTGCAGGTGTGAGTGATTTCCTAGATTAGGTGATTGGGAGAAACCAAGTGGAGGATTTCCTCTTCTGTAGTTTCTTTAAGTGTGGGCTTATTTGAAATAATATATTAGAACTGGTATTCCTTTTGTGTATTTTTGTTTGTTTAGGAATTTGGTTTGTTTAGTAATGTTGGTGTAGAATAAGGTTGCTGGGGATAGTGATATGGGGAAATGGTTTAAGCTAAATTAAATCAGGTGTGTGTATAATGGGGTATGTAAGTAATCAGTTTTGGGAGCTCGCGAGGAGAGAGAATGAGGAAAAGGATGTCAAACTGGTGACTGAATGCCCCCCGATCTTTGAAACTGTATGATGGACAACTTATGGAAAATAAAATGTTCATTTTTAATGAAATCCCAGAACTGCTGATTCTGTCTACGTCTAATCTTCTTCAACCTTGGACACACCACCCCACAGAATTTATTATCATTAAAATATCTGTTTAACTTGTCTCCTGTTATAGTTGGTTTCATTAGTCCTTGGATTAATGAAAGTTTAAGTTTTGCTAGTGGAAAACCATCTTGGAGCACAACCTGAAATATCTTATCATTTATTGTAAAATAACAAAATGCTTTGTGAATTAAGTTATTTAGAATTCTGCCAATTTTATCATTATGCTTTAATAAAGTCAACAACAAAAGACAGTACAAACACTAACTTTGTTCATGTCAGTCCTCATGTGTTTCCATGGGTACTCCTGAGTTTTTGGTAGGAAGATCATTCAAAGATTTTAATGAATCCACAATCTTTATAGGTTTGTAAGTAGGGCTTGAGAACAAATGTGTTAATCATAATTGGCTGCCCCTGATGCCTGTTGTTTTCAGGATATGAAACCAAAAGGGGAGTTTACAAACTTCTTGTTTGGTCTTTGTACAAAATAATGTTTGTCTTGACTAGAAAAACTCAGTATGTACCTCTTGATAGACAGTGAGGATCACACAGGATGTGATGCAGACTGAGGGTACTTACATTTAAAGATGTATTTTAAAGAACATTTGTTAATGAAATGTTTGTACACATTATTGCATTTCCTGAACTGTAAGGAAATACTGGAAGAACTACAGCTTATTATGCCACCACAAAGGTATTCTTCAACTGTGGTTTTTTTTTGGTTTTTTTTTTTTGTTAAACAGGGAAGATTTTCCCAAAACCTTTTTTTTTTTTTTTTTTTTCTTTTTTACTAAAACAGTATTTATCTTGTCCTGGACAAAGGTATGATATTTGTAGAGGCGCTTCCAACAGCTAGCTGAAATAGAGTTAGTTTGACTTTTAGGGAAGCAACTTCTTTATGGACAGATTTTGAACTGAAATACCCCTGGCAGATCTCTAATTACTGCTCTTGCTGTACACTGCAAGAAGTCTTTATACATGGATGAACGAACCAAGAAATACAGAGCCTGATTTGATCTAAAGATGTTCACTAAAATCAGATGATGTCAAGGATGTTTTTTTTTTTTTTTTTTAATCTCCTTTCTTACTTTTAGAGTTTGAAAATCCCAAATTGTAGGATTTCATTTTTTTACACTGATTGAGATATTATCACATTTGATAAATATTTATGGTTCTACAAAGCACTTTATGTGTTACTCATTCATCCATTCACACACTTTATGGGTTAACTATTTATATGTTGCACTTTTTCTCTACAATCACACACTGATGAACTTATCAAAGGACCATATGGTATTCACTCTTTTCCCCACGGTCACTTTGACATGTGGAGAGGCTGAGTTTCAAACCACCTTCCAGTTAGACAACAACCACTCAATCCATTTAGCCACAGCAAAAACACAGCTACTTCTTCATTGAGGGAAGCAGCAAGGGAGCAAATTAAAAGCAATACCGTAGATTAAACCCATGTTTAGTCATTTCTTTTTTTCACATCTCCTTGAATAAGAGCAAAACTTACTGCAAATTATCGTGTTCTTGCTGACAAACTGCAGTGGCCAGTCTTTGTAAGAAATAAATGCATTTTTTGTGTTATTATAGTGAGAAAGCAAAACAATTTTTCACTTACAGATTTTAAATGGTTGCAGCAGGGCCCAGGCAGATCAATCCAAATATTGATACCATCGGCACCAAGGCTGCTATCAGTATGGTTCAATACCAGTGTAATGAGATTGATATTTCTTTTGCAGAGGACTTTGAATTCAAGCCAACCAGTGTTAGGTTTTGCATTTATTCATCTTATTTGCATTGATATTTTATATAATTTGGGGGGGGGGGGAGCTTACATTTCTCTGCTCTGTTCAGTTCAGTTCATGTTAATAAAAGAATTTAACAAAAAATGTTGTCTTGTGTTTTATTATAATCATAATCATTACCAATAAGTAAAGGTAAAATTGTTAAATGTTTGTGAAGTTTTAAGCAAAAAGCATCAATATATTATTGGTATCTGTGATACTTGCTTTGGATTTGCTCTGTATTGAATCAGTATCTCCCAGCTCTTGTTGCAGCATAGTGTTTGTAACCACTTGACTACATCACTCAGATAAATGCTGTGGTGGGTTATCTTGTTCAGAGACATTTTTTTTAACCACTGAAGTGTTTCCTTATCCTGATAGTAGCCTATACATTTTGTAATCATGAAGAATAAAAATATAGTTAGACCCCTCAGTTTACTGTAAATCTGTAAAATTCTCTGACCAATCAAAACGTTTGGGTCGGATTGAAGTTTATTTCTTATATTCCGTAAGCTTCTTCTCCCCGCTCCCCTCCTCACCTTCCTGCATCGCACAGCCTGCATATAAATATCGTGTTTGGATGAAAATACAAAGTAGTGAAGAAGAAACTCAGAAGGTAAACATGGCTGAGAAAATGCAGGAAGGATTTCCCCGACCCAGCTCGGTTTATTTGCCTCCTCCTGCTAAACAGCCGAGGAAGAGAAAATCGTGGGTGGAAAAAGCTGCGAACAAGAAAAACACTCAGAGAGCGCAAACTTCCGCCACGGCATTTAAAATATTCCCGGATCCAAACAGTGATCCAGATCACCACCAAAATTAAATCAGTTCTTCCTTTTCACATTTCCAACAACTCCTGAAAATGAAATTAAAATACGTCAGTAACTTTTTGAGTTATCTTGAACACAAACAGATAAACGCTGGTAAAAAAAACAAAAAAACATAACCTCCTTGGCGGAGATTAGGAAAAAAGCCTTGGATAACGCAAGGATCAAAACCAGAGGGGAAGGAGCCAAGACAGGTGCTACTTTCAAATCTTGCTAGCTCCCCAACATTACTTACCCCAACATTAAGACAATCTACTTCTATCAGGTTAGAATAAAGTCTTGAAAAACTATAACAGGAGATGGGAGAACCTCTTAAGCACATCAGCAGTTGTTAGTGCATAATGTCAAAACGGGAGAAAACTTAAAGTTCCAGATGGGTTCAAATTAGTTGAGAGAGAGACTGAGTTATAAAAATTGTATTAAAGTACATTTGCACAGTAACATAAACTTAATGTTGGAAATGTCTTGTCACAGTTTTGATAGAAATACTATTGCTTCTTTACAACTTAATCTAATCTGTAACAGCTACGAAGTCGACAGAGTTTTAGTGAAGAACTGAGTACACTCTAACACAGGGATGTTCAGCTCTGGTCATCGTGGGCCCCAACATGCTGCAGGTTTTCAATGTATCCCTGCTCTAACACACCTGACTCAAATTATTAGGTCTGTGCTAAAGTTCATACTCTGATCCAATAATTTAAGTCATGAAGTCACATGAAGAACGTGCAGGACAGTGGCCCACGAGGACTGACTTTGGACGTTTCTGAGCTAACTCCTCTTATAAACTGCATTTGGAATCTATTATTTGCCATAAACTGCAGTAAAACATTTGTCTGGCATATAAAAACAACAGCAGATGAAATATCAGCCAAATTTTTCCATATAAAATATTCATTATTCTTTTTTATGATTAGCAATATACTTCATTTAGACTGTCTTACAACTGAACGATTTTCCTCTTTTTTTTTTTTTAACTCCATCTTTCTCCACCAAGGCCCGCATAACTTTCCATTTAGTGTATTTGCATCCCTGTGTTGTATCTAACCCTCCATTACACTCCACACCTCCCTCCTCACGTGTACCTCTGTCACAGCTGACCTGTGTCCTCTCTCTGCGGGGCCTCTCCTGGTAGTGCCCAGCTGGCCCGCTGTGAATCGGCTGGGCAGAGGCATGAGGCAGTGCCAGCTCTACTGGTGCAGAAAGGGACACACCAGGCAGACAGCCCCAGTGTCAGCAGCAGCAGCATGCTATCCCCCCCGGCTGCTACGTACACAGAGCACACATATGCCTGCATACATGTTAATGCAGCCCAAATGCATGCACACCAGCATCAATAGACCAATGCCAAATAGGTTTGGTCCAACTGGGATCTAGTTAACTGGGACAAAACATTTGTTTACACACTACACTAGCAAATACAAGCCCATAGATACATTGAGCCATGTATTTATTCTTGTGGGAGATGTAGAGACTGTACCATACCCACAGATAAGTTTAGCTAATCCTGCTGCTGACTCCTAACTAATTAGTTTGTGAATCCTTAATCCAAGCTAATCGTCGCTTTAATAAGTATGAGTAGAAACAGTTGTTGAACATATTGATCGACATGTCTTGCGTTGGTTCACATGGTAAACACAAGCATCTCCTGGTAATGAGGCCTGAGAATTTCTGTTCATTCTCATGTTCAAGTTGACCTTTTGTTTTTGCAGCAGCTTTATTTAGCAAATTTGAACTTTGCTGCCCTAAGATGAGACATACAGTAGTTACATGCAGAGACAAGAGTGAAGGTGGAAAAATAACCTGGAACTTGACTGACATAATTTTGAAAGCATCAAACTTGAGAGGCTTGAATTTAAATGTCAGGAAATACATGAAGAAATGCAACAACATTGTGAAATATAACTGAATTACACTAACATTTATAGAGTCAAATTATTGTGACTCAGACATTTATTTTGGAATTGCTTATCTCAGTAAAAGAGTAGGAAGTTGCTAATTTGCTTACCGTTTGATTATTGCAGTTCTCAAGTCTCTTCAGCCAGACTTCCTTGTTTGTGTTTGCATTCCTGTGTGTATGTGTGTGTGTGTGTGTTTCGACCTATGTCACACAGAGAGGCCCCCAATTGTGCTCCACTAGCCAGCCGAGCTCAGTGAAGCAGAGCCGCCATGCTCACTGGCATTTCACACAACCAAACGCGTGCATGTAAAGACACATGAACAGCATTTATCCAGCTGAGGTCCAATGAAACACACAAATACAAAAATATACACACGCACACAGACATGAGCTGAGATATGGAAATTATGTTTGGGGTCTGATCCACTAATGCACACCTTGCAAAAGCAGCTCCATTCAGCAAAGAGCCCCATATATCCAGTGTTATCGGCCCAGCTCTGCAGGTTAGCTCACCCTTTGCCATCTGCTGGATCTGAGGCACACTTCCTTCTTAAAAGTTGTACATCACTACCTTTGATAATCAAGATAGAACCTAATTGAGCTCATCCATGCAGAAGATGCGCTCGTCTTTTTGTGTGCACACACTTTTTTTTGTGGAGATGGGGACCTATACTGTTTCAGCTCATCCAACTGTGAGATTCTCCTTTCCCCTTTCCAGTCCTGCCATCATCTCACTAATGGTGTTTCTATCTTTTCTCCATAGGAGGTAAATGAAGCTTTTAAGCAAGGCGGAGGGAAGGGGGACTGCTGAAAAGATTAATTGACTTTCTGCAGAGCTTCACTTATCCTCCCCTGGCACCTTTGACTTGTGAGTGTATTTGTGTTTGGATTACATGATTATATCATAATTATTGTGGCAATTTGTGGCTGGTTCAAGACCATGTCAGAAAATATCAAACTGTTTCCAATCGGCCACTTTTTCAAGCTTCTTCTTGTTCTATTTCATACTTTCATGCTATTAGTGCCAATCTTGGTGGCAATGTTGTTTAAAATATAGTTTGGTTTTAGACAGTGTGATACACAAATCTTGATATATGCCTTATATTTCCAATTGAAACAATTCACAGCAAAGATGGCATGTTAACAATGTGAGTCTTATGTCCAAAAAAAAAGGAAAAAAACAATACTATTACGAAGAAGTTTAACATAATAATAAAAATAAGTAAGTTTTGTAAACAGTCAACAGCAGTTTTCATTTTTTATTCAACTTTCACTATTATGTATTTATTGTTTTATTAAGATCCCCATTAGCTGTCCATTTAGTGGCCACTTATCTTTCTGGGGACCCCCCCAAGAAAAAAAAAAAAACACAGCTGTAATAAGAGAAAAATTTGCAATGCCATAAAAATGTAAAGAAGACTACATGCAATAATGAATATTAAAAGAACATTAAGAGAAAATTAAGAAATTATGTTAGGATCTTTTTCAGTTTTTGTTTACTTTAATTGTAAATGCCTGGAAGCCGATTCCCACTCTATATGGACCTGAGACAATTAGTCCCAGGACAAGGAAGTCTAAAATTGCCACTTAATGCCTTTCTGGTCAGGTATCTGTGGGTGTTCTCAACAAAACTAAACTTTTCAGCTACAAATGGTGGCTGTTTTAAAAATACGGCATTTCAAATGAACAAGATGAGTTGATAGAATATGTGAATGACTGTAAGCCAGAAGAGGCGTGCATACATTGGAGCTACACTGGTCTTAAATGAGCAGTGAAGTAGTGCCCTGGCAGCCATGTTGCAATGCTCTTTCTGTGATGTAGACATTAAAAATACAGATGCTAGTAATCTACCAGGACACAAAATAAATTGAATGGCCCAGTTTTCAAGTTTTCATATTCCCACAGCTAAGCCACACCACTGCTAATGTGTGTGAAATGTTTGTATGTAATCAGACTCCACTGTTGTCATTGTTGTGAAGTGATTGTTGGAGTAGACATATATTATTTGTTAGGTAAAAGTACAATAGTATACACCATGGCTTAATTTATATAGTAGCTGCTACTGATATAGTATGTTTGTGAACTATATTAATGTGTTTTTGGCATATTTTCATGGAGTAACTTAAATGAAAACTACAGTTTAGTTTTCTGCATGTTTGTCAGTGTTGGCATTAACCCCCCCCCCCTCCTGACTTTTGTTTTACCCTACTTAACATCTTGTTTTTTCTTTCATGGACACACATAGACACAAAGAATTCAACCTGAGTGTTTACTACAAGTGCATATTTGATCATACACACGCTGATGGATGTGAGGTGATGGATGTGCAGTGCATACACAGGTGTAGCTTATACAGACAGTACTAAACTTGTCTTTGACTGCATATGCTGGGGTGATGAGAAAGGGCCAAATGTGTGAATATACAAAGACACCCCCCACCCCCACCCCCGTCCTTCCTCATCTTCCCACTGCAAACTCCACCACCCACAGCTGCACACCCTTCTCCTGTCACGGTGATAATCTCTTTGTCAGGAGCCGTCTGTTGGAGATTTGTCCGTCTGATTCGGTGAATGTCCGAGTGGCAGGTCGAGCTGTAGTGCCACAGGGTGTCCAAGGGGTTTGTGTGAGTGTGTGTGCGCCTCTACTGACATGGGTGGTGGGATCTCTGTCCCTGTCAGAGTGTGTATGTCGCTTGTCTTTAGCTCTCTGTATTGTAAAGGAGGAATGTTGCACTGGGGAGGAACAGATCTATTTGCAAAAGACAGCGTTGTAATTTGGATTAAGCAGTGTATACTGGTAAATGCTCTCTTTGCCTGTGTTCATCTTTGTCTTTCCACATGTTTATGACAGCTTAATCAAATTTAACCTCCTGACTACCAGGAAAAACTGTGTAACTACAAATGTCCACTACGGAGGACATTGCTTAAACTTTTAAATATTGTGGTAAAATATAGTTATATTTGTCTAAGAAACGATTTAATGTGTTTATAAGATATTCAATGAAAATATAACTACAAAATTTCAAGTACAAATCAGCACAAAGAAAAGTATTATGCACTTTGCTCTTCCCATAAAACATGCTTGTTGCAATGGAGGCCATTTTTCTTGAAGAGAGAAAGAAAGTTCACAAAGCCCCACCCCCACAAATGAGGTACCATTTAAAAGCACTAAATGTCCTCTTAAAGACCAAAAGGTGTTAGTTCAGTAGCATTCATGGAGATGAAAATATTTAGGTTTACAAAGGTCCTCCACAGAGGATAAATTTGAACTACTGGTAGTCAGGAGGATATGGTAGATATGGTCAAGAGTTCTCCTCCATGAATTTCAAATGAGAAACTTTTTATTTTATAATTTTCCTCACAGTGTGAGTTTTAAATATTGTAGTAAATATGGTGACTTTGCTTTTTGCGTAGCACATCTAATTCACAAAATTGTTTCTTCCAGAGCCTCTTGCGCTCATGCTTATTTAAATAGCAACAGACAAATATTTTCTTTACATGATATACTATGATTTAGTCTATTGTCTGTCAGCATCTATTTTTTGTTTTCTTTTGTTTTTTAGGTGACAGCAGATGCGCCTGATCTCATTCCAAATGTCTGCCACTAAGTTTTAAAGCATGACATGAGACTGGGTAGCAGCCTCTTCTCTTTACTCACACAAAGACCATTGTTTCTTCAACAACTCACCTCCAATAACTTTTCAGTGTCAGACTCTTTTCCACAATGACACCCCTCCAACCTCAACTCCCTCTCCCCATCCCCCCAAAAAGGGAAAGAAAAAAAATCAGTTTTTGACTTTACAGGAAAATCAAAGGTCCTTTTATGCTACTAATGTGTAAGTTATATGCTCAATGGCTTAATCCACTGGATTCCCTGATAACAAGGAAACACAGTGGTGAGGCTAAAATCTAGTTTCTTACTTTTGGTTTCTTGCTATATCAACATCTTCTACCTATATTGGGTTTTTATTATTAGAAATAAAAATAGGCTAAAGTTACCAATGATATCATTAAACTTCAAGAAAACATATTTAAAATACTGGGTACAACTCATAAAAATCTTTACTTTAAATAGATTTGAAGCTTTCCCTTTGTGAGCTATGATATACATTCAGACAAAGCTATAATTGTCAGGATAAGTTATTGTTTCTCAAAGCTTTTCATCTTTCCCCTCCTGACACCTTCTTCTTCCTCTTTCTGTTGTTTGGTCTCCTCTTGTCACTCCACTGCAATCATCCTGGTAGGGGGGCTTGTCATCTGTATCTACTCATATGCTACAATCCCTTCTGTGCTGAGCACTACTGCACTTAAATGTCAGGACTGATGAGCCCGCCACACCCACTTGACACATCAGCTCAGCGCCTGCTAAAAGCTTTTATGGAGTGTGAACCTGGTGGTTGATATAAATTAAAGAGTTTCTTCTTCTTTTTGAGGGGATTATAGCTCTAAAAGGACAACTCTCCAAAGAAGGAGATAGAGAGAGAGTGAAAGTGAGAGGACTGGCTATGACTTGTTGCCATCTAGTGGCTTTGCCAGGAGTTGTATTCCCATTATTGTGGCTGTATCAAGTATATCTATATATCTATATCTATATCTATATCTATCTATCTATCTATCTATCTATCTATCTATCTATCTATCTATCTATCTATCTATCTATCTATTATCTATCTATTATCTATCTATCTATCTATCTATCTATCTATCTATCTATCTATATATATATATATATATATATATATATATATATATATATATATATATATATATATATATATATATATATGTATAACATATTTGCTCAGTAAATATCACACTAATTAAGGACAAAGCAAATATTACAGGTTTTATACTGATTTTTATTGAAATGCCTGCACGAGTAAATTGTTGCAACCTAAAAATATGTCTGGTTCTCTAGACAATTATCAGTTTTATGTGTTAGGAGAATACATGTCTGCAAACATTTTTGATCCAGCCTTGAACAGTGGCTTTTAAAAGTTTACTGACCTCCATGTGAGAGTTCTAAATCAATAGTGACAAGAGACATTAGATGTCTTGATAGGTTTGTGATTTGGAAAGATCTGCATCAACCCAAACCATGATCTTTTCCTGAACATGGCACTTTTAGTTCATTTGATCACGCTGCATCAAGTAAAGGAAGAAAAGTGAATGAATTAAAAATTCTAGAGATATTTTGGTTTTGATTATAAAGAAGTATTTAAACACAGTTTCCTGGGTTCTGGTTTGACCTACTTAACCTCAACAACTTTGAATTGACCCTTTTGCTCCCCACACTGTAATCAATTTCCGACTTTCATCATATCATAAAATACGAAAATGATGAGAATTCTTTGTTGTTGTTGTGTTTTATTTGTTTTTAAGTGTCTTTACAAGAATTAGTTTTCATTCAATTTTATCTTAGTTCTTCTGTTAACATATGGGAGAGTGATGTAATAATCTGATTTTTTTATTCTCAGGAACAAAATAATCTGTGATGTTAAATACTTCACTGCACTGAAATGCCCCCCTTCACAATAATACATTTTCAGATGTAACATGAGGACTAGCAAATGTACATTGCTCGTCATTCTGGCTGTAGTCCAGTTAACTGCTTTAAATGCCTGGTACTGTGCTGACTCATTGACACAAAACCTGATTTATGGGTGTATTAAAAAACAACTTAACAGATGTTTACTGTATGTTTTAGTAGCAGCTGCCATTTTGCTTCTATTCCAGTTTAAAATACCTATAAATAACCTGGAAGTTTCATATCTGTAAAAAACATTTGTGTAGGAATGTCAGTAAATGTTTATAATTCACACACACACACACACACACACACACACACACACACACACACACACACACACACACACACACACACACACACACACACACACACACACACACACACACACCACTACTTAAATACAGCCATTTTCACTTATTTTCTTTATTTGTAAAACTTTGGCATTTTAGCCAGTTATCTCAACAATTGGCTTGCTGTAGACAGTATGTGCAATCTGAGCAATATATGCACAACACATCTTATTCTGTACATTCTCAATATATTTTTAAAGACAATATATACAGATGACTTTGGGGCAGATGTATCGCTCAGTATCTGTACAGAGCCAGCAATGGTTTTATGTGACAGTATGTACAGTTAAAATTAGCCAACAGTATGCACGGCTTTACCTCGAGCTTGCAGTGTTGTACACAAAAACTACAGCTTTATCTGAATACCTAAATACGGCATCATTCAAAGCTACACTTGCTACAGTTGTGTAATGCAACACAGCTCATATAATGTGTGTATCAGCAAACATAATAGGTATACAATTACTACATCTATGCTACAGTGCATTTTGGGTAGCACATCTCACTATGTTTTGTTTTATCTCTGTATAGTAAGTGTGTATGAGTTGCAGAGCAGAATAATCTACACGACTAGCAAACTGTACAACACTTAAAGTGTTAGACACAGCATAAGTGCTACTTATATTTGCATTTCATATTGCCTGTTCCATTTTACCTCGTATCAGCGGTTGTACATCTCAGTTAGAATCAGGGAAGCAGCAATAGACAGTATATACAAACTTTTGACACAGTGGTTGTCAAACATTTTGGCTTTCAGACACTTCTAACAAACACTCCTACTGGTAGTCTTCCTACAGGCTGCACGGACTGAAGAACAGATTTATTAATGTAATGTATAAACTGAAAGGAGTTTAATAATTGTAGTATAAGATAACTGGGTATGCTTTTGAGTTTTTTTTAATGCTTGAAAGACAATGTTTTTAAAACTACTTAACAATTGCAGCTCACTGGTAAATCAGATCTGCAACGTGCCGCGGTGATTCATTTAACATTAAAATATTTAAAAGGGTCAAATACTGTATTTATGGGAGATGAAAACACTTACAGTGAAAATATGCAACACATCATGAATAAACGGCATTGATGAACGATGAGTAATATGTTTTTTTTAAACAGTTTAACTAACAAAAGCCCAGACCGATTACAGAGACAGTTTAATCTTCTATCTAAGAAAACATTGTCCAACACTATATAGGCTACTGTATGTGTACGTGTGTGTGACGTGTCGGTGCCTGGAGTGACACACATACATGTTTTAACATAGACTGTGGCACTCAAAACATTTTACTCTAGATGCTGCACTGTACATTTCAAGGCAGGTAGCAGTATGTCTGTGTATACTGCGCGTTGTATATTGCACAAGAATCTTCCCTCAGACATGACCAAAGAATAAAAAATAAATAAATTAGTTAAAAAAGAGAATATATGAGAGTTTCCTCTGAATGCTTGTAACATCTGTATTTTGGAGAACGTTGTAACAAATTGGATCTGTCGGAAGCTTTCAGGATGAAATGGCTGCAGGACAATTAAATAAAAACGATCTAACAAGGCATCTGCATGTTCAAAAGAAACCCTCTTTGTTTGAGCCTCTGTGCTGTAGTTATGTTTAGTGCAAGGTGTCTATGAGGATACGCATTCTGAATGTTACATCACAGTTTAAAATGGATAAGATTTCAGGTTTCTGCTATGAGCTGAGAGAATGAAAGCCAGTCCTGATGCCAGTGGGAAGATCCACTGGTAAAGTTAATCAGGCATGGTTTGTGCTTTTCCTTTAATTATGAGGGTCTGTAATTAAGACTTAAGATTTATTTTGGGTTTCCTTCTCTTTCTGGTTTGAGGTGACTTTTGGACTCCCCAGTTTCTTCATCCCTCTCCGCTGAGCAAGGCTGGAGGACTGCACAGGTTCCAGGACTGGAGTGGGAGTACAGCGCCTCAGAGCAGAGTAGGTGGCAGACAGAGCCCCCTGCAGGATCATAAGAAGCACTACATTAGTGACATCTGGGGACTAATGCGTACCATTGTAGACATGTTGCTTATTGGACTTAGAGATGCATTACTGTTTATTACATTGTTGTACAGTTGACATCAACTTCCTTCCAAGCAAGATAATATTTTTTAGGATGCTGAGATCTGACTATAATACAGACAATATTTAAATATAAACAACTAGTTGTTTTCTAAAAATATCTAATATTTATTTATGTTTGTTTGATTCAAAATAAAACTACATTGCATATTACATGCTTAGTAAAGGGAATGCATATAAACTATCAGCAGAATTTCAAGTGTTTTCAGTCATAATAAGCAAGATATTACACAAAAATCAAAAATATAGAAATGTATGAGGTAAAAGTATTAAAATATTTTCTCAACGAATCACCCTCTAAAATAATAAATCCTTCTACATAGCAAAAAGCATATTTGGACAAGCTGCAGCTGATTTTGTGGAGTTTGGTGGAGCGTGTCCATGTGTGAACACACATGCACAGTGCAACTGACCTTGACAGTGAGTGCATCCTGTCTGGTAAGAGGTTTATCAGAGAGTTGGTCTCTCTCTACTATCCAGCGATGTCGAAGAACCTGAAGAACATTGCAATTAAGCTAAAAATAATCCAAATGACTTGTTCCAACATCTGTAAATAATGCGGCAATGTATATTACAAGCAATTACAGAAAATTGATTCATTTTAAATAATAAATATTTCCCTATTTCTTCTTCTACAACTGAAGCCAAAAGTACATATAGGAAAAGTGTATGGTATAGAATACATTGTGTATCTTCTCTTTATTCTCCCTACACTGTTTGACCTTAATACAAAGAAATAAACCCAAACCAGCGATTTTTATAAAGCATGTCAAAGCAACCGCACTGGACCAAAGTGCTGTGCAGAAATTAAAATAAAAGCTACAAAACAGTCATAAAAACAGACATGATGTAAAATAAAATAGAATGAAGGTGTCACCTGTAGTAACTTTAATGCCAATTGGTAATTGGTTAAAAAAAAAACTTTTAAGTCAGTTCTCTGCAGCTTGAGTTGTGTTGCATTCATAATCAGTCACTTTTCTTTCTTTGAAATGTTTCATGCATTTTCTATATTTTCTTATTTTCCTTTTTAGCTAATTTGCTTTACACCTTTACTTGTTACAATCGTACCTGTGGGGCAGTCAGACGCTGGTGAGGGTCTACATGAAGCATTTTTGTCACAATGTCCTGTTAAACACAAATACATATGCACAGGGGATATTAGTATTAGTTAACAATACCAGTCCCCTTCTGCAGGACAAATATTGAATGCAGATGGAAAAAACAATGAAGGTGTTACCTTGGCAGCATCTGACACTAATTCCCAGTTCCCTCCTGTGATGATGACTTTCCCACTGCCAATTTGAGCCAGAATCTCCTCTGCTGTATCACTGGGACTACTTGCAAATGGACTGAAACTGAACAACAAGAACACAACTTTACAGACACTGCGTTGCAAATAAGTAAGACAAAATATTTTAACAACATTTTCTAAATTAATATGAATCTAGAGACCTTAAAATCTGTTATAGAGAAAATAAAGCAGTGAACTTTGGTATGATGAGTTAAAAACACATAATCTGTTATTGTCCTAACTGTTATTGCACCAGAGACAGTTTAAATAGGACTCAGTGCTGCTCGCTTGCTGACAGTGTTGTTTGCAGAAAATGCTGAAATTATATAGTTTACAAACTGACAGGAGAAAGCTAAATTAAACTCTAACCAGCCATTAGTGTTGATACTTTTAACTGCTTTCAGATTTAAAACTGACCCAGCTATCATTGTGTAGAGCAGGATCCCCAGGCTCCAGATGTCACAGGCTGCATCATAACCCTGTTTCTTTAGGACCTGCACACACAGAAAAAACACACAGAAGTGTTTGCCGGATGTTTCATTTAGGACGTGAGAGATTTCATGATACAGCTCTGATTACTGTTATACCTCAGGAGCCATGAATGTAGCCGTATAACAAGGTGTCATCAATAAGCCATTTTCAGCTCTGAGCTGTTTGGCAAAACCAAAATCACATATTCTGATGGATTCTGGGAGCAAAGTGTCATCTGCATAACGAATGTTACTGGGCTTCAGGTCTCGATGCACAACCTGAAAACAAACAAACAAAGAAATCAAAACTATACCATACTATACCCTTTTGATATACTTTGTCTGAATATATAAATGCCCTATGTAAATGTCTTAAAAACTTCAATACTTTTAACAACTTTCATCCATGAAAGCATTCAAATTACCAGTTTAAAAAAAAAAATCTGGTTTACTTATGTATATCCAGCTGTCTTACCCCTTGAGAGTGTAAATATTCCACTGTTTTAGTCAGTGTACAGAGGATGTCAGATGCGTCTCTCTCAGTGAAATTTGGGAGTGTCAGAGCTTTGTCCAGCAGCTCGCCTCCTCTTACAAGATCCTGAACTAAGAACACAGACTGGCCATCATCAAATACCTACAGGTGGAAGAGAAGATGCACAAAAAAAAAAGAAAAAATCATTATCTCCAACTTAAGATAAAGAGGAGAAGCTCTGCAGTTGCTCTTACTGGACTAGTAGAATGTGGCAGCCTGTGTTATACTTACATCCCTAAGGGGAACGATATTCTGATGCTGTCCATATCTTAAAAGAATCTCAATCTCTTCTGCTGGATCTTTTCTAGTTCTGTCAATAATCTGAAAAATGCACAAACCCAAAGAATATGTTTTTACATTGCACATATTTGGAACATATTCCAACTAACAATTTGCAGCCAGTTTTGGGTACAACAAAGTTTTTTAAACTGTTCCAAAGCCTTTCAGGAAAACATTTTTTTCTAAATAAATCCCATTACCTTCACTGAATATTCCACAGCAGTGACTCTATGCAAACATCTTCTTTGGACAGAAGCTCCTGTTTGTTCAACTTCTTCCTTTAGCTCGTAAACATCTTTGAAGGCCACATCACCACGGATATGCTATTGGAAAGCACAACGGATACATGAACACATCCATGGATAATACACATGAGTGAATGTGTAAGTGTTCAGCAGCTCTGCAGCAAGAAAGAAGTATTTATGGGAGAGGAGTATTTTGGCCATGTTAAATCATTTAACATTCTCTGTTTATCATCTAACTGATAAAACAGCTATTTCATCAAGTGCTTGTGCATTGCTTTTTGTTTTGTTTTTTTCTGACAAGGTACATACCTGTGCTATAGGGTTGATGTTCACCTCCTGACGGGAAGCTGGTAGCGGCACTGGAGCAACAGGAACCTCCTGACTTTGGTTAGTTGCGACAAAGCTGAAACCGCGAAACAGCTGATGTGTATTTGCACTGGGAGGAATGCCTGGAGAATCTGGATAAAAAAGTATACAAATAAAATAGTTTTCAGAAAATGATCTATAGGGTTCAGTAATTCCTAACAAAGTCTCTCCAATAATTCACTAAATATAAATTTAAAAATCTAAGTCTGAAATTGTCTAAAATAACCAGGTAAATTAAAAAGCAACAAAAGAATCTTCTCAAACAAAGTATGTTGCTGACTATTAATCCACACACACATGTACTTTATATGTGCTTCGTTACCTGTTGGTGTTCTGGATGTGAACTCAGGGTCAAAATGGAAAGTGTCTTCAGGTCTTCCCACAGTTGGTTTGAATGGAGGCCTTACTTCCTTCCTGTACAACTTCTACAGATGACAACAACAGCTTTGTTACGTCAGCAGAATACACATGGTCTGTCAAGCTGGTGTACGTTTACAAGACAATGTTCTTAAAAAAAAAAAAAAATCAAGATTACATCTGTATGAATTAAGACAATATCAACTTTGACTCCATGAAACTCTTATCTTTCGTGTAACAAAGAAAACATGCCACACATTAAAGTATCTGTATCAGATAAATGCAATCACACAAACTAAACATATATAACTTTTAAACTCAACATGTGCTGACTCATCAGTGCTATCCCTACACCTTGAAATGTAATTGAAATGAAAAGCATACAAACGGAAAGACTGTGAATATCTTGCTGAGAAAAATGTTTCTTTCTTTCTTTTTTTTCAGTCTTGGTGTTCAAATGCCCATTGAAAGTTGTTGTATATGGATGTCATTCAATACTACAGCACATCTACGCCATTTAGAAGTATTACTCAATACGGCCTGCAGGTGTCATATTTGCTGCGTCAACCCTTCTGCCGTCTTTAAACAGTTAGAGGTGAAACATATTCGGTAACTGCCAGAGGTCATAAACATTGCAAAGGTCATCAAAACTGTATTTGTGTTTGTTGCCACCAGTAAAGAAGTAAAGCACCTTCTTAATTTGATTTTTTTTAAGATTTAATGTAAAATGTAAAAAGAAAAAACACAAAAATAAAAAAGTAATTGAAAGACTGGTGAGGCTGAGGAAACCACTTTGCCTGATAACAGGACAGGGATTTAATCAGAATTGCAGAGGAGAGCATAAGCCTCTTTTTGATAGCTCGTCATATTAAGCAAATATTAAGCAAATTGGAAAATCTGCTGCCTGGCAGGAAGTGAACAAGCTGTGGTAAAAAAAAAAAAAGCAATATGAGTCCACAGTGAAGGCAGAGATTATTGTATTTGCTGGAAATTAAAGTCACTATTCTCAAACAGAGACAGAAACATAACTATTTCATTTTTAAAAATCTTTAAAGTTTCCAAATATAACTCATTTAAAAAGATAGAACAAATATAATATTCATACTGATTTACTGAAAATGAAAAGTAAAATTTCTAAGTCAAGCTTTCATCAATACATAAAGCAGCAAAATAGGACCAAGTGATTATAATTCCCCGACCTGTGCAGGTGTAACAGCACAGATAATGTTATGTGTTGGATTGAAGAATATGACTCAAAACTGATCTCCTGATCTAAACTGGAAAGTTCTACATTTGTCTCATACATCTAAAAAATATTTTTGTAACAGCTTTTGGCTCTTCACATGATCCTGAGTAATAAATAAATGAAAATGACAGTTTTTAAAAAAAAAAAAATACATGTTAACATGTTCGTCTGAATGATATGGTAGTAAATTAGTTCATAAAAAGTCATGCTAACACACAGCGACACTGTTGTGAGTTTATTTATGCACATTAAAAAGGAGCAAGTCAGCCCCTTCTAGGCTGGACAGTGGACTAATTAAGAGGTCTGGCCGAGTTTACAAACAGAAACTAAGCACATAAACACAATGAATGTGAAAGCAGCATTTGTTAGTTCCATTGGTTCTTTTGTGACTTTGCATGTTTGCATGACTTGATCTTGGCGATTATTTCTCCAAGATCAAGTCATGCAAATAGACTCAATATCTAATGAAAGAATATACATGTTCTATTTTTCTCATTTGTGTAACTGCATTGTCTTAATTCACTTAGAAGATTTATGCCACATTCTTGTGTTGTTTTAGGTCATATCCATGGAAAAAAATATAAAACTCCTTCGCTGAAACGATCCTGTCTGACTGAAATAACCTGACCATTTAGAAATGTATTATTAGTAATTACTACTGTTATAGAAAAAAATGTCTGTACATAAAATATCTTGCTTTCTTTGTCAGGTTTTTTTCTATTTCTATTTCTATTAAGACTTTGTCTAAAAGTTTACTTTTGTCAGTGTACTGTATGAATCCTGTATACCATGCAAGTTACCAACACCTAATCATGTATAGTGCAGGATATTCTTAATCCTTTTACTCACGTTCCAATCTATTGATGCAAAGAAACGGTGTCTCTTTATTTCTTCTACTCCATCTGGTCCTGCACCTATCAGTCATACAGCAGAAAAATAGAAACAATGATGTCTACAGGAAATACAAACAATATGCAAAAATCTTCTTAAGAGTCCAGTGTGTATTTATAGACACATAAGGTAGTATAAACTGAAAACTACAACCAAATATACCGCAGTCTGGCCAAACAAAAGGTGAAATGCCCATTTCAGAGCCAGTGTTTATTTACCTCTGGGCGAGTGCGGCAATGTTGGACTGTGGTTTGTCACAGATGTTTCTCGGGCAATAAATACATATAGAGATGTAGTATATTTGTCTTTGCCAATAGATCCACTTCATGTTGTAAACTTTAACAACATTACAAGTGAATCTGAACCCACAATTTTAATGTGAAAAAGAAAAGTAAAGACGTGACTATAAATTTGCTTCAGCTGTAATGTATGAATCAATGAATATGTTCTAAGTGAACGTACAATGATCGTGTTCTGCTAACTAAAATCTCTCTAACCTAAACAATAAGTTTTGATACTGTAGCGCTGTATTTCTTTTTATTACAAGCTACTGCATGAAAATGTTTCTATACTTTATGTACCACTGTAAATATTGCATAAAATTTTGAAGATGTTGTTGAATAGCCAATATAATATGTGCCAATGATGTTTATTTACTTCCTGATGGTCAACTCTGACATTTCTCCTTTTAAGTCCACAGGTTTGATCCCTTAGATGTCTGGTTTTCTAAATGAGTGTAAATATGAACATGTGTCAATGGTGAACTGTAGTGGGCTATATTTATGTACTAATCAGTAAGTTGATGGCGACTGCTTATTTGATCATTATATAACTTTAAACAGAACAATGAGTATGCAAACCTAACAAGACTAAAACCGGGTTTGGGTTGCAGACGAGTAATGCTGTCATTGCGTTGGATTGCATTTAATAGTAGATGTATATAAAAAAAAAAAGTTGAGCCACACTGACAGACTCAACTTTTCCTTTACATTATTTTTATATCTGGTGTTTTTGTCATCTACATCTGTTTCGTACCTTAAAGTTTGTTCCTTTTAATAGCATAAGCACAATAAGATGATGTAAACCCCTTTTTAACAGGGTCCAAGGATTTATAGTGGCATACCTAGCCGGTTAACAGGATTTCTTTTGAAGAGTGCTCTTAATAAGCTCTGTACTTCAGGACTCAGGAACTGTGGCATTCCCAACTTTGCTCTGGATCAACAGCATACACACACACACACACACACACACACACACACACACACACACAAAAAACCCTTAAATCTAGTGAAAAGGAAGTAGAACAACAACAACAACAAAGAAGCAACAAGTAGAAAAATAATGTATTACATTTATATACTGCCTTTCATCATAGATATTAAAAGACAAATTATCCTAATTTACTGATGAAAAAGAAGGAAGGAGAAGGCTGATCAGACAAACAACAGTATAACAAAAGTACAGAAAAAAAAGAGCAAAATAGTAACTGAACATCAGAAAACTGCATGAATAAATAAATAACAACCAGTACTGAAGAATTAAAAGAGTGTGAAATGTTTAATTGCTCTTACTTTAGAATAAGTGCCATTGTTTCCTTACGATCTTTTCCTTGGAATGGTAAAGATCCTGTCAACATTTCAAACTGGAAAACAGAACAAAATGACCATCAGGAAAAATCAGCTGACTGGTAAAAGACAGAGAGGTTGTGAATCAATCTGATCTCTGCTAGATATAAGCTATCGTCAGCAACAAACATTCAAACTTTTGCTTTTTTTATTCGCTTCATATGAAGTCAGACACATTTGACCCAATATTATCAAAACTATCATGTTCTTATTCTTAAAACAAACTAGGGAATTAAATATGAAAAAAAAGAAAACTTATATCTGTTGCATTAAAAAGAAACAGCAAAATTATCTGACAATCCAGGTAGTTCCAGTTATGAAAGGGACACTGAAAACTATTGAGTAATAAATTAATTCAACTGAATGTAATTTGTGATTGAAGATTTGTTTACAGAACTGTTTTCATTTTCAGCATTCTTCTTTTCCAAATTTGTGTTTGGAAGAATACGAAGTCCTTATTTATGTAATTTTTTTTTACACTTGTATGTTCTAAATACTAGCCATGGCTACATGATGGTGACATCTATCAGTGGTGTAACCGCCAGATGTCAAAGAATGATGACCTCCTTCTTTGCATTAGTATAATAAGCCAAAAAGCTAACAAAACAAGCTAAATTTAGCAGCTGCATGATTTCTGAAAGTGAAGCTACTTAATCTGGCAGAGACTGTAATTAAGCGGCTTTCCTGTCAGATGAGGACACCAGAACACTGACACTGCAAATAAGAGCCTTGCGTGTACCTTGTAGGACATAACAAGTCCATTATTATGCAAAATCTACAAGTAGCAAATAAAGTCACAGGCTTGGGTGCAAAGTTGAATAGACAATGCAATCATTTTCTTTTCAATGAAACATTTAACAGTTCTTACCATAAGTACCCCAAATGACCACCAGTCCGCACTTTGCGTATGCCCTCTCCTGTTTACGACCTCAGGAGCCATGTACTCAATTGTTCCACAGAAGGAATATGCTCTCTTATCATGATCAATAGCTTCTTTACTCAGTCCAAAGTCTGAGCAAAAGAAAGAGATTAAGTACAAAGTAAGACAAATTTGAAGAGAAGGAGAAAAGTTTGGATTTGCACTGTCTGCAGCTTACCAGTAATTTTAATGTGTCCTTCTTCATCCAGAAGAATACTGACAGGGGAAAAATGGAAATGTTTAAAACCTGAAGTTGCAACTTTCTAAAACCGACAAACAAACCAAAAAATAAGTAAATAAAAAGAGCCTTTATAGAGTAATACTTTTCTGGTTTGAGATCCCTATAGATGATCCCCAGACTGTGCAGATGGTCCAAGGCGAGAGCCAGCTCTGCAAGGTAAAACTTTACATCTTCTTCTGTAAACATGACCTTAACAAATACAGACATGTGGATATATTAACAGTCAGGTCAGACACATTTTTAAGTCAAAACTTGATTAAATCGGGACTGTTGCCTAAACCTCTTCAGAAGAAAAAACAATTAATAAATGAATAAATAACTTTTTAATAAACTTCTAATGCAAAACCAGAAAATGAAGGATTTACAATTACATTGTCCTTTTCCCTTTTAAGACCTCACAGAAGACCAATATCTGACTCTTATTTAATTTTTAAGCTTAATATGCGAATTAGTTTCTTCTTTTCTTTTAATAGAAAGACTGAATTCAGGAGAATGGAAATGCTTCATTAAATCACACAAAATAGCTTCAGTGAAGCCAGAAGGCTAGAGCTTTGGGTTTTAATGGAAACTCAGAATGTGACTGCACTTATCTTTAAAAATCCCTTTTCACAACGTGTGTGGTCTTTTACCAACAACATGCCATGTCATCAACATGCATTGTCATGGAATCACTTCAACAACATATTTACACAATAAACTTCTTATGATAGACTGTCAATGAGAAAGCCCTGTGTTTATTATATATATGAACACAATATATTACATATTATAATATTATACTTTACATACAGGTATGTCTCAGAAAATTAGAATATTGGAAATAAGTTCAATATTTTTCGTCACTTATTTCAGAATGTGAAACCAGTATATTATATAGATTCATTACACATAGAGTGAAACATTTAAAATTTTAATTTCTTGAAATTTTGATGATTGTGGCTTATAGATAATGAAAACCCGAAATGCAGTGTCTCAAAAAATAAGAATATTACTCAAGATCAATGAAAAAAAAAAGGATATTTTAAACAGAAATATCAGGCTTCTGAAAAGTGTGTTCGTTTCCATGCACTCAGTACTTGGTTGACCTCCTTTTGCATTAATTACTTCATCAATGCATCGTGGCAATGGAAGTGATCAGCATGTGGCACTGCTCAGGTGTAATGGAAGCCCATGTTGCTTTAATAGCAGCCTTCAGGTCATCTACATCGTTTGGTCTGGTGTCTCCCATCTTCCTCTTGGCAATACCACACAGATCCTCCATGGGGTTCAGATCAGATGAGTTTGTTGGCCAATCAAACACAGTAACACCATGGTCACTGAAGCATCTTTTGGCAGTGTAGACAGGTAACAAGTCCTGCTGGAAAATGAAGTCGACATCTCCCATAAAGCTTGTCAGCAGAAGGAGGCATGAAGTGCTCTAAAATTTCCTGGTAGATGTCTGTGTTGACTGTGTGCTTCAGAAAACACAATGGACCAACACCAGCAGATGACATGGCTCCCCAAATCATCACAGAGTGGCTTGACACAAGGAATGTGACATTTGTAGTCCATGTCTAGGATTTGTCTGTGCGTAGTGGCTGCTGATGCGTTGAGTCCAGCTTCAGTCCGCTCCTTGTGAAGCTCCCCAAATTCTTGAATGAATGTTGCTTGACAATCCTCTCAAGCCTGCGGTTTTGCTTTTTGCTGGTGCATCTTTTCCTTCCACTAAACTTTCCACTAATAATAATTGGATACAACCAGCTTCTTGAGCAATGATCTTTTATGGTTTTCCCTCCTTGTGGAGGGTCAGTGATCGTCTTCTGGGCATCTGTCAAGTCAGCAGTCTTCCCCATGTTGTGTAGCCATCTGACCCAGACTGGGAGACCACATAAAGGCTCAGAATACTTTTGCAGGTGTTTTGAGTGAATTAGTAGATTAATGTGTGACACCATGACTTAGCGAGATTAAAGTTTTTCACAATATTCTAATTTTCTGAGACACTGGATTTTGAGTTTTCATTATCTTTAAGCCACAATTATTAAAATTTCAAAGAATTAATGGTTGGAATGTTTCACTCCATGTGTAATGAATCTATATAATGTATAGGTTTCACATTCTAAAATGAGTGATGAAAAATATTGAACTTTTTCATAATATTCTAATTTTCTGAGATGTACCTGTGTGTATATTCTTTGTTTGTTGCTGCTTTTATTCTAGAAATAGATCACCAAACCTACCTCCTTGGAGAGACGAGTGAATAGATCTCCTCCTCTGAGAAAGTCCAGGATCAGATAGAGCTTCCCTTCTGTCTGGAAGGCTGTACATACACATACAGATACACAGACATAGTAGTAAGGTATTATTAAAAACTTAAGTGTAATATATTTTATTCTCATGGATGTCTTGTCCAAATATCTGCTGTGCAGTGAGCATATTCATCTGTATGTGGGCATGTTTTTGTATTTAAAGCTCATTTATAGCAACATTCTGAAATATCTTTGTTACAGCAAACCTAAAGAAACCTCTGACTTGTTTGGTCTCTCCATTCTTTCATTAACATGTTGTGTATTCAGTATCCATATTATGAAAACAACTTGTTTACTCGCACCATCTGGGTTATTAGCCACTGACTCAGCTCTAAAACCGAGCTGCCAAAGTAGATTTTGATGAGAATTATTGGCCAGATGCAATAAACTGAGTGTGGATTCTTGTGCATATGCATACACAGATATGTACATGTGTGCAGTTTCCGTCAGATGCTCATGTCCTGTCCTTTTAACTCAGTCATTGTGACTTTGTAGAGCTATGAAGCAATTAAAAGAGAAAACAAACACTGAACTGAAATGATAAAGCAAGAAAAGCTACCAACTCTGAAAATTTCAAATACCATACTCTTGAAAAGGCAAAAATATTTGGAAAGATTATAAATAAAAAGGAGAACCATCACACACAATTATTTACACTGATGCTAATGAAAATAAGAAAACAAAGTTGGACACAAGCTCCAATAAACTGGCAATTAGAAAATACTTTGTGGAAAGTAAGATCATTTTTTTTCTTTAATATAAGGGTAAAAATCAGGAAGAAAATATAAAAACAAAAAAAAATGTTTAAATGATGGGTTTTAAATGAAGTACACATACAAGTAAAAGCCAACAGTATGAAGTGGCATTTGCATGACTTATTGATATGGCTCAATTATGGCTGTGAAGTCAAAAAGTTGCTTCAAAAGAGCCTTGCTTTCCATGTCAATAAGTAAATAAATAAAGATTTGTGTGTTTATATGAAATGTAATGAAATATCATTCAGCAAATTTGTGAATAATCTACACTTACCATAGTGGAGTTTAACTATAAATGGGTGGTTCACTTCGGCAAGAATGTCCCGCTCCATCTTCGATCGCACTCGGTCTCGAACTGAGAAAGATATAAACAATGTCTTTAACAGAGCTGCATTTATTGTGAAAGGTCTCTGATACAATAATATTGTTTTTCTATTCTATTCTATTCTATTCTATTCTATTGTCATTTGGCAGAGGCTTTTATCCAAAGCGACTTATGACAGTGAGAAAAAGCACGAAATTAAACAGTAGAGGACATCATAGGAAGGTGCCAGTAGACTGCTGTGAGTCCAGTTGGTTGCAGGTGATGACATGTAGTGCTACAGGCTTTTTTTGTTTGTTTGTTTGTTTTGTTTTGTTTTTTCTTCCCACCCCACAACATTCCCAATGTTAAAATACAAAGAATGAATACCACAATATTTGTTGTAAAGAACAGGGCTAAGTTCTTTAACTCCTCTGACAAATATAGTGAAGGTAAATGTGGAAGTGCTCCTTAAAGAGCTGACACTTCAGCTTGTTCTTAAAAGTAGACAAGGACTCTGCAGATCAGAGAGTTTTGGAGGTCATTCCACCATCATGGCACAACAGAGGAAAATACTCTGGCAAGTGGCTAGTGTTTTAAGTCATACTGTCCACGAAAGTGCCTGAAACTATTAGTAATTTTCTAAAATCATGAGATTTTTTAAAAATAAAAAAGTATATGCAACATATATATATATATATATATATATATATATATATATATATATATATATATATATATATATATATATATAAAGATATATATATATATATATATATATATATATATATATATATATATATATATATATATATATATATATATATATATATATATATGTATTTATATGTTTTAGTTCAAAAACCCTTTCATTGAAGAAAACGCTGAATTTACACTCAAATAACTGGAGACTTAAAAAAGGAACAATTACTAAAAATTTGCAAAAAATATAACTTAGTAATTTAAGACACTGTTTTTTTCATTTAATTGAGTTGAAGAAAGAAGAAAAAACAAACAAAAAAACAAAACAAAAGACAAATTGGCCCCGGACAAATTAGAGCACTTTTCTGTTGAACAGAGTGACAAAATACCTGTCAGCAGGTACCTGACTGTAGCAGAAACAATAAAGGATTTTTTAACAAAATATTAATTTATGAGTGATGTAATATGTAATAAATTAACTTATTGGTTTGCTTTTTAAGAAATATTTCTATTGAACAAGAATTAGAAAAAAATATAATGATTTTCATAAAAAAAAAAAAAAAAGCATCGGCCAAGTCTCATCAAGTGAAGCAGAACAAAAGTGGAAAGGTTTGGTTTTGGACATTTCTGGATGAGGTCTCAAAATATCCATTTTGGCACATTATTTCACCATCTGTTCTCTAAATTCCTCACTCTGGGGAGTTCTGAAAAGGTTAAGAATATGACATTGTGCTGCAACTATGTAGTGCAGCGGAAACCAGGAAAAACATCATGATTGCAGCATCTGTCTCCTTAACAGGGTGATATTGTAACTCTTCTGATTCCAGAGGTGCTGGTTAAGAGGATTAAGGCCCTTACGAAGACACTGGATCAGCATGACATCTCAACCTGCTTTTACGGAACACTCTAGTTTACATTAATCCCAGTTGAAGTAAAACACTTTATCTGAATCAAAAGTACAAACTAACCTGTTTTACTCCAAATCCCCCGAATCTAGGACACTGTGAGAAAATCTGCCAACCACACATCTCATTTCATTCCTGCACAAACCCTATTTTGATTCCAACAAATTGTCACTTGGAGCTGTTAGGAAGTTACCTTGTTTGTTATATTTCCTTTTTTTTTTTTATTTGGCCAACTAGAAATAACACATGGGAAAATTTCTGTATTTTAAATGTCAACTTTTAATTATAATTGACTTTTACATTTTATGTAATCTGTGAATATAAAGTTACTGAATTACCTTTCAGCGTGGCTTTCTTCAAGACCTTCATGGCATACAGCTGTCCTCTGTCCACTCCTCTTATCTTTCTAACCAGAAACACCTGCAAATCATGACCACATTATCTGAGATTATATTTGGTTGTAACAGTAGTTTATCAGCGATCATAGGAGCTAGATAAAGAAATTCATGTGTGGTTAAAATCATGGCTCAAAACTTTTAAAAGACATTTTAGGAACAAATATTAAATAAATAAATAAATAAAAAAAAACAAGGATTCAAGAAGCTGAAGTCACATATTTCATAGCAGTCTTTTTTTTTAAATTATGTTTTTAAATGTTTCATTCCAATCAAATTTATACAAGACAACATATAAGAGGCATGCTATTGCTGTCATAGCGCCGTGGCAGCAGCTGTGGTTTAGGCAAGTTATGTCAAAAGCCAACATGGCAGCTCAGTAAATACGCAATCCAGGCCACTGTGTGACTTGACCTACCTTTTACTGCTTCCAGCTTTGCACACAGTGTCCACCTGCCAGTGTCTGCCAGGGCTACATGTCCAGCCCATGCAGACCTCTAATCTGCAGTAGTAGATCAATGGGTGCACTTTTACTCACTTAAATAATCTTAGTGATCTCTGAAGCTGTTGTCAAGGCAGCTAATCTACAGCTAATTGGAAATAGAAGGCTTATCATTAGCAGATGACTGGCTGCTAACAGCAAACCCACACACACACAACAGTAGAATGAAAGTAAGCATTCCTTTCACACATTTTTTTGTCCTTATTTTGTTTTTTTTAAAAAGCTGTAATTTTTTACAATTGGAAAGTGTTCAGGCCTTTTCAACTTCCTGAATATGAAAATTATGTAATTAATTTATGTCTCATTAATCTTGGTGCCATACTTTACTGACAAACAACAAAACATAAACCACTTGTAGGAGCATTTTGTAGCCTCTTAAATACGCATTATGGAATTTTCTGACATTGCTTGGTGGCCCATGAACATCTGTTATCACTTCATTTGTATTTTCATCTATTATCGTCTGACTATATGTCTGTCTTTAACTTGTTTTCACATGACCTTATCCTCTCTGTGGTAAAGTGAGAACTGTATTTTGAGTCCTCTCTATTTTCTGACATGATTAATTGTCAATAAAAAAAAAAATTGACTTTGAATTGTTGTGTATTAAGCGTCTTTCCTGAGTAACAACTGTGCAGCTAAGACTGGGCAGGACAACATTTACCTCGGAATAACAAAAGCTTGTAAAGACTGAAATGTAGTCATCGTCCTTACACTTAAAGACATTTTAAAATAAGAATCAAACAGAAGTCTTATGGCAAGTGACACTTTGATACTGTCCACTAATTGTAACAGATCTGCAACACATTTACTGAAAGCAGAGCAAGGTTGCTTCTTTATCTGAATAAACCATGCCTGGAAACCTAAAAAAAAAAATAGTGTTGACTTTAGTTTTAGCAAGAATATCAGTTAAATTCTACTTGAAATACTTCCCAAAAGATTAGAAGCAATCATAGCAGCAAATTAAATGTCATGCTTTTTTAGAATCATCAACTGTGTTTATACTTTTAGGTATACTATGAAATTCAGAGAATTTGGTAAAACTACCAGAAGCAGACTCCAAGTGGCATACATGCTAATTATGAAGGTGGTCTTCTCAGCCACTCAGACTAATTAAAAAAAACAACCCAGAAATGGGAATGATTATTGGGTTAGTACCTTTCCATAGGAGCCTTGTCCCAGCACCTTCAGCAGCTGGAACTGAGAGGGGTCTGCCTTCTCACAGCCCTCTTTAACATGGTGGCTGATGTCAAACTCCTTAAGTACGCTGTCATCCTGAGGAGAGGAAGGTGTATAGTATTATTGGCAAGTTATTAACATGTAAAATAAACAAGTCAAGAAAAACTAACAAAAGCTAAAGATAATTTACATGAACAAAACTAAATTGAGATAAACAGTATATTGGAATATTGCTCATTGAACCTCAATGCAAATTTAATAAACTTTCAAAAAGTATCATTTACCGGATAAAACTCTTAATGGTAGTAAATTATTTATGTGTTTATTTAAATGAGAATTTGTAGCAATTTCTGGAATCATATTGGCTAGCTGGAAAGAAAAAAGATCAACCACCAAGGGGACAATCAGCTTAGACTGAAATGTGTCACAAATCAATTTATATACTGTAACATCTCTGTTTCAATTTTCCATGAAATTCTGACAAGGCTTGCTCTGGAAAAGTGATAGCTAAAAATCATTCTTCTTTGACAGCATCATTGTGATTGAAATGAACTGTCACTTATGTTTATTTTTAGCAAATATTTGTGCTTCTTATTCACTGAAAGGCCTTTACATGTGCAGCTTGGCATGACAGAAAACAGGCCAAAAGTAAATGGGAAATAGGAGCCAATATAGTTTCTTTATCCGTTGCACAAAGTCTGACTGAAAGCAATAAAACACATGTTTTTGTGTTATATGCCTTATATTACTAGCATGTTTAAATATGAAGAAAGCCATAAACCTGAACTGATTGCTGATTTAACTTAACATTTACCTTGAAGAATTGACCATCTGTCACCATCAGAGGCCTTGTCAACTATATTAACAGCAACCCAATCAATAGTAGACAGAAATTTACTGATATTATGAAAACCAGCCTTGGATGGTTTTCTGAAGCTTTCTGAAAATAAACTGTCACTTGGATCAGTTTCTGCCAAGACAGCACGTTCTTTGATGCTGTGTTTGTAGGGAGAGTGCGGAGGCTGTGATGGAGCTTTTGCTTTCCTGTTAGTCTCCCTTAAAAACAATAATACAGCACAGCAATTCTGACTGTCCAAATTTGGTTTTATTCAGTAGGATATGAACAAAACTTTACAGAAAACAAAATAATTTCAAATATGCTGTAGCAGTTTTTCTTGTGCCAGGAGCTTTATGGCAATTATAAGCAGATTCTGCAGTCCGATACTCTAACAAGAATATAACTTGCCTTATGAAATGAAATGAAAAATACTTTATTAATTCCTAAAGGGAAACATAAACTTGTATGTCTTTAATGAAAACATCACAGATGATTACAAAAAATCTTCTGTTAAGTAATGATGCCAATAAAAACAGTCAGTCAGTCATTTTCTGAACCACTTTGTCCAACTTAGGGTCATGGGAAGCTGGAGCCTACAACAGCAGTCATTAAGCCAGAGGCAGGGGACATCCTGGACAGGTCACCAGTCCATCACAGGGCAGAGAGACATACAACCAATCATACCAAGGGAAAATTTAGAGTAACCAGTTGAGCTAACATGCATGCCTTTGGATGGTCGGGATAAGCCAGAGGACCTAGGGAGAACCCATGCATACACAGGGAGGACATGCACACAGAAAGGCCACCTTTCGAGCACCCCCCACCCAATTGAACCAGCAACTTTGTTGCTGTGAGGCCACAGCGCTAACCTCTACGCCACTGAGAAGCTATAATGAAAAGAGATTTGCTAATTCAACAGCCAGTAGTTTTGCTATATAATCCTGGCTGTATTGTTATGACCTAAATGTCATAGTTTTTGTTGTTGTTGTTGTTGTGGAGTTATAAACCTACAGTTCTTCCCTTTTTCACTCCCTATTGTATTTTTTATGTCATATTTGTGCGCTTACATCTAGCTAATCCAATGACATGTTATGTTGGCCTTCAGCTAAAACAAACATCTGCAGTAGATCATGCTATAGACTGGATAAATGATGGACAAAGACATGCTGTTGGATGTATGGCCTATGCATAAGTGCCTAAAATGCAATATGAACAATGGCTGGGAGAGGTTCCAAAACTTCTTGGACTCATCCAAAGTTCCATTTAAAAATTCCATATCTCTCTTTACATGCAAAGGTGGTAAATTTTTTAAACAAGTCATTGTCTAGACTCACTTCCTCTGACTGTTGTCCGGACTTTGATTCTGAACATTCATTTAGAAAATTTCTGATGAAAGTTTGATGGGACCAATGCAGCCACTGCAAGGCCCCCAGTGCAGTAGCCATTTTATAAAGATGGAGCACCTGTGTGGCTGCTGAGACAGCAAAAGTCCTAAGGAGTGTGACGGAGGGGCTGTGACATGTAAAGACACCTCCGGGATAATGTATAAAATGTTTGCATGTGTGTATATGTGTACCTGAGAAAAAATAAGAGAAGAGCCGCCATGCTAACACACACTTCTACATATAGACACTGAATGAGAGAACTGAATTGCTGATGTCCATTATAAACTAATAAAAACTATGGACGGATCATTAAATGTGTCCTGTTCTTCTGAATCACTAGACTATATATCACTGTATCTGGGAGAGGAGTGTGCGTGATTTCAATTATTTGCACATAAGAGTCCTTGGCCAGCCTGCTGGTGTTGCTACCACAGCAGGGACATTCTGTGTCTGTAGACTCACTCTGATAAAGTCAGACTCACAGACACAGAGTCAGAGCTCTCAGATGACTAGGGGCTCGGAGAATCTCTTAAACAACCAAGGTAAAGTCAAAGCTGTAGGCAGAGTTAGATACTAAAATTAAAAAAAAAAAAAAAAAAAAAAAAAAGCAATAGTAATATATGTGTCTAATG
The DNA here is from genome assembly GCF_933228915.1 of Telmatherina bonti. Lineage (NCBI taxonomy): Eukaryota > Metazoa > Chordata > Actinopteri > Atheriniformes > Telmatherinidae > Telmatherina > Telmatherina bonti. Next base: position 21,788,561 of record NC_136619.1, on the reverse strand, counting down.
CAATACTGATACACATATATACACCTTCAATGACACACTTTTCCAATTAACTTTTAAGGATCCTATTCCAGTGCATGCTATTGTCTAAATTTGGTCACACACAACAATCAAGGCTTAAAAATCTGCTGTTCATAAACAACAGGTGGTTACATAATGCATGATGTGCAGTGAATTGAAATATCACATATTTGGAGGTCAGTAATTGCCCATGTTAATGTTTAAGTTATTGAACTTGAGCTATGTTTGCTAAAAACAGCCTAAAAGTTTATTGTATTCCTGTTTTTTTTGTTTGTTTGTTTTGTGTTAGCTGGTACGATGGTATTTAAAAGTACAAATACACCAATATTGATGTGTACACTGTACACTGATGAGTACAACAACTTTATTTTGTAAAGAGTGTTGAAACCACATTTTCATGACACCATGAACAATACACCTACATAGCCTTTCATTCATTCATTCATTCATTCATTCATTCATTATCCTAACTGCTTAGTCAGATTAAGGGTTGTGGGGAAGCTGGAGCCTATTCCAGCAGTCTTTGGGCAAAAGGCCTACACAATGTTATGTGATGAAAAAAAATGACAAAGATATATCACATGTAACAAAGTCATTCATTCATTTGATCATTCATTCATTCATTATCTGAACCGCATATCTGATCAACGGTCGCAGGGGAGCTGAAAGCCTGTCCCAGCAGCCTTTGTGCGAGATGCAGGGTACATCCTGGACAGGTTGCCAGTACATTGCAGGGCAAACAAACAAAGTCAAACCCTAAAAATGACGATTTAATTATATTAATATTTGTGTGTGTGTGTGTGTGTGTGTGTGTGTGAGTACATTGCAGCTGCTGTCCACAGAACAATAGGTATGTGTGGTTCCATTTTGGGTAGCTGGTCCTGTTGTTACCTTGAAAATCTATTTCCATTGATCTGACAGAAGCTGGTAGGTTACCCCAGGGCGTAACATTTGAGGAAGCACTAAAGAGTTTTGAAGTTTTGTTCACCAGCTGATAAAACATATCTTTTAAATGATTTTTTCCTTAAAATATAGTTATTTGAACCCTGTGTTGGACTCCAGGAAGAATAACTTCAGTTTTGCTGCAGCTAAAAAAAATTAACAAAATAAATAAATAAACCCTAAAACTATAAAGTCATGTTAGTGTAACAAGACTTTAGTGTTGATTGTAAAATGCTGGAAAGTTTCAGCTTACAGAGAACTGAGTGTCTCAATAAAGGTTTAAGATATTTTGCATTGCAGTTATTCATTTGACGCTGACCTTTCCTTCAACGCGAGAGGTGTTTGTCTCATAGAGAATAAGCCACCACACTGCTGTTTATGTAAAGGCATTAAACAGGTAAACAAACACAAGCAGGCACAGTTGCCATCCTGAAAGACAACCACATTGTAGATCACTACGTTGATCCCACTCAATTACAACAAAACATAGGAGGAAGGGAGAGTATGTGTGTGTTTTTTCTTTATTTCTTTATAGGTCACACAGACAGGTAGATGTCCTGCAAACCTCACAGTGGCTTTCTCTCTCCCCTGCTGATGTGTTTGGGCTATAAATAGAACTCCTCTGCTGTCAACTGAATCAATCTGCTTGGATCCATTTATCTAGCAATCTGCCTGGCTTGCCTTGTCTGGACACATTTTCTATAACCTGTCTCACCACACACTCCCAAGAAAATAAATGGAGGGCTGGCCTCTCCTGGCCTCCTGGTTATTTGTTTAATGGCCAGATAAGGACAGCATTATTTGTGTCAATAATGCAAACAAAACAGATAACAATTCTACAAACCCAGTTTCATGTGTACGCAGAATCTTTACACTGGCACACACACACGTTTGTCAAATGCTTTGTGTAAATGATGCTGTTATTTGTCATCACACAAGCACACATCATGTCGTTAGGATGCGAGCCCCTTTCCAGAAAAACACGGAGTCGCACGTGCATGCAGTTCATATCAGCTGGTTCTGCTAAATCACTCCAGACAGAGACTGACCTCCAGCTGACAGAATCCGGCGCTGTTCTTGTTGCGCGCTGCCTTGTTCTTCAGGTAGATGGAAAACCATCTCCGCACTGTGAATTTTCGCGTGCTGGTATCCATGGCAACAAGCAGACTTGTGTATCTATCCCATAATGGTCAACATCTCCCTGCGACAGGAGGAGGAAGTCCTAATGTAGAGGCGTACAAATTGGTTTCCTTAGTTGTCTATTTGTCCAGTTTCTCCATCCTCGGTGCGGTGGTGGCTTCGTTGTTTTGCCATCGTTCTCACGCGCCGCTTGTCTCTGTGGTGGATTTCAGACTGTCGTCTCCCTCCCACACCACCTCCACCACCACCTCCCCTTTCCCAGTGTCTGTCAGCTGCGGTGGACTCCAGTAAACCCGCAGAGTTGGAGCAGAGCTGTTAATCCACGCAGTCTCGCAGCGGGATGATAGCTGCCGGGGTTTGGGATTGTCCCGTGTTTTTGCAGCAGGCACGCTGCGCGAGGCTGCGCGGAGAGGTGACGAATAAATACGGTTCTGCTGAATCAGGAGGTGTGCGCGCGCGTGCGTGTGTGTGAGCACCCTCCGCGCGTCTTTGCTCGTGCGTGTTTGTTTTCATCCCCCGCTGCCTTCCTCTCTGCGGAACAGGGGATTGACATCAGTCACATTGTGCGCCGCCGGCAAGCCGACCCCTCCCTACGCGAGGTTCCTGTCCCTGTCCCCCTCTCCCAACAGCACACAGCAACAGCTGGCGAAGTCACATGGGGTAAAATAACAACCTCTCCCTGTCTCCCTCGTCTTCTGTCCGTTCTCTTTTGCCCTGGTCATATAGATGCAGTGTGACAAATGGAAAAAAAATCTTTACCGCCTGTCAAGAGATAAAACAACACCATGGCTCATAACTTGACTTCACACTACAATTCAGTAGTTTTAAGGACAACAGTCAATGCTGCAATCAATACTGGTGACAGCAAAAGGGACAGCAATCACAGAGAGTACAGCATGATCTGGTTGATCAGTTGCGTGTGTGTGTGTGTGTGCGCGAATCTCTGTGTGTAGGTATTTGGATATGTCACATCAGCAGCTTTGCAGAGCTGCAGTGTTACATAATCATGGAGAGAAAGGGTAGAGGTGGCAATGGAGACTAGATTGGTTAGAGCTGAGGGTAAATGAGGACTGCTGGTCAACTGAGTAAAGTGTCTTCAGTTGACCTAAACTGTCATTTTCTCTAAATGAAAGTTTCCGTCCAATTCATCTCAAATGTTCCAACTGTGATCGCTAAACCTGAACTATCATGACCTGTGGAGCTTTTGGTGCTACCATCAAGTGTTTGACAGGATTTAGACCACATTGGGATATAAGGCATGTTGTTTTAGGACATTTCAGCACCACTGAAAATGTAATCAGATGTGTTCCGTCAGTCAGCTGTGTTGTGTTGTGGGCGGAGATTCGGGATTATGGACTGGTGTCTTTGTCCCAGTAGGATTAAGGCTGTGTAAGGAGATCACAACATTAATATCTATACTCACAGACAAACTGAGAGACAGACAGACTCAAATATATTACTGTGACTACCTACTTGTACTGTGCGTTACTACATTAAAAGAAAGACATTAGAATGAACTTTTACCTCAAGATTGCATTCACTGTGACTGTCATGCATTAAAAATGCAAATAGAAAAGATATTGTAAAGAGTATTGTAAGTATTTCTTTTTTTTATTTTAAGTCCAGTCTGGTCATAAACACACATAATTTGTCCCCAGTTCTTTAGTTCCATCTGTAAGAAATCCCAGATAAGTTTGATGGATGGTAACTGAGAGCTGTTATCCAGAAACTTGACATATTTAACAGCCATTGTGAGAATTACTCCAAAGGACTGCTTGTAATATCATACAATCATTAAATCCTATTGGAATACAAATTTAAAGCACTTTGAGTTGTCTTATACATGAACAATGCTATACAAAGAAACATCCCTTGTCCTGTGATGCAGAAGAAATGTCAAATTGTAAAGAACATGAGTGGAGAAAAAAAGTTTTAATTATGTGGGTGGTGCAGATGTCTCAGAAACATTAGCACAAAGTATGATAGATTTGGTCTTCAATATATATGAACAAAATTGCCAAGTGGACATGAGATGCAGTAGGTCTTAAAAGTACAGTAAATAAACAGCAATTCAAAAAGAAGTTATGAAATAGAAATAAAATCCACAAAGGATCTAGCAACAAGACATGAAATGGAGCAGGCCCTTTAATTCACCCATCCACTGTTTACTGAAGCCTTATTAGAAAAAAAAAAAGAAGAAAGGGTCTCCAGAAGAGTGCGGTTATCATTCAATGTCTGGAAAATGAATCCCAAAGAGGGTTCAGACTCTGTTGAAGAACAAATGTGTCTCAAAAAATTGTACATCCTTCCATGTCAATAAGCATGGCAAGTATTTCCTTTTTTCCAGCTAATATCCAAAGAAATGAAGGTTGGCTCAAGATATTTGCACAGTACTGAATATTGACACAGCAATTTATGACAAAAAGGAAAAATGTCAAGATATTTTATTGACATTACAAATTACAATGTACAGCTGTTCATTTGAGTAATTTTACATCACAGGAGTCAACTGCAGATATTGAAAAATCATTTAGCTTTAAATTGAACTGATTATGCTTCTTCTAGGAAATAGCCCCAGCTAACCAATCCAGAGAGAAACAGGCCATTATGCAAATCAATCACTCTTAACAAAGCATTAATCTGCACAGGCCTCAGAACAGCCAAAATGATTTGTAAAGAGATTGTTTGACATCTTGTGCATGTTCCTTGAGTTTTCCACATTCCAGGATTTGCTACTATATTGTAAAAAAAAAAAAAAAACTGCGCAGAAGGAAGTAAACCCTTTACAGGTGTGTCCCACAGAGAAACAGACCTGAGCAGGACAAATTTAACTCAAGTGCATTTACTTGGCAAAGATCCAAAAAGTAGTAAATGACAATTGTCACATTCATTTACAATGCATGAAATATAGAGATAATGCAAAGCAAGACATTTAAGCTCTTAAAATAACAATTTTCTGTTGAAAAAAAAACCTTATTATGTGTACTGACTACTATAAATGTGCAAACTGGTTCAACAATATTGATGACTATCAATTAATGTGTTTTTTGGAATTTTTTTCAATGGTAATTTTAAGAGACATTTTTCAACTAACAAAGTTCCAATAATACACATAAAAATTATAACATTAAAAACAATTGGCACATAAAAACAACTGTAGAATCAACATGTCACCAGAAATATACCATCACACAAAAACTCTATAGATTAACATGGTATTAACATGTTGTGCAGAGATGTCCTCTGTCAGACTCTACAAGGAAGAATCAGTGATAGAATTTAAGTGCAGCACAGCATCATGTTAGTGTACATGTGTGCTTGTGTTTGCGCTCTTTTTTTTTGCAGAAATATAAACATCTTATCTGAAAGCTAAATCCCAGCCAGACCTTTAAAATGAGTTACTAGATTACACTAAATCATTTCACACATTATCAATAGAGGTACAATGTTTATTGTTAAGCCTGATTTAAAATAAAATTTAAAAAAAAAAAAAAAAAAAAAAAAAAAAAATCAGTAAATGTGTGTGTGCAAACTAAATCAGTTGATTTGTAAACAAGAATTAAGTTGTAGGTTTTTTATTTTTAGTGTGTAATTACGCTTCAGTTTATGTATGCATGTCATGGAAGTGGTGGGTAGTAAACGGGCATGTCATGGTCACAAACCATGAATCCTGATGCTTTGTTAATAGCCCTGTCATCGTCCCAACCTGCCTTTGAAACAGTGTTCATGATGAAGTGTTTCTCGCAGTCCAGCAGGTTGAAGTCACTGTCGAAACAAATCTCAATCTGCCCCAAAATCTGGACATCAGCATTCTGTTAACCACAAAAATCAAGAAAAAAACTTAATCTCCAAAGTGTTAGAAAGGAGGAAAACGCATAATTTAGAATTGATTTCCTTGTGTGAATTAAATTAGAGATGTATACCTTTGAGGAATGGGCACACTGGATCTTAGGTTTGATCCCATAGAAATTTTCTATCACTCCTTCAACTTGGGAAAACTGCACAACATGAGCAGAGAGGAGAGCATTAGTGAAAGGCCGTAGCAGTGACCATTTAGTTGTTTTTTTTTTTTATTTACACAAGATTAGATCTGTGTTTATCTAAAACTGATATTATAAATAAAGGCTTACTGTGTAGTATTTTTCAGATGGGATAATGTCAAACTTTCTCAAGATGCTGCAAAAACAGAAGGACAAATTCTTTAAAGTAACAAAGTCGTAACTGGCAGACAAAAATAAATGAAGCATGAAACAGAAAACTATCGATGGCAAACATGGATGTTTAAGGTACAGAACATAACACCAATACAACTAGTTGAACAAATCGGGTGGGTGTGAATGTAGTTGACTGTGTACATATGTATGTGTGACAATGTTATTGCTGAATACCTGGTCAAATCCACTTTATGGTACAATTCCAGTGCCTTACTGAAGTACTTGTGTTGAGTGTTCAATGTAGCTGCTTTGGCTGCACATGTGCCATGTTTTTGCCACTCATATTTCCTGTTGAAAAAATGCAAATAGGGTGGTTTATTATTTCATGTAAACATCCTCAATTCAGAAGCCATGAAATACTTTGCCATATTATGGAATATCTGTACTATTCAGTAAATAGTTCCTGAAATCGACACATGTGAAGTTGGTCTGCTCACTAAGATCTGCTTATATCATATTTTATATTGCATTACAATAATAAATACACTCTACATCAGGGGTGTCCAACTCCAGTCCTGAAGGGCCACTATTCTGCAGGTTTTCCATGTATTACTGTAACAACACACCTGACTCAAACTAATAAGTCATTGTGCAGAACTTTATTGGATGTTGGATCCATTTAATAGAAGCCAGGTGTGTTGGAACAGGACAGTGTCACTTGAGGACCGACTTTGGACATTCCTACACTACATGCAGGCAAGTCCAAAAAGAAGAGAAAAAACATAGACAGTCAGCTTGAACAAACTTTGGCAAAGCAAATTCTTGCAGCCAATCAGAGGGGAGGCAAACTTTGAAACAGCAAAAAGCATTAAATTAAATAATTTGGGACCATTTAAATAAATAAAAAAATATTCTGAAAAAGATTATTATATAAAATTCTTTTAAGTCTTTATGCACAAACTAATTTCATGGCTTTGTAGTAGCAATAATGTAGTTCTTCATTAAGATCATCGTCCATAATGGAAACAACCAAGTTCCTGAACATCCTGAAGTATGTGTTGAACAGGCAAGTAGAAAGATAATTATATAATAGAAATGGTATTAGTGTAGCACTGCAGTGTTAAAAGCTAAAAAAAACAAAAACAAAAACAAAAAAACAAAACATCCAAACAAACATGCAATAAGAAGAATGTAAGCTTGACAGATCAGTTATACCAAAAGCCAGCAGATAAAGGGCGACGCAGGTCAGGCCAACTCTTCTCCATGTCTGGAAGCAGGTCCTGAAAACACACAACCAAAAACATATTCATTCTATCAGAGAAGGTAGTCTTCTGTTTATAGAAGAGTAAAACATTAATATATCTGTTCATTTTTTACAGATTCAAGTATGAAATTAATTATTTTGCATCCCTAAAGTAGTATTCTTTAGTGTTGCTTCATCCTGGCTGAACTGCACTGAACTGGAGACCATTCTAATTAATCTACCAGTCTGAGACAGTCCAGGTAAAGATAAATTACATTTAAGAGTTTAAATGATAAATATGTTTGGTCTGAACAGTGTTTTACCTCTATTTGGGAAGAGTTAAAATGCCATGAATTATTGCAGTCGATCCCCTGATCTGGCCTGAAACACACAAAGATTCACAATTTCCCTCAGAGAGAAAGAAGAGACAGTAACAGAACTAAAAAAAAGTGCACATTTAACCCAAACATTAATCAAGGACATTTTTGCTGTGTACTTCATCATTATTTTTACCCATTTCAACATAGTTAATAGTTGCAAATCTGCAGCACTTTCCTGTTCAGTGTTTCAGTGCTATCCACATTCACACTGCTGCTGTTTGGTCCTCTTTAAACGGACCATGATTTGCTTCCAAGAATAGTATGATTTCTTTGGCACAGTGTGAAGACCAATTGCACTCTGATGTAGACAGAAGTGAGCTCCGGTCTGTGCCTGCTGGAAAGCCAGGGGTTTCAGTTCGCTTGCTAACAGACTTTCCAAAATGAAAGTGATGTCTGCCAGCCACATCAAGCATCAAGGAGGAGGAAGTGATGCAGATTATTGCTTGGGTAGGAGGAAAAGCAAAACCAATAGCACGCACACAGAGAATGTATGTTCTGCACACTGCAGTAAAGTTAGGAACACCAGAACCAGAGTCCTACATGGGTCCAACAACAACCTGGAGTCAGCTAAATGCATTACGATGACCAAACCCGACCTGTTGATATCTCCTGTTGAAATCTGGACCCGACCTGTTTATATATAACCTGACACCCGACCTGCATATAAATATTTTATTAATTATAAATACACCCTTTATTTTAATTGTTTTACTTCAATGTACTGCTTTGATTTAGTTTTATTCATTATTATGAACTCTTTATGATAGATGTGTTTTAGCTTGTGAAGCACCTTGTGCAGCATGATCTTTTGGAAATGTGCGAAAAAAAATAAACTAAAGCATATCCTTGATCTAGATCAGGAGAATGCTGCATAAACACGATTTCATTCACCATTCCTGGTTCCAGCTGTGTTTTTTTCATAACCAAATAACAGAACCAGCAGCAGAAACAGATCTCACTGGCTACACTGCATGGGAAGGTGAGAACATTCCTCGCAATATGCACATGGTTTGGAAATACTCCTGAAGGGCTTCACAATAAAGGTGACGTGGGCACCTGATCAGTGAAAAAAACTAAATAAATAAAACATTTTTTTTTCCTGCAACTGTCCTTACTAAACAAATATCTGCCTGAATTATGTTTGATCTAAGGAAGCCAAAGGGAGGTGTGAAATCTTTCGGAAATATCTGCGCCCCCCCCCCCCCCGTATCTGTGGGCAAACTTTCTGGCAACACATTTTTCCACAACTATTCTTACACAGAAGTAATCACTTGCTATTGTGGACACATACAAAAATACACTCCAATATGATTAAAAAGCACTTGTGCACACACTCACCAGAGTCCATGTAGCGTCCAGTAGCTAATGTTGGGGTGACAGTGCTCCATCTAAAATGTAATAAATAAATAAATAAATAAATAATAAATAAATAATACTGTATAAAAGGCACAATGTCAGTATTACACAGTTAAAACTTGCAAACATGAAATGTATACTCAATTACCCAACTGTCCATGTTATGCTCATTGCTCTTATAGTTATCGGTAGTCTAGCCATCTATTACTTATGTAGCAATGGGCATGTCACCTGATGCACTGAGATGTACCTCGCTCCATTTCTCTAATGTATTAATGTATAAATATGTGACAATATTGCCATCTCTAACTTATTTCTCCTTTTTTCTGCAGGTCTTCCTGAATAAGTGCAATTGTACATGTTGATCTATCTTTCCTGTCGTCTCCACCCCAACCAGTCGAGGCAGATGGCTGCCCTCCCTGAGCCGGGCTCTGCCGGAGGTTTTCTTCTTGTGAAAGGGAGTTTTTACTTCCCACTGTCGCCTCGTGTATGCTCAGGATGGGGGATTAAATCGAAGTCATGACTCAATGCAATCAGTTGGTTTCTATAATAGGATATGTATGAATTGGCTTGAAATGATGTGGATGTTGATTCGTGTATGTAAAGTGCCCTGTGACAACATTGTTTTGAAGTTGCGCGATACAAATAAAGCTGAATTAAACTGAATTAAGAAGCTTACGCTTCTCAAGGCTGACATGGTCCCACTTAAATTGAAAATTCAGCACTTTGATTTGCCATTAAGTTGCTATTTACATCTTCCATAGCTTCTCCATCAAATAATCCTCACCAACACCATACAGTCCAAGTGTGCTCAAGATGGTTACAACATAATATTCAGCTTTACTGAAGCAAAAGCATTTATAAACATTAAAAAAAAAATAAATCAATATTAAATAGAAACTAAAAACCCAATGTTGACACATCAAACTTATTCAGCAAACATCTGTTCTATTCTATTCTCATTTAGCTGATGCTTTTATCCAAAGCAACTTACATTTATGTAAAAAAAAAAAACCCAACTGAACTATCTTAAAGGTTCTCAAGAGAGCATAATGAGCAGGAAAAGTGTGGCCACAAAGTGCGAAATAAATGCTGCAACTTACAGAAACTACTGTTCAACCACAAGCAGAAAGTTACCACACCCTACGACACTGATGACACATTCAGTCTCATGACTTACACATGGCATGGTGACAAAGGCTTTTCATCTTTCTCTACCAATCATTACAGAGAAGTAGTTCACTTGACAATGCTTCACACCAGCTTGTCAAGATTACTGGCTCTTTCACGTCAAAGCCAGATGGACCAAATAAAGTTGCTCAAGAAGACATATTCAACAATATATATTGATGCAAAAGCCAACAATGTATGTCCATATCCTACTAATAACAATAAGTATTTATTTAGCTTTTTAGAAACATTTTTGTTCTGGCCCAGATGCTTATGTCAGAGCTGGAGGAGAATGGATAGGATGAGATGGCTTGGTCTCTGGTAAAAGGCTGCCATTGCTAGACCTTACAGTCACATGAAGATGTTGTTTTCCTTCTATACTACTTTGGTTTCTCTAGGCGCAGATCCCCAAAACTTTCATAACAACAGAAATTGTATGACATCATCAGCACATATGTGGAACTTTCCAGATGCAGTTTAATTGTTTTCCTCTTTTGTTTAGCTTGTTAAAGGTCAGTATCTCTGTAAAAGGAATAATATCTTGGATATTGTTGACAGCTACAAATCTTCCCCACTTCTGCATTTTTAGACTGTCAAACCACATTTTCTTCCTTCTCCAAACAACTTCATGTGAGATCATAAAACAGGGTGTTATTTTGGTACAAGTAATTTAAGTCTCTAATCATTCAGGACTGACTTTTTGTGGCAAAGAGACTGTATCTTATGATCTTATTATGCACGATCTTGTAGCAAGTAATCATCAACTTGTTGGGTTCTGGATCTTAAGTAAAAACATACTACTAATGTGTATAAACAACACAATATAATCAAAGCTGGCTCTAGTTTTATCATTTTTTCATAGTAATTGCAACATTGAATAAAAAAAAGCACATGTTCCAAAATGTGAAGTACAACAAGACACTCACAGAACAGAAGGTGTTGGGCCAGTGGTGGGTCAGGACCAGTTTGGTCCACATATGGCTGAAATGAACAGACACTTCTTAGCAGCTTCTTATTTGTTTGTTATTTGTATAAAATGCCATAGACAACTATAATTATAAGACAATATTACACAGAGAGAGCTGGTGTAAATATAAAAACAGACAAAAACAGAGGCAGTAAAACAGCATCATACTTGGACAATCTCCTATGATAATCATCTCTACACATTTCCTGTGATATCTGGACTCACGGAGAAGATATGACAGCTCCAGAGAACAGGGCTGCAGCAAGGCAGACTAAAAGAGGTGAGCAGAGCCTCATGGCTGACCTAGAAAAGAAAAACAGATTTCACAAGAAAATTTACTCAGGAAACTGTTTCTATGTAGCACTCAGTACTGAACAACAGAATTCCAGATTACTGCAACATCCACATTAAAACCACATACTAACCTTGGTGTGAATAGAATTTAATCAGAAAGCATAGGCACTCATTGTTACTCATTGCTATTTCAAGGTTTTGGTGAAACAATGCATGAAAAATAATAATAAAAAGAGAGATCAGGCAAGTTATAAACATGCACATATACACACAGTTTCCAAAATAGAAGTGTTACCTTTAGTGACCGACATGAGAAATTTTAAGAATGGTGTAAATTAGCAAGTGATCATTTAATTAATAATTAATCATTTAATTAATAATTTAATAATTCAATGCAGTTGAAATATCATAGTTGAAAACATCCCACCTGTTAGAGTTGAACCAACAATAAACTTAAACTCATCATTCACACAGACATTAAATCAATCGACTATACAGTTCCAGATCTACTTATACAAATGTTTGTAACAACGGAAAGTAAAAATATACATATATAAGTGAGAACAAAATATATTTAACATATTATAGTGTAAACATGGTGTAGTGGTTAGCACTGTGGCCTTTTGTGGGGAGTTTGCATGTTCTTCCCATGTATGTGTGGGTTCTCTCTAGGTACTGTTCCTCCCACCACCCAAAGATATGCATGTTAGGCCGACTGGCTACTCTAGATTGTCCCTAGGAGTGAGCGTGAATGGTTGGATGGATAGTCTAAGCACAAAGCAACATGCCAGTCTACATTTTAGTTTGCCAGAGTGTCTAGAGATTCAAGATGTAAAGCATCCACGTGGCCATGGATAAATGCATTGAAGTACTAAGATTAACATCATAAGCAGGAAGCAAGTAATGTCCCAGTCAGGTGAGAGTGTATTGCTATGCACAGACAGATGCCATAAACTAAATGTTAAATGAACCCTGTTGAGTTGATGATGGACTCATAATTTATTGACTCCGCTGACCGAACAGCTTTTGGAAGCTTCAAGCAATTGTTCAGGAATAACTTTGCAGCGTATCTGAAGGCCTAAAATCTTTACTGGGCAATGTCCTTTTACATGCTTCCAAACACTTCACTGCTCGGCTGACAAAGGCCACAAAGATGCCTGAATTAAGACCTGACCTATTTCATCACCAGAAATACTACTGAGGGCTTAAAGGTCTTTATCAGATGTGGCATTACCAATGAAGTGACTCCTTTAAAAATGATTTGTTATTCTGTGGTCGCTGCTTCAGTCAACATTCCTGTTGAACGCTCCAGGAAGTTTGATGAATTATTCACATGCCTTTGCTCCACACAAAGACATATGAATTTATTTTTTAAAAAGATTTTAATGACACATGCTAATGTTACTTTTTGGTTGCAAGTGAGTTTGGAAATTCTTTGGGAAGGCTCCTTATCCCTTCATAGGGCACTCAGTGAAACACCTTGAAATTAGAAATTTTAACCTGAAATTGTCCTTCTGGTATGTATAAAGACCTCCATTCCGTTGTTACATTAACAACAACAACAATATGAAAGAAAACGAAATGATCAAAAATAGTCACTTGCCCCATAAAGGGTTAAACACAATAACTATTGTACTGCTGAAAAACTAAACTCACATTTCCTCCATTCAATATTCAACTTTAAAGCTTAGTTACATTTAAGATAAACCAGCTACTTTTAATCTAGAAAACAATCCTAATAAATGTAAATGTCGCATATAGGTAACTATGTAGCAACCGTTTAAGACTGCGCTGCAATTCATAATGCCACCAGAAGAACAAAGTGTCGTGGATATTGACTATTAATAGTTTAGGAGAAGGAAAACTTAGTTTATATTAGCCTCTGGAAAATCCATATTTAGTCAAACTTCGACTTCTAAGACGAAGAAAAGAGCACAAAGCTGTAGTTAACAGGCTCGTGAGGAAAATGCTATTTCCGCAGAAAACATTAATGGAAGCTATAAGTTCAGTTAGCAGACAGAGAATTAGACTTAAAGCATTAGAGAAACTTACCTTTCCTTGGATCGTATAAAGAGTAAGAGAGAGGTGTGGTGTTGAAATGAAGGCCGGGGTGTATCTTGTTGAGATAACTAGGTTACAACATTCAACGAGAGTACATTACCAAGACACAGCAGCTAGTTGTTTATATCCCGAGGCTTCTTCCGTGGGTCTGCACCATTTGTCGCTAGGATGGTCCGGCGGAGAGCAGGCTGGGAGGAGTTTTCACTACATTTAAAAACCAGCAACGCCGAGAAACAGCCAGGGCACCAGCCAGATCATGACCCGTTCAGAAATGACGGCTTGTTCAGTGAGAGCACCCCCTTTTTACCACATGGGTTAAACAAACAGATACACTTTTCCACAACGTTGCAACTAGATAATGATGTGTTATTCAAGTTCAGTAGACAACTTTGCATAAATATGATTCCTAAAATAACTTCTGCTTATTTTATAACAGTTTTATCTGTACTAAGTACCGACATTATGTTACAATCCACCAAATTTCCCTTTTTCGTTGAACATTTTCACATGTTTAATGTTTCATTCATACATGTTTGAAAACTATAACAGGAAACAAATTTGTATATACTTGCATTATTATTATTATTATTATTATTATTATTATTATTATTATTATTATTATTATTATTATTTTTATTCATTCATTCATTCATTCATTTTCCGAACCGCTTATTCCAATTCAGGGTCGCGGGGAAGCTGGAGCCTATCCCAGCCGGCTTTGGGCGACAGGCAGGGTACACCCTGGACAGCTCACCAGTCCATCGCAGGACATTATTATTATTATTATTATTATTATTATTATTATTATTATTATTATTATTATTATTATTATTATTATTATTATTATTATTATTATTATTATTATTATTATTATTATTATTATTATTATTATTATTATTATTATTATTATTTCGGCATGGCCCTTTTGTTTAGGCAAAGCCGTTTTCCACTCCATTTAAATGGTTAAATCCTCATCGGCCGCTCCCATTCATTTCTCCCCGTCATCCGGCTGATAACAGGAAAGGAGCGGACCCACTCTCAGCAAATCGTGAGTTTCGCATGGACTGAACGTCAGCACGCAGTAGTTTGGGCTTGCTTGATCGTCCCCTACCGGTTACTTTGGGGCATTGCACTAATATTTTTTAGACTGTTGCAGGTTTTCTTTGGGAAAAAACAAAACAAAACAACAAAAACCTTTGCGTTCACAATTGCAGAGCAATAAATAAATACATAAATACATATCTTTGCATCTTAAAGTAAATTATTTTTTTATTTTATTTTTTAAAAAAAAACATAAACAAAACAAACTACTGTAACATGATTTCCCATGAAGTAGCAATTTAAAAACACACTCAACTCAGTTTTCTTTTAGACACAATCACACAGACACATACAAATAGAGCACATGTACATTTTGCTTACATACCTCTACTCCATTTTCCACTAACTCTTATCCCTCATTACTGTCTTGCAAATCAATGTCAGCATAAAATGATCACTTGAATAAAAACATCTGGTTTGATGCTACTGTGAAGAAGCTATATCTTGGGGATATTATTACACCAGAAGCCAGCCCACCCAGGCCAGCGTGGACCAGGGTCAACACCACAGCCACAGGCATGTAGTGGTGGACCCCCACAGCCACCCAGACCAGAGCGGTCAGCACTGCAACAACCACATGAACCAAGTGGACAAAGTTACTTAAGTGTTGAGTGCCCAGGAGGAAATCACTGGAGTTAAAAAGTAAAAAAAAAAGATAAAAAAAAAAAACCTAAAACAATAACTACAGATAAGTACAGTAACAAAAGTGACAAAACTACAAATAAATAATGGAGTTCACAATAAAAAATTAATTTAAATGAAATAGAATAAAGGAATTAAATAAAATTAATAAGACTTAGACAAAATCAAACAAGAAGACCGGTACCAGAGGACCTTGTGGTTCTCCAGGACGGATAATATAAAGCAGGTCAGATAAATAAGAAGGCCCCAGACCTTGAAGACTTTTATGTACTGCTAAAAGACCTTTGAAATAACTCCTGAATTGTATGGGGTCCAATACAATGATTTTAAAATTGGTGTAGTGTTTCGACCCGCTCTAGTCCTTGTCAGAACACATGGCACTGAGCTCTGAAGTAACTGTAGGCTGGAAACAAAAGGCTCTTTTTCAGTTAGACGTCAGACCGGTTTTCTGTCATGCAAGAATACGCACACATGAAGCCAGAATGAGAAAACTATCTTTCTAATGATGCCTTATTCAATATAAAAAATATTGCAAATCTATTTTTCTTCCTGAGTTGTAACAAAGCTTTGTTATGGCTTCATGGTGCATGAACAAATGAATCTCTCACATCATTTTCTTCTGCAAAATTCCATGCAAAGTGGCACAGGTGACTTCAGGGGTCAGAGGTTAGATGTCAAAGGTTAAGAAAATGATATCCCAGAATTTTCTGATTGATTCTCTGCTTGACAGTTATACAGTTATTTGTTAAAAAAAATGATTAAAAGATCGTGTCCAAATGACAGCAACATTAGCAGTTAAATGAGTGCTTTCCTTTACATACTTCCTTCTATCGACATCACTCACATTAAACACTCCTTCCCAGACCCCTGTGCTGCAAAATGTAACCTCACGTTGTCTCCTCACATGATTTAGTCTCGGATGGGAAATGAGTTTCCCAGCTCCTTCACTCTGTCAGGAATAGTCTAGCAGTAACTGTAGCTACTGTTATATATAGTCCATGGCCAAAGTTCAGCATGCGGCACAGCATCTCAAGATATTTCTTAATGCAGATGGACAAAACGCTTTTACAGCGCGCTTGGTGTTGACCAAAGCAATGCTAGATTTAAAACACCTGTATTCTTATGATATTATTTATGTTGAAATACAACAATAAATTAAGATTTTACATGTATGTACAAATGTATGTATAAATTCAAGTGCATTTGCAGCAAACAAAGGTCAAGCTTAATATATCACTTAAGAAAGTTCATTCTGTAGCTGCTATTCTGGCACTGGAGCCATTGATTATTCAGGTAAATGTCTGTTATTCTCCCCAATAACATCACCATTATCACTTTTTTTTTTTTTTTTTTTGCATTGTCTGGAAAACCTGATATGTTTTCACAACCATATGCTTGGCATGCAGTTTTCCGATAATATGACAGAAATGAGTAATTCCCTTTTAAAACCTTTGCTTTAATAACTGTAATGTTCATCTGTTCATCAAATAGTTCACTGGTTGTACTGGCTATGAGTCTTGAAGGATACTGGTTATATATAGGCAGCACTCTGTCCTTATAAGGCCTCTCGGAGAGGCAGGTGGGGGACGACTGGAGACGGGTGGCGGTTTTGTTGGCCTGGTACAGTACTTGGTTTAGGCTGACTCCCTGTGGATTCAGGCTGACAACCGAAGTTGCTGAAAAGAATCACCTCAAGGGGTAAGAAAAAGAACTTTAAACTCTGTTTTCTGGTCTTATGTCCTCTGTATTGTCAGCCTTTCAATCCACCATTTCAAGCTCAAAGGTGGACTCAGTGGGATGGGGGGGCTATGGAGAGTACAGCCAAGAGATGTGTTATGATCCTTAGCCACGGCTAATGGTACTTAAAGGTGATGAATGATATAATACAGTGATTATGAAGGATGTGTGGTGATTTAAGTGGAATAAATGAGTGTCCAACAGGGGGCTCTTTTTGTTGCTATTGCTCAGTGGTGTATTGCTCAGTGGCATTGTTTGTCAATCAACAGGTATTTATCAAAATTTTAGCAATCTGTCGAAGCAGAATACATTTGGCAAGGACATTTGTTTTACTCCTGTTAGTAAAACTCAGGCTTAAAATGTGTTGACTTTGTGTAAATTCAGTGGCACACACATCACAATAAAGGAATCGTTGTTATTTAGTGGTTTTACAACTATTGATGTTAGTGCATAGCAAAATGGATATTGGAATTGTATCGCACTGGACTGTATGACTGTCAGAGAGTTTTGGAGGTTTACAGTTACAGGCATATAGATGTAAGAGCCTGGGTATCACTTTTCAGTTTTTTTCTTTTTTCGTTTTTGCCGTTACAGTATTGAATTGGCTGACAAAGCGAGTGAAGTGCAGGAATTATGGCAAAAGAATATGATCTACCTGCGTGATATTTCTTGGGGTCAGATAAATTTAATATTTACTTGAATCAGAAGTACACCTTCGTCCTGTGTTGATTTATTGTTACCTTTAGAATATGATTTATGAATAAGCTTTTCGCCCTCACAAGGTTATAGTGAGGACCTTAGTGATGCTACTCTGCAATAAGTCAGACCAGCTGGTTGTTAAGGAGGTATGAAATGTGTGTACTCACATTTTTTGCGGTCTCAGTGGACCTCTTCAAAAGGACATATGTATGTGGGAGGGCTACTACCTTAAGAAAATGAAAGAGTGATAAACTACTTTGAACTTCAACTCTATGAGCACACTGCCAAACGAGTCAAATGGAGTTAGACTGTTATTACTGACTAAAGGGTTAGAGGTTAGATGGCAAGGGGGTTAGAACGTGATGCGGTTTCACTTGTCTGGTTGGTTCCCTGTCTGACTGGCAGATTTAGGGCACCGAATGTAAGTTGAACTTGGCTTTGGTGATCGTTAAGGTGACACTGAAGCTGGGAACAACATCTCAGGGATATGGAAATAGGAATGTGACATAACACGTCTCACTCGCCTTCAGGGGGAGGTTAGGTTGAGGGAATGACTTTTTAACTGAACTTATTTTGGGTGTCTGAGGACTATGAAGTGGTGTAAGGCAGTTATGCTCTCTTGTATGCATGATGTAAGGCATTGTTATTGTCCCTCTTACTGAAGGGCAGTATCATAAAGCATGTTTCTTGGAGACACTTAGGAAATGAGATGCAAACTCTGTTATTAACACCGTTTGAGAATGAGTTTCCCTTCTTATAAAAAAAACAATAGAATATTGTAAGCAATAGAACCAAACAGGAATATCCTATATGGCTGAAAGTTAGTAACTTTCTCCAGGTTATATTTTAGATAATCTTTTGTTCACTAAAGATAGATTTTTGCAATTCTTGGGTGTTAATTAAACTTGCTGTAAATGGTAGAGATGAATTAAAAGCTGTCAAATTTGCATAGATCTTTAGTGCAGCTTTGTGGCCAGTTACTGTTTGTTATATACATTTCTAGTCTAACAGTAGTCCACATTTATACCTTATGTTTATATCTATGTACACGTGCCTTTGTTGCTGGTGTCTTTAAATCACTGTGACCTTCCTTGTGGCCATAAAACTGCCATATGCTGTATTTGTGTTTATTTGTGTGTGTGGAAGTGTTGCAAGTCCCATGTGCTCAAATTCCAGAAGGCCGATTCTTTTTGTAGAGGGTAAATAAACACCATAGACTGTATATAAAGGATGGACCTAACCATATGTTATACGTAACAAGTATAACTTGTCAGTCATCCCGGTCATATTATTCTTGGCAGCTTGTATAAAGGCTTTTTTTAAATTTTTTTTTTTTATTAATGAAGACATTTCACTTTCATTTGAAGGGCTCCTTCAGTTCAGTACAGAATTGAAGAAGCTCCTCACATGAATGAATGATGCAACACCCTTGTTTGTGGTCAACATTTTGCTCAAACTATTTGGTTTTTTGCAGTGTTCAGTGAAGCTAAGCGTTGGCTCCAAATAAAAACATGACACTTATTAGTCAAAACTTAGAAGTGCCCATTCTGTGATAACTTTAAATTTGATATGCTAATTCAGTTTAAAAAGGTGAGTTGTAATAAGATTAGTTACTACAAGGGAAAGTCATACAAAGTAAAAAGAGAGTATTTCTAATAAAGAAAATGTTTATTGCATTTTTTTTCTCTTAGCAGGATTGAACATTAATAATAAATACAACAAAACATCTCTGACATAAAGTATTTTTCTTGATTTAAATGACATGCAGCAAGTTTGAAAATGTGACAAATTCAATATCCATATTTCCACTTAAGCTGAGTTTATTTGACAAAGGCCAGGCTTTACAAAACAAGGCTCTTGTTCCTTATTGTCCTTTTACAGGTATCAGAAGGGCTGTCAATGGCTCCCTGGCGCTTACACACTCTTCTTGCAAAATTCTATTGCTTTTGAGTCATATTTTTTATTTTTTCAGTTCTTATCCAGAGTAGCAATCACTTTTTTTTATCATGTAAAACACACATTTCCATCAACATGCTTTCCGTTTTCTGTAGTTGTGCCCTTTATAATAAATCCCTACAATAAAAATCTTTTGGTCCACCAGGATTTCTAATTCATAATGGCAGCATTGCTCAATATGTAGAATAAAAAAGCTTTGCATGGACCTGTGTCTGAATGGGTAATTGTGGCTTGCATAAAAAGCACTTTGGTGACTCAATATGACTTGAAAATTGACCATCTTCTAAACTCTCAAACAACTTTACCATTGTTATTAATAATGGATCATCTTCTGGAAAACTATGCTAACATAATGTCAGACTCTAAGCAACTAGATGAGCACTCCTCAACATTTGCCTTGAATGTGTGCCATTTGTCTGTCTGTGTTATAGTTTCCTGGTCCAAACTGCCAATGTAATTTAGTTATTGTGTCAGTCTGTGTGTTATATGTGTTGCTTGTCCAACAGGTCTGTGTCAACAGTCATCATGTCAGCAAGGATCAAACCTGGAACTTACAACCATGAATTCCACCACAAGCAGAGCAAATATGTGGTTAAAGAATACAGCAGGTACAAGAGACCCATGCTAATAATGAAGGTGCTAAGCTAATACAGCACTAATAATAATCACTATATCATTACTAATATAAGTACTATAAATTTATATATATGTTACTATAAAATTGCAAGAGCATTGTGACGTTGCTCACAATAAACATGCTAATCCAGCAGTATTCACCGCTACCTGCAAAAATAACTATGGTTAAAATTAATGCTAATAGCTTCAAGCTTGCTAAATTTTGTTTCAACACATATTTCCTCAAAAGTAGATGCAGAGTCAATATAACTTTATGGCAGGAGTTCAGTTCTGGGCTTCCCGGAGATGACAGAATACATGAAGAGAAACAAATAAAGGGATCTTTTGACAGTCTTTCAAGAATAATTTCTCCAATGTGGGCTTGATTTGCTTGATTTTTGTTTCATGTAGTCTGTGTTATTTTTTTTTTTAATAATAATAAAAATGAGAATCAACCCACTGAAATTTTCACAGTTACCTTTTCCAACACCAATGGGCAAATCTTCTTCATGTCAGTGTGTATGTTCATTTATGTATACAGTCAGGTTCTCGACAACTGTTTAGTTTAAAAGAAGTCTTTCAAGGTTGTCTCTACAATTGTTCATTTCTTCTTATTTCTTTTGCATGTTTGCTAATATGCAGCAAACAAACAAAATAAAGGCTACTTCATGAGTTGATCCAAGCTTTCAGCAGCAAATGTTGGCTTTGTTTTGCAAAAACAATATTTGTGCTTCTGCTCCTATAGATCTTATTCCTTTACTGATTTTCAAATTTTTTGTTTAAACTTGGGTATAAGTGAAGTGTAAGTTTTTGTATGTTTCCTGAATTAACGACAAACAGACTGGTTGATTTGCAGAATATTAATATAAAAATGTAATACCCAGTTGCATTTTAGACTGTGTGACCAGAAGTATCCCAACATGCCATTTGCTTATTAATATTTTGGTCTAGGGTGGCCGTTTCTTCTCCCTGTATGTTACATCTTTCCTTCTGGTCCAGTCTCACCAGTTTTTGGAAGAGGACATCTGGTGGTGTTGGTGATGTTTGCTATTGCTCGAATGCTTTATAGATACCAGTGCTAAAAGACATGCTCAGACTGGATGGATCTTTCCCAGATTGCAGCTCTGAGCTGCATCTTGTGCAGCGCTTGAAGTTCTTTATTAGCAGGTGTTACGCCACGACAGGAAGGAAAATAAGAAGTATGAGAAAATAGATTGTTGTGATTAGTCATTATTCTATGTCATATTTATCTTTCAAACTCCAAATTCAATCAGTTGATGTCTGGATTTGTCAGGAGGTCCATAAATGGTAATTAGAAATGTATGCTTTGCTATGTAAGAGACTAAATACAGACCTGAACAAGGATTTGTCTGAGAAAAGAAACCTTTGGAAAAAGAGGTTATTCACTCATACAGAGGAAACACACACAGCCTCTACAGTGCCACTTTATCATTCATCTTGGATACCCAGTTGGAGGAGAGCAGCAAACCTTTCAGACAGCACCGTGCAAGTTTTGAAGATGCAAATTTCACTGCCTGTGTTTGGCAGACGACATTGAGCTGACCTGAAAAGTTTGCTAGTGCAACATACTAATTAGATAAATAAGTGTAGGCCAAATTTAATTGATCAACACATGCGCTTTGTCACAGAGTACATGCAGAAAGATAAAAGGAAACTCGCACACATCACCACTCTAGAGATGCTTTGCTGGCAGATAAATGCAGAATGTTGCTGTCAACATGAGCTGCACTCGGTGCTTATTAATTTGATTTTTGCACTAACCTGTTGCCAAGGAAACAGTGGTACGTTACTCACAGAAATTATTAGTGAAACTGACATAATGTTTGTCTTTAGCTCTGAGGCTATGGAGGAAAGATATGAGCACAAAACTCGAGTTCAAATCGAGGAAGTGGTAAGAATATGTGCAGTCTTTTTTATGGAAATTTGCTTATTAACACTGAGTGAAGAAGGACTGTAATGACTTGCATTTAACTTCATATTTATGCAATAACAGTTAGGTGCTTTTAGATGTCACAAAGGGCTTCTTTTAACATTCATGCATTTAGACCTGGTGGAATGTAGTATGAAGGCTGAAGGCAATGTAGTAATGTGCGAAACAAAATGACTGATGTCATCAGGTTACTCAGCATTAACAGCTATCCTGTTTTCTTGTGTAGATCAAAGCAAAGATGGTGGAAAAGTATGTGCGGGAGGAGCCCATGATCCGGGGACCACAGTTCCTGGTCAGGCTTAGATCCCACACTGTGTTTGAAAACACTCCAATCAAGCTCTTCTGTACTGTTGAGGGCTTCCCCATGCCAGTTGTAAAATGGTAAGTAAGCAATGTTAATCTATCACGGGAATGTTAGCAATGACAAGGAATCTTTCAGTTCAAATCTTTTTGTTTTTCTTTAAGATAAATGGTAATATGAGAGTAAATTAAGAGAGTTGCTTTAGAATATTTCTGATTATGGTTGGACATGTTGGGTGTTGGGTGACCTGCTGTTTTATGGGGCTTCTTCTTTAGGTACAAAGATGGTGTGATCCTGGACTTGTCCTCAGGAAGGTACCTGGTTGAAGTCAAGGGTGGAAGCCATTCTTTGAAGATCCCAAGGTACAGTATATTCTACAGCAGGTTTCTAGTTTCTAGTTTTCAACCCTAAAAAAAGCCTCATATAAGCATTTTTCATGATAATGTGGTTCTCTGGGCTCCTTGCTCCTTTTTACAGGTAAAAGGAATCATGGTGAATTAATTTGTTTGATTCATTTCAGAGTTTTAACATCATGGTTTCTAAGTCTGTTTAATAAAATGTGCTTTAATAAATTGCTGGGCACTGGGCTAAAAACAAACACCAAACACAAATCTGTGCTCTTAAGTCTATAGGGACCAATATAAAATTATGATCAAGTACAGAAGTACAGAAACAGCTGAATATGAGGCTGCCAGCTGCGTGTTTACAGTAGAGGCAGAGCAAGTCTAACTCCCACTCTAGTCTCTGGAAGCTCAGCTGTTCAAGTGCTGACCACAGTGCCATGTGATACTTCAGGATTCTTTCACTCATCACTCTTTGAATGGATCCCATCTTCCTGAGTGGTCTAAAACTAATAACACTGTTAGATACGTGACCATTTTCCTTGAGTGACGTATTCATTCTTGAATGTGTGGAATAGATTTGCAGATTCACAGAAACATGCCTTTAAAAGAAACATTTTTGAACAGATCTAACAATATGGATAAAGTAACCACGTCTTATTTATAATGTTATATACTGACAGTTCTGTAATCATTGCAAAAAATATAAGGTGAGAATGGCTGGAGCAGTAATTGCATGTTACAGGGGGGCTGTGGACCAAATACAAATATCTTCCCTAAATAACAGAATCAAACATGTTGGTTGAGTTTTATGCGTAAATAGTAAAGTCCTTTGTGATTTTGATGGATGATCTGCTGCTTATTATGCCCGGCAACATGGGGCATTCATGGGGACAATAATTGCTCACTTGTTGCATTGATTTTACATGTAGAAGCAAATAACTAATTATTTATGTACTTTGCAAGTCAGAGCAGATCCTCACAGCTATGCAGTGGATCTTTTACTTCAGTCTTAAGACGAAACACAAACATGGCTTGATTAAAAAAAAAAAAAGAAAATGTTACTATATCGTCCAAAATAATAGTGTTGTTCATTCTCTAATGTGTCATTTCTTGACAAACACTGTGTGACAACCCGAGTGCTATGTTGAACCTCAAACCTTTGCTCCTTTTTTCATGGACAGATGTTCAACTGAGGATACCGCTCAGTACACTGCTGTAGCTGTGAACAACCACGGGCAGGTCTCTACTCAGGCATCTATTATTGTAAAACGTAAGTTACCATATTTTCTTTATGTACAGCATTCACTTTAACTCTTAATTCAAGATTATTTGTTAACAATTATTCTAAGTATTGAAAATATTTTTAAATGTTCTGGAAACAACACGGCAAAAGATACCAGTTGTTGTGGAAACATGGTTTAGAGTCATTTAATATTTAAATGTTGACTTTGTAGTGTTTCTTCATTTAATCTAGTTATTTACTTTGGATGTACAGGATACAAGGAGGAGGAGGAGTCTTCTCCATATGCATGGTTGCCATACACGGGTAACTTCCAAATTATTTTCAACTTTGTCGAAATTTGACAAGAGTAATGTTGCTAATTTAATGTCTGTTGAATAAACTCAATGTCCATCTCTCACTCTATATCTGCCTTTCTTCTTGTCTCCTAGCTGCCATGATTCCCAAGATCCATTACACTAAAATCGACATTACGTTTGTGGAGAAATTTGGCCCAGTGTTTGCTACAGAAGGAGACTCTGTTTCTTTGTCTGCAACAATGACCTTGAACCCCAACCTGGCCAACCTACAGCCAGAGGCACAGTGGTATAGAGATGGTAAATGCTACGAAGTCATATTTTATGACATAGTATTTACGCTGTAATTACTATTATTTGTACGGTGACTAGCACATCAAAGTTAGCTTACAGGCTACTAGAAGTATAGGAGGAGAGAATAAGAAAATATCATCCAGATAATATTTTTATTACCCATTATTATACCCAAAACAGTTAAAATGGCTGACATGAGTTGGCTGTGATTGTTTCATTTGCTCTATATGAATGATTGGTTGTGCAGAATTGCTCTATTCAAGCTTTACAAATTATTTGATTTTTAACAATTATACATTGACAACATTATTTCTAATGTTTGTGTGATTTGCTTAAATTTCTAGACACTCGTCTGTTTGACTCCAAGTGGGTGAAGATTGAAACTGGCAGAGGATTCACCAAACTGACTCTCCCAACTCTGTACAAAGATGATGAAGGCTGTTACACACTGCGCATGGTCACTAAAGGAGGAACAGCAGAACATAGTGCATTTGTCTCAGTGGCAGGTGAGATAGCAGTTTCTGATTAAATTAATCTAAGAAAAAGGATCAATGATTCAAATTTAGGTGTGAATTTTTAAATTCCTTGTCACTGACTCGTTGCCAGTTTAATGCTTG
Organism: Telmatherina bonti; assembly: GCF_933228915.1. NCBI lineage: Eukaryota > Metazoa > Chordata > Actinopteri > Atheriniformes > Telmatherinidae > Telmatherina > Telmatherina bonti. The sequence continues at coordinate 21,763,043 of NC_136619.1, read as the reverse complement.
CCAATTTGAACAATTTTATGGATATTATTAAATATAACAGCCATTTTACTAATATGGAAACTGTTGTAAAACCTTGTTGCTCACAAAAATTGATCAAATTTATCCACATTGCTACCTGTATAGATGGTCCTCCTCCAGTTCCAAATGCACCTGGTGCTCCTATGGACATCAAGATCCATGATGCCAACAGAGACTATGTCATTGTGTCATGGAAACCCCCCAACACAACTACAGAGGGTCCAATCCTGGGATACTTTGTGGACAAGTAGGAGTTTCACATATAAACATATAAACAGACAAACTATGAAACATAAAAGACAAATTCATTACTGTGAGTCATCACATCAAGTTTTCTTAGATAGCTGTACAAATAAAAGATTTTTCATTTGTAGAGAGAAGAGAACTAACGAGAACCAGCTAATTTGTAACGCTGCTTCAATATTGCATGTCTTTACTTATTTGATATTAAATACTTATTTTATATTTAATAGAGTCATTAGTAAAACATTAACTCTGGGGTACAACTGAAGAAATCCCAGAACTCATGGCTTTCTGGGATTGGAAGCTCAGCTGTCCGAGTGCTGACCAGACTTGAACATGTGTCTTGTATGTATGTGTCAGTCTTAGACAGATATGACATAGACAGAGCAGATAATGAAGGCTATGAATCCAAGGACTAACCTTCACAGCCAGCCGTAATCACAATACATAAACAGAATGATCACACAACAAGTTTTCATTTAAAAATATAACAATACATTTATTATTAAAGTAGAGCACAATGATTATCAGTCAATCATACTTTAGTTAATAAATGCTATGGTTGAACTCTACCATACTATATGAATGCTAGTAACTGTACAGTAAAGGCAAACACCTGTGTTGGGTGTGAGGGTGACTGTCTGTGTTTGTAAGGGTGTGTGTGTGGGTATGTGGTGCTAGTGCAAATTTAGGTGATAAAAAATGGGGGCAAAATCGAGACATTGTCATGTGCATGGGGAAGACACACAATGGCTGTCGTCGTTGTTCAAGAGGACTGCTGTTGTCATGGAGACCTGTGAACATGTGGTTCTTTGTGTGTGTATCCATGTGCCAGCATTTGTTAGCAACAACACATGTGGTACAACAGAACAAAGGGATTACGCTGGAGGCCCCTTATTAGCCATAGAGTAAAGCTAATGCTTACTTCTAAAGCCAAGTTTGTGTCCTTGTTACCACAATCCTTTGGAAATGGTTCTTAAGGAAAAGGACGGATAGCTGGGAAGGCATTCTTTGTGAAGCTTGATCGAATTGTGTCCAGTTGCGTTCAGGAGGCTGGTTGCTTCCTCTCGGTTGGGGATGTTAGCAATAAGGCTAATCAAGTGGCTGTATTGGAGGGAAACTTCTTTTGTCTGAGAAGATTTCAGGGTTTGAACTGCTGCTGCAAAACAAAACAGAAACTGACTGCTTCTAGCAGGCTGAATTGGAGATGACAGACAAGGAAGTTGAAGTCCCCAGGCTTTGTCCTTTGGTGAGGCCTGGAGGAAAGCAGAATGACTGTTCCTGGGAGCCTGAGGAAGGGGGAGGTCCCACCTTGATCCTCCAGAAAAAAAAAAATTAAAATGGTATAACCTGGTTGAAGGTCTGGCGGGAGGGGAGGCAGATTCAAGTGAATCCAGATGAATCAGTAGTGAATCAGAAAAAACGGATTTTAGTCTTTTCCTTTTGCTGCTTAGCTCTCTCATGGCTCAGTTGTGATGCATTGTTGATGAACAAACCGACTCTAAGAGCCAATTCTCACAACAGATTTCTGTCCAAGAGCCACGTCTTTAGAATGAAGGGACTGAATTTAAAAGGGTACAATCACTTAAAAAAATGAAGAACAGCATTATATCACTATGTGAAGTAGGAAGGGCCTCTTACAACAGTGCTTCTCAGTGTAGATCGTCAGGACACACTGTCCCGCATGTTTTAGATGTTTTGCTGTTCCAACCTACCTGATTCAGATTGATGAACTTCATCAAATTTTGTGCAAACCCATAAATGAGATATTCATTTCATGTTAAGCCTGTTACGTGATCTGGGAGAAGTGAGAGCTTTTTTCCTGTTCTTAAGGCCACAAGAACAAAATGAGGGGATTGACGACATTTTGTGGCTTGTTCTTGACACATCAGCCAAACTGAACTTGCTTCTTGTGTGACTCGAAGAAGTAATGTGTTATTGGTCAAACATTTGAGGTGGGTGTGGTTAACGTGGAAAAGTAGGAAGCAGAAAGTTGTCACTTCTGCATTTTTGCTGATGCAAGGTTGAATGGATAGTTTTAATAAACAGGTGATCAAAGTAGTAAGAAAGTAAAAAAAATGTATACAGCACATGGCATTTGCAGATGTGGACCCTGCCAATTGTACACAGACAAAGTTTCTTATTTAATATGAAATAACCAGGTTCCTTGCACCATTACACATATACACATCCACATCCAAATCCACAAATGAGTGTTTGGTTCTATGGCATCCAAACAGATGTTATATGGGAATATAGTAGGGTTATCAAATAATTTACATCATATAGTGGGACAAAGTCATCATCATATCAAATACATATCAAAAACAAAACATTTGTTATGACAGATTTTTTTTAAACAAACCCCAAGTTTACATCAAGTTCTCTAAGTTCTTCATTTCCTAAACTCTTTTCTACTTGTCTTTTTAAATTCAGATGTGAGGTTGGAACTGAAAACTGGAGCCAATGCAACGATCACCCCATAAAGATCTGTAAATACCCAGTGTCTGGACTGTTTGAAGGACACTCCTACTACTTCAGAGTCAGAGCTGTCAACTCCCATGGAATCAGCAAACCTTCCCGAATGTCTGATCCCATTGCTGCGCTGGACCCCACTGAGTTTGAAAGACTGCATGGTGGGTTTGACTCCATTATTATAAAGAAACATCATATCTCCCCTTATTTAAACATCATATAAATGGGTCCTTGTAGTTTATGCAGATCGTGTTGGTTTGACATGTTTAGATTTAAAGCTATGATGTCAAACTATAGCAATGCTTCAGCTGCTGTAGTTTCTCTGTAGGGTAGACCCAGCTTTGGAACTGATGTTTAAGTGCTTGACAGATAGCATCCAGATACTCGCACACAGTTTCCTTTTGACCCATATGCTCAACTAATAGGCCACATCACTAAAATGAAGCAATGAACACACGTATACAATGAACTGAAACTGGTTGGAACATACCCAGTGTCAGTTCTGCATGACTGCCATTCAATCAACAACACACATGTAATGTCCTAGAGGCTTTATCTGCTTGTTTTGAGGAACCTTGCTACTATTTACATATAAACTCTCAAGTTTTATTACTTCAAGATTATTTTAAAAATGTTTAAAAACGAGCTCACGAGAGAAGCAGAATTGTTTTGGTGCAAAAACAGCACTAATTAATAACTGCTTGATTATTACATCAACTACAAATAAGGTTTACAAGTGTTGCCACCTGCTACAGTCTTGGAAATCAATGCTTAAACTTGTGTTTATTATAAGTTCATACACATGTCATGAATTTGACATTACTAATCATTAAATGCACATGCAGCAATTTTACAAATGCCTGGATGGAAACCTGCTTCCACCAATGTACCGTTTATTTAGCTTATATGTTTTTTTTTTGTTTTTTTTTTACATATAATGATTTGATACTATGATTTTGATATATGAAGCATATGCTCAGCTACACTACTCACAAAAAGTAAGAGGTATTTGGCTTGCTTAGTGATGTCAAAATGTTCTATAACCTTTACAGATGCACTTAATTTAAATTTCACAAAAATTTTGAATGCAAGTGTACAACTTCTAAGCGTTAAAGTACTCAGTCCTCTGAGAAGATAATTACCCACAATAACAACAACAACAACAACAACAAAAAAAAAAACCTAAAAGAAGGCTGTGAAACATGAATTTATAGGAACAAGTATGTTCATGAATCATGCCACAAACTGCAGCATTCTCAATGCCCATAAATTGACAAAAAATGTTCTGATTTAATTATAGCTTGTATCTGAATAATCTTCTTCATTATACTGTTCAAATTCAGACATCATCAGACCGAGACAGTTCCGAATGCATGGCAATTTATAAAGACGTTGACATTTATATATTGTTGTATACTCACCTCTGTTGATAGTTTTTGTTTCAACTAATTGTCAGGACTAAAGGAATTACCATCGTATAATTTTACTTAAATATCATAAATTCATGATAGAATATAAGTGTGGAATGAACTTTTCTGTATGTTCCACCTGACTATTGAATATCCTTAACATTTTCTAGTAGTAGTGTATGTTGATTAATGTCTGATGAATAAATATATTTAATAATTTTATAAGCCAAAACAGATGTTTAAATAAACGGAATTATGTTATCTATTTAATACATGTTGTTTGAGCAAAATGAGCAGTAAAAATTAAAGCAAGCAAAAATCTTAAAAAAAAAACAAACAAACAAAAAGAAAACTTCACTGGATCTGAGTTGATGACAGAACAACACTGGGACACATGTTAATCAGAGCACAACAACTGGTCACAACTTTGTCAACAAAACTGACTTTCTTGTGTCATCCAGGTTGTTACCATTTATTTTATAGACTTTTCCTTGTTGCACATGCAGCCGACAACTGTTTTCATCTCTGGTGTCTCACCACACCTGTTTGTTCAGCATCCTGTTCAGATTCTGTAAATATATCAATCTTTACTTCTGCATGTACAAAGCCCAAACTGTCTAAATGTTAAAAACATGTCAGCCTAAACCTCAGATTAAAAAGTATGTATGTATTGTATGTAAACTATCACCCAGACAAACAAAAAGACTCACAACAATCATAAACAATGGTAAAAATTCAGCATGTTAAGTTTGTTAAATGTTTCATGACCAGTCTCTACTTTATAAATTTCATATGAATGTTGATGAGTATGAATAATCTAACCAAACTGTCATCTTGAGTCCATAAGTGTCAGTGTTACCACCCAACAACCTGATAATTATGACGTCTTTATTCATTTCTAGCCAAAAAGCTTGGAGGGAAAGTGGATGTTGTATCTTACCATGATGATGTGGAAGGTGAGATATTCATTCAACGTAATTCATATATGTATACAGTATATATTCATTACTACGCATAATATAATTTTTCTTATAATCCCATTATATGTCCTTGTTTTTTGTGTAGCTGAAGGAAAGCCCCCAGGTGCCCCTTCAGGAATTTATGCTTCTGAAACAGATAGGACATATGTTGTTCTGAGCTGGAAAGCCCCGGCATATTTCAGCAAGGCTCCCATATGGTACTACATAGAAAAGGTAAAAACTGTGGCCAGTTTAATGAACACCTCTCACCAGTACTTTCACAGTAGCTTTTTGGTAATGTATTCCTTCTTAAGTTGTTATTTTATGAACCATTGTCTTTGTCCACAGGCCATGGCAGACAGCAATGCATGGCAACGTGTGAACACTCAGGTCCCTATTCGTTCTCCCCGTTACGCCGTCTTTGACTTGGCGGAAGGCAAACAATACAAGTTCAGAGTGCTTTCGGCTAATATGTATGGAATCAGTGAGCCATCAGACCCAACTGGACCTATTGAGACTCAGGCACTTAAAGGTCTGACAAGTCAGGAAGGGATTATTGTAATTCTTTGCATTTGCTACATTTGCTACATTCTTTCTATCTTATTTTTCTTCAGGCGTACCATCTGCTCCCGGACAGGTGATTGCAACAAGAGAAACAGACACTTCTGTTGTCATCCAGTGGGCTCCTCCAAAAGAACCAAACAATCTGATTGGTTATTACATTGACCAGTGTGTGAAGGGGTCCAAAAACTGGACCTCTGCCAATCACAAGCCTCACAAGGACACTAAGTAAGTTTTTTTTAGTCAGATAAATGAGATTGTTATGACATATATATATATATATATATATATATATATATATATATATATATATATATATATATATATATATATATATATATATACATATATATATATATATATATATATATATATATATGTATATATATTATTGAAGGCTAGAAGGTGTGACAGCAATGCTCATTTATGATTATTTTTCTTCAGATTTGTGGTTAGTGGCCTGACCACCGGAGAAACATATGTGTTCCGTGTCCAGGCTATAAATGAGCTGGGTCTTAGTGATGAATCCCAGGAATCTTCTCCTCTAAGTGTCAGAGCTGCTCTGAGTTAGTATTGCCATAGTTATGATTGCTATTTCATATGATCATAATCATTGTCTGCATTTCCTCACAGCTACTGATTGTTATTGAAAAAAATATTGTATTGTTTAAATTAACAAATATTCCTAAACGTATTTTTAGCACCCCCATCTGCTCCTTATGACATTGCGCTGCTGAACTGTAATGGCCATTCAATGGTTTTGAACTGGAAGAAGCCTCTTCACTCTGGAGGTGCCAACGTCAAGGAATATTATGTGGATAAAAGAAAAAGTGGAACAACCATGTGGAGGGAAGTTCATATCCCACCAGTCAAAGAAAGACTTTATACGGTATGAAACTTCTGTTTTTAACTATATTCACTGTTTTTCAAACTAAGCCTAAAAACTCAGCATATTAGGTCAACTAAAGATATTGACATTGGTAAAATAGTAATATTTCAATAAAAGGTGGAAGGCTTGACCGAAGGAGCGGTCTATCAGTTCCGTGTGTATGGAGCCAACCTGGCTGGCCTTGGACCAGCTTCCAAACATTCAGAAGACTTTACATGTGAGGCTTGGACTATGCCAGAGCCAGGTTAGTAAATGTTTTCTGTTTAAAGACACTGTTAAAATTTTAAAATAAACAATCAAACATGGGTTTCTAATACATCAAGGCAGGCAGTCATGCAATGAGTGAATGTATGATTCTTCTCCTTATCTTTCATATAGGCCCTGCCTATGACCTCACATTCTGTGAAGTGAGAGACAATTCATTAGTGGTTGAATGGCAAAAGCCTGTCTATGCTGGTTCTGGACCAATCACAGGCTATCATGTGGAGTATGCTAAAAAGGGAACCTCTGAATGGACTACAGCTAATAAAACAGCCGTCAGTCACCGCTTCTTAAAGGTAAGAGGATCTATAGGGTCTTTAGGCTGAATTTATTTTGGATGATGATAATATGTTATTTAAAATAGTTATCTTAATATCATTTATAAAGGACTTAACAGGTAAGGCCATTGTACTGAACACTGCATTATAAAACACTACGCTGCAGTTACTTTAAATTGCGCTATGCTGACATCTAGTGGGTAAAGTAAGTAATTATTCAATAACTAAGAAAAATCAAAGGTACATTTAAGGTGCATTAAAAAGTTGACTGATTAATTGAATTAATGTTGTCACTGAACAAATCTGATTTATGTAAGAGACATACAAGATCATAAAACAGAAATACATTATACATGAATGAATAAAAAAAAAAACGAAAAAAAAAAACAAAAAACAAGTAGATGTTGACTTGTAAAAATTCATTTTACAAGCACATAGGTTTCAGAAATATGCTAATACCAGTCAAGATTTTGTGTTAAATGCAAATTTAAGAAAAAAGAAAAAGGCAAAGCTCTCAGTTTACCAGTCAACTTTAGGTCTCACGAGCTATGGTCACGAGCTGTGGATACTGACCAAGACTGTGAATGTGGCTGAAATGAGTTTCCTCTGCAGGCTGGCCTGCTTTAGAGATAGAGGCAGAAGCTTGGTCATTGGGAGGGGCTCAGAGTAGAGCCACTGCTCCTCTGCAGGAAGAGAAGCCAGTTTAGGTGGCTTTGACATCTGGTTCGAATGCTTCCTGACACCTCCTAAGTGAGGTGTTCTGGGCATGTCCCACTACATCTTTCAACTGGCCTGGGAATTCCTCAAGATCCTCCCTGATAAGCTAGAAGACGTGACAAGGGAAAGAGCTTAGTCAGCTCACCCACGACTGGACCCCTGATAAGCAGAAGAAAATTTATTAATAATACTAGTAATAATTATAATTAAAAAAATGATAAAAATAATAATAATAACAACAACAACAATAACAACATTATTATTATTATTATTATTATTATTATTATTATTATTATTATTATTATTATCATTATGCATTATATTTCTAAACCACTGTACATATGTTAAAACAGATGTCATGGTGCTACATTAAAAAAAAAAAAAAAAAAAAAAATCAGCATTAAATTCTAAAGAAAAATGATCAGGTGGCTTAATCAAAAACAGACGTGATTCCTGGATACAGCTGCTTGGGTTCAGAAACACTTCTGAAAACATTTTCTTATTTACATAATTTGTCTTTGGATTCATTTATGTAAATCAAAATGACCATGCAAATAAGATATTCACTTAAGCACAAAACTTTCCCAAGTCCATCATTCTATGAGCTGTAGGCCATTTAAAATGGATTCAGTTGAAAGGAATACCGTTCCTGTGGTCTAACAAAAACGACAATATATAGAGAAATCATGAAAACTTTGTTTTCCAAGCTAAAGAGGAGTGAGACAATCTGGCTTAGGCTTTTTAAAAATACTTTGATTCATGTCAGCATGTTCCTTCTGTCCTCAGACAGTTTCAAAGTATTGTTTGCATCAAATGTAAATTGAGCATATATCGCTAGACTAACTTTTGCAGTATAACATTTGTTGTGTCGTTTAAATTACACATAGGATTTCAAATATCTGCTGTCATTTCTTATCATTTTCCACAACGTGCTAACTTTTTTAGGATGTGGCTGCAGGGTAGGGAACCTTACAGGGTCACCATCTTACCTCTTAGAAATAAGACTTTTCAATCAACATTTCTAAATATTTACAGTTCTGCTCCTGTGTTCAGCACTTTTTTCATTATCTGGTTGTTTCCAAGGTAACAGGTCTGGAGGCTGGTGCAAGCTATGTGTTTAGAGTGCGTGGGGTCAATGCTGCGGGTGTAGGCAAAGCATCAATGGCCTCTGATCCTGTGATTGCCAAGGCTGTGGCAGGTAACCATTAACCAGAGCGAGTGGGGCATCATATCTGAATATATATTTGTACCATACAGGTTTTAGTTTGTAAATTGCTTCTGTGTGTTTGTGTATAACAGGTTCCCAGGAGGTGGCTTGTGTGGTAGACGAGAAGTCAGGTGATATTGTTCTGTCATTTGAGTCCTGCCAAATGAACGAGGGCTCTCACTTCATCTGGAAGAAGGATTATAAAGAAATCACAGATTTCTCTAAAGGAACAGTGATTAAGACTGAAGGCAGCCAGTAAGACTAAAGACACACACAAGAACACAACTTTACACATACTGTCTGTAAAATGTTGTATTTTTAAAGTCTCATTTTACTAACCCTCAACCGTCTCTACATCACAGCTCTAAGCTGATCTTTACAAAGCCAGATAAAGAAGACATTGGAACCTTCTCTGTTTCTGTCACCAACACAGATGGGGTGTCATCCAGCCATACAATCACAGCTGAAGGTGGGATTCATTCATCACTAATGTTGGTGTAACTGGTGCTTAACCACCCAGCCAAGCTCTGGCTTTGAAAATGTAGTCAGAAAAAGAGAAACTGCAAACTTCACAGTTAAAATTTGTGATGTTACTTTGTTCATTCTCATCAGCATATTTGCTACTTTCAGTTATGTTAAATATTTGGTTTTTTTTCTTTCTTTGTTGTATTGCATGTAAATATCTTTTATTCCTTGATCATGAAAATTTGAGTAGCTGTACAGCAACATCCAGACAAGCACATCAAAAGTACAGACTTGAGCAAAAATATCAAAAGGAAACTGTGTATCGAAGAACTGCAGTGCTGTGTAGGATGCAATGAAGATGAAAGCAATGAGACCGTACTTAGGAATGATCTCAGTGGCATGTAGGCAATGAAAAATTTCATTGCACATCTGATGAATAACATCTGAGCACATTGCTCACATTATTTCTCCAAGCTTGGGGCAGTGTGTGTTTTTTATCGCTGCGTCTTCATGGCAAAAGACTTCCTGTCAGAAAGTTTCAAAGTATGTTTTTTTACCCCCTCTATTGCGCCGCTATGCTACTAGGCTATAATGTGTTATTCAGTGCACCTTCCACAGATTCTCTAACATTCAACTCTCAGATATTTCACCGTAAGTCACAATATGTGTTTGATCTCCAAGTTTACAAGTTTTACATTTTTTTCAGTACATCACAGGCTCTAAGGCTTCAATAATTACTTCTCACAGACTGTGAGCAACACTCAGCCTTGATGCAGTGTCTTCCCTGTGAATGTATTTGCCCCAGTTTTAAAGTGTTTGTGCATTCATCTGGCCATTAAATGCAATTAAAGCAGTCACTTTTCCAACTCTAGGCTTAGTACTTAAAGTATTCCATCTTTGCATGGTTAAAAAATTACACCAGTATAATAAGTATAATGTATATTTGAATTGCTTTTTCTTGTGTGCATGACAGCAGAAAATGAATAAATCCACTCTGTGTTTCAGAGTTAGAAAAGATGCTGGCACTGAGCTATGATATCAGACATCCAAGTAGGTATCACTCATAATCTTCTTCTTTGTCCTCTTAGCATGTCTTCTTAACTTCTGCTGTGCTGCATCTTAATCTGCCTAGCCTAGTTTCTTTATTCTTGTCTCTCCCTTTCATGCTTTCATGTTGCATTTTTGCCTTCTTCCGACTGCTTTTGAACCCCTCAGATTTTTTTCTATTCTTTTAGGGGCATATTTTCTTTTGTATTTGATCCAAAAAATCTTACCTGCTTTTGCATCACTTGCCTAACTACCATCTCCTCTCCTTTCCTCTTCTCCTCGCCTCTCTTCTAGTTATCCCACTGAAATCTGAGTTGGCCTATAAGATTTTGGAGAGAGGCAGAATGAGGTTCTGGCTGCAGGCCGAAGGGATTTCCTCCAATGTCACCTACAAATTCTTTGCAAACAACAAAGAACTGTCTGGAGCTGATGTAAGAAACACTGTAGTGTGAATATACCTAGACTACATATATAGAACTGATATATACTATACTTATATACTATATACTATGTGTATATATATATATATATATATATATATATATATATATATATATATATATGTATGTATTTTATATTGTATATATAACTGTTCAGTCACATTGGTATATATATATCTAAAATATATTTGTATATATATATATATATATATATATATATATATATATATATATATATATATATATATATATACATATATATATATATATATATATATATATACATATATATATATATATATATATATATATATATATATATATATATATATATATATATATATATATATATATATATATATATATATATGTATATATTATATATGTATATATATTTATATGTATTTATAAACACCACAGACAAAGAAAAAAAGGGTGTGTGTGTCTTTTCAACAATATAATTCCTTTTTCTTCAGCCCAACAAGATGGGTCATGACATCTCTACAGGTATCATTGAATTCATCTTGGACCATTTCACAGAAGACAATGAGGGTACATTTACCTGCCAGATCACAGATGGTGGAGGCAAAGCACAGAGCTCATTGGTTTTGATTGGAGATGGTAAGAGTGGCCTGCTCTCAATGTTTGTCCATATTGTATTTCATGTAGACCTAATGTTTTGCCACATAAAGAACACACATTAGCACAACATTTTATGTAAGTTTTAATGCCACAGTTTTAAGGACTTTAATTTCCTCACAGATTCAGTAATTACTGGGTGTGTTGGAAAACCTAAGCCAGAATATGCAGCACTTTATGTATGTGGTTGTCTATTTACTGATCCCATATAAGTTAATGAAATATATTAGGTAGATAGATAAAAAAAAAAAGGAAAAGTTTGAAGTTAATGATCCATTCACAGGAAACCATTAGCCAGATAATCCAATGATTGAAAAAAAGAATTTAACAACTATGGGTTTCACTTTGATCCTATAAGTATTTTCTGTTTACACCTATCCATATCCACAGCTTTCAAGGCAGCATTGGCAGAGGCTGACTACCAGAGGAGAGAGTACATCAGAGTCAAAGAGGGTAAGAAATACAAAACCTCACCCACTTTAAAGCTTTATTTTTCATAGCCTGAGACCAGCAGAGCACTATGTTTCCTGGGAGACAACTAATCAGTGAGCATACATGAAAGAAGTGGAACACCTCTGCTCTAGCTAGGAGGTGGAATCTGAAAACTCAAAATGGATCCTTCTCAAAAAGTTGCGATGCGTGACAAAGAGACCAGATTTTAGAAAAAATGTTTTCAGATTGTACAATAGTAGCTTGTATTAAGAAGTCATTGTTGCACAATGCAACTTGCAGTCAAATTCAGCATTGTCTCTTTCTACCACAGGCCCCCACTTCAGTGAGTTTCTGTCACTTCAGGTTGGAGATGACTGTTCCGTCACATTGGTGTGCAAGGTAAGCAGCCAAATTAAAAATTACTTAATATTTTTATTCTAAACAAAAGGGTATCTTACCTGTGGAGAGGTAAGTAGACATTTTGTGAAGTGTATGATAACTGGAGTGGAAAGAACCATATATGTCTGACTTGTCCAGGTTTTATAAAAAAGGAAACATTTTATTGAGACGTTTAAATCAGAATGCTATATCATATCCTCTGAGATTCTTAAGTTAATTTTTGTTGAATGTGTTTGTCAGTTTAGATGAGATAAGTACATTTTTAGAGAGAGAGTAAATACGCTGTAAAATATGCTGCTCAGCAGGCATAAACAGTAGACACTAGGTAGAAATATAAATCATCTGTACTTAGTTTGTTTATCATTACCTAGCCAAAAAAATAAATGTGTAAATATCTGTGGTCACCAATGAGCAGACTGCAAGTTTTACTGAGTTGGAGGAGAAAATAGGTAAAAACCAACCATGAAGATACTTCAAACTAATAATTAAACCCATCATGTTTTATAACACACACACAGACATATTCTTGCTGTTGAAAATCATTTTGAAGATCTTAATAATGATATTTTTGTCATTGAAGGTTGCTAACTTGAAGAAGGAATCTGAGTTCCACTGGTACAAAGAAGACACTGAGATTGTCCCTGATGTTAAGCCTGACCTCGGAGCAGGAGTCTGCAAACTGCCAATTAAACTGGTAAGCACACATTAATATTCTTTATCTTCTGAAGGCTAAGTGTACTTGAGAATAATTTCACATATATAATCTCTTTTTTTTATTTATGTTCTACAAAAACAACCAAACAACACAAAGCATATTTGATGATTAATTAAAGACAGTATATCTGGGTAAAGTACCTGAAGTTAAATTTGATTTAGGTGTTTTGACTTTCACACCAGGTTTGAAAACATGGTTCATAATTTCCTACATTAAAGATGAAAAATTAATGTGTGATCAGTTTAAGGTTCTCTTTATTTACCTTCTACATTTCTTTGCTTCATTTTTACACTTTTACGGGACTTATTTAAATATCTCATTTTCAGTCATGTTTTTGCATGTATATGGACAATAGTAAAGTCTTCATATACCTTAGAATCCCGCTGCAGTGTGATAGTTAAACTTAATCAAAGTATGATTTGTATATTAATTTGCTACCTAATAAAATTGTTTAACTTTACAACATTTATTCTTCTACCGAGGTGAGATGTAAGGTTATGTAAAAATGGGATGTGAAAATTTCCGGAAAGGCATTGCATGAGCAAAGAACCTGCTAAGTGTTTGTTTAATCAGGGCTCACCTTATGGTTGCCTGGATGTGTAATACATCCCTGAGGATGTTTTTTTTTTTTTTTTTTTTACATATTTAAAAAGGCTTTCATAAAATGTTCCAATTGAATAAGTCTGTGCTCCCCGTGTCTCTGTTTCTTTCCCAGTTTTCAGTGAAGACAACAGGCGTTTATAAGGCCACCATCAGTGATGACAGAGGAAAAGATATGAGCCAAATTGACATCAGTGGGAAAAGTATGGATGTCTTTCATGCATAATTTGCTTTCAATTAGAAGTGATTTACAGACTAAGCAGCTGGCATGTTCACTTACTAAGTACAAATGATAACCTCCAGTGAAATGGCCTATGAAAATCATCAGTGTCAAAAAAGTAGTTGGAGATGCAAGTTAAATAGTGAGTCACATTAAAAATAGATGGCACAAACAGTTTTGAATAAAACATATTGAAGAAATCTACTCTGACAATAATTCTCGCCGCGTGACAGTTAACACCACTTACATGGATCAACTGAGAAGAAGATACATTTTAACTTAGCAGAAAAAGTTCATGCAAAGCTCATATTTTGAGAACAGAAGTAAGCCTTCATGCATGTCCTCCTCAGATCATCACTCATTCGATGTGTTAGGAGTTGGCAAGTATTGAAGAAAACATTAAGGAAAGTTGTGTAAAAAAATGTTAGTATAAGCAACAAGGATAGTAAGTCAGGCAGGCCTAATGTGTGGGAGACAGTGACCATGGAGTGACAAATGCCCAGAAAACTGCAGAAATACAGTTGAAATCTTGTCAACTAGAGTTTGAATGCAGCCTCTAGAGGGCAGTGTGGTATCTTTTCTGACTCCTTCACTGACCCATGTCCCTCTGCCTCCCTTTTAGTCTTTGAAGATGCCCTAAACAAGCTCAACCAACTGGCTGGTAGGTATCTTCTCTCTATGCACACCTATGCACATGCTCAGAGGTGAATGTGCACATCATTTGTCTCATGGGCAGATATGCCTATGAGAAAAAGAGCACCAAACATCACTGGGATCATTTTACACCCATTAAATCTTGCTGAAATAATCTATTGTGAAAAAAAAATTACACCACACTGGCAGAAGATTAAAGAGACACGTCATCAGACTGAGATGTTCCTGTTTTAAAATCCCTCTGTCACACACATACATGCTTTTCAGGAGGTGGCAGAAGTTGTCATGCAGAAAACATAATGCCATCTTGCTATCATGAGGTAAAATCACTTTAAAATTCCACTGCACTGTCACAGTGGCAGTGTGGAGGAGCATCTTACTCCTATTTTAAGCGACATTCACTTGACAGCTCTGCAGCAGCTGTTACAGCAGTGCTTGCAGAGGAGAACAGGGTTCATTATTGTGATAATGGGAAACCATGGTGATGTGACCAGGTGGATGACACACTTGTTCACTTGTAATGTGCAGTGAGCAAAGTTCCACACAGATATAGTGTAGTATAAAAAAAAGTCTTTCAGAGATCATGGCTTTAAAAAAAGATAAAACAGTAATGAAGCCTCTTATGGTTGCAGTGAATCCAACACACAAACACTCTGCTGCCTAAAATCGGACAACATCACTGTATATCCAGAACAGAAGCAGATTCTGCTAGATTAATCGTGTTATGCATGTAAAGCATGTATAACTAGTGGCTAGAGGGATGGGTACTGTATGCATGCTGTGTCCTTCATGGGTAAGACTGTGAAACCTGGTAGGAAACTTGTATTAGAATTTAATCTGAAATGTGCTCTGTCACCTTCTTTAGGAGCCAGTGCACAAGAGTTGGTGATTAAGTGCACAGCAACAGGCATTCAGCTACAGTGTCACTTGAAGTATTACACCTCAGAGATGAATGTCACTTGGTATCATGGGTAAGGCTTTTGATTTTTAAGACTAATGACACTCCTGCTACTAATGCTATATGAAGATATCAATGAGAAGGGAAGAAAGAACATAAAAATGAGTTACTGACGAATTTGTAGTTACAAAAATGATTAAAGACATCGGAGTAGTCCTATAAAAAACATGTTGACCAAAACGCCATTATCTTTACCGGTACTTTTTTCTCAAGATAAACTGTCACGACTGAAAACACAAACAAACAATCAAAAAAGCAACAAAGGAAAAGCCATGTCATCAAAGTTGGGGTTGTTGATCAGTGTTTTCATACCCTTGGTTGTTGCATTAATTTCCCTGCTTTGTTGCAGATATAACACACTTAATATTTTCATTGAAGACACAGAGGTTTTCTGCATTTAAAACCAAATTTCCTACATTGGAGATGAGAAAATGTGGAACGTGTGTGATAAAGAATTAGAGATTAACTTGAAAAAGAAAAAAAAAACAGATAGCGAAAGAAACAAAAATAAAGAAGAAATGAGGGAAAAATAGATGTAAAGAAAATGTTTGCTATTGGCACTTTCTTCCGTAATGTTCATTTCAAATATTAGGGAGTTCTGTAAATAAGCTTTACCTTCACATATGAAATGGGTTTCACTTTTTACTCATACTTTACTTTTTTACACATCCGCGCTAATGTATCCTCTCCTCTGTACTTTTCAGTGAGACTAAGCTCTCCCACAGTGACAAGACGGTGATTGGAGGAACCCCTGCTATGGCAACAATGGAGGTATGAACGTGTTCTTTATATGCCTCCGTGTTGGAGAAGAAATGGGTAATTTAATTACCGTAAAGCACCTCAGAGAGAGGCACTGTTTCCAAACATTGTTGTTTAAAAAAGTCCTTAAACTGCCTCTGAAGAGACACTAATGAATATTAAGGTGAATACCATGAGGAGTTCTTTAACCTAACTGAACCATGTTTTCTTCTTTTGTTTTAACAGAAACTTCATTATTATTATGACCTATTAGATAAACAGATCATTTTGGAGTCAAGGCAAAACACACCTGTAAAAATGTAGTTGGTCACATAATCTAAGCAGTTTGTTGCTTGACTGATTCCCAGGTGATTGAACCAGTGGATAAGGACAAAGGACCATATTCCATTGTCATCGCCAACTCTGAAAATTCACACAAAAGAATCCTGGACCTCAGTGGTGAAGGTCAGTGCCCTTCCCGCTTTTATTTATTTATTCATTTATTTTTCTAAATTGATAATCCAGAGGAAAGGAGAAAGGATGGCAACAACACCGTCACTTTATTTTTATGGTTTTCTTGGCTTCAGTTTGAAGTCTTGATACTTCAAGTGCTACTCCAATCAGAAACTATTCTTTGAGTATCAAACATTCAGCTCCTCAGGGCTAAAATCTGGCTATTGAAAAGTTTGCAGTTTGCTCCCTCACAAAGAACTGCGTCTGCGGTCAGATTGAATTCATGCTGATTGCGATGCATTGCAGTGGGTTTACATGCAGAACATCTCTCTGCTCTTCTCATCCCCCAACATATTTTCAGTATGTTCAGTATATTTAAACAACAACAGACGGTGGATATTGCATTTTTTGCATCATGTATTACTGTCATCCTCCTCCCTTGCTGTACATATAGCAGCAAGTAAAAGATAAGGTTTCTAACCAGCCTTGAGTGTACTGTTTCTAAAGATGCATTTTTTGAGGCAAAGTTCTGTAAAATGAAGCTAAGGAAAGACTAGTATGAAAAGTGGCAATAACTTTCTGTTTTTGTTTTTCATAGTTTATGAGAAGGCGTTTGCTGAGTTCCAGAAACTCAAGTAAGTCTTCAAGTCTGTGTCTTTATATTGTCCTGCACATTTGGGTATATTTAGTCACACTTTGTTTTACAATTCCCTTCATAATGGTGGGTTTCATTTTCATTACATTGATTAAATTACTGCTGTCTGCATTGTTCAAACAAAGACCACTAGCCTTTGTACCTTGTTAAAAAGGGTCAATTTGCCATTCTTACAGACTAATTTAGATGTTTTAAATAGCATCTGCCAGCCATCTTAAAAAGTTTAGTTTTCATTTCCTAATTTGAATTATTATAAGACTGATTAAAGAATATACATTATGCAAAATTGAAAAATAATATTTGTCCATTTCTGCACACAGCATGGCTTTAGCTACTACATTTGAACAACATTTTTATTAATTTAGTCAGTAAATTGATAACTCTGGATCTTTTTGCCATCCTTCAGTGTGGTTTTGAATATTTGGAATCGATAACATTTTGCAGAAGTTCAGCATGACAAGCTCAACACAGCCCTAACCGGCAGGATATCTTAGGAAGTTAACATGGGCCACAATTCTTTCATAGAAATAGACTCTTTCAGAGTTCTCTGTCTAATTATACTCCGCCGACTGGCTGATGTTGATCAGAGTAGAGAGACACCATGAGATTTAAGTGCTCCAGTCTAGTTGACATTGCTTGGGTTTCACCAGAAATAATAATCTAAACACTCAGAAACTGAACTAAGTTAATAACCATTGTAGTGGCACAGCTTAGCATAATTGTATGTGAAGGTTGGTGAACCCAGATAACAAAAAGATACCCTTAATGTATTAAACCTTCTGTGAAGTATCCAAACGTGCCATATTAACTAAGCGTGAGTATTACTCTATGCTTGAACTAGTTGACTTAATGCAGTATTGATAGTGTTGCATGATGAATGGAACCTAAACACATGCTGCTTAATGCCTTATTGCAGTTTAGATTTAGCTACTTCTTTGGAAATGTTCTCTGAAAATACTGTAAATTTGACATCTCCTCTGCATGCTTAAATTTGCAAATACTATGAACTCTGAGCAATACATATGAGTACATGAATATTTATCATAGCTGGATTTGACTAATCTCTCCATCTGCAAGTGCAATGTACCAAACATTTACTTAAATCTTCCAAGCCTTGGGGTCAGTAATATGATCTGAGATAAGAAGTTAGGTTAGGAATAGAAGCAATCAGGTAGCAGAGATTCAAAGTGTCCCTTTGGCTAATTGGACCAAAGACAATTCCACACACTGAATCTTGAAAATCCATTGAAATAAAAATGAAAGAAACTCCAAAGGCTGCACTGCATGCAAAGTGGGAGCCATTCAACCCATTTTTCTAATTAACATTCAAAGAGATACATTAAGGCACAAGATTTTACAAACACATTGAAACAAGTGACACCCTGCTGCCCTTCTGATTGAGCATCAGCATGCCAAGAGGAGAAGAGACTTCCCCAGCCATCTGGTCCTGTGGCTGACCTCTGGCCCTGCCATGCTGCTCTGACAGACCTCACCAAACAATATAATTTTTTCAAGGGAAAAGATTCAGAAACTCTACACAGCAGTACAATGTCATTTGGCCCAAATCCCAGAATTCCTTTGGACATACCAACTGACCCATGTCAGTTATTCAATAGCAGAATAAATTGTGTGTGTTATCGGTGCAAAGAACAAGATAAGTGAATCATAGAGTGAATGCAGTTATATTTTTATTATTTGCTGAATTTTTTCCTGGAAGAAATATGTGGCCAATCTCAGTAATGTTTCAAAATGCCAGAAATGTTGTTTTATATCTAATTTGATGTGTTTTTCAGGGCTGAGGCATATGCTGAGAAAAGTGAGTTCAGTTTCCTGTTCTCATTGTTTCTTTGTGTAACAATTTCACAATATATGCAATATTTATAAGTAATAACGTTATGGTTTGTTTTAGATCGTGGCAAAGTGGTTGGAGGACTGCCTGATGTGGTTACAATTATGGAAAAGAAGGTAAGTGCTCAAGCGTGTGCACATACTTATTTCTCATATGCTCTTCTAAAAAGTGATATTTTGCTTTAAATAGACCCTGAGTTTAACGTGTACAGTGTGCGGAGACCCCAAACCTCAAGTGTCATGGCTGAAGAATGGAGCAGAAGTTGAACCTGATGATCAGGTAATTTACTCTAACTGAACATATGACAGGGTCAAGATACATTTCACAACCTGACAGCAACTTCATGTGTTTTAACAATAAATACGAGTTAGTTTCTGTGAGTCATAAGTAATACCACCGGGTTCTATGTACTGGTTTGATTCCTAAGTGCCAAAAAACAACTGCAGACTTTGACTTAAGCCAACAAAATTACATGTTTCATTGTAACATCAAGCTTCTTTACTCAATAACACACAATCCTATTGAGCTGTTGATAAATCCTTGGGATACTTTAGGATTACCTTACTCACAGCTTAACATAATCTTTGAGATAATAATCTCCTAAAACCTGTAGTAACAATCTATTTGAAGCCGATGGCATTTCTTGCTTTTCATTGCTCAATTAAAAATGACTAAACAGCACCTCCTCCTGGCCAGGCAGAGAAGCTGCACAGCTCACCTTTGAGCTGTACGGTTGAGGTAATGGCAGGCACAGTCCTGCTCTGCTTTTTCCTTTCATTGCAACGATGTGTGTTCATGCCTCCACAGTCTTTTTCCCCATATAAAATCATGTACATACAAAGGCAGGTCGCTACATTGCCTTTTTACATTACTGCACCATGTCAATTGTCCACGTACGTTCAAAAGAAATAGTAGATGGATGCTTTGCTCTCAAAGTTGGTTGACGTGTTCATGCGAGGAATGACCCTGCTAGAGAAGCTTATTGTGGCTGGTTGTGAAGACATACAAAGTTAAGCAGTCTGGAGACTGATACTGAATCATTTCACTAGCTTTGCAAGTTTTTAAATGGCGTCTTGAAATTGATCTTGTTTGTGATAAATTAAGCAGGCAATTATCTGCCTACACATTTAAATATTTATATGTGTACAGTGTAATTGGCGACTGCCTGCCTACCTAACCCTTGGGCTCGCGGCACGTGCCTGCTGTGCATTGACCTTATTTACTATGTGGTAAAATGTGTTCTATGTATTTCTTCTTTTCTCTGCAACTTTTCTGAAAACAATTACAAAAATGACGAAAGAAAAAGTCAGACAAGGATGACTTAATCAATTTTTGTCTTAGCAATTTTTGACTTAATTCAATTTTTGACAAATGTGGCAACACCCAGAAATGATGTAACTTTGTTTGTGTTCTATGCAGACTTTGGGCTGATCCGCGTTATAGTTCAGACATTATAAAAAATTATATATTGATTGATCCTTACAATTTATATTGTTTACTACTTTGATTAACTTCAAATGAAATCATTTTTACACCTCTAATTGTGATCAGTACAAAGTTCAAAAGACAGCATCACTGATGGTATGGGAGTTTGATGTGCTCGTGATGTTGCATATGTAGTAAGATTGGGAAAGAATTCCACCTGCAAAGCTTCAACAATTAGTGTCTTCAGTCCCCAAATGCTGTTTTTAAAAGGAAAGGTGATGAAATGTAGCGGTAAACATGCCCTTGTCCCAGCATTTTGGAAATGTGTTGCAGGCATCAAATTCAATATCAGGTGAATATTTGAAAAACCAAACAAAAAGCAATAAAGTTTGTTAGTTTTAACATTTAGTAACTAGTCTTTGTAGTGTATTCAACTGAATGTAGGTTAAAAAGGATTTGCAAATCATTGTACACTAATTTTTTTGTGATGTTGATGTCACAACATCACAACTTCATCGGGGGTGTAAAATCCAATGCAGACAGGCTTAAACTGGGTATGCTATGAAAATCTACATGTATGCTTAACCAATATAGTGATCAATAAACAATATGGGTGAGGATTTACAGAAAGCTTTCACATATATAGTGCTGCTGATGGAGCTGCTTAGAATTTTTAACTGCTACGTGAACCATGTGATAGCAGGTCCTTGTCCCTAATCCTGTCAGTAGGACAGTGTCGGAATCCACTATTTAGGTAGCGTCGCACATATCCACGCCACCTGTCAATCAAAGTGAGGACAACTGAAAGTTATAAATGAGCTGTCAGGAGTCAGGATGGGTTCTGTGAGCAAACTTAAATTTTCATAGCAAAACTACATGTGAGGACAGAAATACTCCCAAGCAGGGACCAGGCAGAATGTCCTGCATGTGTGGAGGAACCCCATGTGCATATGGAGAGGCATTGAGTGCATGTTGGGGGGTTGGCTGTGTGCAGTGAGCTGATCTCACGTGCATAGCTGTATCTTTCTTGCATGTAGATGTTTTGTGCAAGAAGGCTGCTAATTATTTATATGTAAGTTAGATATTTATTCTGATATCATAACCATGGAATCCAATATATAATCTGTTAATCTGTGTGGATTTATTTAGAATAAATTTATACATTTTGGATGTCATGAAAGGAAAGGACAGATGTCAAAACAGACAGAATCAACTATTTCATTTAATGCACTGTATCAAACAAAAATTAAATGAAAAAAATACCTTATGAAAGCCAGTAGGGATGTCACAATTACTAAATTCCACAATTAATCACAGTATCAAATGCTATGATTAATGAATTGTATATCCTTCAATATTGTCTGCTTTTAAAAAAAAAAAAAAAAAAAAAAAAAGATTATGTTTGAGCCATCATGTCTGACCCTTGTCAAGCTGACGCAGAGCATATGGGGATGACGTGGTAATCCACCTTATGCAAACACCTTGCGATTAAAAATACAGCTCTATTTCCCCCAAACAGACAGATGAAGTCATCTTTGTTATTGTTGGATGATTATGCTGATCTTGGTATCAATCTGATGACAAATAATTTCAGGGCCAGTATTTCAAGTAAATGGTCTAATTTCTTTATTTCCACTCTTCTGGTATAATTTATGCGTCAAACAGCAGATATTCTCCTAAGGACAGCTGAAAGTCAAAGATAGCTAGATGTTTTTCATGCATTTTTAAATTCTCTATGTTGGTTGCAAAGAAATGTTTGAAAACAGTTTTCATAATGCAGTTTCAAGAATGAAGCTGGCTTAGTCCAGGTAGAGGTCCTGTAGTCTTTTCTATCAGTTATCTCTGGGATAAATCCAGAGTAAATATGCTGGAACTCATTTACTCTTCACACAGCAGAGGGGATTTAGTTGAAATGAGACTCCTTGGTTACTTAGTTGTAATATGATTTTGTTATCCTGGCATCAAAACATATAAATAAACAGAAATCAGAGACCTATAAGGAGTGATCATATATTTTTTTTTATAGATTTATGGTCTTTGGAAAGAATGCTAAAATCATGATGATTTCTTTGGCAATAATTGTACAAGAATAATCTATAACTGACGTCTAAAAATTCCAAAGGAAAATGGTTTTAAATTTTTCTTCAATAAAACGATAAGAATTCTTCAGAAGATATTGCCTTGTTCCAGAGGGTGAGACTACTGGCATGAATGATCTCCAGTACCTTTCTGTCTTGCATTGGGACTTGATGAAGCCTCACACAGAACACACGCCATTGTTTTTTTCACTGTGTTGTGTAGTGGATGCAGTGAAGTGAAGTGAAGAATTGTCCATTATCGTCTGCAGCTTGTGCATCATTATTTTCTGGACAATCAACTCCTGCAGCTGGTTTGTTTCAGATGGTTGGGATATTTTAGGCACTGGAACAATGCAGGATGGTTTTCAAAGCACAAGAACTCTTTTCTGAATCAGGCTGGTGTTGGAAATGTGCTGAAGAATCCAGCATAGTTGTTCTGAACAGGTTTTCAGACTTGCAACCTTGTTGCAGTTCAGTCTAGTTGCTTTTTCACCTGACTGCAGGAGACAGGAAGATTAGAAGTAAAGGCAAAGGAGGTCTCAGTGTGTTCTCTTGTGTAGGTAGATGAGGTCGCATTAAAGTCTATAGAAAAACCATTAAAAAATCTGCTTATCACTACAATTCCTCCAATAAGGGAGAAAATAAAAATAAATTTAAATAATATATTTAATAATACATTTTCCCATTTTTCACAAGAACTGCTACAGCAGCTAAGTACAAAACTCAAAAGTTGAAAATATTAGATTCATCAGACATTCTGAATGAAAAAGAGATTGAAAGGGTAAATACCACTGCATAACTATTGTTATATATATACAAGCTATAAATAAAAACAACAAAAAAGGAAAAAAAATTTTTTTGGTTCCCTAAAGAGCTTTATGTGGTGACATTGGTGCACTATGCAATATGCAAAAACAATATTTAAAATGTTTAAACCAATGGTTGAAATATCATTGAAAGGACCAAACAAGCTATTTAACTTAAACTTTTTATATAATCTAATGGAATGAAATACATTTATTATGTTGGAAAAACAACCAATTTGTTAAGTTGTGTTGTTCCAGTATTGCATGTTTTAATTCATTCTGATGAAATACACAAGATTTGAGATGATACACTTTAGTTCCCTGTTGGGAACAGACAGTGCAAGTGGAGGTCCCTTTGGAGTCAAAGTTCTCCCTTTGTTTACTAATGAAGTGACAGGAATTGAGAGGAACAAAGGACCTCTGCTGCAGTGGGCTTTAGGTGAGGTCAGTATTATGAGCACACTCATGGATCAGTAATGGAACAAATAAACCTCACATAACTATTCGACCTACTTGCCAACCAGAGTAAGTCTATTCAGTCTTTCCCTAGTCAGTAGAGGCTCTTTCAACAGCATCCTGCGGCTCCTATCAGCTTTGAAGATTCAAGTTTGAGAAACCATGGTCCAGGAGGAATTTCTGCTCAAGTTTGCCCTCTTCTTTATTCATTCCCTCACCTGCTAATAATCTGTCTATAACAAGAACTGAGGTCCTTGGTGAAATGTTTTTCAAGCCTCAAGGGTTTCTCCTCCTTACCTTGTTAAAGCAGAGGCCACAGAGGATATGAAGATAACAGAAAAACAAACAAATATATACAGATTCAGAGAATTTTGCTCTGAACCAGGGTAGAAATACGCAGACAGAGATGCACACGATTAAGTAGAGGCAAAGAGGAGAAGATGGTTAAAATAAATAAATAAATATGTGCTTTTGTACATTTTGAGACTGATTAAAATCTTTTAGTGCCTTTCCCAATGTTGTCACCAAAACAAAGGCAATCACCAAATAATGCTTTTCATATGAAAGCTTTCTTCCATCAGTACAACAAAAGAGAAAGAAACAAGCACAAGATGTTCATCTAAAGTGGTCTAATAAATAAATGTATTATCAAAAACTGTTTAAAAAAATGGCCAGCATTTCTAGGATTTTAGACTGGTAAAGCTTTTTCACATCTGACAATTAAAGGCAAGTGTTTCTCTTAATAGGGATGTAATAAGCCAATTATAAGTGCAGTTCCAAAAACATATATTAATAAGCAGACCTTTAAAATTGAGGGGGCAGGTATGAATGAGGGGAATTAAAATAGCTATTGTAAACTTGTTTGCACCAGTTGCATAGAGTCAGTTTTCTGACTCTGAAACTTTTAAAGAATTGTAGTATTTTCTTATTGGGCTCAATGAATTCCAGAATGGATGTGGCTTATTGCCTTTTATTCCAGCAAAAAAAGGCTAAGAAGAATAAGACAGACTTTAGACTCAAATAATGGAATATCATCTGTCCTTATGTGTTTGTAAAGCCCTAAGATTTTGATTAAGGTAATCAAAGCTTACAGTACTACTTTCAGTTAAAGACAACTCAGCATTTACTGTAAATCAAACATTAAGTAAAATGTCATCATTTCAGACATTAAATCATGCTTAACTCAATGTGCTGCTTATCTCTCCTTTAACTTCTGTTTTTTCAGTATGTGGTCTCCCTGGACCAGGGCAAGTTTGCTAGTCTGACAATCAAAGGTGTTTCCATGGAGGATTCTGGCAGATATACAATGATTGTCCAGAACAAATACGGAGGCGAGTCTGTGGATATAGTGGTGAGTGTCACTGCTGTGTACCACTAATGACTGGATTTACTCAGAGCCATGAAATTTTTCTGACAATCTGCAACAGAAATCTTATCTTTTCATTGCCAGTTGAGATTTGTTTTCTGTTTTTGTATGATCACAGCAGCACAAAGCTGACTTTATATTTGACCCTTTGACTTTTAACGTTGTGATATTTGACCATATAAGGAAATAGTTCAACTTTTCAACCAATATTCATTCATAGCACATAGTCAACAGAACAGCTGTTCAGCACATATCTGAAACTCTGTCTTCTAATGTCATACATAGAAGTATTGGGATGGGAAATGTTTACAATGTATTACCATAATGTCTTTGTCCTTTTTCTTTTCTTACCAGGTCAGTGTATACCGCCACGGTGAGAAAATCCCTGAAGCAAAGCCTGCTCTGACCCCTAAAACGATCATCCCTCCTAAACTCCCCATTGAGATCCCTCAGCCTAAGACCCAGCCTGTTAGCCCTGCTCCTAGCCCTGCCCCTCCTGTTTCCAGCCCCACGCCCCCAAAGGCAGCACCTGGAAGAGGGATGAAGAGTCCCACTCCCTCTCGGAGGAAGTAAAAAAACGTGACAGCCATAAATTATGATGAGAAACGCCAACACAGTGGTGCACATATAGACCATATGCAAAAGCTTTACTGGTGTTCTCTTCCTTCTTGGAAACTGAGCTAATATGTTTAGCAATAAAGAGTAAACATAACCCCCCCTTTAGGTTTCACTGAGAGTCATTGTATGAAAAAAATGTTGGATGAACACATGATGAAATTAAAAATCAGATTGATTGAATTAAAATGAATAAAACTGATAATGCAACACAACCTGATTGACAAATGAGTGAAATGTGTTTACATGGGAAGTGTACAGCGCTGTTCAAATAGATAAAGATCAAGACAGACAACATAATAAAATATGCATAACATCAAATATATTGTCGGCTACCACAGAGATGTCAGATGCTTAAATCCATCAAAGCTGTACACATCTTTTTTTTTTTTTTTTACTGCAGTCTGAATTCTTTATGGTGTGCTGCATGTCATGTTATTGCATACTGGGAGGAATTTCCTAATTCTCTTGCATACACATAAACCACCACCCCTTTGAAGATGAGGCCAAGCCAAGTCGCTTCACGGTCCAGTGGAGAGAGATGGGCCTATATGATCAGAGGTTTGGCTCATCCTCAAAGCCATTAACACATTCACATGTTTTGGATAATCTCTCTCCTGTAACGCTGATACACAACACAGTGTTGCAGCTCATATTTACCACTACATCTGGCAAGACCAATGTTGCTGTCTCCTTATTTAAAAAAAAAAAAAAAAAAAAAAAAAAAAAAAAACTTTTACAAGGAGGATGTTAAAACAGGTAAAGACAGGAGTAAACCAGACTGTGCGGAACAGCCACAGTGCCACCTCTTCAGCGCTGTCATCTGGTGAGATGCTGAACATGCTGAAGATCATCTGGCAGTGAATCACCTCAGGAGCCAAGGCTGTGAAGTTTCAGCTATGAAAACTGTCATAATTAAATTAATATATTTTCTGCTAGGATACAATATATTTAGAAATTTATGTCTATTCTATCTTAGAGACAAATATTAATTATGTACCACCATCCTGTTCTTTATCCAAATGCAGGCAGAAGCAGGCAATAAGTTGTGAGGTTTAAAGAGTTGTGCTTGAGTGCAGGAGGTGGGGATGGCAGAGCTGATGAGAAGATGGTTGATGAGATTTGTGGTTCATTAAAGCTGATGAGAAGAGCAAACGCAGAGGAGAGAGGGAGTAGGTGGAGGGTAAAGTCATTGTTTTTGTGTTTGCTGTTGCTAATAAAAGAATGAGATTACACTTTGCTGAGCCTGTTAATTCATTCTGTCAAAGAGAAAGAGAGCGAAAACAAAAGCCTGAAATAAAGTGAGAGCCTGAGGTTCGTGGGGTTTTGGGTTTCTTCTGTAGCTGAGTTACCGTTGTGTCTGCTCTGGCAGCATGAGACATGTCTTGACACGCTTGTTAACAGCTTGAGAATGATTTGAGTGAAGCAAATAGGAGAGAGCAACAGCAAATTGGTAAATGGGGTTTGTGTGAATTTAGTTTTGACAAGAGGACAAATTTCAACATGCCAAATTGGACATGCACAAGTGTGAATGTGAGGCTTTAGTGAGAGCTGAATGTAGATGATTCAGTGTTTTATGAGAACAACGGGCTTCTGCGGCACCACAGAGAAAGATAGGACTGAATCATTTGGATGTTTTGCTGATCATCTGCTGTGAGATCATTTCCCTGACTTTTTTTTTTCTTAAATTAATTTTTGTATTTTTACTCAACATAATTACTGTGAATTCATAGGTTGCCGTGGTAACCAACTTTTAATTTCAATAAATTTGGACAATGACTGTGAAACACACAGTCTGTTCACTCTGACATGCATGATCGATGCATGGAGAAACGCGACTGTGCACATAAGCACAAACACATTCACTCACACACACACACACACACACACACACACACACACACACACACACACACACACACACACACACACACACACACTGGCACGCACATTCGTAAACACACGTATATATACTGTAGATGGCTGCTATCTAAATGGAATTGCTAGCACGTACTGATAGCATGAAATTGTGTTTCCAAATATAACACCGTATCATTGGTGTGCGGAGTGTGTGTCTGTGTGTTGAAAACCAGACTAAAGTGTCTCTAGCCTTCTATATTTCTCCACAAGAGGGCACTATGGGACCATACATGCAAATTTAGATGTCTCCGACTCACTTTTAGGCACATGCACACTGTCCTCACACACAGATAGACAGGCCTGTCCTAATTAAAGCAGCACTGTTCAAGCAATGAGATAAACTCGAAGCAGAGGCCTTTTGTGGGTGTGCACTAACACACAGATTCATATTAAAATACCACTTTTACGCACACACATCCTTGCACTGACACATTTATTAATTTGCAATTTGCATTGTGGGAGTAAATGCTTATTAATCCAGTGGTGACATTGATTGTTGCAGAATTTAGTCTAAAAGAGAGAGAGGAGGAGGAATGTTGGTAAACAGGAAGAAGGGAGAGACACTAGGACAGCAAAGGACAGCACTAAAAAGAGGAGCATGGTATTCTGCAAAGTTTAGTGGCCTTTTCAACACAGATGATCATTTCTTTACTTTACTGTAAGCAAAAAGGGTAACGATGGGAAGAGAGAAATTGGAAGTGAAAGAAAGTACATAAAGACAGCAAGAAGGAAAAAATAAAGAGAAATATGTTTTGGGAAATAAAAAAAGATGGGTATTCAAGAGGTGGGAGAGAAACAAACATCACATGGCTTCAGATAGTAATTGCTGTAAATCACTTTTTTTTGTGTCACCGACATGTAACAGCTTCACAATAAAACAAGTGTCACACTTTGTTGTAATGGAAGTGTGTGTAGCAATGAATGTCATTTGTTTGCATGTGTTATTACAGCATGCAGGATTTGCTGAAATAGTTGAGATTACACTTAGATGTGGTTTAAAGGATCATAAAATGTCAAAGTTAGAATTGCTAATGTTATTCATACACATAATTCCTAGCAACACAAAAAGGCCATGTTTTCCTTTGTCAACAGAGCTGATTTCCCCTCAGACTGGTGAAAAATTCAGAGGAAATCAGCCAGTAATCCTTAACTGTGTTTTCAACCTTGTTACTGAGGTTCTTGTACTGTGCAATACGTATAAAGTATTATAGGAGATACAACAAATACTGATCACAAATAGAGCAAAGAACAGTAGAAGAGGTAAGGATGTCGACACAAAGAATGGAGGATGAAAGGAAAGTCAGTGAAAAAAGGAAAGAGCAAGTAGGAGAGAGATGAAAATATAGCAACTGAGCTTTCTTTATGCTCACTGAATTCGTTCTGCTGTGCTACTCTAAGCCCATCCAAGAATAATGAAAATAGTGAAAATAAGAAGTTTCAAACAATAAGGTCAGATTAGATTCAATCCTATCATGCATGTATGTTCAATGAACACTCTTTGTTTTAAGGAATGTTATATATCGAAAACTTAATTTTACCCAGATTTTCACAAGAAACATTGAATGTTCACATCTGGGTTGGTTTTGAGATCTTAAGTGCTTAGGAAATGCAACTTGCTTTTTAGCATGGAAGTCAGGTAGCTCAGCAACACATCAGCTATCCTGCAGCTTCCAGGGACTCAGTGTGGATGTTGGAGGCTTCAGTGGGGTGGATGCCTGACAACGCAAGGACTTAAACCCCGGAACTCTGGTCCAAGGACAGTGTCCCTACTTGCCATTCTACGCTGCGGTTATAATGCCACTCTGCTGCTACTGTAGGTCTTACAAACATAAAATCCAGAGACACTGTCTCAGCCCTGAGCAATAAATCATCTTGTGCGACGTGAAAGAAAAACAACGATGTGTGTCGCTCTCAGAGTTGCCACATTGGTTTTTAAAAAAAGCCCCAAAATACCATGCAAGCTCTAATCTTCACCCCCAATGCCATTTTCTGTGACAATCAATGTTGCTGCTTGATGATGTGCTAAGTCTGGCACAGCTGGGGCACAAAATTGTCCAAGTATAATTTACAACAAGGATGACATTTTACTTGACCAACAGCTTTCATCAGGTTGGAAATTACCTAGTCATTTTTTTTTTAAAAGGAAATGTAAGGTGGTTAGTGGCACACATTAATATTAATCTGAAATATTAATCTTTTATACAAAACTATGAGGAGCATCACTCTTTATTGCATTGCTAAAGGTAAACCATAACTGATATCCACAAATAAATCAGTCCCAAGACATTAGCTTGGTGGAGTCCTGTGCTGAACGTCACCTTAGATCTGGCAGGAAACACACAACATTGACCAATTAAAATAAGCCAAATATATATTTAACACTGGCAATGAACAAAGCAGAAAATTGAGTGTAAACACAAAATATGGGAATGAAGCAATTACGTGACATTTTATGCTAAACTGTGAAGCTGTTGAAGATGAAATTTAAAAAAGAGATTTAGAAAGAGAAATGAGGAGTCGTTGGAGGACATGAGGAAAGATAATAAGTCAGGAAATTAAGTATTTGTTGGTAATTCCTACTGTTAAAACAGTCAAAAGAATGGGAGGAAATAATAGGTAACTCAACCAAGTGATTCAATTAGAACTGAACTGATTTTTAACTTTTTCCTAGTAAGGCTGGGTGATACTGCAAATTTTGGTATCAATCTGATACCAAGTAAATCAAGAGCAAATATCGTTGATAACAATACTGATACAATTTGCCTGAAATTTAAGTAACTTAATTTTTTTATTATTACTAATAACTATGTTTGTCAAATTAAACATTTTGTATTGAATGAGATACCTGATAAATTAAAATTTAGTTTTTTTTGTTTGTAAACAATGTAACAAAGTGAATGTTTTTAACTTTTATTACGCGCAACTGTTTGAGAAAAGTAAAGGCAACAGTGCTAATTTACGAAAACAAAAACAATAGCTACCATTGGTTGGCTCGCATTCACATTCTTTGTCTTTTTAACTCCAAAGCCCTTTGCAAGATAAATATTAATATCATCTCCCTAATATTGATTAGTCAAGCTTTCTCGCGTTGCGTTTTGAGCGTTTTGAGCATCGGCGTTCCAGAACGTGCCGAAAATTTAAGAAGGAACGTGAAGGAACGCGCGTCAAAAGCCAGAGATGGACAAAGCTGAACTTTTGCCACTTGACGCGAGGCGTCAACCAATCAGAGCAATCAGCTCGCAGCTCCTGAGGATTTCTGTGGCGAACCCAGACACGGGGATGAGATGTCATTACTCCGTGTAATATTTAGGATAACCATTCCTTGCTAAAAAGTTGAATGTTACTGATTTGACTACGTAGCAGAATATATTGCCTAACAACGCTTT
The DNA here is from genome assembly GCF_933228915.1 of Telmatherina bonti. Lineage (NCBI taxonomy): Eukaryota > Metazoa > Chordata > Actinopteri > Atheriniformes > Telmatherinidae > Telmatherina > Telmatherina bonti. The sequence goes on along the minus strand of NC_136619.1, from coordinate 21,731,710 downwards.
GTTTGGGGCGGGGGGCATTAATACTGACTATCACTGCCCTACGACAACGTTCTCTAGTTTTATTTATTAAATAAAACCATACCTTCGCTCTACTGAATCTGCCATCATTCAGATTGACTGGAAGAAAAGCGCCGCCTTTCCCCCTCTCTTTTCTGCCGTGTTTGCCGCTCGCTCCAGACAAGCGGCAAACGCGGCAGGAGCGTTGGGAGCGTTTTGGGTGTTGGACACAAAAGTTTGAGCGTTTTCGACGCCGAAAATGCGTTTGGTCTGAACACACTGTTAGTTTGTCAGTCCACAATTTCCTGGTACACCAACAAACAGAAGATCCCCAGTAATAGCACAGCGACCTTGGCGCCCATGTGGGCATTCACATTATTGAGATCCTGTTCGGCCATTTTTATTATTATTCCGCCAAACTTTGCCGTGCTACTACTCATGCGCCGTTCAGGTCACTTAAATCATTCACATCTCAAACTGTGCAGCTCCTTCAGGACATGTGTGCTACGATTTTTTTTTTATTTGAAATCTTTGTAGTTTTTGAGATATTTAGCATTTTGTAAAAATAAATTCAGCCTTGTGATTGGATTAAAGTCCTTCCAAACATATGCGGACTGGACCTTGCAAAAATTCAGCACAGCGATTGGTCAACAGGGTTTCAGAGCTCTGCATTGGTTTGCAGTGTCCGGTTCATCAGTTTCCCGTCCCCAGTGTCTTTCTTGAAAAATCTTTGAAACGCTACTCCTCCTACACCGTTTGTCTCACTTCAACCATTCAAGTATCAAACTCTTAAGCCCATTCAGGAGATATGTTCTATGACTTTTGGTCTTTGTAACATTTAACCTTTTTAAGTTATTCAAGTTGTATTGAAATCCGTTCCTGTGATTGGACAAAACAGAATTCAGCTCAGCGATTGGTCCATTTTGTGCACTGGGACACAGGTACACATACAAGGTACACATTTATTAATGATAACAAAAGGGGTTTTTTTTTTTTTTTTTTTTTTTTTTTGCAGCAGCATTTAACATATAGCTCTGTTTATTGTTTGTCGGCTGTTGCTTGTGTAATGGCGTCCACTTCTGCAGGCTGCTTAACATAAACTATAGGTCTCAGCTACGCACTTTAAGGACCAAAGGAATTTATTTGCAAATGTCCCAGTTAAATATGAAGGATTTGTTCCAAAAATGCTACCTGCAACATTTCAACACTTTGATAAATCTTAAACAACTGAAAAAAAAGTTTTTCACATTGAACAGTCTTTCACATCTTTACTGGACTTTAGTTGAACCTTGCACATGTTTTTGCAATCCCGCTAACTACCCCCTGCTGGAAGTGAAAAACAAAAGACATACCCATGCTAATTAGAAAAAATTTGAATGCTTTTTACCTAGGCTCAACTAAGAGGGCTGGTGGTATGATGAGTAAAGTCAGTGTGCCTCAAAACAGGAAGTTGTGAGTTCAAATCCTGATGTGGGCCATCTAGAAAAAATGTCAATTAAGTATTTTTTTTTCAATTTCTTATACTTGTGGAATTTCATTTCAGTCATTCAGCATAGTTCAATGAATGGGCATTCACATTTGCTATTATTTCAATAATAGCTGGGTGTAGTTTATTTTACTACTTTTAACCAGTCTATTTAGAAAAAACAGGACTGTCAACAATTCTAGTGTCTTTTTCTGTTTCTGGAGACTTTTAGTAAGTAACGTGAAAGAACGTATAGTTTACTCTTCTCCAGGAGCTGCTGCATGAACTTCTCCCCAAAAGAACAAATGATAATCAATCATCACCAAGGAGTCTGATTAGCTTTGTCAGATCTGGTGAAACAAAAAGGCTTGTATTGATCTTTTCCGAAAAGGGTTTGTGGCGCTTGTGAAGAGTTCATGTTTTCCTTCCTCTGAGCCACAATCATCATTTGGAGTTCAGGTTTATCAGGTCACTCATAAGTTCCTTTTTTTCTGTCTTGGAGGGATTTCCACTACAAAGGTCTGAATTCCATCTTGTGCTTCCCAAGTGATTAGCAGGGAAGTCTTTATTTTCCATGACATCCATCAAACAGTTCTTGGCAGATTATCCTTATAAAGCTCTTAATATTGCATGAATACTGTTTTTTTTTTTTTTTCTTTTTGTTATGTTTATATCTTTTGGTGGGGTTTTGAAACACTTGTGTTCTCTGATAGACTCCAGGTTAGAAGACGTCCTTGTAATCATTCTGGTCTCTTGCTGCCTCCACAGTACCTGGATGTGATTCAGGTCTGGACTTGATTCTGTTAAAGGGGTCCTATTATGGTATTTCGAGTTTTCTGAGCTTTCTACAGTGTTACAGTGTTGAATCCTCATCAGACATGTGAACGGCACCATTTTTTATCACCTAAATGCATGTTTGAGTTTGAGTTCCAGCACGCTCTCCGTTCGGTTTCCATAGCGACGAAAAACGTGTCGTTTTAGAGAGTTTTTTCTACTTCAAAATCCTTGTGACGTCACGGGGGATAAGGTTCGGTGATTGGTTACCTTCTACTGGTTAACAAGGGCATGTACAAATACATCAGGCGGGTGGAAAACGTCGGATAAAGTTATTTCCAACGATGGCTGGTGAGTTTACCAAAGAGAGACATCCTGCTGCATTCGTTGCTGTGGGTTGCTGTTTTCCACTTCATTTTCAGGGTCTGATTCAGGTTCCAACATGTAGGGCTGTATGCTATGTGTTGACATTGTATTTTGTTTTTTTTTGTTGAGTTCATATTAGCCGAATCCTTCTGTTTATGAGATGTTACAATGACGGCGAAAGCAGTTGCGGTGCGCGCTCCCAATGTAGCGTGGTGGCGGGAGGCGGGGCTTAACACGGAAGAGTCTCAATCCACTCGTTTTGCCCACAGGCTGATCTGACAGCCTATGGAGAGGGTTGGTCTGAAGTAAATAAAGCGATTTGTGACAGTAACTCGATCAATCCCAGCCCTTCTGGTCTCAGAAATAAAAATAAATTAGCCTGAAATGCACATAATAGTTCCACTTTAAGCATTTGTGGATGCATAATCTTCTTTTCAGTGAATCAAACAATGTTTAAGCATTACATCATCCTCTGAAAAATTTTGGATTTCTCAAAACACCATATGAAGTTAGACATTCTTGTAAATGTGGTGTTATCTGTGGACGCTTACCATAACAGAGGTTTCAATCAACAACAGGCAAATCACAAGTTTACCTTTTGTTCGCGGATTTAAACTACGTAATGGTTCAGTGTTGGATTAAGACCTATATGTAAAACACAGTCACTGATTTTACCTAAAAACACAAACAAAACTGCTTCATTGATTCAGCTGACAGCACAATTCAGCAGTAAGGGGATGTCTTTTATTGAACATTCCAACACCAAATTAGTTTGGTCACCTGGGCCAGCAGCCCTCCAATCAGAAAATGAAAATACAAATTTCCTTCATGAAAGAAAAAAAAAAAGAAGAAAAAAAAACAAGGATTAATTAACATGAGTTTACGCATCGAAACAAGAAAAGAAAAAAATAATTGAAAGCACCTGTCAGCACTTTTAACAAAGTAAGTTTTTGTTTTTCTGTTTGTCTTTTATTTATGTCCATAAGCCACTGGGCCTGGAATCTTTGCCAAAGAAAATGATATCCCGAGAAAAATGCTCAACATAAAGATTCTGGAGAAAACCATCAGGGCAAATCTATTCTAAATGAGATATTCCAACAATGCTGCAATCTGAAACGTGTAGCTGTGATGGGATTTCATGAAAATGTGCAAATATAGCATCAAATCACATCTATCAGTGAGTAAGGGGTAAAAGTTCAGAACACACACTACAAAAAGGTGAATTAATATTTGACAAATTGACTTAAATGCCTTTTTATGAGAAAAGGCTGATAGCCAAAGTGCATAAAACATGAATTGTTTTTACTGTGCTGCCCTTTGAATTGTGTCAGGGATGTGCTGAAGGGGACGCCTGCGTGAATGCAAATATCTGCAACATTTGCTCTGGAATACATGTGGTTATTTTCTAGCCAGGTCTCGATTAACATTTCCAAAAGATCATAAAGTAAAACTATTTTATTTCTGACCTAATCTTCTAGAGCATTTAATAAGAGCAAGTGTATCTGGTTGTAGGATTGCTCACCACATGATGATAATAAGGATAAATCTGCATATATTTGGTATTGATATTTGCAATACTTTATGAGCTGTAAAGATAAAAGTTATTCTAAGGCATATCTTTATCAAATGCATTCTGTTCACTTTGTCCATGTAGCCTTGCAAGTATTTCCAGTTTAAAAAGTTTTTAAAAAATACACCTCGTGCAGTGCATGTTTGATATTAGAGAGTCCATAAACATTTTAGTGTACCCTGTCCTGGATTTTGGATAAACTCCATCTGGAATCTGCAAGAAACTGAAGATCACATTCACAGCAAGGGAATTTTAACCTAAAAGTATGGAGATTGTCAAAGGACGTTGCCAGACCCAGATCCAAATGGAGAATTATTGAACGTTTGTCGCTAATCATAAGAATTCAGGCAGTAATTTAATATCTAATATTAAAGGATTCCACATTCATCATTGAGAAAAGTTACATATACTTTAAAAATGTTTTTCTTTGTTAATAGTAACAATAATAAAAATAGTCATAACAATTTGGAAAAAAAACAACTTTTGTACACACCCGATGAGTACCTGCTGAGAAACTGTTTTGAATCTGTCTCATCTGTACCTTGGGAATGAAAAGAATATTAGTTTGACTGAACTATCTAAATTGCTCACATTCATGAATATGACGCACGCTCTGTCTGATACTGTGTCACTCTGCCCTTGATTGAAACTGGGTAGTAGCAGTGATGAAATTCTTTTCCAAAGTGTAGAAAAAAATGATTTTTCAGGGTAATTTGAGCAGAGTTCGGGAGAATGAAGACAATGGCAGTGATCTGAGATTTTTAACCTTAGCTGCTCATTCCTAAAAAGCTTACTTTCAAAGATGTAAGTCTGTCATCTGACAGCACTGCTCTCCTCTCCCCGTAGCTGAAATACTTATAAAAATGAACTCAGTATTACCATACTCTCCTCAGTCTGTCTGCCTTTCTGCTTTTTTTTTCTTCCTCTAACTCTGATCCCTCTACCCTCTATTCATTTCTTCTCCTGGTTCTTCTTCTGTGCATTCTCCCTTCCAGTCTCTCCTCCCTCACTCCTTTCACTCCTTGTCCAATCACTGTGAAATTGCATGGCAGCTACTGGGGGATTTTTCCTGACAGAGAAATTTGGCTCAGATCAAAATCACTAGTGAGCATTCCTACATTCCTTTCCCAATTTGAATGATTTTTCCAGCTTCACAAGCACACCCAGACAACTGGACAACGACACTATGCAAGCCTCCCGTTCTGTTTTTTTTTTTTTTTTTTTTCTGGTGCATGTTACGCTTTTCATTTAATTTTCACTTTCTGTGTCGCCCGCACAGTGAAACAGTCACAAACATAGTGTTATTCGCAACTAAAAGGGGTGTCAGAGAGAAATGTTAACAAGTAGAAGCCTAAGCAGTTGTTCACTCAAAGTTATTGCCAAGTTGAGAGGAAAATGAGAGGATGCTGCATGGTCAAAGAAAGAAATGTGCAACCTGATAGATGTGGTGACAGTTTAGCAAAGGCTTTTATCAAACAACAGTAATGTACTTATATTGTGCTGTAAACTTTACTCTTGTACCTTTTAACCACAGATTGAACCTATATGAATTTTTAGTTTATCGGAAACATTGCAGCCAGTGATGCATGTCAACATGCTGAAACCACAAAGACAAAATGGAACTGTTAGGTTTGCTAGCAATTTGCATTTCTCCCTGAAATATAGGGGCCAGCTGTCATGCTGGGATTATTATGTGGAGGCAACACAACAGGTTTACCTCACCTGGCTTTCTATAAATCTAATGTTCATTCTGACCTTTACAGCAAACAGGTGTCTGCCCCTCCTTGGGCTAAGGGGAACAATCAGAGGCAGAAGGTACATCATGATCAGCCACTCCAAATCAAACTTTTCACACCTCCAAGCAAAAGCCTGAAAAACTTTTTATTAAAACAACAGGTAATTTTTAGCTACTACTAAATGTCTCCGTGGGCACTTTTTTTTTCCCAAATAAAATGAAAACACACACATTCTTATCTCAGCCTGCTGCCATTAGCCTTTATGATCTTCTGAAATTTCATGAGTTAATCGAAAATGCTTCAGTTTGGATTTTTCTTCTGCAAGACATGTTCATGAATGCTAATGCACAGTGTTGTGCTGAACTGTTCAAATAGGGTTATTATAATAAATCAAAGCCAAGCAATCTACATTACAAGGTTAGTCGGCCTCAAAACTCAAAACTTGCATTTATATGTGATTCACAAATGATACAGCAACTGTACAACAGATCTGATTAAAAAAATACTTGTAAATATGTGATAGTTTAGCTGTTTAAATGTGAAATAGGATCAAGTGATTGGTTCAAAAAGACACAAGATCTTCATGACAAATCCTGTAACTGATAAAATGAGCTGCTTTTAGTGCAGCATGGAGAGATTGTTGCCACGTGAAAGTGTGTTTTAATATGCATGCACAGACATGAGAGTACAGTGGTTGTGACCTTACAATCAGAGGAGATGACTTCAACTCACCAGGTCAAGAGGATCAACTTCAACAGTTGAAGCCTAATGAGAGTGACTCACATATTTTGCACAGCCGTTGTGAGCACATGCATTATAATGCATGCCTGCCTCACTATTTCTACTGCAAAAAGATTTGCTGCTGAGGCATGTTGAAGGACTATTCATGCATTGTTCTAAAACTACCTTGCAGTCAAAGTCTATTGGTCTGTTTCTGAAAATGTTCAGTCTCTTTAATCTTGCACTGCTCTGAAGCCGTCCAATGAAATAAAAATTACTTTAAAGTTACAACATTTTAGATAAAAGCTTAAAGCAGTCTTCCCTCTCTGATCTGCTTTTCCTCATTGCATTATTTAGAATTATTCACTTTCAACTTTTTCACCTGTTGCTTCACAGATCTTTATATTGTTTGGAAACCTTTTAGGCCTAGCTAGATATCTGTGCTTTAATCAGTGTCACCCGTGCAGAACCAGGTCAAAAGGTAACAGTACGTGTTTTTACACTAGACTGTCTGGTTTTAAATAAGATGAAGCTTTAATCACTTCCACAGGGGCTTTAAAAAGTCAGAAAGTCACCTTCTGAACAGGCAGATGTTTTTAGATTTTCCAACAATGTTTTCTGCAAGTATGGTTTATTTTCACATTGATTTCAAATGTATGATAGCAAAGAAATTAAAACAAATTAGAATAGAATGAACGTGCACATTTATTAACAATAACAAGATAGAAGTATCTGTTGTCTTCTCTAATACTACTAAAATAACAACACAACCATGGTTAGAACAAAGTACTTTCACATGTCTATATTAATTATGTTTGTCATGTGATGCTGCACCAAAATAAACAAACTTTGGAGTATTGACAATTACGAGTAGGCATGGGTCAAAGAAAACAAACAAAAATGTATTTTCTTATCAAAAACAGACTTTCAAGCAACTTTATTCTTAAGTAACAGTGACATTTCAAAGAGACCTTTAAAACACATCAATCCGCTTAAAATCTCCCTGAAATTTGGTCATGATTAATTCAGTTTTGGATGGAAGTCCTACTTCCATTAATAAAAGTCCAAAAGACACAGTTAGTTACAACATATCAGCATTGGGTTGTAATGCGTTGTTAGTAACATGTTACCATAAAGTCATTACTTTTGTTAGCAACTAATTCTGAAACAACTTACTCTTTAAAAGTAACTCAGTGTCACCCTGTGGTGCTTCACTTGTCTACACCTCAATGTTTCCATGCAAAATGCTAAACTTTAAAAAAAAAAAAAAAAAAAAAAAAAAAAAAAAAAGTAGAATGACAACTATCTAAGTGCGGGGAAAACACAATTAGGACCAGAAACAATGTAGTGCACTTTCCAGGCCTTCAGAGAGCAGTAAAACTTTAATGACACACCTAATGAGTTATCATCACGAGTGCTGCATACTTATGATGATAACACAAAACAACCACATTGTATATGCTAACCGCCAGTTATCTGGAACATGTAACCCATGCATTTTTGCCGATGGTATAAATGTTCTACCAGGTTTTTCTTCACCCGAACATTGCATTAAAAACGTGCAGCTGCACAAATCTGACACGGAGGTCCATCAATATTGTTGTCCTTTTGCAGGTTAAACGGAATCTGAGTGCGCAAGATGATATGAAAGATGTCGTCAGTTCCACTTCCAGTTTACATGGACAGGACTCGTTTTGGCTTTAATTACATCTTTACAGTTTATTCACCCAAAACTTTGTAACCGTGTAAATGAAAGGCCAGAATGCAACAAAATGTTTCTGTTCTACTGTTTCAGCATTGTAGTGTAAACAGGACCTAAATAAATGTGTAGTGTATGTGCACTGGATATGGATGATGATCTGTAGTATGATACAATATGCTGTAGATCTCAGACCTTACATTAGATTTCGACACCATATAGACAACCCTAATTTCATCAAATGTGACAGGTTTTCTGTGTTGCACTTGGTTTTGCTAACCTTGCTTCAGCATACTCAAAATTAATTTTATCTCATGCTTTAACAATAAAGTGGGAGATGCCAATGATTCTGCACTTCAAATTTTGGGAGTCCTAGTTGGCTGTATTACTCAGGGTGTCAATGGATTTAAAAGTCATGATATGGTCAAAGAATGAATTAATACTGAAATGCAAATCAGTGCCATAAACTAAATTCAATTCAATTTTTCAATTCAACTTATTTATATCGCGTCAAATCACGGCAATGCCATCTCAAGACGCTTTACAGACAGAGAGGAAAACATAATGAAAGCCAACAGAGCAAAACAAGGTAAAAATGCAGATGAATCAGTACATTCAGAGCAGTTTGAGGCACATAGTGTATTCACATATGAGTTTTAACTTGCTTGTTTCAAAGGAAATTCGTTTCTTAGGCTATTTTATGAAGGCGATGAGCCACCTTGTCTAAAAACAAAAAGCCTTCTCTGCCAAAATCATTAAAAATGTATTAGGTTTTTAAAATGCTGTAACTCTTACTGCACTCAATATATTAATCATGAGATGTGAGGTGTCAGGATGCTGCTGGCTTACCACTGCAGTCTATCATTACCCTGAGGAAACCCTTGCAGATGTGTGATAAACTGAATGGAAATGCAACCAGGGAGTTGACCATCATGAGATGAATTTTCTGTTTCTCTGACTTGTGAAGAGAAAAGATTTACTCATAACTATGTTGTCCAATATGTTGGACTTTCTTACTATATTTAGTTGAGATTAAATGACTAAAAAAAAGCTATAACAGCTAATTCAACTTATTTTTTACATAGTTTTTATTGTAAATTAACTGAAGTGGCTTAATGTGTCTTTCTGAATTAAATATTTTTGTGGAACATTTTCTTACCCAACTGATTTATCAATATACTTTTGTTCTCACTTCATTGTTGCAAAAAAGACTAAAACTTAGACATTTTTTTTATCATTTATCAATTTATTGTAAAAGATAGACAGCAAATAAATGAAAAGTCACAGCAACAGAAAGAACAAAAGGGACACTTTACAAATCTAAGCTGTAAACATGAAAAGTTGAGAATAATTTAGAGTCAGTTTTTGAGAAAGAATATTTTATACAGTAAATTTATTTATTTCTAACAGTGTGTCTGTGTAAATGTGTGGTAGTAGGATGCTTTTGCTCCTGGCAGCAGGTCTGTGAACATCCCCTGTCATGACCAATCATTGTCAAAAAGACTGCTCCACAAACAAACACACACATGAGAGTGCCCACACACAGTCTTTGCTTTCTCTGGTAATACAAGGGTCAGCTATGCAGTCATCCATGCCTGCTATTCTCTGCTTTCAAACACACACACACAGAGTGAGTAACATCAACTAGGTAAGCAAAAAGTGTATGTAGTAAATGCCTGGCAATGTTCAGGCAGTTCACCCTCAGGAAAGAGCTACATACTCAGCGGTCCTGAACACAAGTCAAACATGTTTGTGAGCATGTATTGAATCTTCTACTTTTCATATGTGCATTCAAATAAAACTGAACTGCAACTGTCCTTTCAAGCTGCACTAGGGCCTCAAACACTGCACTAACAAATGAGGAATATGAATATCATGCTGCACTTTGATACACATATACACACTGTAACTCTGCAAAAGCACAGATAAGTGCTTGGAAAGCCCTCTCTTTGAATGCAAAATCCATAAGCCAAAAAAAAAAACACCCATCAGTCATGGCAATTTTACAGACAAAATTTAGAAAAGAATTAAGGTTTCTTTAAAAAAAAAAAAATCCTCAACACAATCTTATGAGCTAAACGTTTGACAATATATTTTCAAATTTCTTCATTATGGTCTGTAGTTAACAGCTGCTACTTTGCTTAAAAGTTCAAAATATTCTACATTAAAAAATAAATGAACAAATGGAACAAAATAGATGGAAAGGTGGACACCATAGATGGAAATAAATCTTGTGACAATGAAGAAGCTTATCGAAACAATCCCAAATTACAGTTGAAGGCGTCCCTAAAACACATGTATATCTACACACACTCACACACACACACACACACACACACACACACACACACACAGACAGACATACATGTCTGTATGTCTGTGTGTATATATATATATATATATATATATATATATATATATATATATATGATATATATATATATATATATATATATATATATATATATATATATATATATATATATATATATATATATATATATATATATGCATAGATAGTCATTTTCCCAATCCTGTTCTTGCCATTGAGCTGACTTCTCAGTACTTGCCTCACTTGTTGCAGATATTTAGCTGTGGCAGTTTTCCTTGTGGTTTCTTCATGGTTGCCATTCGCCTGTGGTATGTCCAGGTACTTGTAGCTTTCCTCCACATCTGTTATCCTGCCCTCCAGGAGTACAATGCTCTCTGTATGGAATACCGCCACTCTCTTTGCCACTATTCAGCCAGATTCTTACCAGTTTGAATGTCAGTGCTACACTTGCTGTAGATCCTGGCGGCACAGATCAGTAAATCTATGTCACACTCATTCTTAAAACCTGATTTGCTAAGATCCCTGAAAAACTGAAAGGTTGTGTGCGTGCAAGTAGATTGCATATTTGTTGATGTCTAAATAGGAATCATTGCGCAATTGATCCTAGAATGAAATAAAATGAATGAATGAATAAAATCCTAGAATGGTGATTTCTGTATTTGTTTTTTAGATTTTGTCTCTCACAGTGGAAATAGATCTTAAATGTAAATTTCAGATTTAAAGTGGGATAACTAACAAAATTATGGGGTGTTCAAGTACTTACTTTCCTTACAGTCTGTGCTCCCTTAAGTTCTCTAACAGGCTGTTCCACAGTTGTGGTCCATAATAATGGAAAGAGACCTCGCCATATGTTTTGGTGCTTACTTTAGGAACAGCTAAAAGACCAGTACCAGAAGACCTCATGGGTTTAAAATTTAAAAGGGGGTTACACAGATATGTAGACTCAGTATGTCTCTGTCCATTTGTCCTTGTCATAACTCATATCGCTGAGTTCAGAAGTAATTATACATTTGAAATAGAGTTTTGACCAAAGACCAGAGAGTAGAGCATTACAGTGATGTAATCTAGAGGAAATAAAGGCATGCATATAGACCTCCATGCTGGCAAGAGAGAGAAAAATGGACGAAGATAATAAAATCCTGTCCTTGTGACATTTCTAATGTGTTAATTAAAATCCAGCTCAAGGTCAAAAAGAACACCTCTATTTCTTGCACACTAAGAAAGGTTAAAGTTTTATCATTTTGATAAAATGATCTCTCTTTTGCCATTGTCACCAATAATTAAAACTTAAAGAGGTTTGCTGCCATCCACGACTTCATGTCTAAAATACAGTTTTAAAGGACTTTGACAGGCTCTAAGTCATGCAAAACAGTGTATCATCAGCATAGATGTGAAGCTATGTGCCACCTGATCACATCTCCAATTTACCCTAAATAATCCATCCATCCACGCATCCATCCATCCATCCATCCATCTTCGGCCGCTTATCCAGGGTCGGGTCTTGGGGGCAGCAGCCTAAGCAGGGAAGCCCAGACTTCCCTTTCCCAGGCCAGATTTGCCAACTCTGCGGGGGGGACCCCGAGGCGTTCCCAGGCCAGCCGAGAGATAAAATCCCTGGGTCTTCCGCGGGGTCTCCTCCCATAGGGACGTGCCTGGAACACCTCACCAAGGAGGCCTCCAGGAGGCATCCTAACCAGCCTTAAATAATCAGGAAACACAAATATTCTTTTCCTTACAAAGATTAGGTGTCCTGTTTTATTTAAAAAAAAAAAAAAAGATGCATGATAACACATTATGAGCTTCAATTTTGAATACACTGCTATGTGGTTCCTTGGTGTTATACTGTATATGCTGAGAGAAAAAGGAGATGTGCTGCATCAGGAAACTAAACATATTTGGCTTGGTCAAAATCACTCTTGTGAGAGACTGAACACGCTATATATAGTGAGTGTGTGCGTGTGTGTGTTTGTTTGTGTGTGTATTTACTTTTGCCAGGTAGCCAGATCAGTTGAAATACCAGATAAAGGGAAATTAAACGTCTGGTCATTTTTCAGTACACCAAAATGCCAAGTGAGTTGAATGTTCTTGTGATATCAAAGACAGTTTTATAGTCTTCTTCAGAAAGGAGTGAAGTTCTGCTAAAAATGTTTCATAATGGTGTCACTCAGAGAAAGCAACAGAGATAAACCAGTGTGGCTCAGGTAGATGAGAGCAGCAGGAAAGGGGAGAGGCAAACTGTGTCAGGTAAGTTTTCTAACATTCTTTTAATGTCATGAAATGAAGCTTTTTTCACAGGAGTTATAAAAAGATATACTAAGAAAAAAGTATATTGGTGTACTGAAAAACATCTTTGCTCGTTCTGAGTCTGAAAATCACTTTGTATCTATTCCAAAAGAGAGACTGTTGAGATTGGATAAAACTTCAAATGACCAAAGGAAAGGAGCATGATCATGACAAAATCCTTTTTTGCATCCAACACAGAAATAGAATATGCACCCACAACCGAGGCTAAGAGAACTGCAATATGATCACCTTTGGTGTTGTCAGAAAACTTGGACACTTAAATGTCCATGAGGTGAGGGGAGATGAATTATGATGACCAACATCTATGATTTATCAGAATCAAAGGGAAGTTGGGACTCTATACAAAATAAAAATTAAAAAAATGAAACGATACATTATAAATACAAGATCTTTAATTGAAATAAAAAAGTATCCAAATAAAGGAAAACAAAGTTCTCTCACTTTTTTGGCTCACATCAGATAAAAATACGTCTACATGTTTAGTCATCATAAATCATAAATTCTGACAAGGCCAGTCACAGATTATATACAACCCCTTCAAACGCCATACAGATGTGGTGTGAAATGTTCCAAACACGTGCTTTTGAGCATTCCTCAACTTTCCCAGTCTTTTGTTGTCTTCATCCCAGCTTGACAACATGTTGCAGACATCAAACTCAAAAAGAGTGGATATTTGAAAAACAAAAGGTTTATTAGTTTATTTATTTACACTATTTATTTATATATTTTATTATTATTAAGTATTATCATTATTATTATTATTATTTTTATTTTATTTATTCAACTGTCTGTAGGTTAAACAGGATTAGCTCAAATGACTGTGTTACTGCTACTGACACCTCTCCGATTTCACCTTTCCTCCTCAATAACAGTTCATAAAGAAAAACAAAGAAAGTAGATTAAACAAAAGAAAAGAGCATCATAATAACATTCAGAAGTAGCAGAGTAGCATAAGTCACAAAAGCGTTTCAAATTCCCTGTTGATTAGGAAAGGAGATTCAATCTCTGTTAGCAAACACTGGATGATCCTACATGAAAAACTTAGATCATTTTGTCCGGTAAGTCCTTGTGGTTGTAACTTTCAAACCAATGCTGAATCTAAATGTATGATCACACAGTGTAAGGAATGTGGGGTAATTCCTCAAACTGGTGTGCAGTGTGGCTGCTTCTGACAATCAGTTTAATTTTGGTTCATTTTTCTTTGCTTTCTGAATTATAAATCTTAGTGATTAAGTTATATATCATATGTCTTACTATAGTATAATAAATATGTATTATAAATGTTACAATAATTTATGTTTTAAGACTGCACGTTGGTGCAGTGGTTAGCACTGTCGCCTCACAGCAAGAAGGTTGCTGGTTCAAATGGGGGCCTTTCTGTGTGGAGTTTGCATGTCCCCCCAAGTATGTGTGGGTTCTCTCTGGGTATTCTGGTTTCCGCCTGCTGTCCAAAGACATGCATGTTAGATTAATTTGGTTACTCCAAATCTTCTCTAAGAGTGAGTGTGAATTGTTGTTTGTCTCTTTGTGTGGCCCTGCGATGGACTGGTGACCTGCCCAGTATGTACCCTGCCTCTCACCCAATGATTGCTGGGATAGGCTCCAGCTTAATTGGAACAAGTGATTGAAAAAATAGATGGATGGATAATTTATGTTTATGCACGATGAAGACTTCCAAGCCATTTATGTTGAATATTTATTAAACATTTGTAGTTTTCATTGTAGACAAAAATCACAACTTGAAGAAGGTCCAGTTCTTAAGAGATTACATTTTAGCAGGACGATATCTAATTACCTTTTTCTAGTATGGGTCTATTCTCTCTTTTTTCTTTTTTTTACTGTTGTTCAACCTCATGGTTGGTGACTCACTTTCTTTTTCTTCTTGGCATTCTCTGCCAACACTGTATTTGTTCTTTTAACCTCTGGCACAAGGCCATGAGGAAAACACTGAGTTTGCTCCAATCTCCATAAGAAATGCTGGTATATCGCCCACCAGTCGTTACATACTATCAAAACAGGCATCCATAAAGCCAACTGGAAATTACATCATTTCCATTGTCCCTATTACAGATTCATCAGAAAGATTTTGATCCATTTCCATTGCTCTTTGAAATCGGGTAGGGGGAGCAGCTCTACAAGTAGTAAAACAATGTGAGTTCCCTGCTGATTGACAGGGACTGAGGTCATGTGATCTTTTAAATTTGTGGGTGGGGCAGACTACTGAGTAACTGTGTACTTGAGTGATTCATTTGTTGACAGGATATAGCAGGAAGGGAAATACTGATGACCATTTATGCAATTAACTTTATATACTCATACAAATGTAGTTTGAATAGACGTCGCACAATAGTGACATGTAGTCTGATCTCTTCAAAGTTTATCTGTTAAGCAGTGACAGGGATGAATCAGTAAACAAATTAAATCAGTTGAGAAATCATGACTCACTAGTCAGTGAAATGATTTTTGACTTTTAAGCTTTTTATTCAGGACTTGCACATCACTTGAGGCAACAAACAGTGAGAACAGACATCAGTGGCTGTGGGTGTGATTATTGTTGAAACCACATTCAAGTGCAAGGAACATGTACTGGGTTCTCTCCTTGCAACACTCTTATTCAGTTTTACTTGTCTAAAAGTTTCTTAAACTCATTTTAAGCTTACACAACCTTAGCATAGTTTCTGAAATAAAAACTTGTGAATGCCAAACTGTTAAACACTGCATCAGATGCTAACAGTTAAAATTAAACCAAACAGAAGTACCTTCTGTCAGTGTTGTACATTTCAGAGCAGCAAACTCTGCATCTACCTTGATGTTACATGACTTATTTATACATAGCATGCATCTGCTTAACATGCTGTTTCTACAGTGTACAGATTTACTATGTCTCACTGGTTTAACAACCCACTGATAATCAAATTTTTCTTTATAATCTTTCACTTATGTTATATACGGTATATAACAATTTGAACTGTAACAATGAGTCTGCAACTATTTTGATATTTTAAACCATTTACAGCTCTTTAAATGATTACCCCCTCTTTGTGACACTTTTGTCCATTTTTCTATATTTTTGTGTTATGGTAGTGGCATTACATTTTTGCAATAACTCTTCTTTTGGACAAAAATTTTTAAAGTCTTTTTTATACTATTGACAAATTCAATACCATCTAGCGACCTTTGTGGGCACGTGTCAATGCACAAAACTGCTATAAAATCATGAAAAAATTATTTCAGTCTAAAAATTTAAATGTACCAGGATTTTCCTGTCTACAATAAGAAACCAGTTGAGTGTAATCAACTGTAAACATTTGTCATATTTGTCACTTCCAAATGAAATACTGATGTTAAAAAATGAACAATTTTAAACTGTAATGACAGTGATGTTAACATATGCAGTTTTATGGAAAGTCACAGGATAGTTTTGACGATAAAGGTCACCAGAAGAAATGTCTGATACTACATACAAATACTACTGACATCAAATCAGTTATGTTGTTAAGTTATGATATATAAACTTGTGAGATTCCATCGGAGGTCAAGCTTTACCTCAAATGCTACTGTATTAAAGTTATTGAGAAAAGAAGAACCTGGGAGAAATATTGAAATTTAGTGAGCACATTTTTAGTAAATGCTTAGAATTTTTTGTATTGGGAAAAAAAACACACCAAACTGGACAGAAAAAACAAAACAAAACAAAACAAACAAAAAAAAAAAAAAAAAAAAAAAAGTCTCTTTGTCACAGAGAAATATTGCATGTGGTGCAAAACCATTTTCCCTGGTATGTCACCCCTATAGTGAAGTATGCATTGTAGAAGATATTGATCCCTTTTGATAAAAAAAACAAAGTTTCTACAGAATTGAGACTGAAAATAAGGTTTGTGACACACCAAACAAGCACTCCACTTTGACCACCAAGTCCACCTTATTCAGTTGTTTGGATCATAAGGCAATAAAACAGAAAAGGTGGTAAATACTTTTCTTAGTTCTGTACTTTAAAGCATTAAACCCTAATGCCACCAACCAGGAAAACATAAAGTAGATAAGTACCAAAGCCTTTAATTATCAATGGGTATAAAACCCATAACTGCAATAATAAATGCTGCCTAAAATGAGTTCAATTAAAAGTAAGGGAAAATACTATGAGCAAGAGACTGTGGAGGAGTGAATTTTTTCTCTCCTTTTCTTTTTCTGATTCTCTTTTTGTTTTTTTGTTTTTTTACAAAGTCCAGAGAATTGTCAAAATGTAATTTAAAGAATAAAAGTGCTCGATGCTACAAAGCACCAGAAACAAACCTGCTGGGGGGGCGAGGAGGAAAAAGCATATACTCATAAATCTCTGTATGTCCATGTCTCTTCAGATTCTATTTCAGTGGACTTTCACACCATCACATAACCCGATATCTTACACTGTGTGCATGTGTGTATACAGGGCATGATAACCTCTGCAGATTTCAGGGTATAACACCTGACACCCTGACAGCATAAACACGCACATACACATGCACATGCACATGCACATGCACATGCTAGTTTTTTTTTTCTTCTTATCCATGTGGGATTGCTCTTTGATGCATTGCATTTCCTAGCTCCTTAGACTAACCTCAGCCATGAGGTTAAAACCTAACCCCATCTAATTCTAACCCTGGCTTTAAAACTACACTACTCACAAAAAGTTAGGGATATTTGGCTTTCAGGTGAAATTTATGGAAAATGCAATATCTTCATGCTACAGTGATATAATATCATAAAAGTAAGACATTTAAGTAGAAGGATGCACTACTGATTTCCTCATCTCAAAAAATTCATTCAACACAAAAGGTAACAACAATGGTAGTTACACCACAACAAAAAATTTGAACGTCTCAATATCTCGTCATGTGCCCTTGAGCATCAATTACAGCTTGACAACGACGTCTCATGCTGTTCACAAGGCAACTTATTGCCTGCTGAGGCATGGCATCCCACTCTTCTTGAAGGGCAGCCCTCAGGTCATTGAGGTTCTGGGGTGCAGGGTTTCGAGCCTCTACACGACGGCTCAGCTGATCCCGCAGGTTTTCAATGGGATTCAGGTCTGGAGAGAGTGCAGGCCATTCCATTTGAGGTACACCAGTCTCCAACAGCCGTTCCCTGATGATGCGGCCTCGATGAGCAGGAGCATTGTCGTCCATGAAGATGAAATTAGGCCTGTGCTGTTCATGTAGGGGCACAATCACTGGATTAATGATGTTATTCAGGTAGTATGGGCTTGTCACTGTCCCATTCACAAAGTGTAGGGCAGTTCTGTACCAAGTGGACACCCCTGCCCACACTGTAACACCGCCACCACCAAAAGCTCGCCTGGTGACAACAGTGGCTGATGCATAGCGCTCTCCCTGACGTCTCCAACATCGTTGCCGGCCATCATTTCTGCTCAGTGTGAATCGACTTTCATCAGAGAACAGCACTGAGGCCCACTGGTTCCTCATCCAGCGTAAATGCTCCCTGGCCCATGCAAGACGATGATGCCTGTGCCTGGTGGTGTGGTCAAGTACCTGTGCAGGTCGTCTAGCACGCAGACCATGCTGATGTAAACGGTTTCGAATGGTCTGACGTGACACTTGGGTGCCTCTCACCTCTCTTAAACGTGCCTGGAGTTGAGTGGCATTCATCATCCGGTTTCTCAGGGCAGTGTTCACAATGTAGCGGTCATCAGCACGGGATGTGGCCAAAGGACGTCCACTTCTAGGCCTTTCTGTGACTCTTCCAGTCTCTCCATATCTCTGTTGCAACCTGCTGATGACACTCTGTGACACTCCAAGCTCAGTGGCCACTTCTGTCTGAGAACGTCCTGTTTGAAGCATCGCAATGGCAAGGGACTGTTGTTCCATTGTTAGGTGTCGTCTTGGTCTCATGATGTCAAAATGTGAACAGCATGATGAGGACAACTGTTTAAACACCAGCTCTAATTGAACCAGGACATTTATTGGTCAATTCAAGGATCACACACTTGCCGTGATTTTTGCCGTTAAGCTCCTTGTTAGAGAACAGCAACTTGTGCAAAATTTATTGAAACATTTAACAGTTGGACATGTGCATTTAAAAGCTTAGAGAAGATCACATTAAGTTCACCTGTACAGGTTTGAATGCATTTTAGGCTTGTTGTGAAATTTCACCCAAAAGCTGAATATCCCTAACTTTTTGTGAGTAGTGTAAGTTTCGACCCATATAAACTCTCGTTAACCAAATTTAGTCTCCCAGTTCAGGGGAAATCTTTCCAAGTTTGTGTGCAATCACATATTCTGTCCCTATCCTGACATATAAGCACACTTACATAAATACAAACACATTTCCAAAAAATGTTGGACTTGATTTCACACAGGACAATCCATGTCAAAGTTTGTCATTAGAGTTCACAAGAACGAATTCACCCTGCACACCTGGCTCAAATGTCTGTTTTGTGGTCCAGTCAGTCTGGATATATCTTTTCATTCTCCACTGTAATATACCCTTTTCTCTGTATATTGACATACCCCCCCCCCCCCCCATCTCCGCTCTTTACTTTTATCATTCTAAGTTTCAATCTGTCAGTCAGACTACCACTCAAATAACTCAGCAAGATTGTTTACTAAATTCTTTGCAGAAATTCTGGGTTATCAGTCTTCATTTGGATTTAAAAAAGTTGTTTCCTAACCTGAAAAACTGGCTCCCAATGGGCACAAAAATATCTCCCAGAGGAAAGGAAAACCAGAAATGAAATGTTTTTTTTTTTTTCCTAGACAAAAGTGAGAGCTGTGTAAAACCAAAATGAGTCAGCAGGTTATTTCTCTACTTTCTAAAGTTTTTTTCATGTAAAATTTAAACACACTGAAAGGTTGTTTTAGGTGTCATGAGCTCTTATTAAGCTCTCAAATAATTCTCAGATTCCCTTAACTTTTGCAACTCCTTAGACCCAATGCATAGAAATCTATTCTTTAATAATTTAGAGTACATATTTTTCATGAAATGATGAAATGTCTGTTTTTGAATTGGGTATCTGTCTGAAATGGTGGTCTGCAGCAGTGGAACACCACAAGGGACTGTATTTGCACCATTTCTCTGTACACCTCAGACTTCCAATACTACTATGAACTGTCAACTGCAGAAATCCTCTGACACAGCAGCTGTAGGGTGTATCAGTGATGGACAAGAGGCTAATACAGATAACTTGTCGGTCAATTTCTTATATGGTGCAGTAACAATCATCTCATGTTGACAACAAATGAGATGATTGACTTCAGGAGGAATATGAATAAAAACACTGTCTAAATCCCGGGAGAAAAGGTGGAGATGGAGGAATACAAGTACATTGGAGTTCAGAAATTACAGATTAAAAGTAACAGAGGCCATTCACATGAAAGGACAGAACAGAGTAATTAAGGAAGCTTAGATTATTCAGTGTCTACACCAACTGCAATAAGCAACGGTGAGGACCCAGAAATTCAGCCGCTCACACATAAACAACACACAACAACAGTAGTTTGAAAGAAAAACAGATTTTGTTGTGGAGGATAGCAAGTGGAGAACTCTGGAGTTCAGACTTGATCCTGAGTAGAACTGAGAGAGTCCAGAGTCCAGTAACATGAAACAGAAACAGACGAATACACAGGCATGCAGAATGCAGGTACTGAACAGAATCAGATGGCAAGGGTCGGTGGTCCAGAAACAAAACCTGGGTCGGTATCCGATGTCCATCATGTCCATGTCTATCATGGGTAGGCAACCTTGAACAAACTATAGAAAGAGCACAAAAATAAAGTTTAGCAAAAAAAAACCTGTTGATCATGTGGCAGAGAGGAAAAGACTGGAGAGAGCTTAAAGTGGAACTATTATGTGCATTTCAGGCTAGTTTATTTTTATTTCTGAGCCCAGAAGGGCTGGGATTGATCGAGTTATTGTCACAAATTGCTTTATTTACTTCAGACCGACCCTCTCCGTAGGCTGTCAGATCAGCCTGTGGGCAAAACGAGTGGATTAAGACTCTTCCGCATTAAGCCCCGCCTCCCGCCAGATATAAGTTGCTGATTGGTCAGCTGCTACTGCACTACATCGGGAGCGTGCACCGCAACTGCTTTCGCCATCATTGTAACATATCTCATAAACAGAAGGATTAGGCTAATATGAACTCAATTAAAAAACAACATACAATGTCAACACATAGCATACAGCTCTACATGTTGGAACCTGAATCAGACCCTGAAAACGAAGTGGAAAACAGCAACCCACAGCAACGAATGCAGCAGGATGTCTCTCTTTGGTAAACTCACCAGCCATCGTTGGAAATAACTTTATCCGACATTTTCCACCCGCCTGATGTATTTGTACATGCCCTTGTTAACCAGTAGAAGGTGACCAATCACCGAACCTTATACCCAGGGATGTCACAAGGATTTCGAAGTAGAAGAGACTATGTAAAACGACGCGTTTTTCGTCGCCATGGAAACCGAACGGAGAGAGTGCTGGAACTCAAACTCAAATATGCGTTTAGGTGATAAAAAACAGTGCCGTTCACATGTCTGATGAGGATTAAACACTGTAACACTGTAGAAAGCTCAGAAAACTCGAAATACCATAATAGGACCTCTTTAAGTCAGGGGTGCCCGAGTTGGTCCTTGCCACTGTCCTTCCAGGTTTCCATGTACCCCTGTTCCAACACACCTGATCTCCATTAAATGGATCCAACAGCAAATGAAGTTATTTAGGTATGTTGGAACAGGGATGCATGGAAAACCTGCAGGATTGTGGCCTTTTAAGACCGGAGCCGGACACCCCTGGCTAAAGTTAAGGTGTGAGCAGGTGAAACTAGAAAGCAATTAGGTAAACCCAGGTGGGCTGAATTAGAGTGATGAGCACAGACCTGGCAGAGGAGGAATGGGAGTCATGACACCACCGTGTTGAATGTCTTCTTTAAGTGTGTCGTGAAAAGTGCAACCAGCTTTGTAGCCATCTGCTAGGGGAGCGACATCAGAGCCAGAGACTCAACAAACGATCAAGAAGGCTAATGTGCTATCGGAAGAACTCTGGAGCTGATTGTCCAAAACCCAACGAACGCAGAAATACACAGTAAAAACACAATAAAGTGTGTTTAGTGTGAGTCTTTGTCAAGTCCATTGAACCCAGAACAATCAGCAATATTCTTATTGATTAATGTTTTTATTTTGATTAAAAAACTAACTGCTGAATTAAATTAACTAGTTTTCATTTTTATTCAATTTAATATGAATGGCATGTATAGGCCAGAGGTGGACAAATTAATGATGGAATGAAGCATAAAAGGAAACCAAAGCTGTGCTGTCTATTATCGATACACAGATTCACTCTATTTTGCAATTGAAATAAGTTTAAAGAAATTTCAAAAAGTGACAGTGATTTTCTACTTAAGATAAATATTAAGATTCTATGAATACCAAACAAATACATTTAAACGAACAAATGAAAAGATCAATATGAACATGAATCTGGGAAGCAAGACTGGAATCCACTCAGAGGCAGGGGAGGACTGTGTTTACTCATTCCATCTTAACGAAGTTCAGATGGTGGACATACTGCAGTGTTTGAACTGAAAGTGTCAGAAGCAAAAGGTATCCAGGAGTCTGTCAGTATGATTCTCGGTGAGTAGTTAATTTTTACTTCATACCTTGTGCTTTTGAAAGTTTGGATGTTGAGCATTTTAACTTTAATTATTTACAGGATTGGTGAAAAAGTGAGGGGATGGAAATAATTGTCACTCAAACAAATAAGACAATAGAAACAAAAAACTTCTGAAATTGGAGCAAGTTTCTGAATAATTTGTGTTTGAGCTGGACAGGCTTTATTATCATTCATATATGTACAAGTGTATACAGAAGGAAATGTAATTTAATTGACTCAGTAGTGCTAAAAACATACAAAATATGCCAATACATAGTAAAAATAAATAAATAAAATGGAATAAAATAATGTATAATATAAGATACAGTGCAAATGTAATGTACTGTGCGATACTAAAATGTGAAAAATATAAAAGTCAGGAAATGCGGTATATGTTAGATTTACAGTTCAGCAGTCTGATGGCCTGGAGGACAAAGCTATTATGGAGCCTGGTGGTCCTAGACCGAATGCTGCAGAGCCTCTTACCAGAGGCCAGAAGTCCATGATGGGGGTAAGAGGGCTGTCTGCTGATATTTTCAGCTCAAGATAAGCAGCGCTTCCGTGCTATGGCCTGGATGGAGGGGAGAGAAGTTAGGGCTTTTTGTAATATTAATATATTAAAAACATAGATATTTTATCATTTATAAATTTATGACACGTTTACAGTATTTTTTATCAAAGTATAAACAGGATATTAAATCTCAACTCAAAGACCATACTTCATATGAAAGTCATTGGTTCAGATATATGACCAAGAAACTGTTCATGCATTTTGCAGTAAATATACCTGGAAGAACTCGGTTATCAGTATTTTATTTAAGTATTCAGTATTTTATTTAAAGTAAATGAGTTTCACCACTATTGTGCTGAATCGGTATGATCACATTTTTCTCGAATAATAAAGACATTCTCAGATAACTATTATTTTTTTCCAGCACTGTTTCCATTTACATGGCAATCAAAATCTGATATCTGGGGGTAATCAGATAATTGTAATAATCTGATATATGTCTACATAGACATCTGAAATCCGATATTCCAAATATCAGAAATGCTGCAATAAAACAAACACTTGGAGCAGAAAAATGTTAAACATATTAAATGTTCCGATGAAAACTGTTTCATACAGTAAGGCTGCTCTAAATGTTCTTGAAGTTCAAATAACATGTTGATGTTAATAAAAACTTACAAACAAAAATGCATCCATTTTAAAAATGACTAAGAATGGACGACAGTGATGGTTAATTGAATGATTCAGCTTGTTTAAATGTGCATGTTCCCCTGAGGGGCATGATCCTGGTTTAGCACTGGAGCAGGATAAATACTCTGACTGCTTCTCACTCATTCTCCATGTCCCAGAATGAGAAAATGTTTTCTGATGTGTTGCTGACATGTTCTCAGTCTGCGGATGAAAGTGTGATCACTTGTGTGTTCATACACATGTTCATGTGGTATCAGGAAATAAATTCTGCTGTGGTCTCAAAGAGCAGTTATGAAATACTTTCATGCAAAGCAGATAAATACTTGTGATAAGATAAAATTTTTTTACCTGACCTTGTAGGCAATGAGTACTTGCATGGTGACGTCACTTCCTGACATACAATTAGGTAACAGAAGGGAAGGAACTACTGGATTTTACATTTAAGGAAACTACAGTTATATAAGTTTAGTGAAAAAAGCCCCTTAAACCCCCCTTAAGCTCCTACTTAAAGCCCCTTAAACATCTTCAAATCTTAATTTTTTTTTTCTTCTTTTTCTAAACTAAATTCTGTTTCACCGTAGCTTCATACAGATTCAGCTACAGTCTCTTAAGTGATGGTTTCTAAACAGTTGGCGAGGAAAGGGAACAGCAGTTTTGCAGTGTGTGAGGGGAACTAATTTGTAATTATTCCTTTTGTGTTCATTTTTGCAGCTGACATCATGTGATGAAAGACATTGACTGGATGGACACGAGCTGAAAAAACCAGTGTTAAAAAGTGCCTGGATGAACAGGTACCACATGAGGGCTAAAATGGACTTGACATTCTTTAGTGTGGCACACTTGATGAATGGATTTGTGAAGGCTGTAAGTTGTTGGTTGTTTGGCATTGCAAATCACTGTGAAGTCTTACTGTGAAAACCTAAACTCAGCTGATCAGCAGCTTAACTAACAGTGGGCAGACCTTATCACATTTTAAACACCATCTGCTTTTGCTGTGGTCCCTGTGCCTGAGCAATTCATTCATTCAAATAGTAAGGAAAGGACTTTCTTTCCTGAACACCCGCTCATGAAACACATTGATCTGCAGCTCATTAATTCTTTTCCTAATTGGCAGCAGGGTGAACCAGTCAGATCCTTTAAGAACATTTTGGCATAATCAAAACCCTTTTGATTGTGTTATATGTCAGTGGATGTGGATACCTGTCAGAACCAAGGAAAGGGAAAAGAGGAAGCACAGAGAATTAAAAAAAAAAGAATAAAAATGTTCTCAAATCTCCAGATATGACTGGCATGTTTGCCACAGCAGGACCTTCATCAGCTGTTAGAGATGATGAAGCTGCAGTAAGCTGAACGAAAGAATAATTGAAGAAGAATTGATTGAAGAATCATTGAAGTTCTGTTCTAAATAAAAAGAACCATTAAACCCAATCTAAGCCATATGAGTACAGAGTCGCACAATAATATTAACATATTGCAATTTCACAAACATCAAGGGAACCACCTGCTTTAAGGGGAAAAATAATCTGATTTGTATCCTCAAACAGGAGGAGGAGATCCTGGTGAAGACCCAGGACACCCTGGAGGGATTATATCTCTCAGCTGGCCTGGGAATGCCTTGGGGTTCCCCCCTGCAGAGTTGGCAAATGTGGCTTTAGGCTGCTTCCCCCGCAACCCATCCCCGGATAAGCAGCAGAAGATGGATGAATCCCCCCAAAAAAACTGTCTCAAGACACTTTTTCAACAAATTCTTCATATGAAGTGACCTTGAGTCTTACATAGAAAACATGCAAACCGCTGTCAGTTACCATATCCCAGATATTTATTACCATAATTTCCAGGCTATAAGCCATTACTTCTTTCCCATGATTTGAATCCTGTGGCTTAAACAATGATGAGGCTTGTAGACTTTTACTGGCTACCAAGTTATTCTGCACTTCATGCACACACCTTCAACACAGAAAACACACAAAGAAATGCATATGATTCAGCCTTCAGGTTAAAGGCGATTAATGTGGCTGTTGAAGAAGGAAACCGAGCTGCTGCACACTTGATGAAGGTGTGGTTTATATCAGGCGTGCTCTATAACTCAAAAATTACAGTAAACACTTGCAGAAAATCAAAAGTAAACAAGAAATATGGGAAATTTAGTAGGAAAATGTGTTTAAACTTTTGACTGGTACTGTACGTATCCATTTACGTATCAATTTTCTTTAGTTCCAATAGGGGCACGCTCAGAACAAAGTGCTGAGGCTTGTGTTATGTCATAAATGCATTTTAATAAATAGAAAAAATGTCTCACAAATAAGATGAATTAATCTGCCATGTCGAATATTTCAATTCAAATTTGAATATGTATTTTTTTTTATCAGAATCTAGTCTAAGGTGGTCTAGGTTCCCAAGAAAAACTTGTTCTTAACACATATGGTAAATCTCAGTATTGCAAATTTACATGTGCTGACAACACTGTAGACAAGTTCTTTCTGACATTTGTCATGTGGAAACCAACCAGGCAGAGGATGAGACATGTCAGCCCATTTTCCACCTCTGGAGTCTCAAAAATGCAGCAGTTGAGTTGGCGAGGACTGAACAGAGAGTGCTCTGGTCATCGCCGTGAGGACATTGGACCACATATGTAACCACAGTGGATCAGTTGACGCACGTTGTTTACCATTTTCATGCATGCTGTAGACATTTTGGAACTAAAAAAAACACCATATTTATTTGTACAAAGAAGTATTAACTTAATTTGTAACAAGACTGTGCATATTTTGCTTTTATTCAGTGAAAAATATTTGAAGAAAGAGGAGCAGAGAAAAAGGAGCAACAGGACAAAAGAGAGCAGTCAAGCTGAGGACAACTGGAGACTCAGGAGAAATTGGCTTGACAGCAATCCTGACTTTTACATCCTTTCGTCCAGATCCACAGAAATACACAGAAAGAAAGCAAAAGAGAAAATTCTTCTCTCATGCTGCCAGGCAGCAGTGTGGCCAAAATGATCATCATGGACAAATCCCTAAAAAAGATGCCAAAATCTACTGCCATTTTCTATTTCAGGCAATTGACCAATACAAGTGCATAATACATAAAATTTCAGAGTTTCCCCATGATATCATCTTGGCAGTGTGACCATTTTGATGTGATACTAAAACTCTCCATTGAAAACAAATAAAAATGAAATTCAGTGACAGCATTCCGTGTGGGGATAAAGTCCTCCTGTTAAATCGACAACTTGCTGCCAAAGACTAAACCTTGAGCAGCGAGAGCTCTAATCTGTGATGTTATCAAGGGACAAATGCTGGAGTTCCTTTCCTGATAATGAGTTACAGACTGCCTCACTCTTGTTTACGGTTTTTCACAGTCACTTAAAGCCTCTCAAGACTATATGATACGAGCCTGATAATGGCCTGAACTGATAGACCTGAGGGAATATCAGCGTCATGGCTGAGGACTTCTTTTTATATTCTGTGATGTGTCATATTCTGTGACACATTAGAGGACAGCCAAAGGTGCCTGTTGGGCATATATAAATATACAGTTTATGCCCCATTAGTTTATTCATCTTCTACTTTACACTGGGCATTTTCTGGTAACAAGTTTGATTGTGACACTTTAAGCTCAGTGATGCTGATCACAGTGCTGCAGGCTTTACAAACTAGTGATACTGTGTAATTTGCACAACCTTCACATCTACTGAACTATTTTTTTTTTTTTTTTTTTTACTTTTGTCTGTGAAGTACCATCCGTTAACCAATTACTTTTTAATTTAGCTCATAAACAATTCCATAAAACAATTGCTCTTCTCAGCCAGTGTTGACAATGATGAGTTAAAGACAATAGTGAAGAGCAGTTATTGTAATGATCCAGTTACTGTAATGTTCATTTAGACACAAAGTTTGAAACAGAAAAAGTCTTCATTTTAACTTTTGATGTAGAATACAGTGGAATAAAACAAGACACAGTTTATGTTACCAGATGGAGGATCAAAGTCTTTATTTACTTCTTATAAACTCCAAACCTGTCAGGGCTGTCTTCACTTCCATTGTTGCCACAGAAAGGGATGAAATGTTCTGTTCTGTGAACTAAAACTAACTTGTGGGTAGCTGTTCAGTGTCATTTGTCTGGTCCTGTGGTTTTGTTACATAAATCAGACCCAGTAGTATCTCTGGAGCTGTTTGTTCTTTTTCTCCATACATTTGTTTCACCTTCTCTGTCTCTTGATCTCCATGTCATCTCTATTTCTTGAATAATAGAACTCTAAATGAGGGTCTGAGGGTCAGATTTCCAGTCAAATCCCTTTCCTCCTCAACAGAAGTGAAGTCAGCTTTAAGCTCTTAACTTAACAGGACTACCAAGTGTTTATTAACAAATCAGAGAGTGTGTACAATGTTAATAATAACCACATTGTGGCTGTTAACTACATGGTATGATGCTGGACTGGACACATTGGGGAAAAAGTAAATAAAAAATCTCTGCAAAGGACTTTCTTTTCTTTTCTTTCTTTCTTTTTTGTGATTAGTGTACCTTTCCACAGACTTGACTTGCTGTGCAAGTGGAAATTGTAATAGAAACATATAGCTCCAAGTAATAGGCAAAGTTCTCCATGTGCATATCTGCAATAAGTGTCCAGGTAGTCCACACAGTTGAACCATATAAGGGACACCAACAGAAGGTCTGAAGGATTTTACAACTAGAACTGCAAAGCCATTTAATGACTACAACTTATTATAATCTTAGAATAAAAAATTCATTATCAAACATATCCTGTGCAGTAAACCCTAACTAAAGTCATGCAAAAGGTGATCCTGCTCTGATTCTCGTCAACAGCCGAATTTTATACAAGGTGCTATAAATATGCGGATAATTTTGATAGACTGGAAGAGTGTAACAACCATCCAGCTAACTAATAATAAAAGCAAGCACCAGTTTCTCAATAGTATCCTGAGACAGAAGCAAATTCACCCTGGCAATATTTTTCAGATGATTAAAAAGAAGATTCATTCACTTTCTAGATGTAGGCAGTATAGTTTAAATTAGAGTCTATGATCATCACACAACTGTTGTAGCAGATGGTTTGTTGTACAGAACCATCTGGGAAATCATCTGTGGAAACTGCATGGGAAAGGGCAGGTACCTCCAAGAAATATTTAGCAGCAAACACAAAGAAGCTTCTCCCACAATGTAATTTGAGACATTATTCAGACAGATCATCATAATGAAAGCTGATTAAATTCTTGTCCGACCCTCTTAGAAGGAGAGCAAAAACATATTTACAACTGAGAAATCTGTGTTGATCTTGCTTTTTATAACTTAAAAACTAGGTTTGACAAAGGCTAATCACATTGTAGCCGCAGTTTAACAGCTTCCTCCAATGCAAATCGATGTCTTTGCTTCATTTGAATACGTGGCTTTACAGATGAATTTCCCCTTTTGTGTGATGTTTGTTAACTTATACAGGCCTCCTAAATACTATGCAATGTTTTTTTTTTTTTTTTTTTTTTTTTTGACTGGTGTCAATAATCTTTGAGGATTTACCTGTATAAGTATTGTTGGTGATTTCAAGATTCATGCTGATAATGCCCAAGGCAGAGGGACCATTGAGTTGCACTTTGTTCTTGATAACTTTGGTCTTACTCAGCATATGAAAGAAAAAAAAACTCATTGTCATTGTACATTGTCTGGGTCTAGACACCTCTAAAGATCTGAATGTTTCCAAAGAAGTGTTGATGGAATTTGCTCTGTCTGATTATTCTTTTGTCTTTGAAAGTGCTGTAAATGTTGCCAAGAATGGCCTAACAGTGGCTGTATTACATTAAGAATCCTAAAGAATCCTATATTGAGGATTACTGAGCTGACGTTTCAGTCCAAGCATTTAGCTTTAGCAGACCAGACTACTGTCATACTGTCCTTACAGGTCTTTGTAAGAAGACCACCAAATGAAATTAGATTAAGTAGAGGAGACAGAAAACACAGAGGACACAATAGAGCATGGAGGACAGAGTCACAAAAATGACAGCACAGAGGCACTAATCATGGCAGCACAGGAGCAGGCCCTGAGCACCAGAGCGATCAAGGCCCAGATCTACCATACAAAGCAGGATCCCAGGTGCATACTATGCAAAGGAGTCCCTGAAACATTCCAGCACCTCGCAGCAGGGTGAAAGATACTGGCAGGCAAAGAATACATGGAGCGCCATGACCAAGTAGCCGGCTTAGTGTACAGGAACATCTCTGCAGAATATGGAATGGAGACCTCTATGTCCGAGTTGAAAACTCCCCACAAGGTGGTGGAGAATGAGAGGGCTAAGATCCTCTGGGACTTAGACAGATAAAATGATGGTGGCCAACCAACTGGACATAGTGATCATGGATAAGCAGCAGAGAAAAGCTGCAATGATCAATGTAACCATCCCCAATGATGGAAATATCGGGAAAAAGGAGCATGAGAAACTGGAGAAGTACCAAGGCCTCAAGGAAGAACAGAAGAAGGCCTGGAGGGTGAAAGCAACAGCAGGTTACTCTGGCTTTCTGTCTTTTTGTTTCAACAGACAGAAGACTCTTTTAAGATACTGGTTTAAATAAGCGTAAAGACCATCTGTCTTTTAAAATGTACACATGCTCTGAAAAGCTTTAACAGGAGTTAAAAATGTAGGTCAGCTCATGATTAATAAAACTGTGAATTATATTAAAGTTATGTTTTGCCATAGACAAGTGCAGACTTTAATCCATGCACATGCTGCCATTTACCTGTGTCTGGAAAGTATTGTCACTCTCACTTGGCCATTTAAGCTGTTGTGTTGATGTGAAGATTATTCTGACCAAATGCCATTCCATAATCCTGTCTACTGAGAACAAGACGAGAAATTTGAAACTTTGAATAGGAGTGACTCATGTTGTTTATGATGCTGAGAGACTTAAAAAAAAAAGTGGGACAGACAGTGTTGTGTATGTACAGTGATCGATCTAGTCCATATTTAGCAGGAAAACTAGTTTGCGACTTTAACCATACAGCTCTCATGACGAACAAAAACAGCATGAAGCATGAATCGGAACAGATGCACTGCTGGAATTGCAGAAATGCCATCAGCATTTCAAAGGCAAGAATTGTCTAATTGGTATGCAAAAGAGACTGAAATGATAATAACATTCGACACAGCCTATTGCATTGTAAAGGAAGAAATGGCATTCTCTGTATTCATTGATCATGTTGAACACTTTAAAATAAAATAGAGTTAAATGTATCTGATTTTCAGCATCAACACAGCATGTGTGTAGTTCACTGGCAATGACACTGATGTGTCAACCAATTAGCTTCAGAATTCAAAGCAGTACATTTGTCTATTACAAATACATGACTCTTAAGTACTTTGTCAAATGTGTTGTCTGAAAGTGCAGTTTTATATACACATAAATATTTATATATATATATATATATATATATATATATATATATATATATATATATATATATATATATATATATATATATATATATATAGATAGATAGATAAAATACATGTTGTCATACAAATCACAAAATAATGTTTGCTTAATACGTTAGACAGTTTAAGAACAAACATGTGAATTATAATGAAGTGAAGAAAAATATATCCCATTGACCTGTTTTTCAATGCGGAATGTGAATGTAATTGTTTCAAGAAAGATGAAAAATGCATTTTAAATGCGATAAAATAATCATTTGATCAGGAGAAATGAACATGATGTAAACAGGATGAAAAGTTACAACACGTGAGGTTGGTTGCCATTCAAACGTGTTCTAATGTTTTTCTTTGTATGAATAGATCCTGAATATCAAACTCACAAGATTTTTTTGAACAAAAATGCTCAGTAATAAGCCTCTAACATTGTGCCTCAATATACATCTCATGTTTATTACCAAATTTGAATTAGATCTGTTTCTTTCTGCTTATTTAGGGTCAAGTCATGGGGGCAGCTGCCTAAGAATGGTCAGCCAGACTTGCCTCTCCCCAGTTCCCCAGCCCACTTCTTCCAGCTTATTCAGGGGTGTGCCAAAGTGTTCCAAGGCCATCCAAGAGACATAGTCCTTACAGTGCATCCTGGGTCTTCCCCGGGTTTCCTGTGAGATGGCTGTGCCCATAAAACATCCTCAGGGAAACATCCAGTAGTCATCCTACCCAGATGTCTGAACCACCTCATCTGGCTTCTCTCAATGCAGAAGAGCCGCAGCTCTATTCTGAGTCCCCCTATCACTAAGGGAGACTTCGACTACACTCTTTTGGAAACTCATTTTGCCCACTTGTATTTGCAATCTCTGTCTTTTGGTCACCAGCCATAACTCATGACCCTAGCTGAAGGTAGAAACAGAAATGTAGAGCTTCATTTTCAGCTCCTTCATCACAAAGAAAGGCTGATGCAAAAACTGTATCACTGTAGACACAATGATCAGCCTGTCTCGCCTGACCCTGAGAGGACATTCCACCCTTTTCTGCCTGAGGACCACTGAGGCTGGAGTTTGATCCTCCTGTAGCTAAAGGACACCCTTTTGTCCCCTCCTTCTTGAATAGGGGGACTATCACCCAAATCTGCCAGAGGCACTGCCCCTGATGTCCATGGAATGTTGCTTTAGTGTCTCAACCAAAACATCTGGAGCTTTAAAGATTCTGGGGCAGGACTCATCCACCCTTTTGTGCGCTGTTACCTCAGCAACCTCAGCCCTGCAGATAGGAGAGCCTCATTGGAACACATGTTGATGAGATTGAAGAAGTCTTCAAATTATTTCTTCCATCAATCCAAAACATCCCATATTCCACTTAACTTGTTGATACCCATCAGTTGCTTCCAGAGTCCCACCGGCAAAACGGGAGTCTTTTGTAGAATTTCTTTTTGGATAATTAAAAATAATCTGAACATTTTCTCTTTTTGTTTTATGGGGTTGTTGTGTACAGATTACAAATATTTGTGCAAAAACCAAAGAGCTTAATTGCTTTATATTCCCGCTGTAAAATACAGAATTTCGTTATGAGTCAGAGGAGTGACTCGTGGCACCTGTTAGTGAACGAACCATCTCTCCACCCAGAGGGGTGATGTCAGTCATGAACTGCACAGATAAGCTTTCGGTTGAAAAAAAAAAATCATGGAGGTAAACCACAATAGTAAAACACAACAGGAATTATTGTATCAAAAACTTTATTTTCAAATAATGTCTCCAAAATATCTGATAGATAAACTGTGAGTCTCTTTGACAACAGATTGTGAGGCTGCATTCACATATTGTTATTTAACTCTTTATAGCACTGTTATGTTTCCTCCCCGCGGATCTTAAAGATGGTTTTTATATTACTTTAAAACATTTAGGACCAGTGTAGTTTTACCAGCTGAAAGAAAACAAAAATAAAAAAAATTAATAAACAAAATAAAGTTGCCAATTTGCTAATCCTACTAACATTTCAAATTTACCACTGTTTAATGCTTTAATACAATTCTCTGCAGATAACGTCAAAACAAGGTGTCGGGTTTCTCGTGTTGATAGGAGATCAGATTTGACAATGTAAAGGGGTCAAGAAGTTTTTGCACCTGTAAAAGTCATCTCCTTCTCAGTCATAAACATTAGGACCAGTCACACAAGGCTGCTTTTACAAAAGAACATCTATTCAATGAAGGCTTATTTTTTTTTAACTTGCACATGTTTGTGACATTATGAACATCTGGTGTTTATTTTTTTTTTTCTCAGTGTACAAGTGTGACTCTAAAGTCTTAAAAATGTGTAAATATCGAAATGTGAAGACATACCAATTCATGAGCAACTCAGCTGCCACGCAGACGGTTTTATGTGTCATTACAGTGGCGCGTATAATTTGCAGTGACTCCCTAAAAGCTTTAATGCTTTAAAAAAAAAATTATGCTGTTTCGCAAGCTGCCAAGAAAGGAGTGTTTTGGATGACTTGGAGACAAGCAGGAGAAATGTACCTCCAGGTCCCATGAAAATTCTTTGTTCTTGTGTAAAAGCAGTTGTTATGGACAACTTTATATGACGAGTTGATATTTGATACTCAGTTTGAACCATATAGCTTTACATGATGTGTAACAGTAAAAACATTGACTTGAATGAGGAAGATTTTCTTTTACCTACATCATTAATAATAAAAAGTACAGCATATGTTTAATAATAATTTTTCTTTTCTTTCTTTCTTTTTTTCTTTCTTATTTATTTATTTTTTTTTACAAATCTCGCCATAAAAAATAGATTTCTGTACAAAAATGTTATCTTTTCTTTGCACCTACTTCAAGTTCAGCAGCACATGATGGTGGTGAGAGATGATTGATGAAAGGTATGATGCTTACAAAAAAACAAACAAAAAAACCAAAACAAATGCTGATAGAAACTTCTATTTAAGAACCATTTGTCAACTTATGTTTGTGCTAAATGGGACAGCAAAACATATATTTCAATACGCACTGAAGAGGGAAGTAGGGATGCTGTCAACCTTTGGCCAATAACAGATTGATTTCTGTTTTTTTTTTTTTTTCTCAAAGATCTAAACCTGCATGAGAAGCTTGTTCTGTCTACGCCGTTGAAATGAAACCACGTCATTACAAGACCTGGTAAAATGCACTGTTCCTTTGTAAAATATACCCAGTTTTTACTTTTTATTTTACTTTCATAGGAAATATAATGTCATTATCTTCATCTTTGCAGATAATATCCTCCAACACTGACCCATAATGTGTCATATGAGTTTTCTAAACCTTTTGTTCTTGCGTGGCCTGCTGATAACAACACTTTCATTCAGTGTTGTATGTGTGTGTGTGTGTGTGTGTGTGGGTGTGTGTGGATGTGTGTGTGTGTAAATACCTTGTAGTCAGCTGCTTCCTATTTAGACTAAACCAAATGAGTACACATATGCACAAGATGTCCCAAAAAATGTCTGTAGTGAAGATACTTCAAAATTTTAAAGCATCATAAAGACAAGAAATGACTAATTTAACTGAATATGGCATCTTTTTTTTTTTTTTTTTCAAAAGTATAATTCATACTAGTCTGCTTTAAACGTCTCTTCAAAGTTACAGAACACTCATATCAACAGATAAAAAAATCATCATAAATGTGGTAATGTTGGATCTGTTTTGATTTATTTGGAATAGATTGCTGCTCAATCAGAGCTTGAGTATAAATAGTCTGTAAATACATCATGCTTCAATGTTCTGAAACAGCGACATGAAAACAAATCTGCTCATTTTTTTCCTTTATTTTTCTGGACGATGAAACAATGGAGAAACTCTCTATCTCTTGAAGTTTAATCTTGACAACATGGTGATCTTTTTCATGAAGTTACTTCGGACTTTCTGTTAAAATGGATATATTTAGGCTGAAATAATGATACCACACCTTGCACATATGAATATACAGGAAAAGCTGTCAGAAAAAATGGTTATTAAAAGAAACAGACATCAAATTGGCAGATAACGTCTGTCGCTGCGCAACTGGCTTACTGAGGAAAACATTGAAGGGTTAGTGGGTGAAAATCTGTGCTGGCACAGAAAATATTAAGCTCACCATGCGTCTATGTACGCCTAAATAAATGTTATGAAAATGTTCCCATTCTGCTGTAAACTTGATTTCTGAACGAAGACCTGAAATCCAAGCTTTATGGCATTGTTTTGTTGTGAATATGAATTTTCTCTTTCATGCACACAAGGAGAATCAGATTCTCATCTATAATTAATAAAAACTAGACCCATCCATGGAAGCATCATACCCTCTAATTTTTAATCATTATTATGGGCTCTTGACTCCATAGGAAATTTTAGCTCAAGTAATTAAATCAATTAAATGAGAGGAACTCTTGTAATGATAAAAAAAAGAAAATAGAGCAGGCTCGTTATAATGTGAGCAGACACTGCTGTTGTTTGCAGATGTCTGTTTTATTCCTGTGTGGAGATTATGAATATGTTGTCATTTGACTTGTGAAAAATATTGCAACTGTTGGAGTCATCTTTGCATATTTTTACTTCCTGTGCATTGCACTGCTATCACTCTGACACTGTAAATAACGGGCTGACAATGGCTGTTAAAAAGCCAACGATTTCCAGCAGATGTGCTTTCAAACATAATCACTATTGTTTGAGGACATTTCATTTACAGCGTTCTGGTCTGGTGTTGAGTCATTTTTGACTAAATGAGCTGAAAATGAAAACAGACCCTGCTATTTTCCTGTTCATTCATTCTTGCTTATCTCAAAACAGGTGAGCTCTTAGGAAAATCCTATAATTTTACTTTATCTAGTCTGGTTGGAATATGACAAATGGTTCTTGGAAAAAAATCCTCATTTTGTCTGTTTTGTCTTATATGACCCAACTCTTGTGAATCTCTGCTCACTATCATGTTGTACGAGTAAATGAAGGGAATATGATTTAACGTTATTGTGGTAGTTATATGGAGTGAGGCTGGATGACTGAAAATGTGGAAAACAAATAAAGTTCTCATTTGGACAGTACAAATAATGCTGGATGTGTAAAGTTAATGCCAAAATGTTATGAAGGAAGCGAGAAACAGGCCTGAAGACACTGAAAGACACACACTGAAAGCGGTTACATCTGTGATCTACACCAAGTGCAGCATCTTTTGAAAAAAATAATATCTTGAGTAGACGCTGCACGAAATAACAAGCTTGGTAAGTGATCTGAAACAAATTAATTGTTTCTGGTCCTGCAGACTCATGGGTATTAAAGTGACATTTTGACTTGAAATTAGTGGACTACATTGCACTTGCAAAGCTTGTGTATTTGTGCAGTGATGATCCAGCATTGATAAGCAGGCTTTGACTTACTGCACATGAGGTATTTTTCAAACAATACGGGGCAGGGGAGGGACTCAAGGGACAAAATTCATTGACGGCTATAATTGTGCATGTTGTCTTCATGTTGTCTGTATCTGCTTGTCTTATGTCTTAAGCAACCACTTCTCAAACAGAGCGCAATTACAATGTACTCTTTAAAAAAGTGTGTTTGGGCAACTTTCTGTGCATCGGTTACGTAAAGTGTTGAGATGATGCACAATAAGGGCAGAAATGAACATTTCTTACACATCTTTTAAAAGAGCTTTGAGAAATCATCACAAGTTGTTTCTGAAAACTAATTTTGTTTGCTTCTACCAGTTATCTGCTCAAATTTGAGCCCATGTTATGAACGAAAAGCTCTGCTTATTTTTTCTACATGCTATGCAAGAGAAACAATAAGGGCTTTTACAAATTGATAAAAAAAAAAAGGCAGATCTCTATGTGACAACATATTCTTTCTTGTCCGATGGTCCACAGGTGAAC
The DNA here is from genome assembly GCF_933228915.1 of Telmatherina bonti. Taxonomy (NCBI): domain Eukaryota; kingdom Metazoa; phylum Chordata; class Actinopteri; order Atheriniformes; family Telmatherinidae; genus Telmatherina; species Telmatherina bonti. The sequence goes on along the minus strand of NC_136619.1, from coordinate 21,694,603 downwards.
AGTACCCATACTTTCTGGTCAGCTAGCATGTTGTCATGGCAACAAAATAAACAACAGTATAACATGTGGTCTCACTCGCTAACAGGGAGCAAGAAATATAAATGTGTATATACAAACTCTCTGTAACCCTGTATTTAGTCATTTTGTCATCTTTTTAAAGATAGAAGTTTTTTTTTTAATAAAATGTTCTCTTTTCATGACTCATTTGTAATTCAAACCCATGTCAGACCCAAAAAAATTAATTCTTTTCTTTCCATAACCCAGTCAAAGAAAAAGAAAGAAAGAAAAAAAAACACTAGTGCAAAATTTGTGCGGTTTATATAAAGTTTATATTTTGGGGTCCCCAGCAGCAGTGGTTTGGGAAGTCCCAACAAGCCACTGGCTTTTTAAACGCAGGAGTCTGTTCATCAATATCTTCACTGAAGAAAAATGCCAGCAGAGACTTCAAGACAGTCATTTGCCTCTGTTTCCACAGCAACAAGTCCTTGCATCACTTCTCAAGTGAAAGAAGTGACTGACTGTACTTTTGTCTGTGTCCATTTGTTCAATTTCTGTCAGTCAGCCAGTCTGCTAAAAAGTTCAGCTATCTCTGATTTTGCGGCTAGGGAGTACACTGTGGAAAAAGAATCAGTCATCTCTTGACTGATAGTCCGGACCAGAATAACAAGAAGACAAATCATTTCCTGGATTTGGCCACAGCTGATTGCAGCAGTCGATGATCCTGACAGCTTATTGCCTCCAGGCTTCCACTTGTTCAGCCACCAAGCACAGAATTGTGGCTAGTCCAGGAACAAGAATCTTTGATTATGTTTGACAGGCCTCAGGAAAAAGTGAAAAATACTTTATTTATCCCAGAGGTAAATTAAAATTACAAACCAGCCTCTTGTGTTTACCATAGGGCAACCCAAATATTTAGTTTGTGGATCAGCACAGTCTGCCTTCTGCTACAGTAGAATACTGTATAGGACAGCTTTAAGAGTAAAATACCTTTATCATTTATTTGGAAATGTCAAAAATTCATCTAAAACAATTTCACCTGTGGTTCTATGGACCTAAACCTAGGGGAAATATGTTGGCAAGAGCTTGATTTGCTATGTTTCAGCCTATTTAGTTGCAATGTCCTGTGAGTTGTTCTAAAAGTCAAAATAGTGGTAAAATTAAAGGAAAATACAAGAACCCATTTGAAAATCAATTCACTGACAACTAAACTTACCTAACTCTGTGATTGTCCTGCTATATTAAAACTAATCCAGCTCTCTAAGTAGGCTAAAACATTTCAAACTAACTGCAGTTTCCATTTTACCCCAAGCTGGTTTAGCATTACATCAATATCAGTTTTTTCTTTTCATTAAAGGAATTGATTTGGCTGATCTTATCGCAGCACCGACTGCATTTAATTGTCTATTCACAGTAGTCTGTAGAACAGATTCATCCAAAAGCCGCTCTATAAATGGCCTTTGCGCCTGAAAGTTTAGTTTACAGGTTTGGAAGTCCAGTGGAAGGATTTTAGTCCAGCACCCGTTTTGTCTTATCTTTACATATAGAAAATGTCTAATGTCTGGAAAGACAAAGTGGTGGAATAGTCTGTGCTTACCCTGTGGGTAAAACCTTACCTTGGTTGAACCCATAACTGGTCTGGGGAGATAGTAAGCCCATAACACAGTGCAAATTTGGCAGCATGGTATGGGTTTAGATTGGGATAAATAACTCACATTGAAAGAGTAGTGACAGGACATACCACACTACCCATACAGAGCCCTTTCCATGAGGAGGTCAGGTTAAATTTCTTTAAGAATTTGACAAAAACTAGATGAGCATGCATTTGAAGGGGGTGCACATAATTATATATTCTCTTTGCCTCTACTTGTTTGAATTATAACAGTGTTTAAGAACTCCTGCCCAAGCACTGATTTTTTTCAAACCAAGTGACCTCGAATTGTTTTATTAATGCCATTGTCTACCCTGGTGTTTACTGATTTCAACTTACTATGCCTGTTTGACTGTCAATCATGAAGGGATTAGTGCCATTGTTCAGGTAGGAGGTGGAGCTGCATTATTGTGCAGATTATGCTGACAGGGGACTAGCATGTTGCACAAAAGCTGCCCATGATGACATGTTCAAGTTTGTCCTTTCTCTTTTGTTTGGTTATACCAAACTGGAGACTGTAACTCTAAGGTTAGCTTGAATCACTTGTAAAGGTAGTGGCACTTTTGGTGGACTAAACCACAGTGCAGACTGTGTTTAGTGTGGTATCAAATCGAACTGCTTTAGCCTCAGTGGGCTTCATGTTGGTATCATACATTGGGTTTTCAAATGATGCCTGACCATTGGAGCTCTCATGGCCAACGTAGCCATTGAACTGGACCTTTGGACGTGTCCTGAAAAAGAGAAAGAAACAACACAGAATTAAAGGAACAATCTTTATTTCACAATGAAGAGCGGTATTAGATGCTTAGAAAAGGATAACACTGTAAAACCACAAATGCACAGGCCACTGAAACATAAAATGACAAGAAAACCACATAATTACTTTAAATGTTTTTAATAAGTTTGGTTGTTTTTAATTTTCTGATTCCTTGTATCAACTGTGTATAGTGAAGAAGATAGAGTTATTTTCTCCTGAGTTCTTCAGTGCCATGTAAAAATGTCACCTTCATGTTAGCATAAAAATATCTTGAAGTGGATTGAACATGATCTGATCAAAGAACATGCAGATAAAAATGAGATTGTCTTTATAGTTAACATTAGTACTATTGCCCTTCTTTGTTAAATTGTTAAAGAGGGGCAAGATGCAAAAATCTGAGAGGTTTGTTGTCACAGACAGCATCTACAAAGGTCATAGACTTCCATCACTTTAAAATGTCTATAGTGTATTTACCATCATTGTTAATCAAATAAGACAAAAGAGATGTTTAGTATACAAAGACCTTTAAGCGGATTAATGGGTTCTGAAATGGTGGCGCATTGTTCTATTAAGCAGCAACACCAGCATAAATATAACCTTCATAGAAGAATCACCAGGAGAGAACCTTTAAACTTTGTGACCATAAAACTCACTGAAGTTTGCAAATATATGTGTTAATTATCCTGATCAGTGTCAGATATAAATACTGTGATGATTGCAGAAAATATATTGTTAATGCCATAAAAAGTACAGAGATGGATTTATCATACTTTGGATTTATCTCAAACCAGTGGCATTAGAAATATTTTGCCGGAAGAGAAAATAAATCAATTACTGTACTTAATAATTAAATCAGTTTGTGTTTCAATTTTTATATGAGGCCTTTGTAATCATATAAGAATAACCACAGCCATTCATCTTCTGAATAGCTTAGTCCAGGGGAGCCCAGCTCTCACTATATATATTTTATAAATGGATTTTTGTTTCATATTGCTGTAAAACTAAATATATTACTTGCTATTAAGAAATACCAAAAACTTGACTCACATGCAACATTGTCATTACATTTTAAATTTAAGGTACAAAATCCAGAAAAAAATATGGTAGGAGTGGGGCTATAGATTGTGAATGATTGCTTCAGATGTCTAGCTGCCCACCTACCATCAGCTGCTCTGTGTCTGTGTGCCTACATGATTGTTTTTCAGCGGATCTGTAAATTTGTGTTTATAGTCTCATCATCAAATTAACATTTTGCAAAAAATTTCCAGCATGCATTGGAATGGATACAGCATGAAATATTACTACCCATCCTGTCTTTCTGTGTCTTTTTGTAGTAGATTACACTTTGGAATAATCAGTTTTTATAATCTAGTTAGATATAATCACTGAGTTCTTAAACCCTCTGGAACTATTTGCAGGGAGGAATGCTGCTACTGCTGTTGGATTCTAACCTCATTATGAGTGTATAGATGTGTGTGAGTATATGTGTGTAAGCACTGGTAGAAATCCAACCCCGGGGAACCACTAAGCCTACCCTACATGTTCAACCCATTACTTTACAAAACTGCACAGACCAACACACAGCACAGACCTCCCTGCACGGCAAAGTTTTAAATCACTGCATTGGTATTGGCTGTAGGTGAAGTGGTTTAATTTATTAGTAGGATGAAAAATTGTACACATAACTGGTTTGACATTATCATAGACACATGAAAGACACAAAAAAAGCTGCAATGCCCACAACATACACATATACACTAACAGTCAAAAGTTTGGACACACTTTCCCATTGGATTTAATAGAAAAGTGTGTCGAAACATTTGACTGACACTGTAGTTTCAAGTTTTAGTTTAAGATGTTACTTTACTTTTGCATGAAAGACATCACTTTCAGATCTGCTGGCGTGACATTGTAATTATCAATAAGTTTAACCACAGCACAACTGTCATACTTTGCTAATACTATGAACTGTGGATCTGAGTAGTGTTAAATGTAAAATATGTGACAGTCAACACTTGGATCTTAAAAAGGAACACCATTAGCCACCAAACAACAAACATTCAGAGATGCTGTCATTAGAAAGCTTTTTTTTAACCCAAAAAAACAATGACATTTGAGCCATGCTTAGATGTCTGGCATGGAACAAATTTAACTCCTCTGGAAAAAAGAGACAGGGAAATTTTGACTGTTTAGACATCTGACTTGGTCCAGACTTAGACCAACGTTAGTCTGAGCTGGCATGGCTCATGACTTTCTGGCAACATTTGAACAGTGTGTTTTCAACTGTTGCAAGTACCACACCAACTTCTCTGTATGACTGCATGCACTCCTACTTAAATAAAGTTGAATTATCCTTTTAAAACACAAATGCTGTCTTTGGAGAATTTTCTGATCATTACAAAAACCCTACCTAAACAATAAGCTGGTCAAAGGATGAAGTTCACACCAGTGATGTTGAAATATGAAAGCAGCTCACTATGCAGGGGTGGGTTAAACCCAAAATCCAGTGTCCAGAGATTACACACTGACTAAGCACTAAAAATGAGCCAGAGGACTAGTAAGCATCTGAACCACTATCCAAAATGTAATGTCTGAGCTCCATGAATACATCAATAAGATGGTGCCTGGGGATATGCACTTAGTGAATATCTCAGGCAGTGGAAACTAGAGGAGGAGTTGGAGAATCCATCATAGGAGGAAAATATACTGAATGGGAAGGACTACCGATAGATAACTAAAGTGGTGGAAATGAGCCATTCCTAATGAGGGCTGAAGTGAAGAAGAGCACAAAGGCGCTAATCACGGCAGCACAGGAGCAAGCCTCGAGCACCAGAGCAATATAGCCCCAGATCTACCACACAAGGCAGGATCTAGAGTGCAGCCTGTAGAAAGATGCCCCTAAACGCTCCAGCACCTAACAGCAGGGTGTAAGATATTGGCAGGGGAAAAAAAACATGAAAGACCATGACCAAGTAGCCAACATAGTGTAGGGAAAAATCTGTTCAGAATTTGGATTGGAGACCCCATGTTGCGTTAGGAAACATCTCCCAAGATGGTGAAGAATGAAAGGGCTAAGATCCAGTGGGACTTCCATGTACCAACTGACAAAATGATAATGGCCAACCAACTGGAAATAGTGATCATGGATAAGCAGCAGAGGAGATTTTAGTTCTTTTGTATCTGAGAGGAATGAACTTTATTTTCTTAGATTACGCTAGGATATGGCAGTGAAACTGGTCTGATAAACACTAACAATGAGTTTCACAAAACCTTTTTTTCTCTTTGTCACTACAGACGTAGTCTAAAAATGGGATGGTAAGACTACAGACAATCATGTAAAAATTGTCAGGGCTGGTCATATCAAACATGCCCTGGAAGGGTCTGGAGGCGGTGGACATGCAGCAAATAGCCTATATTTTGTTTTTGATGTCCTCTTCCGACATGAAAGGGCATTGCTATGAAAGTTGAGCAACTTTTCTATACTTCCATGTTTTCTCTGGGTTAATGGAGGGTTGTGACATTCCATGTCTTTCTCTGCTTGATAGTTAACTGTTTCAGGGTGTATCTCCTCTCTCACAGTCGATTCAAAGATAGACTCTTCCCAACTGCAACCCTGTGTTGGATTATGCAGGTACGAACAGTGGATGGGTCTTTTTTATACGAACACCTTCTCTATGTTGTAATAAAGATGTTTTTACACCTTTCACTTTTCAACCAAATCACAATGTTGATTAGACATTAAACAAAATCTTTTTTTTTTCAGCGTCTTCCAACAGCCTTGTGCTGGGTGGGTATAAATGTTGTAGTTTCAATCATCTGATTTATAGGGAGTTAAAGATTTTTTATGATGGCATCATGCTGACAGAGAGATGACAATGAGATCAAAGACAAAATAAAATGCCCTTAGAACAGCGTAACATGACTGCTGTTTTGACACAGTAGGGCTGCACTGAGTTGAAAACATTGAAATTATCTGGTATTTATTTTTACAAATATCATTCAGATTACCATTAGCTGATCTGAGTCCCCATGTTCTGTTTATTCTAAACTGATTTACCCACTAGCTTTAATTTGAGGTCATTACTATTATTAATTACTGTTATTATCGTTATAATGATTATTATTATGGTAATTGTGCAGCCATACTACACAGCAAACTAAAAAACAAGAGATGAGAAGTTTGACGGAGGATGTGGCGGCGGGCGGTGGTCTGGTTGCTGTTTGAACCAGACGGATGACAGGTGCCAGTCTTACCTGCCGCCAGGCCCCCAGGTGTCTTTTGGTCTCTCATTGTCATCTGTGTCAGCAGACAATGCCCTGCATACAACCATTAGCTTTAATGTACATCAACTAGCATTGCACACCGCTACAGAACGGCAATCAGTATGTAGAAACAAAAATATAGAATAATTAGAAGACCAACAAATTAGTTGTTAAAATGAGAAGTGTGCTCACTGAAGTGTTGATGATTGAGCAAACCAGGTCTGAATTTCCCCACACTTTGGATTTAACTTGCTCATGTGAAAGTGTGGTGCATAACACAGCATGTTGATAATCGTGGAACAGAGAATATTTCCTTCTGGATTAAGACTGTTTCTTTAAAACAACAAGACTTTCTTCATATAGAGAACTCTAAAACAGCACTGTAAGAACTGACAACCCAATAGATGAATGTGTGTATTGTCTATTGTTAGATGAATGACTATCATTTATCATGGCTTTAAAAAACTTTTAAGTGCTGAAGTGCAGAAGTCTGTAAAGCCGTCGCTGTAGAATCTCAAACAAACATTATGATTGCTTTTTATCCTCAGCATAGCTCTAAATTATCTGCCATCTAAGGGCAGTGTAAGTCTTTTGTTCACTTTCTAGGCACAATAATTGATATTTAAGGTCAATCAGATTTGACCTTTTTGATGCGCTCAAAGCTTTACAACTATAATTGCATCTTTTAAATGTCTCTTAATCCGCCTTTCTTAAAATGCATCAAACAGCCACTTTGTAAACTCACTGGTTTTTCTTTTTTCATATGATTAGTAGACAGAAACTAGACATGTCTAGTTTTGTTGCCAACCATCTGAATGTTAGAGATTCCTTCCAGTCAAAAGAATTTGCACTATAGACCTAAAGGTAGATAGAGGTTTACATCAAGATACACAGTGGATAAGACTGACCATAATGTGGATAACACTGCTTTTAAAAAGGTAGTTAAAGTTGTGCACACAGCAAGCACACAGCATTGTGGTGTAGTGGTTAGTGCTGTGGTCTCACAGCAAGAAGTGTACTGGTTTGAGCCTTGGTGGGGGGAACAGTGGCCTTTCTATGTGGAGTCTGCATGTTCTCCCTGTGAATGTATGAGTTCTCTCTGGGTACCCCAGCTTCCTTCCACCCACAAGGCATGCACATTAGTTCATTTCTATGGTTATCACTTGTTACTTTTTATCACACTTTGGATAAAGAATCTGCCCAATGACACTAGAATAAAACATTGCTTTGTTTTTTTAGTCAGTTTACTTCTACAATAGTAAAAGCTAGTGTTTAATAATTTTATGAAAACAACATTATTACAACATAACAAACCATGTTTAAAGTGTATTTTTTATTTTTCAATTATTTCTTCATTGTTTACAGAGGTAAAGTGCAAATGGCTGTTTTGTATTCTACACTGCTGATTGTGTTTTTCCTCTCTGATGGATTGACTTTGAGAGTAAAGCTTACCTGTGCTTATAGAGGTAGAAAGCAAATCCAGAGAGAATGAGGGCGAAGAAAGGGACTAAAATGGCTGCTGCCACGGAGCTGCTGTTTGTGTATGGGTTTGATGGGTCCATTGCCATGGTTACTGGACCTAAAGTTGGAAACAGATATACCAACATATGCATAAACCAATACATCCTTTCTTGCTTAAGATTTGGTTATTTCCTAAGATTGTGTGTGTCCTTCTCTGCCTTTGTGTTCTGACATACATGTGTTTTACAGTTTACTGCTATCATTCCACAGGTAAATTCCCCAAAAATAGTTTTTGGGACATTTTATTATCTTGTCATTGTTGCAACCAGTGTGTGGCTAAGAATTTAACCTACCTTGTCTTGTCAGATGGAACTTTCCAAAATCTTTACTGTGAATGTGACCCTGGTAGACAAATGTCTTCTGGTCGGACTCTGCAGTAACCTAAAAGGAAAAAGTATCAGGAGATAAGAATTAGCTTATCTTAAATCAATCACAATTCACAATTGAGCATTTGATTTAAGATTTCAAGATGATTTAGAATATGATGATTTGGAGCATTTGGAATAACATTTGGAATAACAGCGGTAGAATGTATTAAGCTCTCTGGCAATCAGGGATTATGCCTAGTAAGGTTTACATTGCTGTGGATTTGGTAGATATATGAATGTGTAATCAATTTTTTTTTTTTAATTTTAATTTTTTTTATCTGTAAATGTATTATTCTTTTCAGTATAGTCACCAGTACAGTAGAAGTAATTTATTTTTTCATGTGTTAATGTCTTTTTTTTTTTTTATTATTAATATAACTGATATAATATAATTGAATCTAATGCACAACCCAATGTTTTGCTGTAATTTATGATAATAAAATTATTTTACATGCACAAACTTGCTATTATTTCATAACACATATTGTGATGTGTTGACAGCTGTTGTGTGTATTGTTATGTGTACTGCCCACACAGGTGGAACCATTTTTATGTTAAAGCACTTACAGAAAGCTATTCCAGGCTGAACAAATGTTAAATGGAAAACAAAATAAAAAATAAAAAAATCGACAGAGTAAAAAACAAGAAGTGTGTAGGTTTTTAAAAAAAAATTTATATATAATACTAAATGTATTGATTGCCTTGATTCAAAATCCATTTTTTTGTGTACGAAGGCACATTTAATCATTATTTGCTGTCTGTGGTATGGGCAAGCAGGCAGCAAGCAACAAGTAAAAGAAGCTTTCAGACAACTAGGACTTCCACTGAGACGTGTACCACTGAACAATGCTCATTTTCATGTTGAGAAATTAAATGAATTTTACTATAGGTATGTCAGCTAAAATAAATATCCTCTTTGTTTTTGCTCTGGCAGAATATTCTTAGGAATTAGTTAGTGAATCCCTGTACATTTCAACACTAGGAATTTGCACCCTAAAATAAGAGAGCAGATAGAGATTCATAAATAGAGTACACTGACAGTACAAAGGGAAAGTATTCGATCATTGTCTATAACTGTAAGGGTCAGAAAATATTTAGCTATTATATCCCTGTTCTGTAAATACAAAATAGGCCAAATTCTATAACATGTTTTGTGAGCAAGCACAAAACAGCTGAAGTCTGTAAACAAGTCTATTTGATCTGAACAAACCTGATGGGATGTGGACATTTACATAACACCCAATATTGACCTTCTGCAGTTAACATTTAATTGCAATGAGCCTTGTGGACTCATACACAGTCAGTGACTCGCTAAGTGAAAGAACGACAACAAAAAGCCCCAACTGCTGTTGAAGAGATATCTTACAGCTAAATCACTAACTTGTTTTTTTTTTTCAGTTTTGGATTTATTTTTTCATTCTTATCTTTTTTAATGAAATGAATAAGCATTTAAACCTTATAAACGCTACATGCTGCATCCCGAACTTTCTTTCATTTATATTTCATTTCATTAAGAATTATTGAATACAGAATACAATACAATGGGGAAATTTCAAACAGGTTAAAAAATTGACTCATCTGTCATAAAGAATCATCTCATGGGGTCTAACCAAGAGTCATTGTGCAGCATCACAACCTTAAACATACAGCCAGAATCATGAGAAACAATTCTCAGCAGCACAAAGGACTACAACATATGTAAAGCTATAGAAGCTACTTTTCCCGATCTCAACATCATGGAGTCTCACAGGGCTTATGTCAAAAAGATGGAACACCTCAGATCCACAAAAGTATTATGGAAGTTCTTTAAGCTTCTTAAAAAAAAGAAAAGAAAAAAAAAAACCTGCCAAGTACCTCAAAAAACTGTACCCAGGAAAGCATGTGCTGTTTTAAAGGTGAGGTGTGATGATATCAAATGTTAACTTGACTTTGTATTCCCCTTTTTTCTTTTCCCAATGTAGTTTTTAAAATGTTGTCTCTAGCAGCATCGCATTACTTTAAATATTTAAAAATTTTTCATAGTATTACTGCTTGAGAAATCCCGTGCCCTGCTGTGTGCAATGGATAGAAAATATATCTGATGACAGACGGTCATTAGATACAACATGCAGGAGATGCATCTGCTTCCTTTAACGCTTAGTTAACCCTTCAATGTTTTCAACTTAGCTAATTATACACCATATAAACCTGACTCACCAACAGAAAGTACAACCTCAATTACCAAACTTTGGATAAAGTGTGCAATGTAAAACAAAAACAATCCCATAAACCTATATTTTATTTACAACAGAAAAAAAAAAACCACACCACAGACATTTTACTATTTCATGGAAAATATTAGCTTGGACTGAATTTTATGGCAGCAACACATCTACATATAAATATAAGCAGGGGCTCACTAATCTGATCTAATCTCACTAATCACTAATCTGTAACAAGCTGTCACTAAAAAATGTGGAGGCATTTTAAAGTAAAATTTTATTCAATGTAAAATTGTTGAGGCTTTAAAAAAAAATTACCATCTGCAGTTTCTACTATCAAAAAAATTCAAAGAATTGGGAAGAATATGTGTGCTTGGGACAACACTGAAACCCAAAACTTGATGCTGATGATCTACCCTCATACGGCACTGCATTAGAGGCAAACATGATAATCTACTGGAAATAACCAGATTGACTCAGGAACACTTCCAGAAATCTAATGTCTGTGAACACAGTTTGCCATGCAATCCACACATGTAGGTTAAAGCTTCATCATGCAAAGAAGATGCCATATGTGAACATGAAACAAGGAGCGCTGTTCTCTTCTGTGGGCCGAACCACATTTAAAATGCTCTGAGGCAAGTGTGTTCTATAGTCAGATTAATTAAGATTTTGACGTTCTATCTGGATACTAAGGATCACGTGTCCTGTAGTCTAAAATGAAAACAGATAATCAAGCGTGTTTTCAGCAGACAGCTGAAAAGCCTGCAGCTCGGTTAGTGCCTATGGAGTAGGCACCTTGCCCATATTAATAACTGTAACCACATTTCATTGTAAAATTAAGTTATGACATCACTAGTCTGAGCAAGGGATGGTTCCTTTAAGTGATTTCTGAAGTTGATTTATCAGACCGTTTAAATCGATTAGTCAGTTAGTCATGCGTCATCTTTAATGCGTAATCTCTACCCTCTAAGACACAGGTGTCAAACTCCAGTCCTCGAGGGCCGGTACCCAGCAGGTTTTTGTTGTCTCCATGCTCCAACACTCCTGACGGAAACTCATAAATAGGTTGACAAGAAGCTGCTGAATCCATATGATTTGAATCAGCTGTGTTTGTCGAGGGAAACAACAAAAACCTGACGCATACTGGTCCTCGAGGACTGGAGTTTGACACCCCTGCTCTAAGATATTTTGAGTGTTTAGGGACCTTTAATACACAATAATCCCACTGTGTTTAGATACAACAAAACCAGTCAATTTCCTTGTTTTTCCATTTAGTCATTTTGCTCCTAAAGTACTTTTTTTTTTTTTTTTTTTTTGATGGTTTAGTAAGAGAATCCTCATTGTGTTGGTAGAACCATGGAGAACTAGTCCTCTTCCACATAATGTGCATGTGATTTTGCCCTCCAGTTTAGTGGACTAATGCTGTGCTACTTTGGCCTGTTGCTTTTGCAGTTGGTGCTAATTCTTGCAAAATCAACATGAAACATTGATTCCAGATCTTTGTGTTCTGAAACAAAACTTTCCTTTTGCCAAACATGAAAATGAACACATTGACAAAAATAGTCAGTGTCAATGTGTTACTCCAACTAATCAACCAATCGATTAGTCATGTAGTTTAAGTTTTATTGGGAATCAAGAGGGGATTATGAGATTTGCAAATTACTGCATTTTGTTGTTATTGACATTTAGCACAGTGTCCCATTTCTTTTTTATTTTTACAAACTTCTGCCATTGCATGCAAGCTTTAGGTAAGATGGTACTCCAATGTTACTTCATTGTTTGATAATTAATTAAGTTAATCATTTCCCAGTAACTCAGCAATTTTCTGCTATATAACTGTCCTCAAACATCTTAAAATGCTTGATAATAAGAATTTTTACTTACATATCCATCCATGGCCCAATTGTCATTTTTAAACTTGCTGTAGTAATGTTCAGTTGGCCCCTTCACTTGGTAGACTTTCAGTAGCAGCTGGTTTTCCTCCGACTTATATGTACCTAGTAAGATAAAGACATAGCTTTAACATTAAACACACAGAAAAAAAACTAAATCTGGCATGTAATTAACTTCTAATTTGTTTTGGAATTTGCCCAGGTAGACAAAAAGGCTGAGGCACAGTCTGACAAGCAAGATGGCTGGCAAACTAAGTGGTTGTGTGACAGAGAAAAGGAGATACTTTGATGTTTTTGAATTATCATACTATCTTTCATTCCAGAAGCTTGTGACACATTACTTGGGAAAAAGTGACATTTACCCTTCAGCTACATTTCTCCATTTGGTTAAATACACAGCATACTTTAAGAACCTGCTGCTTTTCAGTGTGACAACTCCTTGTAAGAGACACACAACAAATTTAAAGTGACATGATATTACCTGTTGAAAGTGTATTTAAATGTGTAGCATAGCATTTTTACATCTTGACAGGAACTTGTAGACGATTAAAACAGTTATGGTAATGTGGACAGGAAAGAAAGTATGCAGTACATCTTTGTATTTATTAGAACAAAACAAAATTCAACTGGCCCAGACCATGTCTTAGAATTTAATGAATAGATCTCAACCAAAGAACTCACACAAGCTTGTAAAACCGCATTTAGTGAAAAAACTTGAGAAATATTTCAGTTTGATGTTGCTTCAGTTTCTTCAAGTTTTTACAAAAGTTAAATGTCCCTTCACAACATTTCAATTAGGCAGAGATCTGCACTTTGACTGGACCATACAAATACCTTGACTTTTTCAGACAATCTGTTTTTCAGACAATATTTGTTGCCTTGTGCAGGATTGTTGTCCTGTAGTATGACCCATTTTCATCAAAGCTTTTCCTGCCATGATGGTTTCATGTTTGAATTAAAGAATACTTTGGTATACAGAACATTTCAGAGGTCTTTTATACCCTTTCTGAAGTCAAATTCATATCATTCTAAGCCTTTTCAAGATGAATGTTCTAGATTTTCTGGCTCCTAAAAGTGTTGGAAAATTGTACTAATAAATATTAACTTAGCACTTGTTTAGAAATTATACCTTGCTTTTGGGTTTTATCAAACATGATGTAATGCCTCGTGGCCAAACATCTTCACCTTGGTCTCAGACATTGCTCCAAACGTTTTGTCGTTGGTTATTTACAATTTTAGAAGTCTAAGCAATCTTTGCTTAGCCTGGCAAAACTCCAAAATAAGTAATAAGTTTCAGCCTTTCTGGAATTAGATCATCACAAACTTTAACATTCAACATGCTACCTGTTGCCTGTAGTGTTTGATTGTGGCTTTCAGTTTTAGATATTGTCTTTGCGCATTGCACTGATCTTGGAATAAAGTTGCTTAGATGTACTGAAAAGACTCACAAATCTTCAATATTGTTTAATTTGAATGTTCTTTCTCTCTGTAGAACAATATAAAGCATAATTAACTTCCATCTTCAAGGTATTTTAGCTTATAATGGTTTGTTAACTCCTAGATGTTCTTGGCTCATTTGGTAAAAAGGCTAAATGTTTTCATGATATTTATTTCAGAATTGTTTATTGATCTAATCTTTTATTATTAATTTAATGTTTCTCATTAACATTCATACACCTTCTAGTTAGTTTTGTTTTACTTTACTCAGTAAATGAAGCCGTCATACTATAACGTATCCCATGATGAATTAAAAAAAATTAATGGAATTCATTCATTCATTTTCCGAACCGCTTATTCCAATTCAGGGTCGTGGGGAAGCTGGAGCCTATCCCAGCCGGCTTTGGGTGACAGGCAGGGTACACCCTGGACAGCTTGCCAGTCCATCGCAGGGCCACACACAGAGAGATGAACAACCACACTCATGCTCACTCCTAGGGGCAATTTAGAGTGACCAATTAACCTATCATGCATGTCTTTGGATGGTGGGAGGAAGCCGGAGTACCCGGAGAGAACCCACGCATACACGGGGAGAACATGCAAACTCCACACAGGAAGGCCACTGACCAAACCAGCCAAGGATTGAACCAGCAACCTTCTTGCTGTGAGGCCACAGTGCTAACCACTGCGCCACCGTGCAGCCCTAATGGAACTCAATACATTACAAATTTGTTTAATCCACATGCATTTGTGCTTTTTTTTTTTATCCACGGAAAGTGTCAACGTTTATAGATATTATCTGCAATTTAAGAGTTTGCACGACTCTACACACAGATTGGTGATATCTTTCTGACAAGTGAGAATTAAAGCTGGATATTTTATTAACATGCTGCGTAGCCGTGTGTTTACACTCACAATGCTCACATCTGTACCATTTACACTGCATTTAAAATCTGCAAAAGCTGGTATGTGATTACTTGTATTTTACTTTAAAAAGTCTGTTAGATTTCTTTTTCTGTACTATATAAAACAAAAGCCTTTTTCACAAATCTGTCTTGTTAAAATACCTCATAAATTTAATTACATGTATCTTGTAATGTTATAATTGGCTTTTATATCTGTAAGAGAATGAAACTGACTTAAGAAAACTGGTTTATTGGCTGTTTAGTCACAGTATGAGGACACACACACACACACACACACACACACACTGTGTCCTTGTGTGTGTATTACGGTGTGAAAAAGAACACAGGAGTGTTTTTAAATTGTGAAATGATCAATTTTGGTGTCTGAAGGCTTGCTTTATTTTAACCTGCATGACTTTTATTATGTAAAGCATTTTGTGTTGCCTCTGGCATAAAAAATGCTAATGAAATAGTGTGATTTGATTTGATTTGCACACACAAACCTATACCTGACAATCTGATTGACACTCCGCTGGTCTCCAGTAATGTGATGTTGACACGACCACTGGTAGCATTGAACCCATTAACTGTAAACGTAGTGGCCTGTCTCTTTCCTAAATACTCGTAGAAACCGCTCCACTCTGAATTTGGAGAAAAGACGTCCACTGGAACTGCCACAAAGACAAAGAAACAATCATATAAAGAATGTAAAGCTACATAGGCATACATTGTTATGTACAGTATGACTGTGTGTTTTTTGCGAATCGGCAGGAGAAAGGTTGTCGGCTGACATTTGCCCAGATACACATTAAAGGTCATGAAAAGGGATGATTGCCACAAAAAACTTAGGATGATGACTACCCTCATGTGTTTGGTAAAAAACATACAAAACAACCAGCTGTGATGCCCTCAGAGTTGATAAGGTCAGTCTGATTCCACTTTCACTCAGCTATATGACTCATTTCAAATACCCGCTGTTGCATTCTTGGAGAAATACAACTTCTGTCATTTCCCTGGTGTTAGTTTTCTATCTCTGGCTCATTAACTGAATATATTGATTATATAATATATAATATCTTTTTCTGAAACTTACAAGGTAATTTAATTGTATTACACCTGAATGTTTCCATTAATTTACTTACTTTATCTGAAACTGCTTACAGTCTGCAAACAGGACAGTTTTTATCATCCAATAAAGACCGTTCAACCAAATAGTGACCCATAAACATTAACTGCAAAGTCCTATCTCATTATTCATTCCTGTCTGGGAAATACATGTTGACAGCTCTGTATATCAGAAAAACTATATAATGAAAACAATTTAAATTGGGGCATAAACAGGTTGTAATGAAATGATCAATCCTCTGTTTACTGTTCATCTGTTGTGTGTAAATTTATATTTTTGCATGTGTTGATGTTTGTCATGCATACCACGAATCTTGTTCTTCTGGACATCTGACTCTCCTCTATCTTTGGGATTCACTTTCACCCCAACTGAAACATAAAACAAGTATGAAGTCTAGTTCAGCTTACTTGGTATTTAAATATATTACAGATGGTACATTTAATACAAGGATGGTAGGAATCCTAAAACACAGCTGGTAGCCTGACAGGATATAAACCTTCTGGTTTCGTTATCATGCATCACAACATCTGAACCTGAAGAGCGCCATTAGTATGTGATTAAACGATAGAATAACTAATCTAGTAGTCATTTCCCCAAGGCTGAAGGGGGCTGAAACAACATCATGGTGATAATCTGCATGTACTAACACAAATCACAGGTGATTAGAAGGTTGCGTTGTAATTTCAGGTAGAAAGATTAGACTCTTTTACACACTATGCATGATCTTAGTACCTTTACACAGTGGTGGTTTCCCTGACCACCTCCCATCACTTTTACAGGTTCTGTGCTCTGATCCTCCAGCCAAATAGAACCCCTCTTGACAGGTGTATATCAGAGTATAACCCAAAGTAGGCAGGTCCATAGATCGAACATCTACGTTACTGGGAGTCTCTGGCTGTCTGCATGAATGAGCTGAGTGATGGGGAACAAAACAGCAATGCATCAATGATTAACATCATGTTAATGTCAAATTGTACGTTATTTTTTAATATTTGTTGACTAAAACATAGTTGCACCAAGGTTGATCACTTACCAATGCACTCAGGTTGAGTTCCACTCCAGGTTAGATTTTCTAGGCATATTCTTGTTGTTGAACCAAGGATGTGGTAGTTTTTTCGGCACTTGAAGGAAATTTTACTGCCAACCTACATTTCAATAAAGAATAAAAACATAATTCGAATGAACCCAGTATCCTCTTCACACCTGCTACAATCATAAATAATAGATAATCATCGATTTAAGGCATCATCAGGAGTTTATCCCTACCAGCATATTGACACTAACAGCATACAGACAGCATTCATCTCTTATGCTCATCCAATTTAAATATGTGTACATATCTTTTTTTTTTTACTGAGATAGTCTTCAATGCTCTGTTCCCTTGTTTTCACATGTGAATGCATTTTTGTCACTTTCTGCTGCTCTCTGTCTTTATGATTTAGAGCACATCACTTATGTCATGCTGTAGTATATAGAGATGAAGTAAATCAACAACTAAAAGCTGTTGTATTTCATGTGAATAAAGATATAGCTTTAACTGACAGAAAATCCTACTGTGATAATATGTATCAGTTACTTTAAGAATCAGTCACATAAATTACCACCATATCTCTTTTAATCATATTTAATTATATTTAATTATATATATATATATATATATATATGGTTGAATTTTTGTACATGTTTGTGACAATGTTTACTTCTTGCAACACTGCAACTATTCACTTTTTTTGCAGGCTTTGACACATGTTCATAACGCTCAATTGGCAGAGCGCAGTTGCTAGTTAAAGGATGAAGGCTGAAATATGATCATTTTTTTAAAATCGCTTCATCAGGTTTAATGCTTTAAACTTTTCATAAAATACTTTACAAATTGAGACACCATCTGAATAATCTAATATCTGCACGCCAACAAAAAAGATGACTGAAAGTCATTTTAAAAAGTTTAATTCTAAAAGTTTAATTAGCAGAAAATAAATTAAAACCTACAAAGAAGTATTTCCTTAGCTGTTGTTGTAATATGTTTTTTTTTTTTTTTTTCTAAAAAATGTAATAAATTTGTATTCCAAGCTATTTTCAAAATATTCTTATACAGTCAACTGACATTTCTCACCTGAAAGCCCTGGGCCATGACTGGGATACCATAGGCAGGAGTTCCTGGATCACGACAGCTGTTAAAAGCTGGGTCTACACACACAGACACACACAGACACACATCAACATTAAGATTTCCACTTTTCAGTTTTCTCTATTCTTCATTTTGACTGAGACTAAATTCAGTATGTCAATAATGATCTAATTTCAGCCTTTAGTGTTGTTAAAAGGAAGGTGATGTAACAGTAGTAAACATGCCAATTTCCCAGCTTTTTTTGCAACATGTTGCAGGCATCATCAAAATGAGTGAATCTTTGCAAAAAGACAATGTTTCAGTTTAAACATCAATAGCTTGTCTTTGTAATGTGTTTTATTAAAAATAAGTTCAAATAGATTTGAAAATTATTGCTTTCTGTTTTATTTATGTTTGATACTATGTTCTAACTTATTTGCATTGGGGTTGCAGTAAAAGTATTTATTGCACACATATGATTCCATGAGTAAAATTACTGCAAAGATAAAGTAATCCAAACATTTGAATGGAAACAAATACAAACCAAATATCGACTAGCACGATGTGGTACGGAACATTAATGACAAGGGTGTAGAGAAGTAACATGCTGAGTATTAAAAGTTTATTTGCAGCAAAGGAAATGCTTGTTTAATAAAATCAGCAAATGTGAACGAGCATTTTGCTAACACTCATAATGGTTTTTCAATTACAAACAGGTTTTCTTTGGAAATGATGGCGATTTCTCCCGGCGGTCTAAGAGAATAAAATGAAGTTAACAGATTCATTTAGGTGTGGAAGCAGGGCCGAGCCTCAACCACACTTCTATTCACCTGATAAACCGCTTTGCTCTCTGTTACCTCTTTGTTTGCCTGATTTTCTAAATTGAACTTTCTCTCCTTGTCTTCCACATCCATTCATCTGTCAACCCATTCATTCTTCACCCTCTTCCCTTTCACTCACTCTGTCATCCCCTTTATACATTTATCCATCCTTTTTTTTTTATCACTTATCCACTTCCTTTACTCTCAACTCTTCTTCAACCCTCCTCTCTCTCCCTTTTTGCCCACAATCTCCCTAATCTCTTAATTTCTCTGTCAATAATCTGTTTGTCTATCATTTTACCCATCTTATTTTTAGTTACCATCTACGGGGGTCCTAAAAACCATGGTTGCAGATATCTTGAGAAGGTCCCCACATCCCGAGTCCCATGTCCCTTTGAGATCCCAGATGATCCATCAAATTATCCACATCAACCTACTGCTACCTTAAACGCTCATAAAATCACTAAACTTAGCTGTTGTGGTATGATCCTTGCTTGTCATATGGCAACATATCATCACAACAGTCCATTGTTTACATGTTGAATGCTGACGATGTGTTTTGGAGGACAATGGGTGAGTTACTTTTTTCTTTCTGTCTTTTAGTTACCTATACAGGCTGGTTGTTGACCACTCCAAATACCATCTGCTTGACAGAGTCTGGACGCAGAGCCCACTAGCACGTAGGGGGCATGGCAGTAAAACCTTACCCCTGACCTGTGAAGGAAAATAAATACTGTATCTAATATCACACAAAAAAGAACTGACCACACATAGGTAACAAGCTGTTGTTAAAAAAAAATCTGTTTATTTGAGATCTTAATTGTTAAAATATCCATCTGTAATGTTTATGGTTTTTTGACAGGTCTTTATCTTTTTTTACTTTTCATTAACATTTTGCTGAGTTTTAGTTCACAAAACCATTATCATCATTTAGTGAAGGAAACACTTAAACTGTCACAATTCAACATCTAACTACTGACCGATAAGAAAAGATGTTCCCCTCTCTGAATCCTCCCCCAGGAGAGCCAGGATCACCACACAGGACAGCTTCAAAGACAAAATATGGACAGTCAGAACCTGTTCTGGTTTGAGCTGTGGAAGTTAGGGTTAGGGTTAGGACAAGGTTGGACACAAAGTGAAGGTAAATGTTCTCCAGTTTATAGTATATGTTATGAAGAAATAACTTACGTAAGCACTGTGGGACATCTCCTGTCCACGTCCCATTTCCTCCACAGGTTAAGACAGCAGGAAGGGAGAGCTGGTAACCATGGAAACAACTGTAGCTAACACTCGCTCCCCAGGAGTGGTCGGACCCTTCCACTTTTCCATGGAGTACTTGTGGAGGAGGTCCACAGTGGATTACTGAAACAAAAATGTAGAAAATGAAAATATATCATCATGAACATCAGTAGTTATATGGATAAACTGGGATTTCACTGATACACATGGCCACTTCACAACAACTGTGTTTGTGTAGCTTCATGGTTTCTTTGCCATGTCCATAGATATACTTCATATAATGCAAATCACAAGGGTCTAATGTTTATGTGCTCAGATGTTGCAGAAGTGGCTTCTGCTGCAGGCCATATGGGGTGTCAGGTCACATGACCTGTTCATAAATGCGAAGGTGTGTTTTCAGCTTTGACAGCTTTCAGCCAGCCCATGTGTGTGATCCAATTAGGATTGAAACTGCTGGCTGGAGTGCAAATTGGGATAGAAGGTCAACAGGGAAAATCAGGTATGGGAAAAAATAAAAAAAGAGCTGAAAATCTTCAGGATTGCAGGTAGAATGCACAAAATAAAAAAGAGAAAATGCTGCAGATGGTTTTGATCACCATCACCTTATGGGTAGTAAAAAGCTGCAGATGACTTGGAGCACCGTATTTAGTTATTCACCATGGTAATCATAAAGTTTATCTATGGTTATATTATCGAGCTTAAAGCAGAGAAGCAAGTGTGTTTCAGAGCCTATAGCATCTCCACTGTCACTTCAAAGGCTCAAGCAGAGCTTGATCGGGGCTCCCCCGAGGGAAGGACCTGGACTTTTGGCTCAGCAAATGCCCTTGGGGCAAAAAGGAGTAGTTGTAGTAGGCGGTGGTGTCACAGTGAGAGGCGATGTTTACCTGAGGGCTAAGATAAGGAACCTGGTTGCTTCAGAACAGTGAAGTTCAGCAGATCACAACTTCACTACAAAGCATTGCACTTTTCCTCATAGTATTTCTGGTTATACCAGGAGAATTTATAAAACCGTGTCATGTGTTTGCTGTAATCGCTCAGCAATCAGTGCAGCAACTCCCCAGATGCACTACCGGAGATTTATTCCAGAAGTTTTATTTTTGTCATTAATCTATTTTGCCAGTGAGTTGTATTGCTTGCTTAAAAGGTTCAAATTATTCAAATTATCTGGTTAAAATAACCTACTGAAAGTACTTTTCATTTAATTGAACATTTATGTCTAAAGCTAATAATCTAATCAACATTTGCATGTGGAATACTGAAATTCCTTGTTATTGGGCGGTCTTACATGAGCCTGGCAAAGTCTCAAGCTTATCCAAAATACTGCAGTGAGATATCTAATGACAGTTATCAGGGAAGATCACATTTAGTCAGCCTTAGCTTCTTTTCTCTGGCTTCCTGTTCATTCAAAATAGAATTTAAACTTCTTCTCCGCACATATAAAGCTCTCTATAACCAAACGTCTTTGTATGTCAAATATCTCAACAGAGCCTTTTGCTCTCAGACTGCAGGATCATCTGTAAGAGTAGAATAGGAGACAGAGTTTTCATCACAGGGCCCTCTTATATGGAACTAGCTCCCAGTCTGGGTTTGGGAGGCAGAAACTCTGTACCTTTAAGATCAAGCTTAAAGGGGTGCTATTATGGTATTTCAAGTTTTCTGAGCTTTCTACAGTGTCACAGTGTTGAATCCTCATCAGACATGTGGACGGTACTGTTTTTTTTATCACCTAAACACATGTTTGAGTTTGAGTTTCCATGGCGACAAAAAACTCGCTGTTTTAGAGAGTTTTTTTTCTACTTGGAAATCCTTGTGACGTCCCGGGGGATAAGGTTCGGTGATTGGTTACCTTCTACTGGTTAACAAGGGCATGTACAAATACATCAGGCGGGTGGAAAACATTGGATAAAGTTATTTCCAACGATGGCTGGTGAGTTTACCAAAGAGAGACATCCTGCTGCATTCGTTGCTGTGGGTTGCTGTTTTCCACTTCGTTTTCAGGGTCTGATTCAGGTTCCAACATGTAGAGCTGTATGCTATGTGTTGACATTGTCTTTTGTTTTTTTATTGAGTTCATATTAGCCTAATCCTTCTGCTTATGAGATGTTACAATGACGGCGAAAGCAGTTGCGGTGCGCGCTCCTGATGTAGTGCAGTGGCGGGAGGCGGGGCTTAATGCGGAAGAGTCTCAATCCACTGGTTTTGCCCACAGGCTGATCTGACAGCCTACGGAGAGGGTTGGTCTGAAGTAAATAAAGCGATTTGTGACAATAACTCGAACAATCCCAGCCCTTCTGGGTTCAGAAATAAAAATAAAGTAGCCTGAAATGCACATAATAGTTCCACTTTAATGGTTTCCTTTTTGATATATATATGTAGGGGAGGTTAGCTCTTAAGATGCTGAGGGATGTCCATCTTCCTGCTCTTAGTTTTCCATATACCATGACAGGATCAGTGTTTGTGAGATGTATTTCTATTTTCTCTCAGCAAACCATTCATGCTAAACGTTTCTTTTAATCGGTTTGGGTTTTAAAATCGGTTCTTGTTGATCTCTCTCTCCAGTCCTCTCCACCTCTAACTGGTTGAGGCAGATGGCCGCCCTTCTTGAGTCGGGGGCTGCTACTGAATTTTCCTCCCTGTTAAGAGGGAGTGTTTTTCTTTCCACTGTTGCCCACCACCCATGCTTAGGATGTGCAGGATTTAATTACATATTAGATTCATTGCATTACTTTAGATTTACTTAGTTTGCCAACTTTTTTTACAAATTGGCTTGCATGAACACCGATATTATAAACTGGACAAATTAGAATTTATTTCAATTGGACCACAATAAATTGGCTTAAACTGATTATGTCTGCAAAGTCTTTTGAGATGATTTAGTTGTGAATTGGGGCTATACAAAGAAAGCTAAACTGGTCTCACTTCCACTGTACATTCTTTACATATAACTGAATTAATATGTGCAATTTGTTCACCGTCAAATGCACTTTTTGTTTACACTTTTGTTTGTCTATCTTTTAGTTGTAATGAGTTGTAATGAGCAAATACATTTTCGATTGAATATTTTTTTCTGCTCTGATATGTACTGCAAGAGTACCCGAATTGTTCTCTGCTGCTTTGTGTTGTGCAGAACTGTTTGATCTCAGCTGTCCTCTGGCAATTTCAGCTGGTTTAGGGTAGGTGGTCAATGCCACTTCAAAACGCAGGTTGCATATGTTTGACATTTAATAGCACATCATTTTCCTTGTTTAGGGAAAAGCAGTTATTCATCAGCTGGGTCAAAGAGCAAGTCAATATCTTCTTAGCTAATGCAAGCAGCCATGCAACTAATAGATGCATAAATCATTTTGGAAGATGCTTCTGTGAACACTAAACTCATGACACTTCTGTTCTTTCCCCTTTGCAAGTAAACTTGTATGTCTAGTTTAGTTTGACTGACCACACTGTGGATTTGGGAACCTCTGACTTCAATTAGTTTATACTAATGTTAGCTTTTCATCGCAAGGTTTGCAAAATAACCATATAGTGTACATGTTAAAGGACATACAAAAATGAAAAAAAAAAAAAAAAAAATCCTTTTTCAGAATACTACTCATTAAACTCTGGTTGGCTTAAGTTTGTATAAAATTTTAAGTAGACTGTAAATCTTACCCTATTTTAAGACAGTTATTTATAAATGCAGACAATTTGCTCTTTATTTTTTCTTTCCATTGTAAATCTGAGGTCTTCTTATGTGGAATCACTATTAATGCAATGACTTGAAAAGCCCTCGCCATGCAGACTTTAATTTTACAATTACCAGTGTAAAATGCTGATATCAAACTGTCCATCGGCTCAAAAAGATTAGGATGCATTAAAGAGGCAGCTGTTACATATAGCGAATTTAATCTGGAATCATTTGACAGCATGCTGTTTATGTATGATGAAGATGTTGAGGATGTGCGCGCGCTGATACTTTGCTGTGTGCTTTACGTGTATTGATGTCTACACGGATAACTTCATAACACGATAAACATCTCCGTTTGTGCATGTAACTAACTCTCTGAGATAATGATAACCATCTGCAGAGCTTCAAACATCTAATAAAGTCAGCGTAATTCTCGTCTAACTAGGAGACAGATGGTGTCATGCTCCATTCACTCCGCTGTATTATACAGAGCACACATGCATACAGAGAGGGTGCGCTGCAGACAGAAACAGATATGCAAATAAAAATAAACACATAGAAACAACATATCCTGTGTATAAACAATATATGTATATGTATAATGTAGAATATACCCATATATAATAGATTTGCCTTGAAATTGAGTATACTTATTTAAAATAATTTTATTTGGAAAAGCTATATTAAGAAATGGTTTTATTCATATGTAAATGATTTTCCCAAATAAAAGGTTATGATATATCTTCTGATGAAAGAAATATTCTAATTTAGATAAACAGAAAGACTGCATGACCACCCTAACACCTCGTTTAAAGGGGTATTATTTTAGAATTCTTTTTACTTTCTTTTTAAAAATGCTCAAATTACATGCACAATATCCAATATCACAATATCCACTGGTTGTATATGGTAATTAATGCATTTCTGGTCTTTTATGTCTTCAGTTTCCTGAAGAAACCCTAAATGTCTTATTCAGGTCCTGAAAAACTGATAGAGCCTCATATCCCACTGTTATTAATTCTCCATTCTACAAAATATTTTTGCTTGTTGTTAGTTCCATAAAAAGCCACACACCTGCACACTAGTCAATGCCAGTTTTTCGAAGCATGCAGTTCATCCTTTTATTGCTTTGCGACTTCAGGAACAATAGCTGGTTGCTGGCCAGCAGCTAACAGGGATTCAAATTAATCACTGTATGAGTGTTTTCTTCTCCATAAAAACAACTTTGTTCTTATGGAACAAACTGTGACTGTCTAAAAATGGAAGAGCACACTCTTATTGACTTCAGCAGTTAATATTCAAGACCAGTATTTGTGCTGGTCTCTGATGCCTAAAGAAGACTCAGTGTCTGCAGCTGAAGGTTTCTGAACTTTTGTATTTCCTGTTTGTGTCTCTCTCTCATTATAGGATGAGGTGACCGCAGAGTCCAGTGGAAGAGGACAGACTCTCATTCTAGCTTGCTGGTGTATCTTTGCTGTTCTTTTCAATGTGAATGCTGACACCACTTCCTCTCTCTAATTTCTCTTTTTTTTTCTTTTTTTTTTTCCATTCTGGTCCTCATTTCTTTTCTAACTGCATTCCTTTATTTTGAGTCTCTCAGCACCTCCTGGTCATTTGGTACCCCTCCCCTTTTTTGTCTGTTAAGTATATTTCTGGTTGCACAATTGGGCCAGCCAACATATTTTATGGGTTTAATCCTTTTTCTTAGTGTGTGTTTACAGGTTTGGGGTCAGGTATTGATTTGCTTCTTTGTTTCTGCCATCACTCGCTTCCTCTTTCATTCCTTTTTCTTTTGCGCTCTCCTTGTTGCACCACTGATGGCTCATCACATTTTCCCCTTTCCCGTTTCCATTCACTTGCTTTAATCTGTCCTCTTTCACCACTTTTCCCTTCTTCTCCTAATCTCTCCATTACTCAGTCTGTGCCATTGTGTGTTTTTGTGCCTCTCTCTGTGATAATCTCATTTGTTTCCCATGACACCTCTTCATTCCTTAGATTTTCCTTCCTCCTCCTCCTCTCTCCTCCTTTAACACTGCTAGTCCGTTTTTCTTTGCCTCCTACACCTATCACTCCTTGTCGCTGCTTTGCTTACTCAATTTCTCCTTCTTTCTGTGCCTCAATTGATTAATGCGCCCCGTCATGCTACAGCTGGATAGGCTGTTACTCTTTTTCTGTCCATGCAAGTGTCCATATATGAAAAACTGTGAGCTTAATTATTTTGGGCAGATGGAAACAGGAGAATTGAACAAAACATGTTGACGTTTTAAGTATAATCTAAGGAGGAGTAAAGAGGGTGGTAGAAACACAAAAGAAACAGGAGAACAAATGGAAGAAAAAACATAAATGCAGAACCTTTCCCTGTCTTTTCCCTGTTGTCATATTTTACTTTTATACCTTTAATTTCCACTTCTCAAGTTCCTGCCCTGGTGTCATTCTCTATCACCTGCAGTATCTTTTACTTCTCATTTTTTCCCCTCTGTATCCATCTCAGTAGCCTCTATCTTCTCTTTCTAAGTTTTTTTTTTTTTTTCATCTCAGTTCAAAGCCCTTGCAACTGAGGCAGCCAGCAGGAGATTTTCTGTTTGTGGGAAGAGATGGTGGGGAGACATTTCAGGAAAAATCCCTTCTTACAGTTGTTCCATATCATATACTCAACTCTAAAATATAGGTTGTTCTTCAGCTTTCACTCATTTTATACTAATAGATCTTGTTGTGTTTGAGGATGAACAAAAAACTTTTGGAATTTAATCCTGAAAACCATTATCATGACAAACAATGCAGATGGTCCTGTGACTCCACCTCCCTGCTGTGAAGTTCAAGTTACTATCTACATGTTAGTATACAGCTCATATTAAAGCACTATTAGTCTTACTTTAAGCAGCAGGACTAAAATATTTCACACTGTGGTGCCCACAGGAAAAGGTGATTATGCATTCATCTGCATCCTGTCTCTTCTCTGAGCTCTCTTCAGCCAGTAAAAGTCAGTCTGATGTTGACTCTTGTCTTATATCATGGTCTATCACTTTCTTTTCCTCAGTTTGTAAATAAAGTTGTCTTGTGTTTCTTTGCTGATTTGCTGCCCCTGTGTGCGTAACAAAGCGTGATTGCAAGAGTCTGTTCCTTCTGCTGACTTGTATGCTGCTTTCCACTGGCCCCCCACTATTGCAGATACATACAGATACATGTCATATCAAAACAGTAGGGAGTCTCATCTGCTATTCTGAACATGTTGTAAAGAAAACACAGTGATTTCCACACCCTAATTCCTGGATCACAAACTGCCTCCCGCTCGTTCTAGACATCCATTACCCCCACTGCCTTTCTCATTTTTCCAGCTGGGAGAGTGTATCTCCAGCAAAAAGCTTCCTACTGTTGTGTGAAAGTGTGAACAGCAACAACGGAAAGATTGGACCAAAATGTCCAAACTTTCTCTGAAAAATCTCTGGTCTTAATGTGTGAAAACAGAGACATTTTAACCCATCAGTTTAAAAAAAGCTACATTTTCTAGGTTTCACAGTGATGCATGAAAAGCACTTACAGAACTCAGCACCTCTGACAAACCACATTGTACTATACACTGAAGCTCTGGAATTTGTTGCATGAAAGAACGCAAACACCTACAGCAGATGCAAATACTGTTCCTCTGTAGCTATAGCTCCTCAAAATAACTAAATGGGCCTATATATAAACTATAGTTTATAGTTTATAATTGTTCTCTGAAAAATTCACAGAAAGAAAGTGTGCATTCTGAATAGAGCTGATGTTTTATACAGTCTTTTTGTTTCTTTTCACTCATTTGTCACTATTGATTATACCACCAAATAGCACAGACAGACATCATTATCGGTAAATTCGCAGCCACTATCACAAACGTGATATCAGGAAAGCGTTTTCCATCATGCCCTACCACCTGTGTGCTTTAAATCAAAATCAGGACTTGACTGACTTGTGGCTTCATTGTCACTGTTTGTGACAAGGAAGCTGAGTTCTTTTCTGAAGTACTAGAACAGACACAGACATTCATGTTTTTAGTTTTTCCTACCTTTACAGCTGGGTTTGGTTTGATTCCAGGTGCCGTCTTTGGTGCAGAGCAAAACATTGCGTCCAGGTCCATATGGTTCCATTAGGTGACCGGGGTTACAGCGGTAGGTCACTGTATGGTTGAAGGTAAACTCACTTTCTACATAGATCCCATTTGCAACAGGTCCAGGGTCTCCACAACTGATCACTGAAAGAAGTAAGACAAAAATGTTGATCATGAAGACATGGATTCTTTGGTCAAATGGTGTTATTGGAGCTGGATAAACTACATTTTTGAAAATGTCGGTTTTATCTTGTCTTTGCGACAGATATGTACATTAAAGCAAATAACAGTACAGAAAATATTTGGATTTTGCCACATTATCACAGATAGCCTTCCTTCTGAAAACACATTCCTACTTTTTTTCCCCTACTTCCCATTGTCTGTTCTTATTTTTCCTCAAAGTCCTGTCTGGTTTGACCAACCTAAGCAAGTAGAACTGTTGATATAACAAATTTAATCATGCACAGCCCTGTACCTACATAGACATTGGTTACCCAATTCATGCATACTTTTGAAGTATCTTTTTTTTAAGAAATAAACTCTAGTATGCAGGTAAAGTCATCACAGATAGCATGTTCAGAACTTCAATAAAGCTGGCTAACCGTAAAAGTCATCCTACCTGTGCAGTCTGGGGGTTGTCCCGTCCACGTCCCATTTGTTGTGCAATGTCTGGTCGTCAGGCCTGATGTTTTGAAGCCCTCCCAACATGCGTAAGCCACTGAGCTGCCAAATGTGATGCCGTCATTGAAGACAATTCTGCCGTGTGCTGGCGTGCCAGGGTTACCACATGATACCGCTGAGAATTGAAAATAACATTCAATGTTGATTAACTGTAGTGATAATATCAGTATAAGCAATACTGTCTTCCTGTCACTCAAGGCTGATCAGCTGTGGGCTGTGATAACAAGATTATCCCTGGAGTCAGCTGTTAATAACATAAAATTCATCCTTGAGGTAGTGATGACGATTAATTACTAAAGGTTGTTGGAGTGATTCCCAGCACTAAGTAGCAGATGTACAGTGTTAGAGTTGTAAGGCTAAGACCAATGCAAGCTTCTAATACATCTACAGCATCAGTTTTACAGTTGTGTGATGGAGGGAGTACACTCTCTTTCAACCTTAAGCTTTTTAATATCAGGACATAATAAAAAAAATCATCTGGTTATTTATGGGTCCTCAAAGGACTTACTCATACACACCCCAGAGGAACATAAAGCATATTACATGACGTGATTATTCAGATGAAAAAATTAAGCTAAAATGCAAAGCTTGAGTGTGAAAAGCCAAGTTCACCCCAATGATTTATTAGCTTGAAGAGGCATCCGTATAACACTGTCAGGCTCTTACTTTGCACTTCACACTTTGCAATAGTGCTGCGGTTGAATAACGTTTGTGGATATTATTTTTTGCAAAGCTCTCTGAAGGTCCTGTCTAAACATTTTAATAAGGCTGGGGTCTGGACTCTGAGTGGACCATTGACAAACTTCCTTCTTTTCATTTTTTTGGCTATTCTGTCGAATACTTGCTGCTTTATTTGGAGTCTTTGTCCAAACAATGCTTCTACATTTAGACTTTATTGGAAAATATTTGTAAATGACAACCAATTTTTTGTTTGTTTGACGCTAAAAACTAATTTAAGATGATCTGATATAGAAAACTTTGTAATTAAAAGATGGTGTGTTATTGTTAAGTGACGCCTTAAAGTGCAAAGAGGCCAGCTTTTTAACGCTATTGTTACATTGATAGCTTCTCTGTCAGCTGAAAGTTTTGCAAGTTCTAATGTTTTGAATAGAAACAAACAGAAGGAAAATGACTGGTTATGCAGAAGGGTTATGGAACTATCTGTGAGTTTGTGCTTAAGAACAATTTCCTGCTGAAGGTGTTTTGGGAGGACTGAGTCTTAGCATAGATTGCAAAGAGAGTACATATCAAAGGCCGTATGGATGGCCTTGCATCCTCCATTCTGCTTTGCATTTCTGCTTTTCAATGAACAGCTAATAGTCATTAACCTTCTGTTCTCAGTTTTAACTATTAAAATAAAAGTTTACCTTTAGTACTATAGAAGAAGTTATATTTTGAGCTGTATGTGACTGTAATAGCTTATTGTGGCCAGTCAAATACTATTGTCACAAACAGCTATAGATTTATATTAAGGTAGTTTGATAAAACCATTTCTGGGAAGAAATATAAATGCAGAGAGGAAAGGTCTAAACTAGCAATCCATTGATCTTTAGTTTGCTGGCACAGCACATTAACAGAACCGGCAGGAATTAGCATTAAGCCACAGCACATTTCACTAATAGGACCATGACAGCTGACAGTCTTTAAAAATCTAACAGCTATTGATGGGATTCATTAGTTAGAACCCTTAAGAGCTCAATCCAAGCCTGCAGCTAGCTGTTCTCATCTGAGAGTGTTAAGGGACGTGTTACAGAAGCAGAGTGTAGATGTGCATTTGTCTGGAAGTGTGTATAGATTTCTTTGTGCTTGTGTCTCAGTGATAGATGCCTCACCCTTTCTGAATCAGCTTTTAACCACTATTAGCCTAATGAAAAACAACTGTAGACAGACATAAATAATTAGCATTACACAAAAACATTGGCACGAAGAAAGACACACATCTCTAAGGTGTGTGTGTTCTTTTGCTTTTCAATTTTTTTTTCTTTTTTGTCAGAGACCAGCGAGCTGCATCTTTAGTTTTTCCAGAGTTCATGTTTACACCCCCCCGCCCTCCCACCCCCCCACCCCTCCACACTCCTGCAACAAAGAATCAAATCAAAATATATTTATTCTAGATAAGTTTTTGTCAATTCTCCTGTTTTCTAAAACGTAGCGCTTTTAGAACCCACATTATTTTTTATTTTGTACTGAATGAAGATAATTTAACAACAAATAGAGCACAGCAACTGACATGAATTTCCCATTGCAACAGATCCAAGCTAGTACTGCATGTACACATTTCTGTCAACATGATCAATGGCTGTTTTTGCTAATTTAAATCAGTGCAACCTTTGTGCTTTTGAAGTTCTACTTTTAGCACACTGTTGATGTTCTGTGTCACAGTCATGAAATAATATTCAAGTGTACACTGATAGTGTATGACTCACACTTCCTAACAGGCCATCAACTGAATACTAAAACGTACATCAGAGTACACTGGAGTTCATGTTTTTTTTTTTTGTTTTTTTTTTGTTGTTGTTGTTGCTTTTTCCTTTGCCAGAAAAACTTGGGTGGGAATGTGGATATGGAGTATGGAAGGTAATGCAGGCAGCAGTGTGGGATGCCAGTGTCTCTACAGCACGACTGGGACCCACTTTAATTTCCCATTAAATCCCATGGGCTTAAAGAATGTCTTTGAAAACTGCAGCTTTATAGGATGCACTTTATTAGCACAGTGCTGTAGATGATCCAGCTCAGTAAGGCAACAGTGACACATTTCAGTCTTTTGTATCTGGGCTTAGTGGGCTTCACCTACATAAATAAACACACATTTTTTTTTATCTCTTAATTTGCTCAACAAACTGCTCATTCAACAAACCCCTTATGTTATGCAAAATTTTTAGCTGCAATGATCAAGTTTGCCTGCACAATGAAGACAACATACAAGCTAACGTCAAATAACTGGGAACGCATATTTTATACTTAAATTTTTTAGGCAGAATATTTTTTACATTTAGCCCAAAAAAATGAACGTATCTGTAATTAGTAAGCTTAAATTAAACAATATAAATACAATGCAAGAGCATCATAGGGTCCAACCCATATATGTGCTTTAAACCATGCTTGATTATGGATGAGTTGTTTCATGTGCCAAGTAGCCTGATACTGTTGTATGCTCTGAAGAAGAGGCTAATCTCCTCAACTTTTGGGGTTGAGCAGTTTTATTCTTCCATGCTAAAAGCAGAAAAAAGTTAATATTTCACAAAAGCACTATGGTTTTATGCAAAATGTGCACTGGCCTGTTTTAGAGCATTGTTCATTTTTACCACAAGGTTTTAAGGAAATTGGGTTGGGACCTTCAGATAAAAAGACAGGGGTGACTTCTTATCAAGAATGTTTGATGTTTTCAAAATAGTCACTTCTAAATATGCTAAGTTGTCACATCACAGTCTCTTATTTAAAGCAAGCAGCACTTTCATAATAACACAGGATCAGTAAAGGAGGTCTATAAATATAATACCGTACACAACAACTCATAAATGTCTTCTTTTTTACTTGAAGAAGAACTTTGATTTTTATTGCTATAAACAGAGTTGTGACAGGAATCAAAAGTGCTCTATGGAGTGTTTTAAGTGTGAGCCATGATGTCGGTTTCTAATGACTTCCTAATGATCTTCCAAGAGCTGGTTTATCAGAGTCAGAGAGTCAACATTGCACTTCCCACCTTGACACACAGGCTGTGTACCACTCCACGTGCCGTTGTGTAGACAGGTCCTCTCAGCTGAGCCAATCAGATTGTATCCTGCCTCGCAGCTAAAACGCAAGAGGCTCTTGGGCTTGAATTCTTCTCCTCCCAATCGGGCACCGTGGGGAGGAATCCCAGGGTCTCCACATATTCCTGTGTTTGCACCTAAAGCAAAAGAGCAAACATTAAGTCAATGTTCCAAGTGAAACGACATGAACACACCACTAAAATAATTAAGCTCTCTCATCAGGCCAAGACTAATAAGATACAAATATGCACAAGAAACCACACATTAATTATATCCATTTAAAATGAGACAAAATCATACGAGACAAAAATGAATGTTTTGAAACAGCTGCTTAGCCAATTGGACATGATACTCCAAAGGGGTATCATATTGGTTCTTTTATGAGAACCAGTATGATAAAAATCTTTATACATTCTTATCAGAAAGATCAACTTTAAAGGAGTCTGTCTGTGTAAGATGCATAAACTCAGCTGTCCTACATGGCGTTTCAATTGCAATGGCACACACATACACACAAACCCTACTATGCAAACTTTGTAAAGCTGCACTTTGCATTTAAGCTATACAAAAATTGTTCCAGCATTAAATGCACTGAGCGTGTCACAATTTTAGAAGCTTAAAATCCATCAGTAGGGATTTGTGAGTTTAACAGGGTACAGCTCCAAATACAAGGTCTTGCATCTCAATGAGGTCTTCAGCTGCTGGATGGTTTCAGTCCTGCTGAGTGCTCCGTTTTGAGGCCAGCAGAGTAAGCTTATTGCATTTCAGCTATTGAGACAGTAGATGCTGAGTTTGGAAATGATCAGTTTTAGTGTTGTGGGATCAGTGTAAGCCTACTGCAGAGCAGCACTTCAAACCAGAGCTCCTACACCATCTCTTCCTTGCCTGTTCCTTACACATGCAGGCCAAGCCAAGCATCACATCCACAAAATTAGAATAGGAGGCACTTAGCCTGGGAAACAGATGACTGTGGGCGCTCATGCCTCATGTGCTCTGGCAGAAAATGTGTGCCCTTCTCCTGTTCAAACAGATTCACACCTGGTGCTGCCTGGGCCAGAATAATCACACCACTCATCTGATATGAGGTGGTTTTGATAAGACAAGACTCTGCAGAGAAGTCCCACTGTGGCATTTGTGCCACATAACATCACATGCTTTGGTTGTTCTGACTGGCTGCAGGTCCACACTATTCTGGTCTGCACCCACTGAGAACTCCCACAGGAAATCAAAGATAAACTAAGAGGCTCAACTCTAGTTTGTATTTGTGCATTCCTGGTGCGATTCCAGCAAAGAAGAGATTGGGACTGAAAAATTGAGACAACAATGTGTCCATTTGACTGTTTTAAAATTGAAATATTGCATCATATGAAACTTCTCCATGATAAAGTGCACAGGTGATTTACTGGAGTTGATTGGAATAATAATAATATTTAATATAATATAATGGCAGGAGGAACGCTGCTTGTTACAGCAAGGAGATGAGCGAGGAAGGGCACCACGGTCATGGAGTGGCTTGTTTTCGATAAGCTAGAGGTAGGTAATTACAATCAAGGATATGAACAGCTTGCTGCAGTTTCTCATTTATTAAAATGATTAAATGATTTCAAATGATGACATCCCCTCGGTGTGTTGTTTATGACTGGAAATAGTGGGAAATGCTAAATCTGTTCCAGGAACACATTCATGTTAAGATTTAAACCCTAATGCAACAGCTTAGCCTGCAATAAAATGAACTGAAAGGAAATGACAGTGTTTTCGCTGCACCTTTCTGCAGCCATAACTTGCCAAAGTTTACTTCACATTATTTGCCGAGGCAACAACGTCTTCATAGTGATTTGCCTTTGTGAAGTAGCTTGTAACGCTACATGTGATGATACTCTTTTTTTTGACAGATGAACTAGTTTTATCTTGGACTTGCTTACAAAACTAGGTTAATTCTTAACTTTACATAAAGATTTTACTGGAGTTTTTGTTGTATCATATGACCTCATTTTTGTAGAACAAAATCCTCCATACTAACCTTGGCAGCTGTCTTACTAGACCTGAAGCATAAATGTATGTTTATTTTGATAAGGCTTTCCTTGTTGGAAGTGTCAAAATGGTAGTATTATTTATTATTATTATTATTATTATTATTATTATTATTATTAATAATAATAATAATAATAATAATAATAATAATAATAATAATAATAATAATAATAACAACAACAACAACAATAATAATAATAATAATAATAATAATAATAATAATAAAAAAAAACATTGAACATTCTCTTTTCAATGTTGGCTGGCCAGCAGAAAATCATTTGCATTTACCGGTGCAGTACGGTGGTGCCCCGCTCCAAGAACCGTCCTCCTGACAGTGGCGAGAAGCGTTGCCCACGAGCAGTCCACCGGGCAGACATGAGTACTGCAAGACGGATCCATATGTCCAACTGTGGCTTCCAGAAACAACTGCATTAGGTGGTACACCGGGGTCACCGCAGGAAATAGCTATAGAGAGGATGAAAGATTGGCAGAGAGAGTATGTGTTTAGAGGGTGTGACAGCATCTAACTATAGATTCTAGATACATAACTGCATTAAGCGGCGCAGCTGGGTCACCATGGCAGACAGCTAGAGGGATGGAGTGACAGCAAGAGAAAGTAAGGTATTAATGCAGGTGTTTGTTGTGTTTGCTGATGTGTCAAAGGACACATCAACTACCGCAGAGAGAAAGAAAGATATCCGTGTCACGTTTAAGCCAAAAACAAATCTATGATTTTATATTTGGAATGTATATACCTAAACGCTCAGGTTTGTGGTTTTTCTGGCATTTAAAATGACATAACTTTGAGACCGTAAATAAATAGAAAAACTCTTTTAGGAATTTCTGTGTCTACAATTCCTTGCAGGTCATTCCCAAAATTGAATTGAATCTAAGTCAGACCGAAACCCATTCTTGGAAAAAAAAAAAAAATCTGCCCAGTACTTTTTGCATAAAGCTGTAAGAAACGGACAGGCAAACAGACTAAACAGACAGATAGATGAGCAAAAACTTGGAACAGATAATTATTTGCTTCGCTTCCACAGTATAGAGCCATAGCAGGGATGTTTACCATTGTTGAGATTTAATTGAATGGACTGAGAGTAAGCAATGCCAATCCCTCATATAAAATTAGATTTACCTTGGCTAGAAAACACAGAAAGAATCTTTCCAACTTCTCTGTGCTGAAAACTAGTAGAAATCATTCCATCCCATCAAAGCAACAGACAATGCAAAAATCTGCAATTTTTTTTCTTTCAATTCTGAAGAAATCTGTTTTACGGTGCACAGGTTTCTGGAGGACACAGATATGAAACTGCTCTCAATTTTCTATTTCTGACTTGTCCCCCGTTATCTCCCCATACACCCCAAATTGTATTACTCCATCCTCTCCTTGCCCCTCAGTCATCACCCCTCTCCCCCCAATTTTCCGATAAGACCTTGTTTCTTGAATGTAATACTCGATGCACAGACACAAGTGTGTCACCAGTGTCTGCCCCTTCCTCCCTTTTGTCTGATTCTCCATCTCTACCACTCTGTTGCTGCGTCCTCCTTCTGCGCTTCTGTTCACCTCTTTGTGTTTCTCCCTTCATCTGTGAATCAGCCTCCTTCTTTCTATCTCTGTCTAGTTTAAGCTCCATGTTTCTCTCAGCCGCGGCAGCTCCCTAACAAGAACATCTATTGCCTTAAGAGACACATTCTCACATACACACAATAATGCAAAAACCTTTAAGCTTTATTCCTTCATCCGTTCACCTTTTTTTGTGATTACTTTACTTTCTTTTTTTTTTTTTACTCGAACCCCCCTCCTTTTTCTTCCAGTTTCTTCTTCTCTTTGTCCTCATCTCGGAGGCTATTACTCACAATATTGCATTTATTGACAAATATAACGAAAAATAAATAATACTCCCACCTGTAATGAGATTTTTCCAGCCATGACTTAATAGAAATCCAAGAAAAGAATGACAAATCTTTTTGTGAACACATTCTCTGCAGATGTTGGCCATAAAACTTAAATGACAACATGTTAAATGATAAGACACCTATCGTCCCCATAACAAATCCTTAAGAATAATTATGACTGTTGTTGACCCATTTTATTTGGTCAAAAATGTCATTTTATTTTCAAATTTGCACAATTTGAGAAGTTTTTGTTACATAAAATCTATTATAAAACTGTCATGAACACAACCTCTTTATTATACACCTAATAATGGAAAAACAGCAATACTTCTTAGGCATTTTTTTAGATAATAAAATCAACTTGAAGACAAAGACAAACAACCCAGTTAATTGAAAAAGTGTATGGAAAAAGTGTATATATATATATATATATATATATATATATATATATATATATATATATATATATATATATATATATATATATATATATATATATATATATATATATGTGTGTGTGTATATATATACACACACACACACACACACACATATATATATATATATATATATATATATATATATATATATATATATATATATATATATATATATATATATATATATATATATATATATGTATGTATATTTATATGTATATTTATATACTATAATATATAACTATATTATATTGAAAAATGAAAGATAATCAAAGACCATAACTGATTAAACAATGCTTACTGACAAGTCACAAACATTTAGTGAAAATTCATTCATTTTTGAGACAGGTGTTTTTTCTTCGGTTGTTAAAAACAACCCCTAAAACTGTCCTTCAGAGTACCACCCTTAAAAGACTCCAGAGAGCAAAGAAACTCATAAAAGCATTGCTGTATCAAAGCAGACTTCATTCTCAAGTGTTTCCTTTAAGTAGCCAAAACATTCTCATAATGACGCAGGAGGGGATGCTGGATGGTGCAATTATGTGCAGTACTTTCAACTAAACTCCTTCAGCTGTGAGACACATATTCAGTGGTAACATACCACAAGTGTTTTTGTTTCATTTTAACACGTTAACCCTTTAACTTTCACAATAGCAAAAAGGCCAAAGAAAAATGTTTCTTTATGTTTTTTGTGTTTGTTTTGGACAAGAATAAACAGAATGAATGTGTTTTTCGGCAAATGGTTGATATGTTAAAAAAAGGTTAATAATAATATAACAGTAAAATGGTTGAACTTTAAAACAGTAGTGTTATAAAAACAGTTAGTTTTGGCTTTACATACCTAAAGCAACTGACAGGGATGGCTCAGGTAGGTTTTTTCCACATTTTTTTAAGACTCATCAAAGTTACTGCAAATTTACGTATACCAAATGGTAGACCAGGACCTTAAAAAGGGTTATACTAAAATGCTTCTGTCCCTTCAGATAAAATCATCACTTGGGTAGAGTTAGAAAACAAGCATGCATGCTCAGGATGGGGGATTGGATCGAAGTCACGACTCAATGCAATCAGTTGGTTTTTATTATAGGATATGTATGAATTGTCTCGAAATGATGTGTATGTTGACTTGTGTATGTAAAGTGCCCTGTGACAACATTGTTGTGAAGTGGCGTGATACAAATAAATTGAAAAAGGGTTAGAACTGCCATACGGTATTTTCACAATGCAATCATCATCTTTGTAGAATTTGATTACACACAAACTAGTTAAATGCTGGATTTATATAGTAGAATGATAGGGTTCGCGGTTAACTACATACATAGATAAAATCATTGATAATTAAATGCCAAAATCACTTTAAATCAAACCTTTTACCCTTAATTCAATTTCACACACAACCAAAAGAGGCTGCATATTTTTTTCATCAATAATGGGTTGTTTTTGCCTGTGTGAACACATTATTTATGGCATTGCTTTTAGAGAAGGACAGTTACCGTTTGTTTTGGTTGTGTACACATATTTAGTTTTTACTCTACTTCTGGGTTTTCACAGTTTTTCGATACATACCTAGGCAACGAGGGATTGGTCGGTCCCAGAGTCCATCATGCCGACATGTGAGGAGTGCAGAACCCAGAAGGTAGAAGCCACGTTTGCAGTGAATTGCAACAGTTACACCATAGCTGAATACTTCAGGGTAACGTAGGCCAGACTGTCGCACACCATTTTCCACATGGCCAGGGTCCGAACAGTTCACCACTGTGTGAAGAGCAAAATGTCTTGTTAGGGTAAACTATTCATGCAGACGTGTTTCATTTATTTTCTATTGATCCAAACATAGACAGGAAAAAAATGGAAAAGTAAGAGAGGGGCAGAGAAAAAATGAAATACTTAATAGCCATAACAACTTCAGAAGCTTAGTAATCATGATCCAAGAACCCTCACACCTCTATTATAGATGGTCATGAAGTGAGCGGTAAATGCAAGTCTTGAACACTCGTTTTGAGATTGCGAGAGAAAAGTGGGGGATATGTCATGGACGGGTAAATGGTACTTAAATTTTACCTTCAGATTTTAGTTTGCATGGGTAAAAAAAAAAACAATGAAAGCGAAACGAACTCTCAACATAATGGAGCTTAAATTTACTGAACTACCTGCATACAGAAGGATAGCAACAGGCACCAATCCGCCAATCAAATTCCCTTAAATTCAGACCGTCCTTGTTGCTCTTTTCTGTTGTTCTCTTTTGTCACATTCTGCTCAGTTTCCTGAAGTTCTTTGTTCACTCCTCTCTCCTTGCTCCCTCTCCTCTCTGGGTGATGCCAGTCCAATAGAAGTTGAGTGTGATTTTCCACATGTCACGAGGGAGAATGACATTCACTCAAATTCAAGTCCGTGGGGGAGACAGCTATGTGCGTGTGCGTGTGTGTGTGCGCGTGTGTGTTTGGCACCCTATGGGAATGAAGAAAGTTTCGGTCTCATAATTGACAGCTGCTGCTGCGAGGGAAGGAAGGAGGGAAAGAGGGAATAAGACAGAAAATCAGGAAAAATGGAGAAAGCAAGCAAGGAGGATGAACGTATTCAACAGGAAACGTCTGCTTGCAGCCATGTGAGATCAGCTGTGTAAAATGCCCGTGGAGTGTGTGTGTTTTAGTGTATTATAACTGTAATACTAGTTCTGGAGAGGTGTGTGGTGTTAACACATGCATGAGTAACAGAGGATAAGAAGTGTCTCTGGACATTCACCCAGCTGTGTGTGTACATGTAGAGATTTGTCAAATTCTTTAGAGAGTGACACACACATACACACACACCCTGATCTATCTGTAGCTGTTAAATCTGCCGACTGGTAAGAGAATGTGCGTTTTCTGTGATTTCATGTCTTAGTTCATATTTTGATGGCAGCAATTTAATGAACTGATGTAGCTGTAAGAAAATCCAGTCAGCAGCTGCTGAATACAACCAGAACAAAAATTATATTATTTTAAAGTGAAAAACATATTTTCACAACTTTCATTCTCACTCTTACCATCCAGAGTGAACTATAAGACTAAACCAAGCCATCTTAACTTACGTATATAACTCTGAACAGTGGTTTAAAAGGATTAAGTGTTTACTGCGATGTGCAGTTTTCTGAGCTTTGTTTAAATAGATGTGATGGTGACCTTTGCAGACAGGCAGGGGGCTGCTCCACTGTCCGTTGAGTCGGCACTGAGCGCGAGCATTTCCACTGAGGATGTAACCTTTATTACAGGTGAAGTTGACTACGTCATTGAGGTTAAACTCGCTGCCATTGGTCCGTCCGTTGGCTGGGTTTCCTGGGTGACCACATGTAATTGCTGTGGAAGGATAGAAATATGAGAAAAGTAAAAAAAAAAAAAAAAGAAATCTGGAGTTATTGGCAGCACTTTTTAATACTTCATATTTTCTCATACTTGGAGTGACAAACATTATTTTCTTCTATGATTTTCTTTTATTTTTTTATCTTTCCAAGAGACAAAAAGTGTAAGCATTTCATATCAAGGAAAAAGTAAAGGCAACAAACCCTAAAAAGGGATCATAATAAAAACTGTATACTCACGGACGCAGACAGGTGTTGTTCCGGACCATCGATGATCTTGTTGGCAGATTCTGACTGATGTACCGATTAGACGATATCCTAACATACACTGGTACACTACTGTGTCACGGTAACTGGAGCCATCTCCACTAATGTGGCCATTGACGATGGGATCTGGAGAGTCACAGTGACCAGCTGGAAAAAGGAAAATGACAGACATTCAAAATGTATAACAAAGGAAAAACATCCAAACCAAAAAACTTAAATTCACTCTAAATTTAGAGATACTGATGTTTTGACTTTAAGACATTTCAAAACTTTGAATAAGCCCATTATGTCGTCACGGCGTGTGAAAATTGCTGTTAAAAAATGTCAGACCTGAAATGTCTTTTACAATGTAGCTTTAAACAATTTACTTGTCCTGCAAGTGGCCTCAAAGTATCACATCTTCTCATTCTTTCTTCCCGTGCATTGAAATCTGAGATGTGGGCAATGAGTCAGTTGTTTTCAATAGTACTCCATTACGAAGAGATCAGCCACCAGTGTGACTGCATGTTAATTTTCCATCAAAGTGTCTGTGCATCACAAACTCATTGACAGCAGATAGTGTTTGTTCTCGGCTGTCTTCTGTATATATATGTATATATATATATATATATATATATATATATATATATATATATATATATATGTGTGTGTGTGTGTGTGTGTGTGTGTGTGTGTGTGTAAAATCTGTCTAAAAACTGAATATATAACAAAAAATAAAAGTATGTGACAAACTATCTTATATATATATATATATATATATATATATATATATAACTATCTATATATCTATCTATATATATCTATCTATATATATCTATCTATATATATAGATATATATATCTATATATATAGATATATATATATATGTATTGATGTGCAGGCATAACAGCATTCAAGCAAGTAAAAAAAGGGATATAGCTATGATAAAATAAGTGAATAAATCAATAAAAAAATAGAAAAAGTTACCTGAAAATGTTCCTATCTAAAAAAAAAAAAAAAAGCACTTTAAATTCCAGGGTTATGACTGAAATGTAAATGTATCAGTTTTGCCTCTATTTTTATCAGTGGTGCCATGTCGGTTGGCTTGTTTCTATAGGTGACTACTACTTTAGCAACTGTAAATGAAGAGATTTAAAGTTGTTGTGATTTTTTTTGTAATGTTCTACCAGAGGTTCTACCTATCATTTGCTGTCTGTCTCAAAAAAAGTTACAAATAACTGGCATTCACAGCAAAAAATATATTCAGAGACAGCTCACCAGTCCATTGCAGAGCCACACAGAGACAAACAACCACTCATGCTCACACCTATGGGCAATTTATTGTAACCAATTAACCTAACATGCATGTCTTTGGATGGTGGGAGGAAGCTGGAGTACCTGGAGAGAACCCACGCATACACGGGGAGAACATGCAAACTCCACACAGACAGGCCACTGACTGAACCCCTCCCCAGCCAAGGATTGAACCAGTGACCTTCTTGCTGTGAAGCCACAGTGCTAACCACTGGGCCATATCTAAAGAATAATAGAAAAGTGGACTTAACATAAGTTTAAAGCGTATACAGCAACATTCTGTGGTTTGGGAACTCAAATATAATGATTTCCAAAATGAATAGTTTTCATAGTAGTCAACTGTCCAATAAATCAATAAATCATTTTTATTGGTAGATACATTTTTATAGGAAGAAAACAAGAAGCACTATAAAGTGGACTCTTTGCTGAGTGCAAGACAAACTGAAACTAAATTTAAATCAAATGACAAATTTCTGATAACATTTCAGAGCTATATGTAAAACTAAATGAAATTTAGTCTCTACAAAGAGACCTTACATTAACTGTTAAACTGTACAGTGGCAGTGTCCCTGTGGCAGTACTTAGATCAAACAGCACTATTTTAAACACAATAATCAAACGAAGAAGTTGGCTTTCACAATAGGAAAATGAAAAAAGAAATCCACAATGTACAGCCTCAAGGGTTGCATGCCGACGATTTTTCAAAGACCCTCACAAGCCTAAACATCATCTAAACTCTGTCGAAAGACTTCCAAATGGAAGCATGAGCAGCTACACAACAGAACTAAAAGCTTTTTGCAGGAACAATGTGTGAAAATCCTCCGAATAAGTACCGAAAGACTTTCAGCTGGCAACAAAAAGCATTTATTGTAATGCTGTAAGTAGAGATGAAAATACATCCCATCTCAGTGTCAGTAGTAAGCACTAATCTGATTGGATTAAACAGAAATATAAAAACTGATTCAAGATATAATTAATATATGATGAGAATGGGCCAGGTCTTTGATATTGCTCTGACAGCTCCCTACATTTCATTCCCAATTTATGTGCCTTCTCTTCTATTTTTAATAATTCACACTGTTCAGTCTATGGAATACATTTTCATTATTGATCACAATGTTCCCTTTCATGCCAAAATGACTTAGTACAGACCACAACACAATGTACATTCTATCATATTTAATGGCACTTACCTAGACATCTTGTCTCTGCGCCACTCCACAAGCCATTGGCTCCACATTCCCTCACGTGTGACCCAACCAGGGTGTAGCCATGGTTACACATAAAGATTGCAGTTGCCCCGAATGTAGTCAGCGTCCCCAGTTTGGTACCAAATGGTGGGGAGGGAAGTTCTCCACAGGAGATGACTAAACGACAGAAGTCAAATATTGTAACAATACGAAAATGAATGTACAGGTGTCAAACAGCATAATGATGTGTTTAATGCTGCTACATTTTCTGTGATTACAAAACACTTAGGGAGCCTATTGGAACAGGCGTGATGTAAAATGAGGAAAGAACTGAAATCAACATTATAAACTTTGATTGCAAACACTACCTAGCAAAGTTGGACTCATGTTAAATAATTACATGGTTCTTTTTACTGATCCTTATGAACACTGTCTTAAAGTCAGTGGTCAACCTGAAGAATTCAGTTGTCACTTCTGTTATAATGATGACTGTCTTAGAGCTGCCTGCAGTATTTAATCGGACAGCGGATAAAGAAATTATTAGAAAATATAATTAAATGAAACCTTATTCTGATAGATAAAAATTCTTAATGACATCAAACTTTTTTTTGTTAAGTGTACACACTTCCCTTTTCCATTGGCATGCCGTATATTACGCAACATTTAGAAATTCTGCATCACAAAGTTTTCAAAGCCACAATTTTTCTCTTAACATCTCCTCATGAAATAAGCTGCAAAGGCACATTGCAAAGAGCTCTATATTTGAAAAGACAGTATTTCACCACTGACATATACCCTATATTTTGGAAGCTCGGGCTGCTTTAAACAGTTATCGTAGTCCCAAGATAATGTGCAGCGGTTAATATCCTGAGGCGCTTGGAAACACATATACCACTGTTAACTCATCAAAAAGAAGCAGTAGTGAGGGAAATGGATAAACACATGCACACACTCACACCAATATGGAAAACAGTCCGCTCTCAGACTGTCCCTTCTCTATGATCAGAAATATTACCCATGTGCCATGATTCTGCCAAACTGCTACTTTCTTAGACCAACAAACTGTGTATGTTCCCGGGTGGATTTGTTATTCTGATAACCACTTCATGACTAACAGGGGAAGGCACTGCAATGCAGATTTATTCTTCTGTTAAACTTTTTGTGTGCTGGATAATATCGTTGTGTCAGTCTTTTTGTTTCTTTTAATCCCTTATCTTATAAAGACCTGCTCTTCCTAACCATGAATGTTGTTGACTGAGGTCACCAAGATAAAATATCTGTGTATGTCCACCACAGAGTACAAAAATCTTACAGTTAACTCATGCATGCAATGTGCTTCTGTCTCTAGATCAGACACATATTTCCCAACGATTTTTATCAAATCTTAGATATAAATTTCTGCGCATTTGTTCTCTGAATAAGCTTGAGTGCTCTAAACACACAAGCAACACAAGTTTTATCCTCTTGTTCAAAGGTGAGGTAAATAAATCTCACTGTGGCATCTCAAAATAGCACAAACAACAGTTCTTTTTTTTTTTGCAAGAGTCACATTAGAGCTCATGGATGTATGAAAACTTACTCTTGCAAGTAGCTGGGTCATCTGACCCCTCCCAGGTGCCATTGGCAAGACAGCGAAGAGTCCGATGCCCAACACCTAAATAATACCCTGTTGAGCACTCCAACATCACCCTCGAACCAAACTCTCCTAGCCTGCCAGAGAGCAGGTGGTAGGTCATGTGATCTGACAAGACGTCTTCAATGCTGGAGCAATGCACCGCTGGAAAGACAAGAAAAAATGTCAAAAAACAGCCATAAATAAAAATGTTTAGTTTATTCATA
Source organism: Telmatherina bonti (assembly GCF_933228915.1). Taxonomy (NCBI): domain Eukaryota; kingdom Metazoa; phylum Chordata; class Actinopteri; order Atheriniformes; family Telmatherinidae; genus Telmatherina; species Telmatherina bonti. Next base: position 21,649,838 of record NC_136619.1, on the reverse strand, counting down.
CATCTTATTTGATCAAATGCTTTAATTTTATTTGTCACAAAGTAAGGACACACTTTGTATGACATAAGTTTTGACATTTTTATTTATTCCTACAGACCCAGTGAATGTTTTGCATCAAAGATTTCGTGAGTCTCTATCAGAGGAAGTCCAATGTTTAAGGTGACGTACTGTCATAGAAGAAACGTCATTGTTTTCCTTTTGTTTACCAAACCTTTAGTACCTTTGGCAGCTTTAGTTGCAGCAGGCTTTAAAATAAACATAAAATGTTGGTTTAAAAGGGGTGGTCTAAGAATTGTTTTTTTCTGTATTATGACAAAGTCATTTTTAGCTGTGCTTGACTGCATACTGAATATCTGGGTGACAGAATTCAAGTTCTTTTTTTTTTTTTTTTTTAAATGTATATGAGGACATTATGCCACCATGTACATAGTTACGCATTGTAGGCGTAGAACATACTGTCTGTTTGACCATCTGTCCTTTTTATGTTACCACAAAATTGATAAAAAAAAATAAAATAAAACAAACAAACAAAAATAGTCACAATCAACTCAGTAACTCAATAGGAAAGCAAAAGATATCTAAATCATCGTCACAACAGAGGAAGTAGTCGATAAAACCACCAAATGAAATACAAAAAATAAATGACATAAAATAAAGGTATAAAATGTAAAATTAGTCATCGGAATCCAAGTTTAACCAAAAGCTTGTTAAAGTACCTGAATTCCTGCCTGCATTTTTAATAGATTACCAAGCTTGTACACTATGAAATACTAATGACGATAATGTATTTTGGAGTAAAACAGCCAGACAAGTTGATTTTTTTTTTCATTTTGGTTAATAGTGTATATTGTATGTTTGATTTACTGTTTGGCTTGTATTTGCTCTCAGGCTGTTTACTGAACGCTTTTTCTAACACTAATAACATGCCGCAAGAGTTATTGAGGGCAAATTGTTTCTAATTTATATTTGCACTGTAGCTTAGAATTCCAGGGCAGATCTCAATGACCAAACCCTGCAGAAATGATTGAGGTACAGCTGAGTTGCACACACCTCACTCCAAAACCTTTTGCAAGGAAAAGACCTGCAAAATCCTAAAAAACTGTCAAAAAGGGGTTGCACTTTTTCTCAGCTCTTTCTTGACCAAAGTATGTTCCAGGCATTGAAACCGGACAACAGTGCGTCATCTTGTTAAAAAAAGGGCATAAAGTAAATATGTAACTAAATCCACATTTCAGTTTTTAACCCAAAATCATATAGAAATTATCTTTGTTTGCTAAATTTGAATATTTTTCTCATCTTTCTGGTGCACAGGGCAAGCTTTGTTAATTCCTTAACTTTTAAAGTTTTCTATGTACTGGCAGTCAGTTTAACCCCCGGGATACTTCTGGGGACCAAATACTGTATGTAGTTTCTTTTTATTTTTTTTAGCTCAATATCTGATCACGTCAAAACAATTCACTTTCAATTTAATGCCTTTCTTAAAGAGATCCATCATTGTTAAAAACACTTACGCAGGCATCTGGGGACTGAACCAGTATTACTCCAACTGCCATCCTCCAAACATACAGCTGTCATTGGAACAGCAGGGTCAAGGTGGTAGCCATGGTTACATTGATACGTAACCTGGCTACCAACAGTATACTGGTAAGCAAGGAAGCTGCCGTTGCCAGGTGACACAGGTATCCCACATGAAATAGCTGCCACATATTGAAGAGAGAATTGTTATAGAGAGAAAAAGCAATTTATCTTCTTTTCATGATCACTTAGATGTTGGGGGGGGGGGGGGGGGGGGGGGTTGTGGTTACCTTGACAAAAAAGTGTAGTAGTGTCCCACTGGTAAAGCCCATTGGAATTGAGCCTGCAGGTGGCATTGCTTGATCCTACCAGGCGGTAGCCATGATTACAGAAGAACTGAAGTCTGCTACCTGGATGAAGTTTGGTTCGATTGACCACACCTCCATTCAGTGGAAGATCATTAATGCTGCAGTAAGCAGCTGGAAACAGAGAAACACACAGAACAAACCCAATGAAATAAGTGTTTTACTTAAGTCCACGCGAAAGTCAATTCTTTACAAATCTGGTGCTTGAAAGAACTGTCAGGAGAAGCATTGCTGATGATATTACCAGGCAGGTAGAGGGTCAATGATTTATTATTCTGAAACACAAACTTAAAAAAAAAGAGTTATAGGAATTTCAAAGCTTTCCAAATGTTTTTATTCTCTTTTGTTAGAAAAAATGAATAACTGAAAGCATCAATCTTAACATGTGGCAGATGACATCACTGTGTGTCATTGGGTTCTTTCTTCAAGCCCAAAGTGACTCTACTGATCGCTCACTGCTCCTCTCCCCCCTATCACCACATATTCATGGAACAGCATTCCCAATCCGCTTAGGATCATGGAATTAATTTTTATTAACCTTTCTGTCCAAGAATTTTCTCATCTTTCTCCCTCTTGAACCCTCTTATGCTCGTTTTCTTAGTTCTAAAATGATCCTGTTCTGTCTGAAATGCTTTTTAAAAAAAAAAAAAAAAAAAAATATATATATATATATATATATATATATATATATATATATATATATATATATATATATATATATATATATATATACATATATATATATATATATATATAAACGTTCAGTCGAGGGATGAAGGCTCAGTCTGTTAATTCCTTCCTATGAGTTTAATGAAGGGACATGGACTTCTTTTGGATAAGGTTTTATTTCAGATCATCTTTTATGAAAGAAAAAGAGATAATTCTGCACAATATTCAATGAAAGATTTTGTTATTTTTATATAGTCTCACTTATTGTGATACGTGTAAGTAAACAAAGACTGGAGTTTGAGCAGCTTGTGACTAATTTGTTTATTTTTTCTTGCCTCTTTTCTATTTTGGAATCACTTTTGATGATGAAGTAATATTTTGGATTAAACGGTATTCCAGGGGTTGTACTGGTTGTGGTGTAGTGGGTAGCATTGTGGCCTCACAGTGACAAGGTGACTGGTTCTGCATGGGAGGTTTGAACAGTGGTCTTTCTGTGCAGAGTATGTATGTTGTCCCCATGTATGTGTGGATTCTCTCCAGGTCACCATCACCAAACACATGCATGCTAAGTTAGCTGGTTTATTCCAAATTGTCCCTAGAAATGCATGTAAGTGTGAATGGTTGTTTGTCTTTCTGTGTTGGCCCTGCGATGGACTGGCAATTTCCCTGCCTTTCACCTGCTGACTGCTGGGACAGCTTCCAACTTCCTGACAATCCTGAAATGGACTATGTGGTTTGGAAAATGAATGTAATACACCAAGATGTAATTTTGTATATAATATGACCTCTGAGATACAATATGATATGAATGTTTTCGGTAAAGTACTTCATATGCTGTTTTTGGGAAAGTTTTTGAACAGTTTCCGATTCATAACTACAAAGTGACTCTCGCTTGGGATTTAATTGCAGTGTGGGCGTCCATTCCTAAATCCTGAAGAATTTCTCCAACTCCTCTAGTTTAAACCAATAATATTTCCCAACATGGTCGGAAAAAGTGCTGAGAAAAGACAGAAGGAGAGGATTTGATTGTACCATAAGTGCGGTGCATGAGCTTTGTTGAACTAATTGGCTTTATTCGCTACAACCGTGGAGGAATGTAAATAAAACTTGTTTGCTTTGGTTTGCAGGGGAGTGAGAGACCACCACTCTTGACTCTATTTGTACTGGTTCTGGTATGTAACAAACAAGTTGCTCCTTGCTTCATTTAACTCCATGAGTCCCTCAAATATGATTATTTTTCTTCAGCAAAGCTTCCATGTCATTCTTGTGAATTCTGCTCTTAATCAAGCACAATTCAGTTACTTCACATGGGCTTAGTTAAGTTCTGGTCTGAAACCTGGACATTGTCTACTATCAGTATATCATGTACTGTATTTGCTAGTATTAGCTTCACAAAACACTGTTCTTATATGCTAACATGCAAACAACATATTTTATGAAAAAGTAAAAAGGCCATGTGAAGTAATAACATGTTGAGATAAATGTCCCTGTTGCTGCTGCCCTTGATAATACTAATTACAGTCTGGTCAAAGTTTTCTGGAAACCAAGTTAAATCAAGAAAATAACAAAGGCAAAAAAGGCAGAAAATTTAGATGTTAACCATCAAATGTACAACATTCATGGGGCCATCAAAGCTTTTATGGAATTTCATATCACAGTTATAGAGAATGACCACACAGCGAAGTTAAGCACTAACGTGCACAGAATGATGGCAATATAAAAGAACCAGTGATCATTACAGTTCAGTCTGATCAGAGCAACCTCACAGATGATCTCATATCAAACTAATTAGCATACATAAAGAATGCAAATTGTATTAAAGGTAGGATTTGTTTGAGTATAAAGCACAACTGAGGATTATTAATCTATGAGGGGGTGAAAAATCTCAAATGTAAATTTCGGTTGCCTGAATAGCCATTGCTGTCAAGACTTTACTGCACCATGGGGAACAGAAAATATTACAACTTGAGGCCTTAGTGGCAACATGAAACAGATGAAAAAAGAGTTTGTTTTTTTTCTTATTTTCCTTTCTCAAACTAAAGTGGCTGTAGACTGGCTCTGTTACTAAGTCGTAGCAAACCGAACCAGGATCAGCGTTAACTGCAAAATACACTTTCTGTGACTGAGACTGGTAGCCATCACAAATTCTCACACAGCACCGTGATGCTGGCAAAAAGCTGCTGATGTATTTCACTAAATTTGACACCACTGAGTAGATTGGAGCTATTAATTCTCTTTTGTGTGTAAGCAGCCTGACGCATTCAAAAGAATGTTTTCTAAATGATCATTGCTCACCCACTTATTGATGCATTATTTTCCTGAGAATAAAGGCATTAGGGATCATTATTCATGCCAGTAGCATAAATTAGTAGTCCTTTCAGCTAAGCAGAGTACATACATTGTCATGTTTTGTGGGTGTGCAGAGATAAAACAGAGGTGACAGTTGTCAGTCACTCTGATGAGATCTGAGATCTAAAATCTCCATCCATCCATCCATTTTCTGCCGCTTATCCGGGGTCGGGTCGCGGGGGCAGCAGCCTAAGCAGGGAAGCCCAGACTTCCCTCTCCCCAGCCACATTTGCCAACTCTGCGGGGGGGGATCCCGAGGCGTTCCCAGGCCAGCCGAGAGATGTAATCCCTCCAACGTGTCCTGGGTCTTCCCCGGGGTCTCCTCCCAGAGGGACGTGCCTGGAACACCTCACCAGGGAGGCGTCCAGGAGGCATCCTGACCAGATGCCCGAGCCACCTCAACTGGTTCCTCTCGATGCGAAGGAGCAGCGGCTCTACTCTGAGCCCCTCCCGGATGACCGAGCTCCTCACCCTATCTCTAAGGGAGAGCCCGGCCACCCTGCGGAGGAAACTCATTTCAGCCGCCTGTATACGAGATGTATACGAGATCTCGTTCTATGACCTATGGTCACGACCCACAGCTCATGACCATAGGTGAGGGTAGGAACGTAGATCGACTGGTAAATCGAGAGCTTCACCTTCTGGCTCAGCTCCTTCTTCACCACGACAGACCGGCGCAGAGCCCGCATTACTGCAGACGCCGCACCGATCCGTCTGTCGATCTCGCGCTCCATCCTTCCCTCACTCGTGAACAAGACCCCGAGATATTTAAACTCCTCCACTTGAGGCAGGACCTGACCCCCGACCCGGAGAGGGCAATCCACCCTATTCTGGCTGAGGACCATGGTCTCAGATTTGGAGGTGCTGATTCTCATCCCAGCCACTTCACACTCGGCCGCGAATCGCTCAAGCGAGAGCTGGAGATCACGACCAGATGAAGCCAACAGGACCACGTCATCCGCAAAAAGCAGGGACCCAATCCTGAGGCCACCAAGTCGGATCCCCTCAACACCTCGGCTGCGCCTAGAAATTCTGTCCATATAAGTTATGAACAGAATCGGTGATAAAGGGCAGCCTTGGCGGAGTCCAACCCTCACCGGAAACGGATCCGACTTACTACCGGCAATGCGGACCAAGCTCTGACACCTGTCGTACAGGGACCGGACAGCTCGTACTTGGGGGTCCGGTACCCCATACTCCCGGAGTACCCCCCACAGGAGCCCCCGGGGGACACGGTCGAATGCCTTCTCCAGGTCCACAAAGCACTGGTTGGGCAAACTCCCATGCCCCCTCCAGGACCCCAGAGAGGGTATAGAGCTGGTCCACTGTTCCGCGACCAGGACGAAAACCACACTGCTCCTCCTCAATCCGGGATTCGACTATCCGGCGGACCCTCCTCTCCAGGACCCCTGAATAGACCTTACCAGGGAGGCTGAGGAGTGTGATTCCCCTGTAATTGGAACACACCCTCCGGTCCCCCTTCTTAAAAAGGGGGACCACCACCCCAGTCTGCCAATCCAGCGGTACTGCCCCCGATGTCCACGCGATGCTGCAGAGGCGTGTCAGCCAGGATAGCCCCACAGCATCCAGAGCCTTAAGGAACTCCGGGCGGATCTCATCCACCCCCGGGGCCTTGCCGCCAAGGAGCTTTTTGACCACCTCAGCGACTTCAGCCCCAGAGATAGGAGAGTCCACCCCTGAGTCCACCTGCTCTGCTCCCTCATGGGAAGACGTGTTGGTAGGATTGAGGAGGTCTTCGAAGTATTCCCTCCACCGACCCACAACGTCCCGAGTTGAGGTCAGCAGCTCCCCACCTCCACTGTACACAGTATTGATGGAGCACTGCTTCCCCCTCCTGAGCCGCCGGATGGTGGACCAGAATCTCCTCGAAGCCGTCCGGAAGTCTTTCTCCATGGCCTCGCCAAACTCCTCCCATGCCCGAAATTTTGCCTCGGCAACAGCCGAAGCCGCATGCCGCTTAGCCCGCCGGTACCCATCAGCTGCCTCCAGAGTCCCACAGGCCAAGAAGGCTCGATAGGACTCCTTCTTCAGCTTGACGGCATCCCTCACTGCTGGTGTCCACCAACGAGTCCTGGGATTACCGCCACAACAGGCACCAACTACCTTACAGCCACAGCTCCGGCTGGCCGCCTCGGCAATAGAGGCACGGAACACAGCCCATTCGGACTCAATGTCCCCCGCCTCACTCGGGACATGTTCGAAGCTCTGCTGAAGGTGGGAGTTGAAGCTCGCTCTGACAGGGGACTCAGCCAGACGTTCCCAGCAGACCCTCACAACACATTTGGGCCTGCCAGCTCTGACCGGCTTCCTCCCCCACCATCTGAGCCAACTCACCACCAGGTGGTGATCAGTTGACAGCTCCGCCCCCCTCTTCACCCGAGTGTCCAAGGCATGTGGCCTCAGGTCCGACGATACGACTACAAAGTCGATCATTGAACTGCGGCCCAGGGAATCCTGATGCCAGGTGTACATATGGACACTCTTATGCTGGAACATGGTGTTCGTTATAGACAATCCATGACGAGCACAGAAGTCCAATAACAAAACACCATTTGGGTTCAGAGGGGGGGGACCATGCCTCCCAATCACTCCCCTCCAGGTCTCACTGTCATTGCCCACGTGAGCATTGAAGTCCCCCAGCAGAACAATGGAGTCCCCAGAAGGAGCACCCTCCAGCACTCCCTCCAAGGACTCCAGAAAGGGTGGGTACTCTGAACTGCCGTTCGGTGCATAAGCACAGACACCAGTCAGGACCCGTCCCCCCACCCGGAGGCAGAGGGAAACTACCCTTTCATCCACCGGGGTAAACCCCAACGGTAAAATCTTTGGCTTGAAAATTCAAAGCTTTCTCTCTGACATGCCAGTAATGCACAATGTCATTTCCCTTTAATCAAGTCATGAAGTCTGTCATCTAAATGAACAAAACTGAGCCGTACAGACATTTTTATGAAATGCGGCTTCAAAGCTCTAGCGGGCTGCACTCTAGATTGTTAAATGGCTCCAATTTGATTATTCTGCAAGGCAAGATGGCAAAGAAAGATATGAACATTTAAAAAGATATCAGCTGTACCTGAGAACCGTATCTTAAATCCCCTCTTGTTGGTTGCATGGTCGGTGGACCACCGCAGATAAAGCTGGTTTGTTTTAGATGTGAAGTTCAGCTGAGATGAGTGGTTTCCACTTAAAGCAACAAGTAAAGGGCTTTGTCCCGAGGACCCTGGTAAAACAAATACAAGTATTCAGAACTGCTGTACACACATACAGTATTTTTTTTTCATGTATATGCATGTGCCTACAGTATGTGAATCTGCAAATTTCTGCAGCTTGTGTGTCTAACATGAAACATGGCTTTTAAAAGGGATAAAGCGGAAGGGAAACAACTCCATCCGCAACAGCCAGCCGCCTATGAAACAACAGGGACATTGCTGTCGGCAACATCAAAGGCCTCCAGAGTGAGCAGAGGACCGGGCAAGATAGCAGAAATAAACAGAGCTGAGTGGGACATGCATATATTACTTTCATATATGCTCATGTGGCTTGTCAGATTTTGACAGATCACATATTTTCACTAAAGCTTCTGTCGCCGGATGATTTCATTTGTTTCCATGAGTGCTGTTTTTCAGACCAGACTGTGGCCGCCGTTAACTGGACAAAACATTACTTGTTGTGATGTGAATTTAATCAAGTGCATCATTTAATTTGGTTCATATACTGTGTAGGTAAAATGAATCAATAAAGAAGGTTAATGTTACATTTGGCAAAATCTCTCTCTCTCTCTCTCTCTCACACACACACACACACACACACACACACACACACACACACTGAAGAATGCACTGTAATTTGTACTCCTTAATATTCAATACTACACAACTAACTTTGAGGACACAGGGGGTAAATTACCACAACTGTAAATAAGAATTTGGGGTTGTGCAGGATGGCTGGCACTTTTCATAAACAAACATGAATTCAAGCTGTGTGCTCTCTGCGTGTGTTAATGTGCATTGATGCGAGTACAGCGATCATTTTGTACCATCGAAAATCTCCAGTTCATCAAACTGCTTCTCACTGTGGAACATCTCCACATAGATATTGATGCTGTAACCTGTGGAAACAGGAGAAAATTATTTAGCTATGTGTGTGTACAAATGTAATATGAAAACAAAGATACCCCTCTACCACCAAAATCCGAAGGATGCACATAGATGAAATTTAGCTAAATTGTACACTGAGAGAGCAAAAGCACGACCTGGAAATGTGTGGCAAGCACATGTTTATGCTTTATGTACTGCTGGATTTGTAAAAATAGTTTAGTGTACTCAGTTTTTCCACACATTGCTTTTGCATTTTGGCTTAGTTTTTAATCAAAGAATGACACAGTGTAATGGCATATATTATTGTCCAGTTGATCTTGCACTGTATTGTATTTAGGACTTAACAAAAATGTCTTGACATTTGACATAAAACATGGGAAACACGTTTATTCTTGTGTACATATTCAGTCTATATTGTATTGTTTATGTGATATTTTCAACTGTTCTTGAGTATCTTCTTCATCTAGTCTCTATGATTTTTACCAACAATATTTAGCGGCTAAGGAAAAGTTTGCTTTTTTAAAATGAATATTTTGGTTTCTTATAACACCTTACATGACCTAACACAATAAGGTCTTAAAACAACAATAACACTTTAAAAATCACAATTAGATGTTTATATGTACAACACATACAACAAATCCAGCATGAGACTAGTCATAATGTTGAGCTTAGAGATGGAGTGAAACTTTATACCTGGAATCATCCGGAGCAGCCAGGAGCATGTCTGACTGTTGGGATAGTTCCCAGGAAAGCCGGGGCTTAATATGACTCCAGATGATGAGAAACGCTCCTCGTTGGCAGGGCACTGGGCTGGAAGTGTCAAATATGAAAGCCAGATGGATTATGTAAAATGAATAAACATAAAAACATCGGTTTTACTGAGTCTGTATTGTGAGGTTGGAGGGGCGGCAGAGGAAAAAATTAACTTTTATATGGGAGACCCAGCTTTTCCTCCCTTTCAGGACCTTTGCTCCACATATGTTTATACTGACAAGTAACTTGTGTCTAAGACCCTCCCATCACACCTTTTATGCAAAGATCTTTTGAAATGATGTGCTATTTATCCTGCAGAAGCAGTATCTTATTAATTCCTAATTTTAATACTATGGAATTACAAAACTCACTTGCACTGGGAAGTATTTCAGACATGCGTTAAATGTCCTTGGAACGTCAATGAATTTTTAAAAGAAAACGTGGACTCTTGAGGCCACTTGCATATAGTTTCTTCCTGTAAAATGTGCCCATTTATTAGCCTTAGGCATAAGCGAGACAGTATCCAGTAAAAAGATTTAACACAAAAGGAGTTAAACTCAAAAGCAGTTTGGTGGAACGCTTCCATCTTTTCTTAAAGAGCATAGGCATTTTCCCCTCTGCTTTATGACAAAAACAAAATTCTGTTCATTCCACTTTAAGGGAAAGGCTAAGCAACTTTTCAACATTCACCTGCAAAAGAGAAAATGCACTTAAAAAAAAGAGAAAGCAATTCACATCAATAATAACTTTTCTCATGGACACCGGGAGTCAACTCTATTCACTGCTTTCCTGAATTCATCAAATATTAAAATGAAACATTCCTCATTTTTAACATTTCAATCAGAACAGGAAATTGAACCATAAAACATGAGCCGTTAAGTCAAACTTACAATAATGAAAAATAAAAATAAAAAAAGAAAAAGAACCTCATCACTGGACATTTTAACTAGCTGCACTGAATACAGTATGTTATAGGTTTCCAATTTCTGATTGACTATAATCTGCAACTGATGTGCTGTCTGCCTAGTTCTGTTCATCTTCTGATTTCCTGACACAAGACAACCCACTAAGAAGGATGCTGAGCAAGCTCCACACACGAGTTTCATTTGCAAGTGGAGAGAGCAACAATTGCACCGCCATACCACCTCTGTAGCAGAGTACGATGATGCCTTCAGTGGAGCACCGTGTAGATCCACATCATTCAGTTTGCCCTAAGTGGGTGGTTTTGGTCATTTTATTATTATTATTTTTTTTTTATCTTTCTCTTTATTTAATTTCATTAATTTCATTTTAAAAGTTTGCTTTCAATGCTTCCTGAACCCCAATATAATGCTTTTGATGTTTTATGTTGAGCACTTGGCTGTTGTACATGATGTGTGCTATATAAACAAACTTGTTCTGCCTTTTGCATTTGCTTGTGCTTTGTTAGTTTAAAAAAAAAACCAAAAAAAAAACTGGTCTAGGTCTTGTAAGTTCTCTTGCTCCTTTTGATTTTTCATGTTTTTGGTCAAGTTTTACTTCTGGTTTTCTTGAACTCAGTGGTATGTCTGAAACTTCTTTTTTTGTGTTTTGGTGTAAGATTATCCTGTTTTAATGATCAGGTTCCCTCTGTGGTGGCTGTGGTTTTACATTATGTGCGTTTCTGTCTTCAGTTATTATCCATGGCTTGTAGTATATTTAGGTATCAGTGTGTATTTATTGGGCTGCATGGTTGCATTGTGGTTAGTACTGTAGCCTCACAGCAAGAAGATCACTGGTTCAGTCCTCAGCTGGGGGGGGGGGGGGCTTGGTCAGTGGCCTTTCTGTGTGGAGTTTGCATGTTCTCTCTGTGGATGCGTGGGTTCTCTACGGGTTCTTTGGCTTCCTCCCACCGTCCAAAAACATGCATGCTAGGTTAATTGGTTACTCTAAAACTGCCCATGGGAGTGAGCGTGACTGAGTGGTTGTTTGTCTCTGTGTGGCCCTGCGATGGACTGGCGAGCTGTCCAGGGTGTACCCTGCCACTCGCACAAAGACTGCTGGGATAAGCTCCAGCTTCCCCGCGACCCTTCTTCAGATTACACGGTTAGAATTATGAATGATCGTGTATATATCACCTTGTCGTTGCCCCTCTTCTTTGTTTATCTGGTATGTTTTTCTGTAATATTTCTGCTGGTTTTACTGTGAATTAAAGTTTCTGTTTGCTTTCCTATATTTCATACATTGCCTGCGAACTGCGATTTTCTGGACACTTTGTCAAGATTTTCCTGGGTTTTGATTTTCTTTAATTTCATTTGATTATACTTGATTTAATTTTATTTAATCTTTTTTCTTTCCTTTTTTTTTTACATCCTTAAGTTTTGTGTTTATCCCTATTAATTGCAATTACATGAGTAGCCGAGCTTACCTTGACATTTAGGAGGTGGGGATTCGAAGCGCAAATGGGAATTAAGTTTACACATGATCTCCGCCTTTCCAATTAATGTGTATCCAGGTAAACAGCGATATTTCACAACGTCACCTAAAAAGGAGAACATAAGAAACACTTTCAGGCAACATTATACATTGTGTTTGTCACAGGGCTACTAGCTGTCACAGCTAAAAACCTGCAGCTATATGGATGATGTCTTAAAAAAATGGAAACATGGCAGGTGAATACTTTACATGCTCACTTTTTATTTCAATTTTTATTTTCTTGTCATTTCTTATGCACAAACAGGGCTGCATGGTGGTGCGGTGGTTAGCACTGTGGCTTCACATTAAGAAGGCCACTGGTTTGAGCCTTTGCTGGGAAGAGGTTTGATCAATGGCCTTTCTGTCTGGAGCTTGTATGTTCTTCCTGTGTATGTGTAGGTTCTCTACTCCTGCCATCCAAAGATATGCATGTTAGGTTAATTGGTCACTCTAAATTCTGTGGGTGTGAATGGTGGTTTCTTTCTTTGTGTTGGCCCAGCAATATACTGGTGAGCTGCCTGTACCCTGCTTCTCGCCTGCCAATCGCAGGGATAAGCTCCAGCTTCCCTGCAACCCTGAAGTAGAATAAACAGTATAGTAAATAAATGGGTGGATAAAAAATAAACAAATTAATAAAGGTATTTCAGTTAGTACTATCCAAATTTACTCAAAACTGGACAAGCCAGGGGCAGGAACATGAGTTTGTAGTTCTGGTTAGATGTTTACATTATGTTTGGTTTAATATTAATTACTAATATTGAGAAAACAGCTAATTCTTTTTTTTCAATTGAATGTATTTTCATTAAGAGATTAGGACTACGGATGTTAACCCTGTTGTCAGCTGATTCGTCTGATATATATATAGAAACCTTCTTTAGGAAAAGTAGGAATATGAGCAACAACTGCACCAACCAAAAGCTCCCCGAATGTTGTTTATTTCTTTAAAATTCACCTGAGAAAAACATGTCCTTTTGAAATTTTTATTTTTGATGGGATGAATGTTACCTTGCAACCTTGATAGGTACAATTTGACAAGGTTGCAATCTTAAAAGCAGCTGAGGTCTACCACCTGCCAGAGACATGCAATGCCTGTTTCAAAGTTTGCTCTGGAGACATACAGCGCTTCACAGCAAGGGGCGCGAAGCTTCAAGTTGTTGAACGGAACAAAAAAGAGCATTTAACGTTGCCCTGAGCTTGGTTAAAGATTATATAACCAATACAAGATCAGTCACATAACTGGTTCAGACTCTCACCATATTACACATTATAGAGCCAGTAGGCCGACTGAATCCAGAATAAACCGTTCACACATTTTTTAATATTTTTATTAAGAACAAGATCTGTGCAGGGGCCACAAAGCCAACACAAGCACAGATTCATGAAAATGGCAGTGCGAGTACCTGTAGGAGGAACAACCAAAATAAACTCCTCCCATTTTGCTAACGTAATGGCAAGTATAGAACTAGACGAGACTTTCAAGTTAAAGCTTGAGCCTTAAATCTGACTAAATTTGTGTGTGTAGGGGGGAGCGGGGGTTGCTCTCGATAGGTTCAAAGAGAAGTGGCTCTAGCTATTGGAGCTTTTTATTTCTGAAAGGTTTTGCCGGAAAGGAAGTTCACTTCCAAACTTTCTGAGAGGTTTAGGATTTGTGCATGTTGGATTATGACAGAAAACAGATGTCACAACTCGGTACTCTGCCTGTGAGAATGATCTGAGTCTTGCAAGCCTTAGGCCAGCTGATCCTGCTGTGTGACACAGTTGGAAACAATGGCATACCCATATACAGATAACTACAGTGGAACTATTGTTCTTCCAGTCTGTAAGTTTTGATCCTGATAAAAAAATGGCGCACACTAAAATCAAGAGAAGAGAAAGTGAAGTTATCCTACTGTTACCTTAGCGCTACACTCTGTATCTTGTATTTTTGTAGAGAAGGCTTCATTCTAATGAAGGATAACAAGCCTGACAAATCTTTCTCGACAGTTACCCAACTTCAAACCTACTGAACATTTCAGGAATCGCTTGAAGTCTCAGGTGAGTAATCTATGCATCTCATAGCGTCACAAAAAGCTTCTTTGGGTAAACATGTGGAGGTTAAGAAAAATTGAACTATCATCTTTTATGTTACAGTGCATGTTGTCATAAAAGCTATGAGGATGGAGTCCAACATTTAATATCTTTTAATCTTAATAAAAAAATTTCTGAGTTTACCCTTTCCTTCATTTTCATTTAGTCATGATTACTTATCATTAAATCAAATTAAAATTAAATTTAACTCAATCTATTTAATTATTAATAGAACAAATAAAAACAATAAAAGCCTCTGGGGTACAATAAGTAGTTGGCTAATGAAATTCTACTTCCATTCATCTAGAAAGGAAGAACTACACACTATACTGGCTTGTGGAATGTAGTATAAAACCTAGAAAGTATGTAAATGTGTTGAGGACTAACTTCCTACCTCACAGGATCAAACATTTACTGTAAATATAATTAAAACAGACACTTTGGAAAGCCTATATTTTGGTTCAACACTGCAGGCAGTTGTATAATCCTGTTTATTTTAACACGTCCCTATCATCTCCCTGCACTTACTTGAGAACATGCAGCTAAAATACAAAACTCATTTTCAGAGAGTTTGGAAGTTTTTTAAAATGCAATTCACACTTATCAAATATATAATTCATCAACTAATTTAAACTATTTAAGAAGTGTGTGATAATAAAAAAAACAAAAAAAACAAAACAAAACAGAAATTTGTTTATTTTAGAGCCCTGACAATGTCATGGGTAAAATAGTCCTGTGTTTTGTTATGTTTTTATTACTTTGCAACATTTTTTTCTGTTAGATAAGGATACTTTTGGTCCTTCACAAGTACATCTGCTCTGTTTTACAAAGGATGGATAAAGCCAGAGCTGCACAATATATCGTTTCAGCATCGTGATGGAAATGTACGCATGTGCATTGGTCACACTGCAGGTCCAGCAATGGAGGAGGCAAATTTAATTTATGTTATCATTAATTTTGAGGGTACCTGACACACACAGGTTTGTTTATTGCTAGTTCCAATAAAAACTCATTTGTGATAAAACACAATTCAGTTTGGACATGACAGAACAAAACATTTACCCAGGTCCTGGCACAATAAAGCAAGCAATAAAAGGTAACGACAATAACTTTTAAATACAGACAAAAATATATAATTTCCAAAAGCTGATTTGTGACACTGCGGTGGTTTGTCGACCTATCCAGGACATACCCTGCCTCTTGCCAAGTGATTGCTGGGATAGGCTCCAGCTTCCCAGCAACCCTTAACTGGAACAACTGGTTAAAACTGATAGATGGATGATATGTGACATGATGTCAGTGTTGACCACAATCCCATCTTCAGCTATCGTCTATGGTTGTAAAGACCAGTGCTGTGGAAATGGTCACTGTTCAGATTTTGCCTGCTGCTGTCATTTAATTTATGGTGCTATGGTTCTGTCCAGCTGCTATGACTGGAGCCCATTCTGTGACAGATGTGGTGCCAGCAGATAATAAAAGTTTGTTAAGCTTGGCAGATCTGCCAGTACACAAAAATACATGATGGCTTCATGTACAGTTTTACAACCACTAAAAACAAAGATGTCACAGACTGCAAGCAACAAAAGCACAGCCATAGGTCTAATTAGATCTACAGTGACAGTTATGACATCCTGATGCTGCAGCCATGAATAGAGTGGCAGTAGGTCTCGAAAGGTTCTCTGAAGCAAGTCCTTTTGTTTTGTTGCTGAAATTTTGGAAATCTGAGCAGCAACAACCTTGAGTATAGTCTGTCTTATTGTGCTCACAAATCATAAACAGTGATTAAAAACATAAAGTAAAAAGTATACGTATATCTAAGAAACTTTGTATAGCTTTGTCATTTCTTTGCAACATAGCTGTTAAAACTATGTTGCTTTTTTTTTTTCATCACAAAGCTGTCAAAGGGGCTTTTTCAGCTTTACCATGTAAGGTTGTAACCATTTACAGCTGGGATTTTGCCATGGAGCTCAGTTTCCATACATCAATGATCAGAGGATCAGTTTGACAACAGTCACAATATCAGACTTCCATCCTGGACACAAGGAGACAACTCATAGGCAAAGTTTTGGGTGCTGTCATCATCACTTTGCATTTATTTTCTGAAAATTCTTCCTCAGAAAAGAAGGAAGGAAATCTTTCTCCTTGCTACATCGCACCATTCCCTTGCAGTCCCATGCAGGACATGACTCTCCTCTGGCAGAGGGTTTACAGACAGATCTTCTCCAGGTAAAGCAGTGGGTCTTGTACATATCCTCTTTACCAGGAATTTACCCATCATCTGATGTCTGATGTTGTGCAAGAAGAGGTCATTACGTCTTGCACCTGAAAGCAAACTTAGGAGCGTTAGCAGGGTTAGCCTTTCAAACGGCTTCATAGCAACTGTTGGCCTGCTGTCCTTTGGCAAATGAACTCTGCTGAACAGTTCGACACATGGGGGGGCAAAGGGGGGCAATGAGATTTCAGGAACTATCCAGAAATGCCATGAGGTCCAGCAGCCTTCCTGACATTTTCTTCTTCTTTAGGACCTTCTGTACAGGTAGAGTGGAGCACACTTGTTGATGAGTTTTGAGCAGCTGCTTTACCCAGTGCCGCATCTTTGGGCTTGTTCACATCTTATCACCAATAACATCTATTCAGCTCATTAGCTGGGGAGGTGTCACATTTGCCCTTTTTAAATTACACAATGGCTCATATTTCATTACACAAACTGTCAAACTGGTTTCTCCATTCCAGTTAAAATGAGATTAGCCTCCTTAATGGTTTTCTGCAAACAATAAACTGCTGGCTTGTGATCCAACATGGCACCTGAGAGCAGCCCTGGATTAACCTCCTGTATATGCTCCTTAAGCTGATCATACTGTTCCACTTGTGGATTTAGGAAGATTTTCCTTTTCAGAGTCAGGATGACTTTTATCACTTAGCACACTGGTTTAGCTCAGCAGTAGTTTGCTAAATTCCCTGATTTAATTTAAGATGGGTGTAAGATCTTCCAGGGCTGCACGGTGGCATGGTGGGTTCTCTCCAGGTACTCCCTCCCACCATCCAAAGACATGAAGGTTACTCTAAATTGTCCACAGGAGTGAGTGTGTGTGGTTGTTTATCTCTGTGTGGCCCTGCAATGGACTGGTGAGCTGTCTAGGGTGTACCCTGCCTTTCGCCCAAAGTCTGCTGGTATAGGTTGCAGCTTCCCCGCGACCCTTAATCGGCCGAAGCGGTTAGGATAATGAATGGATGTAAGATCTTCCAGTTAATGTACTCATCTATCTTTGAACTGTATGTAGGAATAGTCCACTGCATTTCACTTGGTGGTAGAGAGGTAAACACATTGTTTTAAATCATCCATTAACTAGGTGGGATCTGTCTTGTTTGTCCAACTGCTAAAGGAGGGCAACATCCAAATGTCCATGTTATCTTTCTCCTGATCTCCTCCTGCTGCTTAGATACTACAGTGCTTGTGCTGCACAAAGTGGGATATAGACAGAGGTGATAAGAATAAATATGAACTCGCAGGGAAGGTAAAATATAGTGTTTTTTGTGGTCAGATGCTTGATATGAGGATAACAGAACTAGAGATTATAACTAAGAAGCAGACTTTTACAACATTTATTATGCCATATTTTTTTCCTACATAATGGCAACATCCCACACAGCATCTGGAGGTTAAAGTCCATCACGACTCCTAAAAAAGATGTTGTGATGAGTGCTATATTTGTATTATTGATCAAAAGTGATTACTCTGTAATTACCAATAAATATTTACAAAGGAGGCATGATATGATAAACGATTTGGTATAAAACTATTTCCTCCAGTGAATTCTTCAGTGTTTTCAGTCCTTTTTTTTGTAGTACAGACAGAGACAAAATGAAATAATAAAGCCAAGTAAACATTAATGGGACAGACTGACTAGATTTAGATTTTGTATCTACTGAGTAATCCGTTCATTTGTGTTTTTTATAAATCAGCATAACACTGAAACTCTACAAGCATGACCAGATATCATGGTTGACCATACTAATCGCAATATGCACCACATTACATATAGCCGACTAAAGTGTTTATTTTCTAAAATGAACCATATAGCATCATTAAAAGTTTGCGCTAAATTAGTGGCATTTTTCAAGCATGAGTGCAGGTTTGATGGACGAGATCAGGTCAGTCTTTTAGGTCTCATTAAGTTATGATGTATTTTGTCTTTTTTTTCCTATGGAGAGGGGTGTTCAGGACTATTACCTATGTGAAAGTCTTCGTCTTCATAGATCATTTCTGCATTCTCCACAACAGGAGGAAGAGGGCATTTTTTCAGACGATAGGCTGGAGAAATGAGAAGAACAATATTAATCTTGTGAGGCACTTCACAGATTTTATAGTTGATAAAAAGAGAAATAAATTTGACAGCACTGTTGTATTTACATATCTGTAATGAGGTGGGGCAAAAGAACGATTATAATCCCCAGAGCACACACTATTAGTTCACTTATAAACAGGAGTTGCTTCGTGTTCTTAATTTGTTAGCGCAAAGGATTTAATTGATTTACTACAAATAAGCACAGCAGATTTTTGAAAAGGGCATCCATGTGTAGAAATGATGTGCTGATGTGATTTGTGATCCTTATTTCCAGAAACATCAAAGCAGTTCTTTAAGTGCAGTCATGCGTGTATTATGGCGATATGAGAAACATGACTTTGACGCAACACTACGTGCTTCTCCGAATGTCCCAGCTGCCACATAATACAAATGCTGACCACTGTTACCAAAGCAGAAGCAGAGCTCCAAGTTTAGTCCTGAATTTGGCAATTTTTGGATGTGCCAGTTAGTGTAAACACAATCCACCTGGACAAAAAACCAGTTTGAATGATCAAAATGAAAAGACAGGCTGGGTATAAACTTGTGTTTTTCCCCTAAAATCATTAAAATAAGACATCACTGTGATCAGTCTGTCAGGGTGAAGACTTAAAGAAAGAAACAAAAAGCATCATAGGCCTAATTGTCCTAATCATTTTTGTTTTCAATTCTCTAATGCATTTTGAACAAAAACACATTAATGCGTTTTTCAGAAGCTAAGTGAACAAAAACGTGGAACAGATCCTTAAATGTGGAAGATGTGTCCTCGTTACAAATCATGATTCACCGGTTCCATTAGTCAAAACATTGTTTACCTGAGGAGTTGGACAGTGTAGGGTAGCACTTAAATATCATTCTAATTAAACGCAGTGGATTAAGACTTGTAACTTTCCACAAAATATACATTTAAACTGCAGCATATTCAATGCAACAAAATGTGCAGAGTTAAATCATTTTAGAAGAAGAGCAGGTCTTGGACCGATGGTGGTAATAAGACTTTTTCTTGTTGAAATTAAAACGTCATATATCAGAGGGTTTTTCAGAAACTTCCATTTTTTTTCTTAGTGCGTAGAAAATGGGACTGAAATGGAAGAGAGCAACAAAAACGAGCTTTAGGGTCCAGTAACTGCTATCTAAGGCTGCATCAATTCATAATTCAGAAAGTATTTTGAATTAAAAGAAAAAAATCTGTATGATCTATGTTCATCTTCATCTTCATCTTCTGCCGCTTGATCCGGGGTCGGGTCGCAGGGGCAGCAACCTAAGCAGGGAAGTCCAGACTTCCCTCTCCCCAGCCACATTTGCCAACTCTGCGGGGGGGATCCCAAGGTGTTCCCAGGCTAGCCAAGAGACATAATCCCTCCAGCGTGTCCTCGGTCTCCCCCGGGGTTTTCCCCTGTAGGGACATACCCGGAACACCTCACCAGGGAGGCATCCAGGAGGCATCCTGACCAGATGCCCGAGCCACCTCAACTGGTTCCTCTCGGTGCGGAGGAGCAGCGGCTCTACTCTGAGCCTCTCCCGGATGACCGAGCTCCTCACCCTATCTCTAAGGGAGAGCCCGGCCACCCTGCAGAGGAAACCCATTTCAGCCGCCTGTTTACGAGATCTCGTTCTTTCGGTCACGACCCACAGCTCATGACCATAGGTGAGGGTAGGAACGTAGATCAACTGGTTATCTATGTTATTATTTAAATATGGAGAACAATAAGTTTTTTTTATTCCATCAAAACTGAATTAGTATAATTTACCATGAAAGTTGAGAATGAAGAATCCTCCAGTTGAGAAGTCTGAGTGAAAGCGGATCAGGACCTGCAAACTGGTGCTGTAGGCTGACTCTAATGCTGTGTTGCCACTGAAGACTCCCAGCTGAGGGCTAGATGTTTCAGGACCATCCCTGAGCAAAGAGGAAACATGATTCAGATAATGATTACATTTTCAAGCGGCCCACATCAAAGTGGAGTGTAGCGAGAACTTATATCAGAAGTCTCCCAGACATAGAAAAGAAAGACAAAACATACACACACAAACAACCTTCTCCTCCAACTGTATTATAAACATTTTACATACAGAATTCCTTTATATGTTACATTACATAAGGCTGTAAACCTCCAGTTGAACAAATACATTTTTAGTCCACATCTCTGTACGTGAGAATTTCTAAACTAGGAAAAGTTTCAGATGTAGAGAATATCTTTAAGTTTTATACATTATTATGATTCACCTCACAACTTAACAAGCACTGTATCAATGTTTTTGGTTTTATTTGTGACTTTTTGCACATTAGCCCTCCATTTTTCTCTTAACTGTTGATTGACATCTGTTCTCTAAGTCTTCCAAAGTCAATTTGTAATTGACTTTGACTTTCCTCTTTTCCAATGAGACACCCCAGCTCCTCCTGACGGATCCCAAGGCATTTCCAGATCCGAATGGATTTCCACTATCTCTCCATGTCCCAAAAGCGAGTTTGGACCACCTGGAACCGGCATCACAGCATCACTCTTTACTTGCCTCCAAGACTCACAATGCACCAACGGTGAATTTCCTCCCCCATTTGGACGGACCAACCTTAATGGACCAACGCTTGACCTCTTGCCAGCAACCTCCCCCACTTGCCTGGCTCCAGGGGGTGTCCCAGTTTTCCTTTTCTAAGTGAGGTACCGCAGATTTTTGACTCCCCCCGTGAGACTAATTTGCTATTAATGAGCGAACATGCTGCCGCAGTAGTGAGATTGCAGACGTTATTAAAGTTACCTAAAAGTAATATCTTGATAATTACTTCATCTTCTACATTTACATGAAGCTTTGAGCTCCAACATCAGCAGATGAAGAGAATACGCCTGTTTTAGAGCTGACTTTTGCTGCTGTATCTTTGGTTGCAATGGCTGGCTCTAATTCTGTTTGGAGATTTTATTAATGACCTACCTGCATACATTCATCTAAAATTTACCTCAAGACACACAGAATAGTGTGAACTGAATTACTTCATGCAAATTGACTTCCACCAGTGGACTTGTTTAAAGTAAAACCTTCCTGTGTCAATGAAACAAAAGAAGAATATATCTGGTACATCCAGACATGTGCATGTCCACAGAGGGCGAATCAAAAACATTTCAGTTCTTTCTTTCTTATTTCTTTTTCTTTGTATCATTTCAACCCATTAAAAACAAGTTCATTTAACAAAGCCCATAGATTAAAGGCTTAACTTCTCTCATTAAATATTGAATGTTTCTGAAAGGTTACATTTTCTAACATTTCTAAATGCCCAGTTTTAGGTTTTTAATGAACACGCCATTGGATTAAACAAGGGCTTTAAAATTTTAATTCATGAGGAGTGCCTGGGATCTCTTGGCTCCTCAATAATTCAAGGTCTTCTGAAGGTGTTGGAGCTCATTTAGAGGATCAAAAATGTGCAATTTGGGTCATTTAAATCCAAACTGTATGAGAATTTTGTGGCCTTATTTTTACCAGTTGAAATATATGCAAATACAAATGTAGCTCTGCTTTATCGAACTGTGACCTTTCTTTAAAAGAAGCAAGAAAGCTTTTGGGTGAAAATCACTGAATAAAGTCCGTAACATTTAGCTGTAGGTTGGGTGTTGCTGTAAGGCAAAACTTGTGGAATAACACACCAGCATCACCTGCAGAAACAACTTGGTTTGTAATAATAAATCCAGCACAATACAAAAAAAAATCTGATTGTACAGTAAATGGAAAAACATCCAACCACATTGTGTTAAACATGGGGGTCCCTCAGGGATGTGTTTCATCTCCCATCCTGTTCTAAATCTACATAAACAACATAACCTGCAGCATGGACAATGTAACACTCCTAAAATATGCGGACGACGTGGCCTTGGTGGCTCACTTAACTGACTCCATCAGCCTAGAAGCTTAAGACCAGCAGCTGGACTCACTGAGGAGCGTTTACTGGAACTGGACATCTGCAAAACAAAACAGCTCTGCTGCTACAGAAGAACATTTGGAGATGCTGCCCACACACTTCTCCAACCGCTGGAGATTAATGGGCATGCAATGGGGCAGCTGGAACATTTCAAACACCTGGGAATTGAGTTTGACAGAGAACTGTCCTTTTTCTGACCACAGCCGCTGCATCTTAAGAAAGGCTCAACAGCAACTCCTCCTGCTGAAGTATTACCAGTATGTATTTTTGCAGTAAGAAGAAATGTTCTAACAGCAGTCAGTCTTTGCTTACAGCATTTCATCCCAGTAGACCGTTCTCTCTGATAAAGATATACCAAAACTGTAGAAAGTCATCAAACATCCTACTTTCTAACATAAAATGCAACTTTCAACTTTTATTCAGAGCCACTTCCACTGCTTTGCGATGGACAATAAAGTTTTTCTAAGTCTAAGTTTTTGTGTTTTTGAGTTATTCATTCAGTTCATCTTTAACAGGTGATTAACAACAGGACACAATAGGGATAGGAATGTCACAATGCACTACAAGATAAAAGATGGTATATAGTCTTTTCCTTAAATTCCCTTCAATTTTTTTGTCCATAATAAAAAGGAAGAAATACCATCATACATGTTTGGTGTCTTTATGTAAAACTGCCTTGTAAATTATTTAAATAGAATTTTACACCAATATAAGAACATGTGGTATGAGGAAAATGGTAATGATTTGTGAAGTTTTGCTTATAAAAATATTTTCCTGTTTCTGTTCTGTTACTATAGTGAGCGCTAAATCAAGGCAAAAGAATAAAATATTAAATAAAGCAACAAAACGACACTAATACATTGACATTATTGTTAAAACTACTGAAACAAAGGCTAGACTGTGAGTGAGTGTTAAGCATCATAAACCTCTGTTTTTCGTCCTTCTAAAGGAAGATCCATCACCTGCTGTTAGCAGCAGTTCAGTGGTATTAGGCAAAGTGCCAAACTTAACCAGTGGAAGACCACAGGGACAGTTTGGCTTCAGTCTCTGACATCTGGAGGCAGCTGCTTTCTGATAAACCTCTGGGACAAACAAAGCAGACACCAGCAGATGCATCCCCATAGTGTTAACATGACACGGTAAAGTACATCCAAAATACATCTCTGACAAGTCTGGTTATTGCAATCCGACACAGGTGTGAATTGTTGAAATTAAAAAGCAGCAAAAACAAACAAACAAACAAAAAAACAGCTAGGGTAAATGAATAAGCAGAAAAAACTCTTCACTTGAGCTGTTGCTGGTGTTGTTTGTATGAAGTCTTTGCTCAGCTTAAATCAAAGCCAAGCTCTTTGCAGAGTTCATTCAAGTAAACACAAAGCACCCTTCAACTATATACAGTGTGTGAAAAATGAAATTCTGAGCCTTTACTTTTCCACTGAGAATTGTTTTTAATAAATAATATGGTCTTCAATCAATCTCTTGATTGAATGTGTCAAATTAACATTCAAAGTTTCATATTCAACCTATATTGTCTTCTCTATCAAAATTCTTATCACCCAGTAGATCAAGTACGGCACACTCTGCACTGCCCAACTTATATTTAACTGTACTTGAAAACCCAAACAGCCAAATGCTCGGCTCAAATGATGACAAAGGCAGTAGCTCCAATTTTATGCCTTTAATTAGACGATGTCCTCTTTTTATTAAAAGTTTGCCCCCGATGCTCTTAATTAACTACTGATCCAACTGCAGGTTATTAGCCATTAATGCACAGTAAGCCTATTATACTTGTCACATCACTCCAATTTTCCACTTGAAAAGCACATTTGTTTCTGTCTGGACAGGTCAAATTCATATTACAAAAACAATATTCAATAGATGAGTTATTTTGATACTTAGTATCTGTTTACAGAACAAAAATGCAGCTGTTCTAAATCTGTGAGACTCATGCACCACTAAGCATGAGAAGAGAACTCTCCTCTTTAGTGTTGGTCTCCAGAACCTTCCAAATATATTCATGAGATACAGCAAGAATGAGCCTTCACATATGCACTAACCTCACATTACTGAATTATTCTGGGGGCCTACAATATAGAGATGCAATTTTATCATTGTCTTCCAGATGAAATGCAACACAGAAAACACATGAATCACCAATTCCACTTTGAAACTGCAAAGTAACTCAATACAGGGCCACTCTATAGCTAAAGCTGCAATTCTGTGAGCAGGTCAGACTGAAAACTAGAAGTCACTGACTGTGAATGTATTGCTTTACCACCGCCTGCAGAAGCTTACTCCCAAGAGCACAGCTCTTGAACCTGAAAATTAAAACCACCAAAAAATGTGTAATGTAAAGCAAATCTACTGAAACCAACCTGATCCGGATTTCCTTTCAAATAAAAGTAGTCTTTATCATAATTCTGGCAACAGCCAAAAATTTAGACACACTTTGCGATTAAATCTCAAGGGAAAGTGTGTCTAAACTTTTGACTGGTCCTGAACGCAGCAAGTTAAAAGTGCTATGTAACAAATTCCTCTTAGACTGACCAAAACTTACCTGATCCAGCTGAGTCCCGTTGGATTTGTGATCCTAGCTCTGCCATTCCTTTCATTACATTACCCCACTCCCCACTGACTCTCATCATTACTTCCAGAGTTCTGGAGCCCTCTCCGGACCTGTGTATGGCCATGGCACTGACTTAGATTGAATTGATCAGTGGTCCCATTGTAAATGCATTACTCCCACACTCCCCATATTACACCCTAACCTGCACACTGAATCTCATTATTACCACTGAAGAGGCTGTCTACTCATAGCACAGGATACATACTGTATGTGTGTATATTTCATTGGTTCAAACTGTGGCTTTTGTGCACACAGCTGACAAATACATATGTGTGCATTTAGTATGAAACACATGGAAATCTATATCAGCAATACTGTAAGGGAATCACCAAATTAAATAAAGGTAAAAAAAAACAAAAAACAAACTAAAACTGATGGAGGACATGTATATGTACAGTGAGGAAAAACATACGTTACCATGTTTTGTTTTTTTTTACTTTTTTTTTTAATAAATGTGTAGGAACAGACAGTGAGATTTATTTAAACCTTTACTGTCAACAAAGAGACAGCTGGTTACATACAGATTTTTGTGTGTGTCCTTAGCCAGACTTACCACACAGCGATGTAATCTGTGACAGGCTCTGTCTGCAGCAAAGTGAAGTTGATGTAAACTCCATGCCCGTGGGGAACGGTGATGAGCCAGCTGCAGTCTTGGGAGTTGGGGTATTCATTGGGGTACTGAGGTGAATAGATGGTCCCGTTTTCAGCTGTGACATTATATCCACAAGGAGCTGTAAAAAATATAAAAAGAACAAACAAAACTGTTCACAAACTTTTACAAAATATTCAGTCTTATCTAATACCTGCAGAACATCAGAAAGAGCAGAATATAACAACTGAAGTGTTACTTTTAGTTATAAAGGTAAAAGCAACAGAAAATTCACATTAACAGATAAATTTGTAGCTGGTTAACAGAAGTCTACTCAAAGTTAAGTAATGAATCCCTTTGCAACTAATATATAATAATTTAAAACACAACTAGTAAATACTTCCTTAATAAATGAAATAATGATGACAATGAAAATATATTTATCTAAATGCTGTCATACGAACAGCATTTTTTACATTTCTGCATCATAAAGTTTAAATTTTATAGCAATCCATCAACTGGCTACATTTCTGTTTAAATTTATATTTCGATAATGTCACTGATGAAAAATAAATGTAATATATAACTAATATATTACACAATATCTTATATATATATATATATATATATATATATATATATATATATATATATATATATATATATATATATATATATATATGTTTTCTTGACAAAATACTGTATAGAAAGTAAAGGATGAGTCAACAGGAAGTTGTTCTTACCCTCACAGCGGGGAAATGGATGGTTCCACTTCCGACTGGTCCCATGTAGACATGTTAAAACTGTGTGTCCAACCAAAACATAACCAGGGTAGCACTGAAAAGTTATTGATCGGCCAGCACTGTAGTCACTGCTGATGATGTCACCATTGGGAAAGGGGGAAGGATCCTGGCAGTTCTGAAGCTGATAAGCTGAGGAGAGAATGTGGAAAATGAAAGTCAGCATGAATATATAGATTTATTCAAATTTTCTTAAATTTTAGTTTTGGAAGTAGGAAAAAGATGCTGTTTAGTAGCAAATAGTCAAAACATTAATATAGACGTAAACAGTAAATAAACCTGTTTTTTTAATAGTCCACAGTCCGTGTGAATTAAACCTGTGTACATAAAATAGACTTGAAGGGACAGTAAAAAGCCATGATCTACCAAGGCAGCAAGTAATAATGCTAACCATCAATGGAACTTATCCCCTCCTACACACTTATCTGCACATATATGCATGGCATGCCAGTACTTGCTTGAGGAAATGTCAGCATCACAGGTTTATTAAGGGTACATCTCACTCGGCATGAGTGTCATGTCGAGTCAAGCCCTTCTAATAAATGTGCCTTTCACAGTAAGCAGAAGTGGCTCGTACTGGAATCTTAGCTGCCACATAATGCTGAAGAAAAGGAAGCACTTAACAGCACATGAAAAGTGTTTAGCACAAGGTCAACACAAACAGTATGTTCAACAACAAGCAGCATCTGCAGTATACTGTGCAAGGATGTTACCACTAACCATTAGCAAGATAACAACAACAACAACAACAACAACAAAACAAGGCAGGATGTGGTTGAACATTTACAACCTCATAACTAA
The DNA here is from genome assembly GCF_933228915.1 of Telmatherina bonti. Lineage (NCBI taxonomy): Eukaryota > Metazoa > Chordata > Actinopteri > Atheriniformes > Telmatherinidae > Telmatherina > Telmatherina bonti. The sequence goes on along the minus strand of NC_136619.1, from coordinate 21,622,506 downwards.
ACAAATATCTATTAATCTAGCGAGGTATTGTGTAGATAGAAAAAGAGAGTGGGAGAAAAGTTAATGACAGATGTAGGAAGCAGCGTCATGGAGAGGGAATAAGAGAGGAAAGTGACGATACAGAAATAAGGAAGTGAGATGTATGTATGTCAGAAAAAGTGCTAGCGGTAGTGGAAATACTCGCAGTTGAAAAACCATCATCAAGAATCTTCTTCCATGTGATTCCAGAAACAGCTTTCAAAACTTTTTTTTTTTTTTGAACTTATTCTTTATTCACAATCTTTAGTGCAAACATCACAGTTGTACAGTTGTACTAAAAACAAAACAAATCAAACAAATGCAATAGGCACAGTACAGTGTAGGCATTTTTCACAAAAATAAGCAGAAACTAGACTTAATCCGAAATATAGTTCTGAATTGTAGACCATCTGTCCATAAATATATCCATCTTCATTTGTAGTCTTGCTGTAATAAATTCCATATTATAAACTTCCTTCAGTTTGTTCTTCCATTGTATAATATTGGGAGGTTGAGGCTTGAGCCAGGAGACCGTAATCATTTTCTTAGCAAGTAAAAGTAATAGTCTTAACTGGATAACATTACAATTTGGTCTGAAATTATCTGAGAAAATTCCCAGTATTATGACATTTGGATCCAACGGGATTTTGACACCTATACAGTTTTGAATTTCACGTTGGATATCTTTCCAATAATTTGTCAATTTTGGACAATCCCAAAATACATGAGTATGGTCTCCCACATGGCCACAACCTCTCCAACACTGATTTGAAGTTTTACCAAATTTTGATGTGATGAGAGGAGTTCTAAAAAAATCTAATTTTAGCTTTCCATTCAAACTCCCTTAGTACCGGACTATTTGTTATTTTATGTCCCTCTTTCAATGTCTGTTCCCAGTCTTCATCCTTGATAATAGTGTTCATTTCCAATTCCCACTTTCCTTTTATATCCAGTGTGTTCTCTACACTTTGCTCTTGTAATATTTTATAGGCATGAGATATATATCTACTAGTTGTTGTTTTTTTGATAACTGACATAAAAAAACATTCTATATTAGAAGGTGGAGTCTGAAAGGAAGTCAAATAGTTATGTTTCTGTAAGTAATGTCTTAATTGTAAATATTTATAGAAATCTTGGGTTGGGAGGTTGTATTTTTGTTGGAGCTGTTGAAAAGTCATCAAATTTCCACTCTCAACCATCTGGCCCAACAAAACGAGGCCTTTTTCAGCCCAAGTTTTAAACTCAGAAGAAGGAGGGAACTCCAGGTTATGATGAATTCTTATCAGTCTACAGATAGAGCTAGGGATATTTAGTATCTTTCTGATATTAGACCATATGGAGAGAGTGGTTCTGACCCATTCATTTGCAATTTTCTTTTTTGGCAGTACATCAAGATTTAAAAATGGAATTGTATCAAGAAAAATATCTTGACAATCAGCTTGTTCCATCCTATACCATATTGTATCCTCCTCTTGACAGATCCATGTTATTATTGACCGAAGCTGAGCCGCAAAATAATAATTTTTCAAATTTGGAACATTTAATCCACCAAGTTCCTTTGGACACATAAGAGTTTTAAGTTTAATTCTTGGACGTTTATTCTGCCAAATAAATTTTGAAATCCATTTATTAAGTGTCTTAAATGTAGACATAGGAATTTTTATAGGCAGTGACTGAAACAGAAAAAGCAACCTTGGCAATACGTTCATTCTAATTGTTTCAATCCTCCCTACAAGTGACAGAGGTAAAACTTCCCATCTTATAAAGTCTTTTTTAAGTTCATCCATTAATTTACCATAATTAGCTTTGAATAAATGTGAAATGTTTGGAGTGATAATAATGCCCAAATATCTGAATCCTTGAGTGGACATTTGAAAATTAAACTGATTTTTAAAATTTGTAGGCCATTGGCCTTTTAACATCATTGCTTCTGATTTTGATTGATTTATTTGATAACCTGAAAATTTACCATAGTCTTCAAAAACTTTCATAAGTGAGGGTAAAGATCTGGCTGGGTCACTAATATATGTCAAGATATCATCAGCAAAGAGGGAAATCTTGTGTTCTTTCTTATTTCTATCTTCAATGCCTTTGATATCTTTATTCATCCTGATTAATGCAGCAAGCGGTTCAATATTAATTGCAAATAACAAGGGGCTGAGACAATCGCCCTGGCGGACACCTCTTTCCAAGTAAAAGAAATCCGAGCAGCACCCATTCACCCTGACCCGCGATTTAGGATTTGTATAAATTGTCTTTATCCACTCCACAAATTGTGGGTGAAAGCCCATAACTGACAGTGTTTTGTAGAGAAACTGCCAATTGACAGTATCAAATGCTTTCTGAGCATCAAAACTAATTAGCATTGAATTTTGACTATTATTTTTGGCCTGTGTCATGATATTTAAGGTCCTTCTCATATTATTGGCACTGTGTCGATTTGGAATAAACCCTGTTTGATCTGGGTGAATAAGTTTTTTAACATGGTTTTGTATCCTTTTTGCTAGGATATTAGTCAGCAGTTTTAAGTCATTGCATAGCAGACTAATCGGTCTATAGCCATCACAATGCGCAGCATCTTTTCCTTCTTTATGAATGACTGAAATTATGGCCTCAGACCATGAGACTGGCATGTTACTATTCTTAAGTGTATAATTAAAAACCCTGGTCAGAAGTGGCATTAAGATATCAATAAAACATTTATAAAATTCTCCAGGAAGCCCATCGGTTCCTGGAGATTTACTGTTTTTCAGTTTTTTGATTGCCTCTCGAATTTCACTTTCCGTTATGTCTGAAACCATATCTGACGCTTCTTCTCTGGATAATATAGGAAGATTTAGGTTCTTAAGGAAAGTATCACACTTTGCTTTTAATTTATCATTCATTGGGTTCGGTTCCTCATAAAGCTTTTTAAAAAATGTTGCAAATGCCTTGGCTATTTCTTTTGGTCTGCATACTTTCGTTTTAAGTGTTGGATCCAGTATATTGTGTACAATTCTATCTGACTGTGCTTTACGAAGTTGAAAACCCAACAGGCGGCTGGCTCCGTTTCCCATCTCATAGTATTTTTGTCTAGAATATCTTAAAGCCCCTTCTGCTTTATATGTGAGGATTTTATCTAGTTCTTTCCTAGTTTCTTTTAGTTTTAATAAGACACTATTTTTTCCACTACGTTTATGTTCCATTTCTAATACTTTTATTTTATTTTCAAGATTTGATTGTTCTTCCAAACGTTGTTTTTTTAATCTAGAAGATATTTCAATCATTTTCCCTCTCATCACAATTTTAGCTGCGCTCCACAGGGTAGATGGGTTAACCTCTCCAGTGTCATTTGTTTCTAAATAGTCAATAAAAGTTTGTTTTAATTCTTGAACTACTGCTGTACTTGTAAGTAGTGAGACATTCAATCTCCAGTATTTAAAGACATTCTCCTTACCCGTGTCAAGATGCAAAATCACAGGCGCATGGTCACTCAATGTTATATTATCAATCTGGCAGTCAATAACTTTGTACATATGTTGTTGGGATATGCAAAAAAAATCTATCCTTGAATAACTATTATGGACGTTAGAGAAGAAGGTGAAATCTTTCCTGCTAGGATTATTATATCTCCATGGATCTCTCAGTCCCAATTCCATCATCACATTATTAAGGATCTTTGTTTTCCTATTTTGTGGGCCCACTTCTGCTGGTGTTCTATCTAGCTTACCGTCTTGCACAGCATTGAAATCTCCCCCTACTATTATCATCCCTTTAGCATTCTCTGCCATGGTGTTTGCAAGATCTTTGAAAAAATTTTCATCATGCTCATTTGGAGCATACAGATTTATAATAGATATCTCCTCCCCCTCCATTCGGCCAAATATCATTACATATCTCCCCAATTTGTCTTGAATTACCTTTTCAGTTGAGAAAGCCAGTGATTTATGTATTAAAATAGCTACACCCCTTTTTTTCCCAAATGAAGCACTATATATTTGATTTACCCATTCTCTCTTAAGTTTCTTATGTTCCAGCTCACTTAAATGCGTTTCTTGTAATAGTGCGATGGAACATTGCAATTTCTTCAACTGGCTAAAATTTTTTTTTCTTTTTATAGGATGGTTTATGCCATGGACATTATACGTAACAATAGTCAACTTTCCCATAATAGTTTAAATAATGTTAAGAAGAAGTACCTTAATGTTTTTTTCGAAAGCGTTACACATGTAAAATTTGTACCTATAAACATATGGATGCACTTTTGATATATTTTTCAAAACAAAATTAACACATAAAAGAACAGAAATGATGAACAACACAAAGAACTGACTCCCAAATTTTGAACAAACTTGCCAGTCCTCCTTAACAACGGTTACCGTAGAGACGGTGGGGCGTGACGAAACCCTACCGTGTTGAACACTCTGTGTAATAGCAACTTTCCGACAGCAAAAGGCTGCACTCATAGCTGCTCTCGCATAAAGAAAGTAAAGCAATCGATTAAAGTAAAAATCAAAAGTAATATTGCATCCCCTTTGACTAGGGGGGGACCCTTAACATAATCATATAACGTGTCTTATGTTAACTAGCCATATTATTTGAAAGTTAGCCCTGTTTTTCATAGATGTCACATTTACTCATCGGTCATGTATTATTTGTCACCTTAAACCAGTGCTTGCAAATCCGCAATGCTCAGCGTTGTGTCTCCGGCAGCTCCCTTGGATGCAGCAGCCCAGGTGTTGCGCAATAGTTTATCACGGATGTCCTCTCGCTCATTCACTTTGACGGGTATCCCCATATCCTTGAGGGTTGGCGCTGCCTCCGTGAGCGTGGAAAAGGTCTTCGGGCCATGGTCAAAGTAGATCTTCAGCTGGGCAGGAAAAGGTGACACGGCTTTTATCCTCTTTTCTTTGAGTTGTTTAATAACATCTCGTACTTGTTTTCGTTTCTTCTGTGTATCCGCGGTGTAGTCCTGGTCGAAATATATTTTCCGGTCATTATAAATAATGCCACTACTTTGCCACGCTTTTCGAAGTACCTCATCCTTCACTCTGTAATCCAAAAATCTAACGATAATAGATCTTGGTGGTGTAGAATCTTTTGGCTTCATCGTTAGCGACCTGTGCGCCCTCTCAATGCCGAGATCTTTGTCGTCCGGCATATTTAATGAGGTGCGGATCAATCCGGTTATGAAAGGAATCATGCCATCCTTTTCTTCGCCCTCTTTTATCCCGTATATGCGCAAGTTGTTGCGTCTGGCTCTTGATTCAATATCCTCGCATTTAGCAGTCAGATTAGCTTCTCGGTGTAGCAAGTGGCGAATGGCTCTCTCATGGCGCTGTAGCTGGTCTTCGGTGTCGCTCACTCTTTGCTGTGTTTCAGTCATTTGTTGTTCAAGAGCATCCGTACGGTCAAGCACATCTTTTAATGTTGTTTCCACCCTATTCAATGCAGCTTTGGTATCTTTAGAGGCATCCGCATGTTCTTTTCTAAAGTTTCTCAACTCCTCTAGCACGGGCGCCATGTTGTTTTCGGGCTCACTCACGTCCAAGGCTTCATCGACATTCGCAAGTCGTGCATCCTTTTTAGCGCTTTTGGGTTTCTTTTCGGAGTCTCTTCTAGTTCCCGACATCTTTATAGAAGTTCACGTTGATTCTTAACCAGAAATATAAACTTTATTGGCTAGTTTTTGGGTCATTCCCCGGAGCCGAAGAGTCAGGCTGCTTCTTTGGTCATGACGTCACAGGAAGTCCCCCTCCAGCTTTCAAAACTTTAATTGAGAAGTGCACTTACAGGCACCACAACAGCATGCCAAAGCTGGGACCCCTGAAACACCTGAGCTTTGGATCAGAATACAGATACTTTTACATATTGTGTAAACAGAATTTTTCTGGCCTGAGGACTTATTTAAGTCTGGTTTTATGGGTGTGCACTGATCTGTAAACCTTTCAGGTTAGGGTTAGGGGGTTCATTCAGTCATTTTCTGAGCTGTTTAGTCCAATTAAGGGTTGCAGGGAAGCTGGAGCCTGTCCCAGTAATCATTGGGCAAGAGGCAGGGTACACCCTCGACAGGTTCCTAGTCTAAGAGTTTAGGGGTCTTGAATACAGAACTTGACACTGCATGTGATGCAGAGTTGTCTATGGATGAAAGCATGCACTCAAGCTGTGTGCACTGCATCTTCCTGCCAAAGAGCTTTGCTGTCAGGTAAAAAAAGAAAAAAAAAAAAGGGGGGGGGGGGCACTGAATGCTACTGCATGTGATGAAGCACGTCTGCATTGCCCCAAAAGCAAACAGTGGGAGGACAGTGACGTGTTCTGCAGCATTAGGGGAATTACCATTGCAAATTGGGAATATATATTAAAAAAAAAAAAAAAAAAAAAATCAACGTGTGCATGAATGTGAGAGTTAGCTTATATGTAAGTAAGTAAGCCTTGTTCTAGTTATGCTGGCGCATAGGCCCAGAGTGCATCTCTTGTGTCTTTGAAGTAAAGCACTTAGGGCTACAAGTAAAGCCTGCTGGACAAGATGCCAGTCTCTCACAGGGGCTTACTGGCAATCCATCTCTTTTAATGATGAGAGAAAAGCCATAAGGTTTTCTAAGTCTTTAGCATGACTCATCCATGGATCAAAGCTCAAAAACCTCAAAGCAATATGTTTTTTCATCCCATCCCTCATTTCTTGGAGTTGGTAAGGCTTTGTAATGTGCTCCTAGGTTGGGGAAGTTAATCTATTCCATGACTTTAAGGAGACTTTTTTTTCTTAATCATTTAGGCATCCATTGTGTTCTCTCTGCCCCAAATGTGAAGAAATAACAGCAAGCTCACTTTGAACATAGGACTGTTCTCTCATTGGACCCCTTTCACTAAATACTACTTTTCTATCCAACAGCACAAGTTGGAACAGACAGGAACTTACCTTGATAGGTCAGTTTGAAGCCCGGCCTGTTCTCTGAGTGGTCACTGTAGAAGTGGATGATTGTCAGGTGGGTCGTGCTCATCAGAGAAGGTGGAACCTGTGAGCCAGTAAACTGTCCAATAAGTGCAGAGCTGTGCTGTGGTCCAGCTCTGACCTCTAGGAAGTCATGGTTGTCCTCTGAAGAGAAGTTTTGGAACTGAATATTGGCTCCTTGGATACAAAGGAAGACACAAATGTTGGGGAAAAAAAACCCAAAAAAAACCACGTTGTTAATAAAGACAATATTTGAGAGAAAAGAAAAGCATGTCCAGCTGTGTAAATTTGGAAAGAACTATGAGAGTTTCTAAATTTGGGTTTTACAGAATTTTTTCATGTAGCGTTGCCACCCAATAAGATACCAGCTGGAATTTTAATTAAAATGTTAATATAAAATTTTAACTACATAATTTTTATTGGATGCTTTCATTTGTCATTACTTCTTTTTAGAACAACAGCAGACATGGTAGTCTGATAAAATGTCAGTAAATTCTATGGCATCTGCTTTTACTACCGCTTGAGGAAACTGCCAACATATCTGTAAATGTAAAACATGCACATAAAATTACATCCTGTGTCCCATTCAAACCACCACTTATAGTCAATTAACAACACTTACCATGTGCCAGTTAACATATGCTGAATCAACTGCACATTTCGTACTAAAAAAAAAACTAGGAGGTCCGTGTTTCCCAAATAGGCCAGCAGATGCATTTCAAGTGACACCTCCTTTTTAGGAATGCTGCTCTATCCCTGAATGCAGGACATACCATATCCAGCTGGCAGGGTGATTTGCCAGGTGCAGTCCAGGTTGCCGGGGTAGTTGCCAGGGAAACCTGGACTGAGGATGACACCACTCATCTCAGAGAGGATCCCACCACAACGAGCTGTTAATATATGCACAGAAATGGTTAGCACATGTACAAAAGTCCAATAGAGATTATCTCTTCAACTTTTGACACATTTTGATATGACAAGGCTGATAGTAGTTTGTATAAGTAAAATGTGAGTAGTAATGTTAGATAAAGAAAAAGAAAAAGAAAAAAAAACTCCCCCAAAAACTGGAAATGCAGAGATGTGGTAGGACTTAGTATACTGTAATTAGTCATTTTATATTAAGACTGATTTTAACTCAAACGTTTACTAAGAGTTCTCACGAAGGATTAAATTGTTTACTCCTAAAAACAAACATCAATGGAAGCAAAGTCCCTTATCACTGTTGCAGAAGTTAGGAGGCCTTGGCTCTCACTTCAAAGTGCAAAGACTGGTACTGTTTGAAAGCTGCCGTCTTATTGATTCTATTGATTGCAGAGCCCACGTTGCTGAAGAAGCTTTCTTGCTCCCACAAATCTAATTTCTAGCTTACAAGATAAACTAATGAAATCATTGTCAAAATGAAGAATTAATATGTCAACAATAATATGATTCTTTTATTACGAGTGGATGCAGTGTGACTTTAAACATTTCAGATGCCAAATCAATGAGAAGACAAACAGAAAAATGAGAGATGAAAACTGATTAAAATGTACTTTTCTCTAAAAAATCATGATGATTTTGTTACACGCTATTGTAAAATTCGAAACTCAGTACATATTTCCTTTCCCTCCTTTGCACTAGGCGTGCATGAGTCCAGCTCTGGAGATCTACTATCCTGTAGCTTTTCAACGCATTCTTTCTTTAATGCACCTGAATCAAATGAATGTCTCATTGCCGAGTCTCTGTACAGCTCAATGACATGCAGATAAGTAAATCCAATCAATTCTGGTGTGTTTAAGAAGGGATGCATCTAAAAGTTGCAAGATAGTAGCTCTCCAGGACCAGATTTGGGCGCCCGTGCTTTACACAATGCATGTGTCTGTGTGTACCTATGCATAGAGGTGGTGGGTAGTTCCATCGCCGAACAGTCCCAGGCATGCAGGAAATGTGAGAGTGGCCCTGAAAGAGATTAAAAAGTGACAAAATATTTACTTCCCTTTTCAACTAAAAATACCAAAGAGATACAGGAAATGGTTCAATCAGACCATTTTATGAGCTTTGCAGCTGCTTTTGTCTGCTCATCTCAAAACATGGCAACAACATGGGCATCTGTTCTAGCCAAGCAGAAACACAGTCAGTGCTGAAACTGGATTTATTATGCATTTAATTCCTGTAAAGACACCAGCTAAAGCCTGTGTGCAGATTTAGCTTTTCAATCCTACTTTTCAATGAAATATCCATTGACTTTTACTTTTTGTTGCTGTTGTTTAGACAGCAGTTTAATAATGGTAAATCATTCCACATGTACGGTTGTTTAAAGATCATTGTGTGTGTGTGTGTGTGTGTGTGTGTGTGTGTGTGTGTGTGTGTGTGTGTGTGTGTGTGTGTGTGTGTGTGTGTGTGTGCACATTACCTGTAGCGTATACCCAGCTTCACAACTGAAAGCCACCACTTCATTAACCATATATCTGTCTCCTGTTTTAATGCCATTAGCTGGGATCATTGGTTCTGGGCAGGTGGTGAGGCCAACCGCTATGGCAAACAAACAAACATAAACATTACTAATACACTCTGATTACACATGACTAGACATTAATTTTCATGTTCACCATATTTTTCTTATATCTCTTCTGGATATTTGTACATCATATATTGTATTAGATGTTTTTTTCTGTTTTTATCTCATTATACAGTATATTGTATCCGGTATTTTTTGCTCAATTCAGTAATTCAAGATGCTCTTACAACTGATTCTTCTCATTGTGATGTTCTTGTCCAGGTTCATGAAATCGGATTGATTTTTAAAAATATAAGATAAACATTATAAAATGTGTTGGTACAACTGCTGACTTGACCACTGCCCTCCTTGTACAAATTTTTAACGTCTGGTTCTAAACAAATGACCTGGAAAAAGTAAAGTGATATGATATCAGTTCTTAAAGTTTTACATAACCCAACCCAGACTGCAGTTTTTTTCCTTTATTTCAAAACTTATTATGGTTTATTTTGAGAAATAATAACCAAAACATCTCACCATTTTTCTCAGAATCACATCTTTATAACAACCTATTTGTCAAGAAAAATTTAGCAATCACTGCTCTTAACTTCGTCTTCCACTGCTTTATGACTTTAAAACTATTTAAGAAAAAAAATTATAACATAATTGCTAAATGATAAAAATTTACATTTATTTCCAAATGAAAAAAACTCGGTTTCGAGATAAAGTCAATCCTGATGTGTTTTTTTCTTATCCAGTAAATGCAGTGAAATAAAATCTGTGAATGTAAGAGACTGGATTAAGCCCAGCAGCCCGGCTTACGAGAGGTTAAACACATCCATAATAAGTTAGACTGCAGCAGACCTATTATCAAATAGCATCTGTAGAAGTTGATGTGTGTTGATTTGCCTGTGTGTGGTGTGTGCGAAAACTTCTGCAGGAGACTGCCCCAGAGCAGTTACCATGGTAACACATGGGTGGAAGAGGAATAGAGAGTGAAGGAAGGGGAGACAGAGGAGTGAATGTTTGTGTGCGTATGTGTGTGTTTGTGTGTGTGTGTTTGCTTGTGCGTCTGGTCTTGTTGGTTCATTATCTACCTTCCTACCAGCAAAACGCTGTGACACCACTGTGTTCACACACACACACACACACACACAGCTGTGAGTACCCACACACACATACAGGTGGCCTATAGCTCCCTGAATGACATTTGTGAGTGTGTGCGCATGAGTGACTTTTACATGAGTGTGTGCTCGCTGAGGGGGAATGAGGGGAGATTTTTTTTTTTAGATGCAGCATAAGTGAGAAAGCAGCATGAGGCTGTATACATAAGGATACACACACACACTCAAACACTGCGCATTATTAGGCCGAGAATCAGCAGGCTGTCATGACAACTGATCAATGAAATGATTCCATTTGGCTGACCATCGTTCGCCCTTCCTGTGCTAACTTACCTTTCGCTCTTTCCTCAGCTATGAGAGCACGGTTATGCTCTGTAAACTGCTGACAGTACCACAAAACACCCCACTAGGGCCACTAGACAACAACTAGACACTGTCAGCATTTAAGCCCAACCGACTGTATTTACTACGCTGCTGTTCCAGCTTGTGAGGAAAGGAGAGTAAGAGAAAGAGAAAGAGAGAGAGAGAGAGAAAGAGAGACACACACACACCACACACAGAAAGAATTTAAAAAAAAAGACCCCTTTTGGAAAACAAAAAAGAGAAGGTTCTTTAGTCAGCTTAAAATAATGAGAACATTATCCCCACAGTCACTCACACATCCTCACATGCTGAGTTTGTTTTTCTTGTTTCTACAGGAAACAAATTGATGTATTATCATCTGAAGATAAGGAAGCATTTGAAAGGGGGATCATAATAAGTGATTATATGATGGCAAAAATATTCAGTTTCTCAGATTATTTTTGTCCAATCAATCAGTTAAGCTGAGAAATTGCTGCAAAGTTGTGTTTGATTGAAAAAGTAGAAAACCTTATACAATTCTGTGTAAATTTATTTTCAAGTTCGGAGGAAATTCTGCTATGATTGAAAGTATTAGCAGAAATTTTAGGAGAAACAAAAGCAGCACCTGTAACCTGCAGCAGCTATTTGTTATGATGGTGTTAGATGTGGTTCTTATGCAGTCACACACTTCCAGACCTATGTTCTCTGCAGAAAATGTATGAATATAATTTCAATAATTATCATGATTCTCACAGTGATACATTGGAAACGTACCATTTGGTGTGTGCAGCTGTGTCCTCACCTTAGTTTATTTAGTCTCAAAAAGTAGAAAATCAACAGATTTTCATGTTTATATATATTTTATATGATAGGCACATAATAAACAGACTGAAACCTTTAATTGTCTGAAGCACACACGTAAACTCTTGCCTATTGTAAGACATTATTTATAAGGATTTCCAATACAAAATATTGGTTTGAATAATGTTTGACAATTTTCACATAAAATTGTGTGCTTTCACAAATGATTTAATCTTGTTTAATCTGGACTGAGAGATTAGGATTGCAGCGAACATACAGATAACTGTGTTTTCCACAACATAGTCTCAGAAACAGATTTAAATCACTGTTGACTCACCACACATCCTCAGGAGATTCCTCAGGCTTAATATGTTTAAATTATGTTCAACATTTTTTTTAATTCTTTTTTAGTACTTTTTTTTTCTCTGATTTATACTGTAAAATAACTGTATATGTCACATTATGCTTGTTTTTGTTTTGTTTTCCCCAAGATTTATAAATAGGGATGTAATCCCCTCTTGGATTCACAAACCGTCTAGTACTATGTTAAAGGTTTGACTGCTTTGCTTTATTCCCTTCACCCTCCAATATACCGTTCATACTTTAACTGTCTACCTGCTAACAAAATTCATGTTGAAAAGCACAAAGAAACCACATTTCGAAAATCCGCAGAAGAAAAAAATTCAGAAAAATATAGGCTGTCCTCCTGATTTTCATTTCTAGTGATGCCATGTCGGCACACTGAGCTGACAAAAACACAGACAACTGAGCCACAAATGTACGCACCCACCTAGAAATCTACACACAGAGAAAATGCTCATTCATACACACTAAAATTCTCACATACTCTCACAAAAGGGGACATGCTCATTGATCTAGAAGTGATTCTAAGCTGAAACAAGCACAAAGACCTGAAAAGCACAACTATGCCCTGACAGGTGCGTAACTGCATGATGCTAATATCCGTGTCTATACCTTTATTTGTCTGAATATGTGTGCATGTGTGGGCCTTCTATTCCATTGGATTTACGTGTACACACGACGGAAGCGAAAGCGCTCTGTGCTTGTGGCTGAGTGCGGTGGAGTTTACGTGATTCTGTTTGTGTCCCTCTAGGTTTGCATTGTGTGTGTGTGCTCCAGTGTGGGTCTCAGCATGTGTATGTGCTCTCAGGCAGTACCAGTTCAGGTCACTGACTCTTGTTATTTGTTGCTGAAATTTTGACAGCAACGGTGTATGTGTTATTTATGCACACACATATCTATCTATCTATGTATCTTAGATAGATACATAGATGGATAGATAGATAGATAGATAGATAGATAGATAGATAGATAGATAGATAGATAGATAGATAGATAGATAGATATTGTGTGTCTATGTGTGTGTGTGTGTGTGTGTGCGTGTGTATCACAATTTCCCCATCCTTTCTCTTTTTTGTGAAGAACCTGATCTTACTCTTGTATTCCAGGTGAAAGCCTGCTGCAACCACACTGATGTCACTCTGGAAGTGCAGAAGGAGCTGATTGGATGTTGAGTTGAGAAGGGCTGGAGCTGTTGTTCCTGTAAAAAAAACGAAGCATAGACATATGGCTGAACACATCAAAAAGTTGTAAAAACAAATGTAACTATAGCATATAACTTGATGATCAGATATATTTATGCAACATCTCTACAGTAGCTGCATCCTTTGGAGTTTCATAAGCCCAATAGTGATGCAGATGTTGATCGTTGCTGTTATTCATCACACTTTATCAGAACTTAGCAGGATTTCATCTCATTGTAAGAAATGGTTAACCTTATAATGATGTATGTACCATACTTTATAATACATGCAGTTTCTGATATCTTTTCCATTAGTTCATGGAAAAACTTAATCTAATTTTTGTCTCCTGCCGATACAACAGTAAAACAATAATGCTGGACAAAAGTTTTGTCAGCGCTTAATTGGGATAACCCATGCGATTTGGCCAATAAACATTGTTTGTCATAGCATAATTTTTTTTTTTTTTTTGTAGGATACAATATATATATACACAAATTTCTATTTATCATTCTAAACAGATTCTACAAATTGTGCTACTTTGTCAATATGGTGGATCTGGGCTTCAAAACTTGTTTGAATACGGAGATCATCTGGGAAATTATGTGTAGGACGGGTGAATAACCCTTCAACCTCCACGGATGGGATCCATTTTAGTGTCTTTATGAGAAGCGACCTTATCTGCCCCAGTGAAGCCACTCAGTGGTCAACATCAGATCACCGTGGTAACTGTGGGTAGTTCCCCAATGTGGCTTCTTTGGAAGGGCACAGAGTGTGTGCGTCTGTGTCCATGTGTGTGTTGCCCTATAGGAGGTATGTTTTATGTGTGATAGCTGTGTGACAGGTATGTGCTTGGGGCAGGTCACAGGGGAAACTCTGCAGGGAAATTGCAAAAGGTTAGATCATTCTTTATTCCTGCTTTCTTCTTTCCCTCCCTCTTTCTTTTGCCTTTTCCACTATCCTTAATCGCAAGGCAAAACAATTCTTGCCGACTGCTTGAAATTGGGGAATTTCTGCCTCACAAACATTATTGTTTAAAACAGCTATCAATTTTGTATATTACAACTCATAATTCATCACTGTTATTCATGTGTTTATGAAGTTTAACACCTGTCAAATCAATTCATCACAGATCTTGTCTGTCTATATATATATATATATATATATATATATATATATATATATATATATATATATATATGTATGTATGTTTGTATGTATGTATGTATGTGTGTGTGTAAGTTGAGTTGAGAAGTATATATATATATATATATATATATATATATATATATATATGTGTGTGTGTGTGTGTGTGTGTGTGTGTGTGTGAGTATATATATGTGTGTGTGTTTCAAACATTTCAGATATTTGAGTGCATGGCATCAGTGCGCAGGGTTATGTCCTGTGAGAGCATGTTGTCGTACCAGAGAATGACCCTAATTTTGGAGCTGTCATGTCTCCCCCATCGTAGATCTCAAGAGAGTCCCAGTTGTGCTCAGTTGCAAATGTCATGACTTGGATCTAAACAACAAACAACCACAATAAATAAAACAGCCAGCACATTCCTGAGCATCATTTATATTCAGTGCACCTGTAGTAAGATTATACAGTCTGTTTGCAAATGAGTCCAGACACATATGTGTACCTGTATTCCAGCCCCTTCACTAACATGGATTCTCCACAGACAGTTGAGACTGTTTGGATAAGGCTCAGGGTAGCCAGGAGACAGTATCGTTCCACGACGTTCAGTCAAATTACCACTGCAGGGAACTACAGTGAGGACACAGAATATAAATTTCCTTGATGTATAAATTGTTAACAATGTAACTAACATCCATGACTTAAAGCAATAATATATCTTTTCATATGCAAAGTCAGACAATATGGAGTCCAATTAACCTCCACAGGGAGCCAACAAGAACAATGATTATTTACGGTATGAATTCATGTTGAACAGTTGAAGCTGTTTGTGATATGGCAGCACTTAGAGATGTATCTCTGGTAATTATATCAAGTTAGTAAGTATTACGGTCAAAACCTAAACTCAGTTACTCTTATCTGTTCCAACATAATAAATAGAATAGGCTCGGTAGATGATGTTCTTTAGCATCTTGTATTTTAGTGGACACTGGACAGACACTTTTAGCTATTCTCAAAATAGTTTTTCTCACTTTACTAGTAGCATTATCTTATTTCCATATTTTAACTAATGTTATTGCACAAAAACAGACAGCAGTAAATTCCAAATGATCAAATACAAATGTGCACACAAGCAGGATCCCAAACAACGTGGTTCCACAGTAAAAGAAAGAAGTGCTAAACCACTCTGCTTGCAGTCCATGCATTTATGCACACAGCAAATTTAGAAACAGTTTATGTATCTCACTGAATAAAAGGGCATTATTTTAATGCCAATTGCAATTTAACTTCCCATGGTAGTCTGTTGTAGAATATTGACTTTAATTCATGTGGTTACAAAGCAGTAATTCACTTTACCTTGGAACTGAGTAGTAAGGTGGTTACATACCTTATATTACTGTGGTATACTGGAGTTTGCCTTACCTATACACGTTGGTGTTGTTGCATTCCACTGTGCGAGGGCACCTGGTACAGCTTGGCACTGAATAGCACTGGATCCTTTCAATAAATAGCCTGGACTGCATTCAAAACGGACCACAGAACCCGCAGAGAACTCTGAACCGATCCGTCTCCCGTATCGAGGCTCTGGCACAGAACTGCACTGACTGTCACTGGTCCGAGGCACAGCTACAATGATGTAAGAAGAGGGAAAACAAAGCAACAGCAACAGAAACAGCTCAGTGAAAGTTTCTTATTAAGCTTCAACTCAACATTGTGAGCATGTGTAAGTATGGGTAAAGTAAAATGCAATGGAGAAGCAAACGAAGAGAGTTACCTTGGTAGACAAAATGAAATCCTCTAGCTGACTGGCCACTCTTAGCATTGAACCGAAGCATGATCTGATTGGAAGTTGCCAGTGGCAATGTTTCTCCTGAGGCAATTATAGACATACACACACATGAACAGGGTGATTTAAAAACATATGTTACTCCCATAAACAGCTGAAATTTCTCTCTAGATATCATTGTAATTGTCCCACACCCTCCACACACACACAAATACACAAATGCACACACACTCATAAGCGTGTATTTTACTTTACCGAACTGCAGAAGCTTGGGGTCAAAAGACAACATTAACAACATCTAGTTTTCTATAAAAACACAAACAAACACCTACAATGCCTGTCTCATTCACTATTACCACATATCAAACTTTACATATATTTAATTGTGTTAGCAGGGATTCTCTGTCAGTCTTGACTTATGTTCGCAATAGATCTTGCAAAAATGGAAAAATAACTGACACCAACTTACACACAAATACAAATTTATATGCACACACATACAGAGGCCGAGAAAGTAACAGTGACAAATGAGGAAAACATGGCATGTTGTGGCTGACATTTAGAACCACCATTATATTGGAGATGTGTGTGTATGTCTAAGTGTAGTATACGTGCACCATCATGAAAAAAAAAAAAAAAAGGAATATGTACTTTGTTTAAATATCAAGTAATGACAAACCTTAAAATTAAATAAATACAACCTTAGATGGAACAAGAACAACATTTTACTCTATTTCAATAATCATCTAACAATTATTAAACCAACAAAACAAAGCATATTAGCACAAACACCTCATAATACCTGTCAAGTACAGTGGTGGAGATGTTTTGGGTTTATTTTGCAACCTGGGCACCTTGCAATCATTTCATCAACCATGAACACCTCTGTATATCATCTGGTATCATCTGCTTGTCAGTATGACGCTGGGCCACATAGCAAATCAATGATCCAAAGATCAATGTTCTGCTTTCAAATTTTCAATGAACAAAGGAAGCGATAAGGAAAATGTGATTCAAATGCCTCCATTTCAATGTGAGAGACTCATAACGCCATACAAGTTGTTTGCTTCGGAGGTTGATCAAGTTTTTTCATTCATGGAGTGTAATTACTTTTACAGAGTGTTGTCTTGCATTTTAGCATTTTTTTTTACTAAGTAAATAACGTCACCATGTATCATGTTGATCATCTGAGGTTGTGTTACTGTAAGGATTAATGTATTTGTGTACGGTAATACATCAGTCAGGGTGATCAGTGTGCTACAAAATTGTTTGTCCTGGTATCTGTGTGCATCAGGGACAGAGAAATCATATAAGTAACAATACTTTCATAGACCTTGCTGTTTTTTGCCTTAAATAAAATTAAAAAAATTAAATTTCCCTTAAAGAATAAGTCAGGCTATGCACTTTGCACAAATTGACTTATTTGTACAAATTCATTTAGACAGACATAGCAATACATATGGCTTAATAAATACTGCAATAAAACCAAAAAATATGAGTACATGAAATAAAAAATTTAAAAAAATAATAATTATGAAACTATATCTTTCTATCTACATGTGTTAGAGTTTCCTCTGTCTTTCTCAAATGTGCTTTAGTACCAGATACTTTCATTGGCAGCTACAGTCCTATTCTTTGTTAACAGCTTTAAAATCTACAAATCAAACACAAATTCAACATCACAGAGAAATTACGCACAGCACACCACATTTCTACAGAGGGAGACTTTGCGTCACTTTGAGGAGGATTTCCCTGCAGCATGCCCTCTGGCAGGGGCACACAAAACTCAGATCAGAGGAGAACTCTGAGACAATGACAGGAACTATGTTAACCAATATTTATTCATACTTCATTCTTCATTCTTTGTGATCCACCTTCATTTTTCTACACATGTCAATATCCATTTATCCATGCATACTAAGTTCTTTCTATAAAGCGATATCTTTTTGAGTTTTCGCCAAATACATCACTGTCCCAATAAACTGGGATGATGATCACTAGTGCTATGTTTTACAGCCCCCACAACTATTTTACTATTGTACCTTTTTAAAAATTTAAAGTTTATAAGCTCAATAAGAAAAAATAGAGGAAAAATCTAAAAAAAAAAAAAAAAAAAATTCAACTGGAATACTGTTTTCCCAAACTATGTGAGGGTAAATCACAAAAACCACAAAAACAGAACAAAAAAGAGTAACATTGGATACAGAACAGGCTCGTACCTTAACAGTTTGTGGAATTAATCAACAGACTCACCTGAATGTGACCCAGCCAGCGAGCTGAGCATTCGAGCATTGTCATTGGCTCCATCAAACAGCTCCACTGAGTCGTTCATTGCTGTTTGGAAAACAGCAAACTGACCAAACACCACTATTGAAAGAAGAAAAAAGTTTGACATTTTGTTTGTTTTTTCGTTAGAACCTACATTCAGCACATATCATTTCACAGTTTTCATACATACCAAACTGCGGGGACACAGTGATGTAGTAGGAGCAAGTCTGTCTTGTTGTGTAGTTTAAAGGATAGTTTGGAGATAAAACAACCCCTTCAGATCCACCATACTGTCCACCACAGGGAGCTGGTAAGATAAAAAAATAAAAAAAATAAATAACTTCCAAACATAATTTACAATGGTTGTATTCTGTATTGGAAGTTCGATTATTTTATATTTACCTATTTATTTACATATATTTAGACATGATGCACAATATCTGCTCAAGAATGTGATGTCTTTGGGTGTCTGAAAGGCCCAGCTGATTTACGATGCACGTGCCAGTCAGAAACAGACGTCATATAAAGTCTGACTTCATGAGTGGATGGTGAGCAAGCCACTAGACCTGTGAAACTTTTATTTCACTTCTCATTGTGTCTTTATTTAGATTTTTACTAAGCTTTAGTTAAAAATAAAAAAAATCATTAGCTAAGCTTTAAGTTTCTTTGTCACAAAGATAATCGAGATGATCTAGTCAAGCTTCATATGCATGTTTCTCTGGAAAAACATTAGGTACCTTATATATCCATCATAATATTACTTTGTATGCACATGCAGTTGGTGAAGAAGTGAGAATGACAGGATGACAGCAGTGCACATCCCATGACACTGACTATTTACAAGTCCTGTATGAGGAAAATGGTCCATTCCTAAAGACTAAATGAGAATTTGTGAGGACTTTTTTCAAAGATGGTTTTGATGGGATGTCAGAATTGAACGAACCTCAAATAAATTTACTAAGAACCTCAGTAGGTGCAGGACCGGTGCATTATTTAAAGACCAGGAAAGAATCCGAACTGATTAATACATATATATAAAAAAAAGTTCACAGAAATAAAGCACTAACAAATTATTTAAAGAAAGCAATTCTGAGGGGATTTAAAATCAAAATGCTGTTCACAGAGCCATGAATTCATCCACTGTTGCCAGATCCAGTGACAGAATCAAGCACAAATGGCTCATAATCTGACCTGGCAACTCTGGAACCAAGATGATGTTTTGCAAAATAAGATATTAAGGGTAATACATGCATATTTTTATTTATTATTATTTAGATCAACATACTTAATCAATTAAATTGGGTAAACTTCATTTAATAAAAGATGTGTATGATCGGAAAAGGTTCACATGATAGTGTGGTACTTAGAGTAAGAGTCCTAATCAGGTTATCAATAGTGTACTATTAAACATGTGAGCGCAGCCATTGTTGTGCTCCAGCATAAAGTGATTTGAAGTTGCAGTATACCAGAGCAGCAGCATCTAAATAAGACTAGGGGAAGGGGATACTGTACTTCCTCTTTACTATCACTGAGCTGTGTGGCCAACAGATCAAGCTGATCTTGTTCTGAACGGCTTCCAGGTTTGAACATATGCAACGATGCGAGTGTGATCAAAGAGCTTCTGAAAAAGAGCGCTTGGCTCTCAGAAATGTTCAAATGGGTGAATAAAGGTTAAGATAAATTAATAAATATATGAGTTCTGTCTAAAGCCCACTTATTCGTGCACAAACTTGATATCCCTTGTGATGCTGTGCCAGGCCTGAACAGCCGCCAGCTTCATTTAATGTTTGCCTCCAAAAATATGTGATTCATTTATATTGAGGTCAGATGATTGAACTGGCAAGAGAAGCATTTCGCGCTATTAGGGCATTACATACAGCCTGACAGTGGAGCTCAACAACTTTAAGTTGAATGCCAACTTTTTGGCCTAATTGCCATTATTCCACTAAGAACTTAGCAGGACAAAGGGAAAAAAAAAACATGCAAGACACCAGCTTAGTAATAATAAACCACTGTATAGCTAGAGCCAGTTGACAGAAACAAATATAACAATACCATTTATAAACACCATATTGCAATAGAAGTATTTTCTTTTAATTGTGCTTCGTTTTTATTATGATGTTCCTGCAGCTGGGAGCACTGCCCTTAAAGATAGCAAGCATGTCACTGATCTTATCTGTTTTTCTTGTGCAACTAAAAAAAAAAAAACTTAAACTACATTTGGCCCAAAAGTTGCTCAGCTAACAAGTAAATTCATGTCTCTAATTACCTCTTGGACCCCTGTGGCTCAAAGGCTTTTTGATATGATATAAAAGCTTTTGCGTTTGATGTCTATCTGTGGATGCACATTTGTATGTGGGAATCTGTTTACAAACAAAGACATAATTATAAATGAGCCTGTTTCTCAAGTTTCATTTAATACTTTAGGTCATCATGTAAAACTAATGAAGCATTTTTATTCTTTTTTTTTTTTTTTTTTTAAATAGCGATGTGGACTGCGCTAAAAAGAAAATACTAGCAAACAAGATCTACAAGTTTTGCAGCACTGATAGGAAAATGCTTCTGAGCAAATACCCAACATGACAAATTTTAATGACTGAACTGATGTGATGCTCAGCTGGAACACAGAAGGAGATCTTCTGTGTTTAAGAGCTGCTTTAAAAACAAACAGAAATGACTATTAATGTATACAACTATCACTTGACCCGCAAGAAACAGACCTAACAATGCAATCCATATTTAGCTTTCTAGTGGAAACTTTGTTAATCGTGTTAACAGTACAAGACACGCAGATGGAGGTCACTGAAATTTCTGTCAGTGTGTGCAAGTGTGTGTGCACAAAACAGCAACAAGAAGCACATTTGTCAGTGTCATCCTCCTCAACACACACAGCAAACTTTCCAAATTTTCATATCCATACTCCTCTCACTCAACCCGACCTCTTCTTTTCTTGTCTCATTGTAATTGCTATGGAGGGATCTTCAAATGGATCACTCCCAGTATTCACCAACAGCATTAGCAGCGATCCCGAACAGACTTTAAAGCTGGGGTAGGTAATGTGAAGGAGCTAGCAGGATCTGAAAGTAGCACCGTGTCTTGGCTCATCCCCGTCTGGTTTTGCTCCTTGCGGGATCCAAGGCTTTTTTTCTTACCTCCACCAAGGAGGTTATGTTTTTACCAGTGTTTGTCTGTTTGTGTTCAAGATAACTCAAAAAGTTACAGATAGATTTTAATTAAATTTTGAGGATTTGTTGGAAATGTAAAAAGGAAGAACAGATTTAGTTTTGGTGGTGATCCGGATTTCCGTTTGTATCCAGGAACTTCATTAAGGCCGTAGCGGGAGAAGGCAAATAAACCGAGCCGGGTCGGAGAAATCCTTCCTGCATTCTCAGTCACAAAGAAAGTTACAAAATATAAGAAATGAACAACTTCAATTAGGCCCGAATGTTTTAATTGGTCAGAGTTTTTACAGATTTACAGTAAACTGAGGGGTCTCACTGTTTTTCTTATTGTTCATGATTACAAAATCCATAGACTGCTATCAGGACAAGGAACCTCGTCACCCAGAGTAAAAAAAAAAAATGTCTTTAAGCAAGATTACCTACCACAGCTTTAATTATCATCACCTCTAGGCTTGTTCAAAATGTTGGAGCATACGGGTGCAAAGGTTGAAAGTGCTCGATGAGACAAGGAACAACATTTTGATCATTAATATGCTGCTTGGGTCAGGGGTCTGACTATGCTTCTAAGATGTGAGGATGAGATTTTATGGGCAGGATCATAAAGCCTAAATGTTATTAGTTATTAGCTTTGAACATTTTCTTAAACATACCCATGAGGGTAACTCCCTCAATAAAAGACTTAGGCATTTTTAGTCTTTTGGAAACTGTGCATAAAAGGCTTAAAACGTCCATCAGAGATTCCTCAAGCGCCTTCCGATTTCAGAGCAGGGTAGCCATGAGAATTTATCTGTAACATATGTCAAAGCCCATCTATGAGCCCATGAGTGTGGGTGTTATAAATAAGCCCATATTCTCAGCTGAGGCTTGCCCAAATAGATTTACATGTTGCATATAAGGATGACTATAAAACTTGGTGTCTACTTCTTAGCTAGACAGCTGTTGCACACCCACTCACTCATCCTCCTCCCCACTCCTATCCCTGTATTCTTTTTCTCTTGTCTCCTAAAGCAACATAGTAGTAACCCCCTTTCCTTCTTTTCTTCCTGATTCTGCACAAGGATATTGATTGATATTTTTTGGATTGATTTTTGTTGTGCTGTTGCACTGAAACCCTCAGGTCTAGAGGTCTTGTCTTGATCTACCCACAGCCCCCCAGTGGTTCTGCTCTAGGCTCAGGTGTCAGGCTTATCAAAAAGCTTCCACACACACATACGCTTTGATCACTCACACCTTCTGTCTCAAACACACACAAATAAATGCAAAATGAGTCACAAGTCACTCCGTTTCTCTCAAACATCCATGAGCTTTGATCATCTGCACGCATGCACAACACTTTTGTAGTCCTATCTCTCACTGTCAGCGTATCATTTTCCAGTTCTTTCTCTCTCTCTCACACACACACACATACACACAGCAAGGCTTAAGGTGTGAGTTTGACGGCTAAAAAAAATTGAAATGTCCTAAACTTCTGAAGTTGTGTTTGACTATTTTTTTTTTAATTACACACACAACAGTTTTGTTGACTTCCATTTCATCACGTTTACATCTCAGTGATGGTAATAATGACTCTTGACAGAACAAAAAATATACAAAACACAACCAACTTTTATCTTGAAAAACACTAAAACAGCAAGAAAAAAAAACAACAATTACAAATCAAGGTGAATTTAGTCTGTAATCTGATTACCATATGCAAGGGCAATTTTCCGTGAATAATTTACAACAGAAATGTACAACATATAAGCTTTTTCAACAAATACAATCAAAAATGGTTTTGTTTGCTAATCAACCTCACAGAGAAAGAAAACAGAGTGCCTTCATTAAAGCAAAAATAGCTTTTTTTAAGTAATTTCATAATCACTAGGAAGCTAATGCTACTAAATATCAAAGCTTTACGACAGAAGTCTTTGTTCATTTTGCTGCATACATCTGAATGGTCCATCATTGTGTGACTTATATTACATTTAAAATAGAAAACTTACGTGGGCTACGGCGCAGGATATCTGGTGAGGTACTCTTGTCTATCATATTAAGCAAAGAAAACCTAAAATCCTTCCACTGTGCTGAGACTCGTACAAATACAGTTACTCTATAACAGATGATCTTTCCAAGTTCCATTGGCCCAGTGCAGGGAAAGCCTTACTGGTATTGCACTATCGAGTATTTCAACAACTGATATCATACAGCTTTAATGTAATGATAAGTGGCCAAATAGTCAGAACCATCTTTGAAACAAACAGGTTTTCTGCAGTCACTGGAGAAAAAATGAATGTCTACCATAATTTCATGCTCATAAAACACAATTATAAGCTTTTGTCTTGACTGAACACAACATGAAAACATTTTGAGTTCTGGGTGAAAAAATAAAGATCAGTTAAACTTCTTTGAGTTTCAGCTGATCCACAACCTCCTTAACAATATCCTAGAAGATCTCTCAATAAAAGCAAGAAGTTTTTCCGCTTGGTGTGTTGAAGTAGTAAAGAAACGCCAAACTATGATACTCACACCCCCATACCTTAACGTCATCATTAGTTTCAGCACATAACAATTCCTGATCTGTCAAGTGTTTCTTAGCATGATTTACATCAGCTCGTTCTTCCTATGATGTCTAAGCTTGTTTAAGCCTACAGTCCTGCAGGCAGACCAATCTCCACAGTGTTGGATCAGACTTGAACAACAGTCTGGCTAACACACTAGCTAACTCCGATGCTCCACCAGCTTTTGTTTGATGTGATTAATTTAGAAACATACTTTTTATAACCTGCTCTGCCAATGTTCGAAGGGGTTTATTTAGTGTGTGCAAAAATAACAGTGATTTATCTGCTACGTGACCATATTTGATGACAAATGCACACATGTTAGCTGAAAGCTTCACTTTCTTCATCTTCCTACTGTATATATGATTGATAAAATGCCATTTGTGTGTTTGTGCACTCAAAAGTGTTTCCTCTAGGCGGCACTCTATAATAGACTCTCATTTTATCTTTGTGCATCTCTTCTCCTTTCTCACACACACACACATACACACATAGCCCTATCAACAGTCACAGAGAATTCCTTCTTCCTCGCACCAGCTCTTAGTTACCATGGAAACCAGTGAAAGAGCGGTTTGAGATGGGGAGGTGTTTATCTGTGTGTGTGTGTGTGTTCGTGTGTGTGTGTGATGGAGCGAAAGCAAGAAGGGGTGAAAGCGCTAGAAAGGAAAATATAGAGTAAATCAGACGCAGACAGAGGAGGTGGGAGATAGGTAAAATAACAGTATGAGGCAGTAGTTATGGAGAAACGGAAGGAGCAAGAGGAGAAAGTAGTATGTGTGAGGAGGGATTCAAGGGAGGAAGAGAAGAGATGGAGGGAGTGTAAGTGGAGATGTATTATTTAAAGAGGTCTCACCCTGTCTAATGAGTTTGGTCTAAAAGCTCCAGGAGCTGCCCAAAGATAGAGAGACAGACAGAAAGGGCCAAGAAACTTCCCTAACTATGTGGTGAGAAAATTCAGTGTGCAAAAGCAGTTAGTTGAGGAAGAAAGCAAGACGACAAGGTAGGAGAGGATTTGAATCATTTTCTACTCCTCGATTGTGAAGCCAGTCATAGGATACGTATCTATAAAGGCAGCAACATAAACATAAAACATAAAACATACAGCCATCTGGTTGTGAGCACACAAATTATCATTATTTACTTATTTATCCCAGTTATTGGATAATTACTAGTGTGTGACGATTAATCAGATTAAGGTTAATACTGTCTAAGCTGTAAACTGGGTAAATGAAGAATAAAAAAAAATAAAGGTCAAAATACTAAAATAAAAATGATTATGTTCTCTGCATATATTCGTAATACATGTTGGCAATGTAGTATGCACATTATTCTTCTCTTTGCATAGACAATTTGATTGGGTGGTAATGTATTATGTGCTAAAAGAATCCATTATCTTTATTGCAGTAGACACCTGAAAGACACAAATATGATAAAACAAATGATTTTTCAAAAATTGTATCAACTGCCTCGAGATTTGCAAGGTCTTTAAATCATTTTCATGTAATACTAGATGATGTAGTCTTCCATTTACAGTCTCCAGAGGTGACAAAATAATTAATACTCTGCGTCACTGTGGGAATCCACATTGAAATATCCAACTAAATCAATTTCAGTCCTTCCAAAAGAAATACTATAAAAAGGAAATACAAGAAAGAATGTATCTGAAAATGTATATATATATGTAATGTATATAAATATATATGTAATGTATATAAATATATATGTATATATATATATATATATATATATATATATATATATATATATATATATATATATATATATATATATGTATAAATATATATATGTATATATATATATATATATATATATATATATATATATATATATATATATATATATATATATATATATATATGTATAAATATATATATATATATATATATATATATATATATATATATATATATATATATATATATATATATATATACACACATAAATATGGGAAGCAGGTTGAAAGACAATTTCACTTCTATCATCTATCAAAATTCTGTTTAAACAAAATTTTTCTTTGATTATAATTTTTTATTTCTTGTTTACCGCTACCGAACATCAGCTTCAACACAATGTCTGAACAGAAATTTGCAACAAAGAAATCCCGGCAGGTCAGTTCTCTCTGTTAACTGTAACACATTTAGATGTGATAAGTGGCAGGATTACCTTGAAATAAGCTACATGAAAGAGAAAATGAGATGAAATGACTTGACAGGGTCTCTTTTTTCTTACTGTCTGTTACTCTCTGTTCCAAAATTGCTAGTCTGAGTGCAATTATGCCATCTTTATTCTCTCCCACCCCCAACCCCTTCCCCCTTTACTGCCTCTTAGACGTTATTAAACAGGAGAGTTTTCAGTGTGTGAGGAGGTATGATTTAGACTTGGTAATAAGTATTGTTCATGAAAGTGTTAATGTGTGTGTATGCACTTTGAAATGTTTTTGTTTTCTTATCTAAAGTTTATAATCGTATGAAGTTACATCTAGTCTCTAAACAGCATATTGCACACACCCAAACCCAAAAGGCAAATATATGGTCCACGTATCACTTTATTGCCCTTATAAGCTGCTAGTTAGATAGACAGCTCAGTCTCTAGTCTCTGACCTCATCTGAAAACACACTGGCATGGTTGTCAGTTTTGAACCAGTGAGTTGTATTTATTCAAGGGGGTTCAACAAGTCTGTTATCATATATGAGCATGCACTGCTACCTAAATCAACTTCCATGGTAACCCCAAAGGTTTTGAGATTGACCTGTAATTTACCACAATTGGAAAAACTAAAAAATGAGATAGTATGTAACAGGGAGAAAGAGAATAGAATGACAAGGCTTCTATGTTGAATCCAACTGAGAGCACTGAATTTAAACTCCAAAAGATGCATCTTATTTATTCATATAAGAGGTTGCCGGTATGTCTGACCGTGATGCTTTGCAATAGCAACATGTGTGTACGTTAAACAACATCAGCCAAAGGAAATGTAGAAGAATATTTTTGCTTACCTGGGAACAGTAAACAGTATGTTTGTTTTATTAATAAATATGCATTCAATTTTTTCTTATTACTACTAGTTAACAGATACAGAAAACAAAAAGAACTCAAATGTTTATCTCCCCTACCTTTACACGATGGAAGTGCCCTGTCCCATACTGGTTTCCCATCACGTCCCATGACACAGGTAATGGTATCCTCCCCCAATATTGTGTAACCATGGTGACAGCTGTATGAGACCTGAGATCCCAGTTTGTAGTCGTAGCCTGATCGGCTGGCATTCATAACATTACCAGGGTCAAAACAGGCTTCTCTTGGTTTTTCTGCAGAGAAAGTACAAAGATGAGTCAGTTGTTGTCAAAAGCTGTTTTCTGTCTTCATAATTTGGTGTAAGGCCAACTTATTTGACTTCTATATGTGTCCCATGAGAATATAACAGAGAAACTGACAAAAACGTGGCAGAGGGCTGAAATTAGATTAAACAGGGAAAAGAGTAAGGCTGTACTTTAATAAGAATTTTTTATATGAAATAGTGTATAATGACAAATCAGAGGTGGATGGTAACGTAAGGAGGCCAACTGCAGAAATGAAAATTCTTTTGTTTTCAGTTAAAGATAAATAAGGTGAAAAAGACTAAATAAACAAGTAAAAGGTTAAAAAATTAAAAAGTAGACAAGTTAGCTTTACCTCTAAGTTCAAACTGAATCACATTCTGTGTTTGGTGGATCTATGCAAACAGCTGATTAAGCAGACCTGGAACAGCATGTCCTTTCAGCTGAAGAAGACTGTTGAATTGGGGCAAAATTAATAACACTATGAAGATGAATCTATTATCCACCATACGCACCAGGTGCTCATTGACATTTTAGTCTGTTCACTTAATACACACATAATTTTGTGACAGTAATTGTTAGGTATTGTCTTGTAAAGAAACTTGATTCCGAAAAAATATTCATGAAACATATTTACTGTTCCAGAAGTATGTGATGGCAGCATCATGGCAAGAAGAATTTTGGTAGCTTAAGGTAAAAGATTAATGGCAAATAGGGTAAAATTTATCACTAACAGCTATAACCTTGACATTTTTTTTTAGTTTTTATTAAGACTTCTTTTCATGTTACCTTTTTTTTTTTAAATTTTATGTTTAAAAATACAAATTAGATATTATATGGCCAAAACACTAATTTCCATACACTTCCCAGATAACGACATGAAATTTATTGGTTTTAGCCAGGTTCAGAGTTCTTTAGGAATTCTCTAATACATTAGAGTCAAAAGTTTTTTAAAAAGGAATTTGTATTCACTACATTTATCACTTAAAAATTTAGACAATAAGGCTAACAACCAGAAAAACAAAAAAGTTTTGCAAAAAACTGAGATAAAATGTTCTATAAATTGGGTTGTGAATAAGATTTCAAAAAACCTTTCTGTAAAAACTTTAAAAAAAACAGACAGCAGCATAACTGGAAAGGTTGTGTCTGTAAGTGCTGCAGATTTTAAGATTTTGTGTGTGACTAAAAACTCATTTTAAGAAAAACAGCCCTTGGAAGTTTTGTTCTAAAACACTATTTACTGAAATCAGATCCAATTAGAATTTTAAAACAACAAAGTAGAACATTAATAACACATGAAAGTGTAGGAATTTTATCTGACAACAAATCCATTCATGGAACTGCTTACAGACCTCCTGAGAAAATCAGCTTTAGATATTTGGATTGTAGAGTTCAACACAATTCTGCTTTAAAACACTATTTGCAGACATCATATCTTATCAAACTCATCAAAACAATGGTACAAAAGGTCTGTAACACATCAAAAGTGCCAAGATTTATTTCCTCATACTATCCTGTTATGTTTCTGGTAGGTTTTAAGGGAAGTGCAGGAATTAACGTAACTTTTCCCATTTTTGAGGGCTGCATACCCCAGTCATAATTCATGAGCCAAAAGAATCTGCACATTGATGTCAAAGGCAACATCATGTCTTGTTGCATCCAGAGGAGGGGATGGGGGAAGGGGGAAACTTCTATTATTATTCTGTAATGATATTCCTCAAACAGACTTTATGTAAGAAGCAAACTGCCATAAAACCTCCTGTCCCATTTTAATCCAGCCAAAGTCAAACTAATCTGCTGATAAGTTCATATAAATTTGGGATGGGTGTATCAATACTCTGGAGTCGATACTACAATATTAACATATCAGATTTGATACATTTTGGAGTGTTAAGATAGCACTCTGTTAATGTGAAATATGCTATTTATTTTGACTTCTGGGAGTTTTAGGCAATAAAACTGCGTGCAAAGCCAAACAACAGTGTAGAATTCCTTCTGTGTCACTTCATTATGGCAATCTATCAGATGTCACAACAAAGGCTGCAATTTTAGTGATGATGAGGTTTGGCTTTGATATTTTACCAGTTTAATGCAAATTATGTATTGTTATATTTATTATCTCATTAGTTTTACAAATTATAATGAGTCATTTTCCATGTAATAAATGTGAACAATCCTTAATTTAATCTGTAGTTATATTTTTTTTTTATTTATTATAAAAAGAAATTGCTATTTGTTATTTTTGTTTTATTTACTCAAAATTGTTATTATTTTTTTTAAGTGTTTCTTACAATTATTGTTTTTTTTGTTTGTTTGTTTGTTTTTTATATTCCAGCTCTTGCAATAAAGATGTGAATGTAATAGCATTCATGTACAAGACTTGGTTCCATCAATGATGACATCTCCAGCTCCAACCATGTTTATTCTGTCAGCTGATCTTGGTGTTTGTGCTGCCCTGCCTCCAGATGAAGGTTATTGTTGTCTTCTATGAAATTTTAGATATTTTCCTTTTGGCATTTTGACTTTACAAGCCCCACAAAAAGACAAAAAGCAGTTAAACGCGGTGTGCCATGGAACCAAGATGAACCAATGACATTGTCTGAAATTGAGCTCAGCCAATGAGAGTTTAAGCTTGGCATATAACTTTCCCTTTCCCAATCAGGTTTAGCTGCTCATACAAGAGAAATGCCAGGTTTGGATGAGAGCCCAGTAATCAGCGTAACCAGCGGTGTTAGACCAGACATAACAGAGTGCAGATAGCCACCATGGTGCTGTGTTTTGTGCATAAAGGCAAAGTTTAGGTAAATTTAGAAGAGAGTTTGGCGCACATACAGAAAAAGTTTAGTTCATTTTGATACATTCCTTTCAGAAGTCTGTACAAGCTAAGGAAGACAAAAAACCTCCAAAATCTCTAGATTAACAACACGATGTAAAAACAGGGTTTTTTTCCTGCTGTGTCTCGGCTTTAGAGTAAAATTATTGTAAAATTATAAAATACATGTTAAACTGGCATACTTTAATTACCTCTATATTCAATGGCAAATCCGGACATCCCCAGTGAGGCATCAGATCTGAATGCCAGGAAAAGACTGTTACCACTGCTCTCTATTCGCTCTGGGGCCTGGTTGCCTTGGAGACTTGCTAAAAGTGGCCCATTAGAGTCTTCACCCTCATAGATGTGCAGGAAGTCGTAACTTGGCTCCATATTAAAACTGAGGAGAAAAGAAAAACAAATACAAGAATTAACAATTAAGTCCAGGAATTTCATTATTGTTGGTAGGATTTGTTTATATTGTTGTATACATGTGTTTTTGTGAGTGTAAAAATGTTTTACAGGCATCAATTCAGTCATTGTCATTTCATTTAAAATGTTTTCTGAGAAAAGGGAGCTTTAAATATTTGCAAGCATTTTATCGTTGACTTGACAAAGATTTGCATATGGATTAATAAGATTATTAATTATATATATATATATATATATATATATATATATATATATATATATATATATATATATATATATATATATATATATATATATATATATATTAATAAGAATATTTCCGTTCCCCATTCAATATTATCTCCAGTTTAAAGAGACATTGGCCTTTTGCAGCCCTGGAGGTCAAATAAAATTCCCAAAAAATGAAGTTTCATTCTGCTTGAAATGCTTGTCTTAGCCTTTCTGTCTTTAAGGCCACTCGGTGGATTTTGGGCTTGTTCATTTTTCTGATCTTTTACTGTGCTTACAAAAGAATCTGTCAAACAGTGAAGAACAAGCAGAAGCCCTGAAAGATAAATGTTACCTCTTAAAGCTAACATTATTATGATACTGTTAAGATAAAATTTAAATGATTAAGTTTATTTTTTCCTTTTGTCCTGAAGCAACCAATGCATTCACACACACAAACAAAGTAAAAACACATTCTTGTTGTGTAACTTGTAGATTGGTGGGACAGGTTAAAATGAAAACCTTCTGTTTTTCCTATATAACATCCACAATTTTTGTTAATAAAATGATGCAGGCGAGCACATATTGTACATGTACAATAAATTATCTATTAGGGATTTTGACTGGATCATATTGCCTTGATTGCTGTGTGCCCCTCTCCTAAATATTCTAACAAACCTCTTCCCTCTTCCATAATAATTTAGCTATTTTTAATGATAAATCAAGAAAATACCACACCCCCGGGCAAAGTATGAACAACAATTTTCACTTGTGGAGCAAAACTCATCCATGTTTATGAGGTAAAAGGTGTGAGTGGTCACATTTTTGTAGATAAGGTGTCATGTTCTGAATTGAACCGGCCTTACGTTTTGAATATGAGGGCGATGACAAAGTCAGGGTTGACTCTGATTCTCCAGTCGCACTCTTTTCCAGGGGGGTAAGGCTGGGGGTAGTTAGGAGAAAGAATCACACCAGAGGGACCACTGACGTTACCCCCACAGGTAGCTAAAATGGAATAAAACAGTGAGAGGAAAAGAGTTGACATATCAGGATGACCAATAGTTGAGCAATAATTTAACTTTCACATATGAACTTTCACAAGTTTTACTTGTTAAACAGAGGATGGCAAGTGCTAGCTAAGAGAAGCAAAATCTCCCTTTGCTGCCACATATTAACCCCACAAGTGGCTCTAGATAGTACGAGAAAAGAGAGAGGCATGGTGATATTTATCCACTAGTAGTCCTGTTAGTTTATATCAAGTCAGAAAGCAAGGAAAAGTTAGAGAAAGATGCATTCAAGCAGCAACTTCATGATGTAAAGGGGGAGTCTGCAACATGCAGAGGTGTCTCAGGGGTGGAGGGGGTGTATGAACGGATTATAACACAGTGAAATAGAGGTAAACAAAGGCATTAACGCTTGCAAATCATTCACAGAGCCACAAAACCCCACTGCTGTAGACTGTTGTGTATAGTGTTGAGTAATGTGTTTAATCTTTTGAGCTTTTGAACATGAAGGATTCATCTCCTGAGGTGAAAGTGCAGGGGAGGGAAATGGGGCAAACAGCAAAAAGGAAGCAGATTTAAGCACTGCATTTTATCTCGAGTTGTGCAAAATGCAAGGCTACTGGCAGAGGGTCAGAGTCACTATTAGAAACAAATCCTAATGTCTTTGCAAGGCACACTCAGAGATGGTGCTGAAGGACTTCTACTTAGTGCTGGCTGATAAATAAAAAGATGAACGGACAGAAAAAAAAAGAAAGAGCTGCGACAATAAGGGAAATGGCTGTGTCCCGCATCTGCAAGCTGGCAGGTAGACAGTGTGTACTCTAAGCAGGTGTTTTTTTTTACCAGATTGCTCATGTTATTTGCATCCCACCTTCAGCAGCAGATGATGTCAGACTCATTCAAGTTGTTGAATAATTAATACTGCAGCAGAACAGAATCTCTGTTGCTTTTCCTCATTTCTCTATTTTTATTAACTTGACGTAAAAACTGAACTGGACAGAGTAATTAGAAGAAAGTCTAAAGATTTTAAGATTTTCCACCCCAATTAAGACATTTAGCTATGGCAGCATGGGCAGAACAATCTACGTAGAAGCTAGAAATCTTGTCTTTGGGTAACATTTTTGGCTTTGTAGACTGCATGTGAGGAAACCATCTTTCAGTGATTGTATCTCATGTCACATTTCCTGCATTTCCTCTTTTTCTGATTCAAAGAAACAAGTCAGGTTGCAGGTTTCCATGTCATGTTCCTCCTTTACTGATGAAGTCAAGAAGAACCTGTGGAGGAGGAACTAAAGGAAATATGGGAGAGCAGAAAATCACAAATTGCAGCAGAAAGGTGTGAATGATTTCTAGCAGGGGATACAGGAGCTCAGTGGTTTACAGAATAGCAGCGAGTTGGTCAGATGGTAGTGATAATGGAGGAAGAAACTGGCAAATATGCTCAGGACTTTCAATACTTGTGATAAAGAAATCTAATCCCGACTAACTCCCTTAGTTGGTGATGTTATATTTTCCAACCTTTACCTCGTGGTCTCCTCAATATCATTCAATCCTCACCGGTGGAGATCTTTCTATTCACATATACTCACTTGAGCTGATGCTTTTCAATATTTTTCTTTAATTTTTGAAGTTAAATACAGCACACAGATTTTGCCATCATCACTGGTGTGACCACAGTTAATTCCACTCCTGTCTTGGGAGTCAACAGAGCACCGTTTACCTACCCATACATGTTGGAGGGTCCGGTTGCCAGTAGAATCTGTTGTCCATCCGCACACAAGTAATGGTTTCTAGGCCTTGCAGCTGATAACCAGGGTCACACTGGAATGTCATACTGTCACCTGGCTCCTTACTGTCCCCATACCGGGAACCATTTACAGGGATTCCAGGGTCGTTGCAGGTTGTTGCTGTTGTAGCTGAGGAAAAAAAAGACAAATACTGATATATTGTTTGTTCTGACAAAGAGACACCCTTTCACCAATGTCATGGTGCAAGCAGTGGGGAAATAAGTAAAACATGTTTACAATAAAACACACTCTAGTTCTCATCACAAAGTAAATCATAATGAGGCCATGATACTAATTAAGACTGGCAACTTTTTTTTTCACCAGTGGTAGCGCTAGTTTGCTTCTGCTTCTTTCAAACAGAATGTCATCTTTCCCTTTTGCTTCATAATTTTTCTTCTTTAAGATACAGCAGACTGCTCGGATGACGTCACTACACTTATGTGACACAATTTACTTACCGAACAACCCTCTGCTTCATAACACATGCATTTCAACCAAAAGATTTGTACTAAGATTTAATACAGAGTTATGATCATATCAGGAGCACATAAAGACACCATAATGTAAAAAACCTTCAAAGGATAAATTCTACTGCTCGAAGGTTTTCAGAAATTCTTTGTTTTCCACATTTTTCATCATTCAGTACAAAGAATCGGGCTGCACGGTGGTGCAGTGGTTAGCACTGTGGCCTCACAGCAAGAAGGTCGCTGGTTCGATCCTTGGCTGGTTTGGTCAGTGGCCTTTCTGTGTGGAGTTTGCATGTTCTCCCCGTGTACGCATGGGTTCTCTCCAGGTACTCCAGCTTCCTCCCACCATCCAAAGACATGCATGATAGGTTAATTGGTCACTCTAAATTGCCCCTAGGAGTGAGTGTGAGCGTGAGAGTGGTTGTTCGTCTCTCTGTGTGTGGCCCTGCAATGGACTGGCGAGCTGTCCAGGGTGTACCCTGCCTGTCGCCCAAAGCCAGCTGGGATAGGCTCCAGCTTCCCCACGACCCTGAATTGGAATAAGCGGTTCGGAAAATGAATGAATGAATGAATGAATGTACAAAGAATCTAATCAAATTTAAAAAATGTAATTAATTCAGGTACTCAGACCATTTGTACCATTTTTCACATAAGCTTTTGTATGTTCTACTTATCATGGTTGTCCTTGAGATATATCTACAATTTAACTTGCCATAATTTACTAAATATACAATATAAGGCGATACATGCAGCGCTGTATTTACATCAAAGTGAAAACGAAAGTTTCAGTTGCTGGATTACTTAGAGTAATAGGAGCAAATGATTGCACCCTTGTGCCAAACATCTCCGGTATAGCTTATAACTGTGGGTCAGTTAATGAAATAAAATATGTACATTAGAATCAAGAGGCTGTTATATTCATTATTCTTTTTTTTATTTTTAAGATGACAGTACATACACATTCTGCCCTACCCCTCTCCTGTTTACTTTGCAGATGTTTAATTACATGCTGATTTTTCTTTTGTTCACCTTGTAATGTTTTATACGATCTTTTTATTTTATCATAAATTTACTTCCATATAATGTTTCAGATTTTTGTGCAAAATCCTCTCATTAAGTCATTTGCAAAGTGTGCGATAAAATTCTAAATTACACACACAAAATATTATTTGCAAAATGGGATGTTAGTAGATCTGGCCCAGAAAATCTAAAAAGAACTAATTTATCTAAATGAATTACTTCAGTTCTTAAAAATAAAATGAATTTATCATTTAAAAAATAATGCAAAGCTGAGTCCATTTGTTTCATGTGCTGGTACGGAAATGATCATACACACCTTTATTTCTGCTGTTCACTTGTCTGGATTGCTTAAACATTTTACAGCACACTGCTTTAAGACTCCAAACAAAATATAAAACAACAGTCATTCCACCCTTCTGTTAACTCGGCTGTACTGGCTCCCCATCTGCCAAAATTTTATTAATAATTAATAGGCATGACATGTTCAAGCACTCATTTATACCAGCAGACTTTTGCAGGCACGTGCCCCTTGGAGTTCCCTGAGGTCATGTGATTCGGGTCTGCTAGTTGTGCAGCTCTCAGTTAAAGACTAAAGGTGACAGAGCCTTTGTAACACTTTCTGGATCTCCCTTCTTCTGAGTGAGAAATGTGGAGTCTTAAAAAGCATGTGAAAACCATCTTTTTAACTTTCTTCTGCTCAGTTGTTGTTCATATTTTTTTGTATTTTCTTGTTTCTTCTTTCTCTGTGAAGCATGTTATCTTTAAAGGTGCTATATAAATAAAGATTTATTTAGATTCATCTCAATGGACAAAGTGTTATATTCAATTTGAATAAATCCAAATAAATCGCCATGGCAGGAACTAAATGGGATTCACACAAAAAAGTTCTTTAAATCAACTCTAGCATTTACTGTGAGTTTGCCAAAACTGCATATGAGTTATTCTTTTCTGATTATTCTATGAACCACAATTTCAAACATGTGAGCAGGAAACCTGGGAATGACAGTGTCCTTTAATATTTCCATTTCTTTTTACAAATATTCCAATGAATTTTTTAGGGCTAATTATAGGATCATAATGTTGTGTTAAAACATAAAGAAGCAAAATATGCTTATCCATCAGATACCTGAACAAAGACCAAACTGAGAATATAACATAAAAGAAATTTGTAGGAAGGTCACAGCTATACTCAACAATTACATAAACCTTTCTCCATGAATGAGTTCAGCGCTTCAGTAAATCAACAAGGAGATACATTACCATAGTAATGAAATAGCAGTGTTTTGATCATCACATTAGTGAGGGTAAATATTTGTTTTAAATATGTAATGAATATAGAGATTCAGGAAAGGAGAAAAGGACAAAAAAAAAAGAGGATGGAAATATTTATGACAAGCTTTAAAAATGACAATTTCATGTTACAAACGAAAGCATGAAGTTGTACACAAACTGCAGAGCAAAAGGAGCTGTCCCAGCTCAGGCCAAGTCTGGTAATAAAT
The DNA here is from genome assembly GCF_933228915.1 of Telmatherina bonti. NCBI lineage: Eukaryota > Metazoa > Chordata > Actinopteri > Atheriniformes > Telmatherinidae > Telmatherina > Telmatherina bonti. Next base: position 21,585,797 of record NC_136619.1, on the reverse strand, counting down.
GGTACGATAAAGTTGAACAGGGCGCGCATTTATGTGTGTCAGTGCGTCTCTTTTATCAAGCTGATAAAGCACTGCCTATAAAGAACAATGAATACAAAAAAATCCCAACAGCAGTAAACATGTTGCTTTGACAGAAGAAGAGGGAGGTGAAGATGTGGTAAACAGCAGAAAAGCAGATCCTACTGGCCAAATTTTATACCCCACAAAAAACATCAAAGCCTATGTTCATGAATGAAAAAAAAAACCAGTATCTGTGTTTTGCTTTTGAGATTAGCCATAAAACTTTTCTCCCTGGTTCTGAAGCTTGTTCACCCATTTTTAATTCAAGTGCTTGCATGCAAAGACGATTACCTTCCATTTAGCTGATAAGTTTTATTATGGTACTCTGGAAGTGGTAAAATGTGAAAATTTGCACCTATTAATGTTAAACTGGTTAAAAGTCCTCTATTTCAATGATGGTTGAAACCCTCAAGAAAGAAATTTAGCAAGACAAAGGTAAGATGCACTCTAAATCTTTCATTTCATTTTACTGGTGGACGAAGTTTGTCTTCACTACATTCTGCTCAAAGACTTATTATGTCAGCTGAGGTAGTAAAATAAGAAGAAAGTCTCCTCCAGATTACAGTAAATGATATGCTGAAATTAAAACTTCAAAGATTAAAGGGCCAGAGCTTCTTTCCATCAGTAAAACAGTGTTATCCTTTTATTTATACTTGGTTAAGTTTTTTGTTTTCTCCATTAGATTTGGGTAAAATAGACATTTGTGCATTTCTGACATGAAACCCTGAAGGCAAATCTGCCATGTGCATCTGTTTCCCACACTTCACCAGAACAATTTGAGCATTCGTTCACATTTTTCCTTTAGTCTCAACTTTGTGTTCAAAGACCAAAAAAAATCACATAAAAAGTAAATTAATAAAATTACAATTAAAAATATTTGTCTTAGTATTACTATTACTATTTGATAAATTATTATGACTATTTGATTTTAAAAAAATATATATAAAAAAATAAAGTCACCTGAAGATGAACAGTAATGTCTTTTATGAAATTCAGAATTCCTCATTTTTTTAAATCAATCAATACAAATTAAGAACTTTCGAAGTTATCTTCAGTAAAGCTGAACTCTCCTGTTTAGTCATTGCTTGTGTAATAAATATTGAAAATTGAGTCAAAAGCTTCAGGTGGGGCTCCTTGTGTCATTTGCTTAGCAAGCCTTTGTCCCAAGGTGATGCAATTAATGTCTCATCTAATTCTTTGGTTTGAGTTTTCCAGAAATCCTGTTAAATCAAACACCAATGTTAAATGAATTATCCTATTGCAAATGTAAATGGGGTTTGTATGATAGCTATAAAGCTGCATTGGTTTTCTAATTAGCTAATTTAATTGCTAACTCAATAAATGACATTTCTTTATAAAAGAACACCCAAGTTATCACTTTAGCTGAATTGTGATATTTTTATAGGATTTTTGAGTGTTTGTGAAGTTCATGTATAATGATTACAGTGAAGAGTTTAAGCTACTTACTGGAAAACTGTATTGAAAATCCTTGCTTGCTGATGAAATAATCTGAATCGAACTGCAGTGTGAGTATGTTGAAAGTGGAGTGGATATCTTCAGGTAGGGCTGGGCCAGACCATTCTTTCAACAGGATCCCGCCATCTGATGGCCCAGAGGGACCATCCCAAACTCTCAGAATATCATGGCCGACCTCAGTGTCAAAGACAATAAAGTGAAGGCTGAGGAAACACAGAAATACACAAGGTCTTACCAAAAGTAACTGGAAACCAAAATAAAAATGTAAATATGCTTTGGTCATGCAAGTACAGACAGCTGTCAACAGTTGTCACAGTTTGCTAAAAAAAAACAAAAAACACACATGCTAACATTTGGAATAGTGTGGTGCACCCTCGAACAAAGCTGTGATTTTGACAGAAAATATTCATCATTTATTTGTGAATATTTTACCAGGCAGTCTAAATGTTTTTACTTCTTTGAGATGCTGCTAATACCAGACGTATTAGGCTGATGTTATGAACAGCCTGCTAAACAATTGTTTTACTTCAGTCAGAAACAATTCTACAACCATCGCTTGGCTAATTTCCCAATTTAAAAAAAAAAAAAAAATCATTCAGATAAACAGATTGAAACTAAAGGATATATCAAACCACTTTATAATTACCTAATAGTCTTTCCTGTATCCGCCTCTATGGTCCAGGTACAGTGGAGGTTGTTGTCATATGGAGCAGGGTATCCCGGAGACAGAATCCGCCCAGACACTGCTCCAGTTATGTGACCTCCACACTCCGCTAAAAAGAAAGGAGGCAAGGTGGTGTCATCATTGAGGAAAAAGTAAAACATGATTCTGTGATCATAAAAACTAATGTCTCATTGGATCTGGATGGACGAGTGTATCAGCACTCACCAAGAGGTGCATCAAAACAACAAAAGAAATCCTGTCTCTTGTGGTTTGGTAAAATAAATATGAAAAAAAAAATGTAAATGATTAAAACATATAGCTAGATGTAGTTATTAATGACTTTTCATGTCACGTAGATATTTTCATTTTAAATGTGTCTTTCTGTGAGCCGTTAGAGCAGGATAATGCTGCTGGGGATAATCATCGTCTATTACTCTGACTTTGCTCAGGTTGCCTTTTTAAAGATTCTATCGATCCCATTTTCTGGCTTTCTTTCAGCTCTTTTAACATTTCAGTTCATTTCCACTTATTGGTTGATAATCATATTCAGGCGTGAACATTTATTTATAATCAGTTAAAAAGTGTTTGAATCATTACCTCCAACTTGATATACTCTACCAACATTGATAACAGCATTGATTGCCGATATCCCTCAACAAAATGCTTTTAGTATTTACATTTCAAGACAGAAATCCTTGCTTATAACACCAGAAAGACAACTGAAATCTGTGCTTTTACTGTTTTCAGGGGTTTGTCACGAGGGATATATTGAGAAGCAGTGTTTAAGGCTGAGAGCAGATATGAAATGATCATTGTGATACTCAACAGTACCTATGATAGCCCAGTGAGATAGGAGATCTCTGCTGATTAGGAAGTATTTTGCCACGGAGAAAGCTTTATATGTGTATATTGCGTTTTAGTGTGAGTTGAGCAGGCGTCGCAATAATCTGCAATATCAAGACAAGGACATCCTAGTTTTGCTGCATTTCCCCAGGCAGAATACACATAAATATGCATTTACATGTGGACACAAAAACAAAGGGAGTAGCAGATAACCACACAATTACACAGAAGGCCAGAAAGACATTTAAAAACACTTCTGCAGTTATGCAATCATATCAGTCCCACACACCAACAAAAGCTGCTTTCAGACCTTATTGTTCTTATAATAGCAGGAAAAGGCAACTATCCTTTTGGCTATAATGGTTTTTAATAAAGTGGACAGGAAGAGGCACAGGTACAAGGAAAAAAAAAATTAGCAAACCTAAATCACACAGGAAAGAGAAAGAATGACGTCACGCACACACGTATAGGGAAGACATAAGACAGGCTGACAAAATGAACTGTGAGCAGAGAAAAGGGAGAGCATAGCAAGAGTCTCACATAGGTAGACCACCACTCAGTATGGGAGATACAGAGAGAAAGATGGCATGGAAACAGCCTGAGGCAAGGCCGTGTCATGATCTCCATACAAACACATAAAGACTGTCAAGTAGGAAGAAAGACAGACAGAAAAAAAAGGAGTAGTGGGGGTAGTTTGCTCAGGCAAGTGTTTTCTTCAGGAGCTAAAAACTAATGACTGGTTGCACATTTACAAAGTCTTACCCTAATCCAGTCACAAAGACATGTCCATTTTTTATTAATACTCATACAAAAGTATCACACACATCTATCTATATCCATTCTTTTTGTTGCTAATAGCAACTACATTAGGCTCAGTCCCACCTCACAAAGCTCAGGTGTACTGGCAGGTGACAAAGAGACAAGGTTATGCTCTTAGTTTGTGCCATGTAAATCCCTCTGCCCAATATGCAAAGACAGAATATTTATGGAAAGAAGACATATGGACTGACGAATGCCAGTTTGCCTCAGGGATTTCAAAGGTAGCTCGAAACAATACAAGAATACAAATAAACAAATGTTCATGTGGCATCAGTGTCACTGGTGGTTGCCCGATGAATATTAAGAGTAGCTAACTGCAAATGTTGTATTTAAAAGACAAAACTATTTTAACAGCTCCAAAATCTTCAGAGGAAAAGCAAACTAATAAACAAACAAAAACAACAAAAAACAATGTTAAAGTTACTGAATTTTTTTTTACATACTTTTTTCAACGCCAAGTGCCTACTAAAGCTAAATCTGTCCAGCAGTGGAAAATATTCAAACACATTTTTGCTGTCTGTAAAAAGCAACATTGATTGCATAGCAGCAGTTACATGGTGCCTGATTAGAACGTTATGTTCTCAGTAAGTTGTGCTTCAACAACTTTCCACATTTTTCAAAAACTCGTCAGTGTAATATTATCTCCTATCTCCTTGTGCTTGTATAAAATTGGATGCCTATCATTTTGATGCTTCAAAAACAGTGGAAATAATGCTGTAAGATTTTAAATAGACACAATATTAGATTTTTTGAGGCCGTTTCACCGTTTCGTTTTAAAAATCTGGCTGCTAATACACTAAAATATATATATATATATATATATATATATATATATATATATATATATATATATATATATATATATATATATGTGTGTATATCCACAGAGATACATTAGCAACGCTACATAAATCTCTACCTGTGTTGAACCAGTCCCCACAGTCTCTCTTCAAAACCTTTCCCTGCACTGACTGAGTCATTTGTGAGCTCTATCTATTTTTAAGTCATTATGCTAAAACCTAAACAGCATCCAGTGGCTTTGACTGGTGATTCTCATAACACTAAAATGGCATTGAAAGACCCCCTTCCCAAGAAAAAAATAAAAAGCAAAACAGATGTTAACATTTTGATGGGGTTGTAATAAAATACTGATGCAGTCGGTAACACACAGTGTAAGTTAGCTGTCATACTAACCAATGCAGGAAGGAAGTGGCTTGTCCCAGACACGTCTATCACCGCTAAGACAGGTCAGTGTGCTGCTGCCATGGAGACTGTATCCAGGGTTGCAGGAGTACAGAACAAACGTGTTGGCATAATGGCCATCATCCTGGATCTTATATCCATAACTAGGAACACCGGGCTCCTCGCAGCGTACTAGGTCAAAACCTTGAACACACACACACAGACAGACAGGTATGCACACACATACAGATTAAGGCTTCTTGACTGTGCATAAATGAACAAAAAGATTCAGCTCTGGACAAGAGAACATAAGGTCACTGTACTCTCCTGAATCTCTTTACTTCCTGTTCTGAATTTGAACATTGTGCAAATGCTCAAAAAAAAAAAAAAAAAAAAGTCCACAGCTGCAGTGAAAGCTACTGAACTTTTCTACAGCCTCTGGTCATCTGCTAGTTTCTGAGAAACTTTAAAAATGTATAGGCTTCTCCCTATGATAAAAAAAATAACAGCAGTGATGGCAGTAAGGAGCACCAGGAGTTGTTTTTTTTTATGGACCTTAAAATGTTTTTTCTCTGAAACTGAAAATACAACAAATAATAATTTCACATGGAACACAGATATGTTGTATTTTGAAGATAAAGAAAACTTCCTGCTTTAAAGACAGTTGGATAAACAAGGACAGAGCAGTTTCACAAATGCATTTTCTTGTGCACTGTTTGGCCTCCTACTGCATAAAAAGACCATCTTCCCTCATATCAGAGCATCTGAGCTGCTATATAATGCTTAATAAACAGTGAGCTTGCCAATATCAGAAAAGGTTTAGCTACATGCTGTATGTGAGCAAACTATTTCTGTCAATTTGCATAAAGAAACCAGAGTGTAACATTATACATGGTGCTGATCAGAATATACAATATGTTTATCTTCTTTTACGGTTGTTTCTTGCAATAATATGGAAAAGAAATGTCCTATTTTAGTTCTGAGCATGATCATAAAATATGAATTGTCTCATTGACCAGTGTCAATCAGTTCCTCCAGATACCCCTAAATATCTTTTACTCAACAAGTATTTATTCACTTTAAGCTGAATTTCATTTGTACAGTGTCCATGAATGTCAGTCCCCTTCTGCAACAAGTAAATCTCACTTCTTTTAACCTTTCCCTTTTATTGTTTAAAAATAGCATTCTGTAAATTCCTATTGCTTGATTAAAATAGCCTCAAACACTTTGCATTATTAAAGGACTGTTTGCTTCTTCTCCCTCCTTCTTTTTGTTTTAACCAAAGTCTATTCATCACCGGAGAAAGTGTCACCTTCTCCAGTTAAATGATTTGCATATTGAGAGCCATCTAATGGTTTCACTGACATACAGACCATCTATAATATCCATATACCATCTACCTCCTTTTGTTTGTCCCTTCATCCAGCCACTCTTCAACTCCAGATGTGTCATTCTCACCTTCCTTAAATGGCTTGCAAATAAATGTTCCTTTAATAGCCTCTTTGACTTACACAGCACCTGGTCTTGCCTCCTTAACAGGCTATCTTTGAAGCTATTAAGATGAGTGTGTATGTGTTTGTGCGTTTGTGTGGCAGGAAGAGAGAGTCAGTTTCAAGCTTCCATATGCTCATTTCTTTTGTGGATGCTTGCTAAAGTAGTACATAGAAAGGGCTTAGAAATGCAAGTGTTGTGTCAGATGGAAGGACAAAGAAAGACAACTACAGTACATGTTGCTTGTTTTGTTTTGATATGTACAGTGACAATAAAAGAACACTCGACTGAGTGACAGGGTTATATCTGATAGGGCAATCTAACACATGCTGACACTTAACTAGCGCTCTAGGTTTCAATCAAAAATGTTTCTCAATAAACTAATATGATAGGCTCCTCAGAGCTCAGAAAACTAATGTCTATGTGCATGAGAAAACTGTGTGAGATTAAAGGCAGAGAGGCAAACAGAATTGAACAAACAGCAAGCAATATCACAAACCACAGCTGGAAAGTAAACAGAAAATAAAAACCTTTAAAATGGTTACATTTTAGGTGATTTCATAGTGAGTACTCACTTGTGTAAGTGAGGCGGAAGCCCTGATTGGTTCCCGAGGCATTGCTATTGAACTCTAGCCACAAGTGATTGGATGTGCTATTGATAGCATAGCCCACCATGCCATCAAGTGTAAAGTTTCCAAGCAGACGGGATGAACAGTTCTCTCCATCATACACCTGTTGATCAAAACACAGAAGAATGGTTGTAGAACATAAATAACATGAATCAGAACAAATTTGTGTAGTTTTTAATCAAAATATGCATGGATAAGAACCTCAATGTACTGCTTATCTTATATTCTCTGACAATGTTCCACTTTGCACTTTTATTTTTTAGTTTTAAACTATAGAGGAATTGTGGTAAGGGCAGGTTTGAGCAGCACTTTATCATATGAAAAATCAGTTAATTCACAGCAGAAGATGTCTGTAGCAGTGATTGCAGTTGCAAATCTTTTACTAAACTCTGAATTTGTATAATAATTTGAACAATGATGTTGCAAACCTACATTCATTTTACATATGAAGCTATTTGCAAACAATACAGTGTGCTCCCCACAAACCATCTATTGAATCCTTAGGCTTTACTCTGTGAGGTCTTTACAATAAACCAAGCACTGCTGCTCGGTTTTTGGTAGGAAAGGAGTGAAAAGAAAAGAGTGATGAAATGACAGATTTTATTAAGTAATTATAAGTATATTAAAAATTTAAAAAAAGAAATCTAAATAAAGTCCTCAATTAACTAAATTGATATTGTAATTGTATTTTGATAGATCTTTTTTGTTGATTGAATTACAATCATTAACTTTTATTCATTAAGAAGCCATGAACAGCTGAAAGAAAGTCTCTCTACTTGCGCACCACATGTCAGGTACAACGGATAGGGGAGCAATATAAGCCAGAAATCCAAAAAAAAGTCCTGACATGTGCAATAATTACTGTATTGGTAATGTCCAGTTACCAAGTGTCTACTCAATGTTATTTTCAAACCCAAAGCAGATTTTCTGTTTTGTACTTAAGTGGTAACATAAACGGTTAAAACCTAGCAAATTGTGCTGGTGGTAAATGACAAACATGCATTCAGCTATGTTTTCATAAATTATAGCATTTGCTAGATAAACAAGAAGATTTTTTTTCCTTTTCAGCAAAAAAAAATATATAAATAAATAAAGTTACAGAATGAGGTTACAATTTGTCAGGGCAACTTTTCAAGTTACAGGTGGCACATATTGCTTCGTATTACTTCGTATTGCTGTCTCAGAGCTTGGACAGATGTGAACTGTTCTTGCTTAAACTACAACGCGCTTATATTTGGCAGCCTGGGACATTTTCACAGATTGGTGGTGACAGGTCTGCAGGCGGCAAAAATGCCAAAGAAATGGGCTAAAGTGATGAAGTGTTCTATCTTTACAACTATTGCCAGTCGGAGGACACGGCTATACGTGCAGCTACAGTCTATCAGAGTGTGTGGTTGTGATGGAAAGCAAAAAAGTGAGAAAGACAGTATGAAATAATATGACAGTATCGGTGGCATTACTGTGCTAAACTTCATTTTCCAATCACATGTTCCTCCCACCACTGGTTTCCCTCTCAGTTTAGCATTTCTCTGTCTTGTTTTCCTCCGTCTTGCCTTCTCCCTTCCTCCTCTGTTTCTGTAAAACTCAGTATGGTTAATGAAAAGCCCTGCAGCTCATAAATCAACATGTCACCATCTGCTGCCCCTCCTCCCTCTGTCTGTCTGACTCCCTCTCACATGTTCTCCTGCCACCTCTATTTTCGTAACAATTCCTCCACACTCCTACTTTATCCCCACCTTTTTTCTCTTCAGCTACAGCACAAATCTACAAAAATGTGGTCAAGCGCCTCATTAGGTTGGAAAATTTAGCTTAGTAACTTCTTTTTTTTTTTCCCCCCAACAGTGTCATGGCAAAACATTGGACAATGGCAGGAAGACTAGTTGTGAGCTGATTCATGTGTTAAAAGAGGTTTTTAGCCTCATGCTGACTGGAACTGTCAAACAAATGGTTTGTGATCAGGATTTTTAGCTCATGTAACAGAAATTAGCTCCATGACTGTGAACTTGATGAGAAGCAAGCTAACTGTTAGCTTAAAGATAAGTTTGGTATTTCCCTTCTGTTGATTTTCGTTTCTACTAAATTTTCGGAAAATGTTCCAATATGCAGAGTGGATGCAGTGTTCCCTAAATAATATGTTTATCACACAAGCTTTCTTCTCACAACAAAATATACCAGCCTTAAGTTTCAACTAGCAGAGCCATTTGCTAGGTAGTAATACAGAATTTATCGGAATTTTTTTTTTTTTTTTAAATTCATGGAACAACTAATTTTTGAGACAATAAAAATGTTAGGATTTATGCATCTTGTGTGTGTAGGTGGAGACACAATCATAAAAAGAAATTTATAAATTAGATTGGTTAAGCACCAATGTAAAAAGACCTGCTAAAGCCTTGAGTGCCTCTCCAAAATAAAAACAAAGATGCACAGCAAGTGTGTTTCATTTGGTCAATGAAGCCTATAGTGACAGAACTGCATAGATGGAGCCACAATAGTAGACTTTAAACTACATATTTCATAAACAGACATTCAACAAGTCAACAGAGAAGATCTCTACCATCTTAAAACTGTAAATGAGGTCGCAGATTATGCTAAAATTCTGTAGCAGACCGACTGTGAAATAAATGATGGCCATATCCCTCTCTTACCTTGTGTAATGCCCAACAAGTGGTTATGGAAAGAACTTGTGTATCATGTCACAATGAAGATAACTACATTTACAATGACATTTCTGAAGAGAAAAAAAGTGAGAACCATCTCATGAATCTATTACATGAGCAGTCGGTAATAACATTCATCTAAATTAAGAGTTCTTACAGTTTTTTTTTTTTTTCAGGAAGTCGTAATCTTTCATCACTAACATACTGTCTTGGGTATTTAAAAGTGTTGCTCTAATAATTATGGGTTTTATGTTTGGATTACCAGAAATTCCTATGGCTGGAACATGCTAATAAACTGTCATTGGCTACAGCCATCCTAGGACTGAGGGCAAAGAAAGGACAAACAAATCTTGATGATTGAAGTCTTTCATTGAATTACACTGATAATTGAATAATGTTTTGTGTATTTGTGTGCATGCAAGTGTGCGTGCCTGACAAGCTTTAAAACCTAAACTGTATAAAATTGGTGGAGATTGGGTCCCCTGCTTTTTGTCACGCCTTTCTTTAAAAATCGGTTTGATAAAATGCACTGGCAGCATTTAAGCATATTTATGTCTGTTAAATATCTTTGTGTCACTTTCCCTTCCTTTAAGGGATTTTTCTTTCCTTTTCCTTTTTAATACCTATCCTTCTGGGAACATTTCTGGCATTTACAATGACATTAAGCCTCTCTAAAAGTCAAGTAAAACCCTGCTAATGCAATCTAACCACAGACAACCCAAGCCCATGCTCTGGGCCTAAGACTGATAATACACTCAAACCACATACTGCCTTAACCATGCCCTCAGGCCTGATACTGCTGAAAGGCCTTAAAGAGTAGAAACAGTTTCAGACAATGTCAATATGCTTCCATCAAGACTGCTAAACAACAGGTGAACACTATCTCCTTTCTCATATAAATAAAGTGCAGCACACCTAGTATGGTTACAGCTGACACGGCACATGTACATGAGCAGTCAAACAACAGATTTACTGTTTAAAACAAAAGAGTGTGGACATTTTTCATATTTTACATGGAATATTTTAAATATACATTTCCAAACATTTAAAATATACAATAAATACAGTATAAAAAAATGTTTGAATAGTCACTTAATCACCAATAAAGGGAACACCTACAAATATTTGTGTCCTGTTTGATTACTTATCATTCAAGGAATGCAGTTATTCATTTTTCTTAATGTTACCACAGGTTGCAACACATAAGTGTATAAGAACGATCCTGAGATACAACATTTCATTGAGCTGTGGTATTAGGAGGGCTTGAAAGGCAGAATCATTTTCAACCTCTGCTTTACATGTATGTCTTCAGTCGTGGACGGCCAATGTAGCAGTTAACCATTAACACGGCACAGTTAGGACCCCCTGCAGTAAAGCTATTTCTTCAGTTAGGGGAAACCTTGATCATACAATTTAGGTGCATACTGGGTGAGCCAAGAATTCAAAGCTCCTTCTGTTATTCAGGTTTTACCTCCTGGCTTGTTTTTGCACAGGTCACGTTATTACAAGATGCACGTTCCCTGACATCTTAATTAGACCAGGTGTTAATGGCTGGAACAAAAGCCTACAGAACGGGTTGCGTGGTTCATTAAATGCATTAAATAAAGGAAGGTTTTAGCAATGAGGACTGCAGTGTAAGATACCTGCTAAAAATGCCAGATCAGTTCCAAAATAGTTTGAACATAATGGGAAGAAATGTAGCTCTTGCCGAGTGAAATGTTGACAGAAGGACCAGGAGGATAGGAAACAGCTATTGTGTACATGCGCACATACATATACATGTATATATTTCCAAACAAGTCAAAACAGCTTTATAAACTTTTTTTGAATCACAATATACAAACAAAAAATCTTTAAATGAAGTGTTTTCCAATAATTAAAAGAAATAAGATCACATAAAAATACATTTCAAGCAAAACATAAAAAATAAAGTTGAAATAATATTGTGACACAATTAAGACAAAAATTATAATTAAATGAATAAGCAAAATCATTTAAAGACATTTAAGAGACAGTAAATAAAGGTGAAAGTGAAAATAAAATCTGACCAAATAAAAACTGCCACTTATTAGGAATAAGCTTCATTTACAAGCCAAATTTTACATAAACTTAGTTCATATAATAATGATCTGTTTAGGCCTACAGGATGTGTTAAAGTATTTTTAACAAATAGACAGCCTCTGACTATAATATTCCATGCATACACTTTGTGTGTCAATCCATAAATGGATTGCACATTTATATATTTCCATCTGGGTAAATCTGTCAGATTTGCAGAAACATGTAGTTGTGCATGGGAGTGTAGGGAGAATTAGCGAGTATACCTTGAGATAGTCTCCATCTTGCAATGAGAAGCTCTCAGCTTGCAGCCTGATCCCTTTTCCCCTTTCAGTGGTGATGCGGTAAATGCACTCATGGTTGTTATCGTAATTAGAGGGGAAATTGGGAGAAAGGAGAACACCTTCTGGTCCCAGTGCAGTGGCGCCACACTCAGCTACAAAAAGACAAGAGCAGGGTGAAGAACTAGCACAACGCCAACTTACCATTAACACAACTATATTGACAGTGATAGCAATGAGCTCGGCAAGACAGCTGAAAAGCACTTCTCTTAAATATTGTATTATATATATATATATATATATATATATATATATATATATATATATATATATATATATATATATATATATATATATATATATATATATATATATATATATATTGCACATAAACAACAAAAGATTTAACAGGACAAAATAAAACAAAAAAGAGTTCAAATTAAATTTTGAGAAAACACCAGTCAGAGAAATTATGCAGAATTATCTGGCAGGTGTCGATAAAGTTAATGAAGTGATACTAATAAATGGTACTTTGTGCTATTTCAAATGAGGAAAGGACAAGAGAAGAGTTTAGTGGTCTTTTAAGTCCCTCTGAGCCAGACCACCACTGCATGGATGGCAAAGAGGAAATAATGAAGCAAGAAAGAGAATGGTATGAAAGAATATGAAATAAAATGGACATAAATGTACTTTATTTCTTTATACAACTACTACTACTACTACTTCTACTACTACTACTACTACTACTACTACTACTAATAATAATAATAATAATAATAATAATAATAATAATAATAATAATATTATCATTATTATTATCATTATCATCATCATCATCATCATTATCATTTTATAAGTATACTTTTTTTTTTTTTTTTAGCAGCTAAAATCAAGGATACTGTCAGCATTTATTCTCCATAAATTCTTTTTTAAATGAAATCTGTACCAGGGGAGTGAGAGTGAGAAAAGAAAGGAGGAGAAGAGAGCTGCGGAAGCAAGAAGAGAGAAAAATAAGGGTGGATAAATTAAGACAGACAAGATCCTTTTGAAAATGTACAGAAAGAAATTAGAAAAGGGAAACGGGGAGTAACAAAAGATGCAGTTTTAACACTTTCCTTAAAGCAGCTAATGGCCTAATTATCCACCCAAGGACTTTCCAACCAGAGAAGGAGAGAAGGAAAGACAGAAAGTTAGGAAGAAACAGAGCTAAAGAGAGGAACATTTAGAAAGAAAAAGAGCGGGAGAAAGATGAATCCAGTGCTCGCTGCCAGCAGCTGTTGCTCAGTCCCCTCTGAGTCAGGCCTGATCTCTTGACAAATAATGCTATTATAGCATTTTCAGTCTGCTCTCTCTCAGGCTTGAAAATTACCAGCAGCCACCAGTCAGGCTCTCATAAATTATCAGCAGCATCCCAGAAACCACTGATAGGCATCAAATTCCAACAAATTACAACCTGCTCACAGAAAAAATCCTGGCAAATAAAACGCTCCAGCATTCACATAAAAGTAAATTACCACTATGTTAGTAATAAAATACTGCTGGATTACAACCAGAAAAATGCTGATACTTGATATTTACGCGATAAAGAAGCTAATTTGTAACTTTTACTTTATGGTTGCTCAAACTCAAAAGATCCAACCACACTGATAATCCTAAACGTATAAATTAACTATGTTCATTTATATTATCCTGTGTAACGAAAGTAAAAGTGTAATAAATAAGGTGTCTAAATGCAGATAAAAAAGGAACATAAATATCCATTTTTTTGTTAACCATAGCTTTATTTAACATTTCTTCCACTGAACTGTCAGTCTGACCACACAAGTGTCTTACCTATACATCGAGGTAGAGTGTTGCTCCAGACTCGCCTGCCACCTCCAAGACAAGTGATCTCACTGTCACCCTCAAGTCTGTAGCCCTGGAAACAAGAGAAGGCCAGCGAGTCGCCAACGCCAAACTGGAATCCCATCCTCCTGCTGAATGCGGGTACGCCTGGATCCTCACATGGCTCTAGATCATACTCTGTATAACCACAAAATAAATTATATTTTTGGAGCAATAATGAAATATACAGGTTGAAAAGAGAAGTTCAAAAGAAATTACTTAACCATCAAAGTAAAAATAAGCCTAAATTTAAAAAAAAAAGTTAAATGTTTCAACATGTGATGTGGTGTGTCTGTTCTATTGGGAAATATTTTTCATTTATATTTTTGGAATACAGGTTGTAATACCATAGTTCCATGTAGAAATGAGGTGTAAACTATCTGTTGAGCAGTAGAAGTGGTCTCCAAAGAAAATGCTCAATGCTCTTTAACAGCATAAACAAGACAATTAGTTACTAAATAAAACCAGCTGGCTGTTATAAAGCATATCCAAGACCATATGTTTTGTTGTTTTGCTTTTAAGAGGCTTTATATTAGGTGCATGAGAAAGATTAGATGACTAATTAGTTAAAAAAGACATTTTTTTCTGGCATTTGAATTTACAGCTCAGCTAAAAACCTCTCTGCATCAACCACTTATGTTAACTAGTAAGTAACTATTTCTTTTGTTCATAATATGTTTACAGTTTGTAATTCAAGATTGAACAGAAGTTTACCTACAAACGATATTTATATAAAAAATATGAAGTATGTCCATCATGTTACAATCGTTAGAACATAAAGGGAAAATCTATACTACATGCATGATAAGTATCTCAAAACAATGCTACTAATCATTTGGTACTCATACCTGAGAAAGTAATATTGAATCCTTCATAACTCATGGAAAAGTCTGATATAAATCTTAATTGAGCGCTGAAGTTCCCGTAAAGTCCAGCCTTAACACTGGGAGGAAGCACTGAACCAGTGAGTCGAGCTACTGGTAGCTGGAAATTTCCATCCTCACTGATGGACAAGTAGTCATGGTTCTCCTCCAGATGGAAGGTATGAAAAACCAAATGGACTCCTGGATAGGTGGATGGATGGATGGATGGATGGATGGATGGACGAATGGATGGATGAATGGATGGACGAATGGATGGATAAATTATGAATATGAATAGATAAGCAGAGAAAGAAAAAAGCAGCAAAAAGTACAGTTAGATGCCAGTACACAAATGACCAGATAGGAACATAGGAAAAGAAGCCAACATACAATGTTTACAGTGCAATACAAACCATTAATCACTTGTTTAACACAATAAGAACATACATGTTACAACCTTGAAACATATAAAGACAAAGGGAACAGTATTTTCCCAACTATAGTGGTGGTGATTGCACCATGAACGTTCTTACCTTTCCCATGAGACACCTCTATAGTCCAGGTGCAGTTAAGAGAGTTGGGGTAGAAATCAGGAAAGCCAGGAGAAAGAATTGTCCCAGTTTTGCCAAAAACATAACCTCCACAAAGAGCTGGAACAAGAGACAGACAAAAAATATTGGTACAAACAAAAAACTAATTTTCTTTTGTAGCCTCCAAGGCTCTTCCAGGAGGAATAAAACAACTTTTATTTTCCTTTTCTTTTTCTCCTTGGCTGGATTAAATTATGGGCTCTTGATCTCCTCTTGCAGTCAGAGTGGTGTCATCCTAGAGGACTGGAGAAAATGACCTTTTGTGACCCGAAAGAGGAGGACGACTTCGGGTGTATTAGTTTTCTTTTCTTTTTCCCCCCAGATAAACACGCAATTCACATTTACCTCCAGATTTCTCTTTCAGGACCTCCTGCAGACCCCAAACCAGATGGTCTGAACAAAACCTCTAACACAGTTTACAGTCCCTTAGGTCAATAGATACGGAATGTCACATCGAACTAAGCAACTGGCTCTTGTCAAAATGACACCTTTACACCTCCAGATAAGACTCAACGGCGCCAGGAGAGAGACCCGGCAACTCTGCTTTGATCCTCCCCGAATATACATTCTGGGTGACAGATCCACCCCTCTTCCCACAGGAAGAAACTCCAGATGCACTTCTTTGTGTCTCCTTTAAATTTCCTTTCACTAACTGGTTTAATGTAGCCTACATGATTTTTGTTGATAGGTTTGACTGAAGTTTCCCTTTTTATTCATTCTCATATGTGATTTAAATCCTTGAACTGATCACACATCAGAATCAATCATGAACACGTTACTACATAATGTTGGTTATATCTTTCCAAGTTTGGAACCCCTGTTAAGCAAATAATAGGAATGGATAAGAATGTAACTCTCTTTCAGGATTCATCGGCTGAGGAAGACAAGTCATGCCAATGGATTAATCCACACTTGATAAGAAATATGTGAAATATGCAACAATTGGGTTTCATGTGTAAAAGTATTACTATTGGTAAATGTTCCCTTTTCAAGCAAACAAAACATCTGCATGAGTCCCCAGAATGTTGATTGCCATGCTTAAAGCTAGGAAACAAAGTTAATAATTTGATTATCATGATCATGTTAATGAAATGGGAGAAAGGAACCAGGGCCCGCAGTGAAATAAGACCTGAATCACTCCTACCCTCTTGGTTAACAATCAAAGCTGACCTGACTGGGTAAGACTGACCAGCCTTCTGACTATTAGTGGTTTGTGATTGGTCAGGACCTAGGAGGAAGGGTCCAGTTAAATGGACCCACGCTCTGGACTTCGTGGGTTTTTTTGTCCTCCCTTGTTCTTCTCTCTCGGCCCTTGACTCTCGATCGCCGTGATTCTTGTACTTTGACTTAATTTCGTTGCCCTCTCGCAACTTTCCGCTGTACGCAGCTGTTTCTTTGTTCTCATAAGTTTACTCCATCTCTCTTCTTTTGTGCGCGTAAGATCTTAACGAGATAAGTTCGAACAGAAAAGTAATATTTGTGTTGAAGGCGAAACAAGCCTTGTTTAAGTTTACCCAGCGAACATTTTTATTTTTCCTTTTTGAGATCAGTAATTCACCAGAACCGCAGTTCCACTAATTTTTGCGTCTGTACAAGTACTGCCTACCCTCAGACAGTACGCGTGGAACACAACCTTTGGAATAATTTGAGTACGAGAAACACCGCCCTTGGTTCTGGGATTCTGCTGGACAGAGATCCCAACCCGTTCATCAGAGCAGCTCCAGACCTACTTCTCCCGACGCCAGAAGGTCCATTTCCCGGAGACTTGCAGTCCAGGACAGAACCACCCGGTCTGCCGGCTCCATCAACTGACCCAGCGGGAAAAAGTAGGATCTTCATAGCGCTTTGATATCACTTGTGGTGTTCAACAGTACATCAAATTTAACCAAAGTATAAATTTGAATTCTCATTCAAACACAATATCACTACGTATAATTTTAACAAAGATTTAAGTGAAATAACAATACCGATTTAATTGCTTCAATTCCAACCAGTTCCTTTCTGCCCCATTTCATTCAATTCATTTTTAACTCTCATTATTACTGTCATAAATGAAAATCCCTGTAAACAAATTCACTTGACCATCTCACCAATAACCTCTCCATCATTGCTCATTTTCACTGCTGTATGTTTACCATCATTGTAATAAATATGTATAATCAATTCATCCGTTCTTGTCATAATTTCTGAATGTACAATTTCTGGTTCATTCGTTCTGAGAATTTACTACTTTAAGTGAGACTGTGTTTATTGAATTAAGTATATTTCAGGTTTTCTCCTCCTCCTGAATCTTAAGTTAAGTAAAAGTGATGAGTGGTGCTCCGAGGTAATTAAAATTTAATAAGTAGTAATTGATAGAGGCCTAGTTTTACTACACTTTTTTTTTATCAAAGAACAAAGTGGATCTGACAGAACCTCTGGACTAAGCTAAAAAGCAAGACCTCCGACAACATTGACCATAATAATTGACCATAAACTCACATTCCAACTCAACACTGAACAGATCTTTTCAAAATGTCAACAGCGCCTCTTCTTTCTCCGTAAGCGCCGCAAACTTCAGGTTCACCAGTCCATTCTCACTGCCTTCTATAAATGTTTCATTGAATCCATTCTCACATTCAACATCACTGCCTGGTTTGGTTTACTCACTCTCACTCATCACAACATGCTCAATAAGATTGTTAAAATCAGTAGTAAAATCATAGGTCAGGAGCAGCAGTCACTCAGTACCATCTTTAACACCAGAGTCTTGAGAAAAGGCACCCAGATCTCCACTGACCCCTGGCACACCCTGCACTCTCACTACACCCTGTTACCTTCAGGGCGCAGGTACAGGTCTCTCCCTCTGAGAACAAAGAGGGCCACTTCCACCTTCCTTCCCACCTCTATCCGTCTGTTAAATGGTTGATGGCTATTGCAGACTGTTATATTTATGACTGTGTATGGCATATTGGTGTCAATTGTTGTTTTTAACTTATTTATTAACTGACATGTTGAGTTGTGTGTGTGAACATGTCTTTTTATTTTATTTGTCATGGTTGTGCTCTACCCGCAAATGAAGTTCCTAACGGATAAATAAAGTGAATTTGAATTGAATTTGAATTTGAAAATTCCTTTCCGATTGACGTTGTTTTGCTAACATAATTATCAAAACCCATTAAGCTTTTTCAGATTGGTATGATGTCAAATCCCCTGAACTCTGATTTGTTCTTCATATATATATATATATATATATATATATATATATATATATATATATATATATATATAAATTAGTTGCTTCTTTTTTCAATATCAACAAATTACGTTGTGAAGAAAAGAATATTATACACAAAATCCACCAGGTATGGATATGTGCATAATGTCTTTAAAATGAAATAGCTCCTAAAAGGATTCTTTTGTTTTTCTTTTTTTTTTTTTTTTTTTTGGTAAAAGGTGCCTTATATAACAATAATGCAATTGATCATTCCATTCTATTATCTCATCATAAAATTTATGGAGGAAAAAAAAACAAAACATATTTTGATTCTGAATTATTAGTGTAAAAAAAAAAAAAAAAAAAAACACACTTCATAAATGGCATGCACTCAACTATTCATGCAGATTTGATTAGATGTCCTTGGCTGAGAAACAAAGAAAAAACTTTTGCAGCTATACCGTATTAGGTGGTGAATGCACAATTTCAACTGCACCATGGAGAGAACCGTGCTGAATACAGAGCTCAGAAGCAACAGAGTAGCAAGACTGATATTGTTGAAAAAGACTGAGATATCAGTGTGACTGTAACCTGACACCAAGAGTCTAAAACTGATGTGGAAATGGAAAGAAATCATTTGGTACAGAGCAAAATGGAAAATACTAAAGCAATGTAATAGAGAGCAAAACAGGGTTTTCAAACCATTAGAGACCGCTGAACTCTAAGAATATGTTGACTCTTTGTTTCTGACTAGCGACACCATTTTTCTTAGTTCAATTCAGCCTAATCCAGTTCATTTAAATCCACTAAAATGCTTCAAATAGATAAAAAAAAACTATTAATTTAATGAGAGAGAATAACACTATTAGTCAATCCTTTCTCCCCTATAAGGGGAGCAATTGGTAAATCACTGACACACCTTTGCAACAATATACATCTTGTAAGCATTGTACTTCCATAGAATGAGCATAGAACAGATAAATGTATATGTTGGGTCCACAGAAAAGTGCCAAATCCCCCAGTAATTTTCTCCTGTTGGTATTCACTTTTGATTTCAGTTTAAAGTGCGGCTAGGTGTGTGTGCCAGTCACATATTTATGATTGGCAACTGATTGGTATAAAGCTCACAAACAGACATCAGAAAGAAGTTGTAAAGCCAGTTGCAGGACAATAAATGCAGAATCTAAAATCTAATTCTACCCTCTAAGTTGATAACTTACCTCCTGCAAAGTGAAAAACATCAGAATTTCGAAGCGGAGAGGATGAAATGGCCTTTGGTACTGACCTTAACCCGACTGAACACCAATGGGATCAGCTTGCATAGGCTTTACACAACCATACTGCTTGACCTTCAACATGAATCAGACGCCACATGGATAAATCTTCCATCCATGGGTCCATGCATTCTCCATATGCTACTGAGGTCACTGACGGTGTGGAATGAAAAAAGTGTAAAAATGCCCAAAATATGTTGGCTATTTCCTTTCCTTATTACTGTTGGAGAATGGAATCATCTCTTTGGCCTAGAAACTCAAAACAAATAGGAACAAAATAATAAAACCAGGGGGTTTTGTACATTTTTTGAGTGGCGCTAACCACATTTTTAGTTCAGTGGCTAATTCCACAGACGTATAATCCTTAAAAGTTACACCTTGACTTAAATATGCCTAATCCAGCTTTCCAATAGTATAACAACAATTGATGCAATCAAAGGGAAGAAACAATCAAGAAAACAACACATCCTTTCATTTTGAGCATAATTTAAATCAATTCACGTATATCCTTTATATGATGGTCTTTTCATTAGAAGTTTCAACAAATATTTTTTGCTAAACAAATGACAGCCATTTATTAAAATTGTAAATATATCTGTCCATCTATCCATCCTCTTATCCATAGATTATATTTCAACACAGCGTAATAGAATAACTGAATAACTCTCTCGAGTGGAGTTTGATAACCAACACCAGTATATTTGCTCTTTCATCAGGTCTCAACAAAAGCTACTGACTAAATGTGTGTGCATGCTGTATTCATTGTGTGTAATACTGCTCAAAGTACTTCAGCTGTATGAATGGTCTGTGTTGGAGAATACAGGTTGTTAATGAATAAAAGCAAGAAACTATGAGCTGTACTTAAATGCATGAAAAGAAAGAAAGAAAAGGCTGGTCATAACTACTAGGTTTGGAGGCAGAAGCAGAAAGCGTTTTGAAAGTACAGATGATCGAAAGTTATAACTGTTAAACCAGAGGAAATGGTGATATATATCCATCCTCCTACTTTTTTGTCGCCAGATTTCTTTTCTTTTTTTTTTGTAGTTATTTTGCTCTGAAAGAAATCTTACTGTTCTCCCTGACACATTAAGAGCACCCACTGTTCTAAATGATTTATTTGGCGATTCAGTCGACCTGCAAGAATAAGATGAGCAAGCCTGAATTCAACACATTTTGTAACATTACTAAAAGGGGGAGGACTCAAAACACTCATGTGGTCAAGTCCATTTCTACCTCTTACCATATTTTGAGTTTTGATAGCTAAATGGCTTGAAAGAAGAGTTAACAATGCTTCTAAGACCTGTAGGGAAAAAAAAGAAAGTCTTGGCAATATTGTGCATGTGCATGAGCTGCAGGAGTTCCTTTTAGCCTCTCTAGTGATGTGGCATGTAAGCTTTTCAGAGAACAGACAGCAAGTATGCCCACTTTTTATTAAGGTTAAGGTTGGTTCTATCCACCATTATAAACTAGTCTCATTAAGTCAACCTTGATCATTGTTTTAATTTCACATTCGAAAGAAAAGGAGATTAACTGATCAGTAAAAAGTTTTGTCACACATCTTTGACACAAATTCTACTATCATGATCTCTCCAGAAATCAAACCATGACACACAACACCCTGAAGGAAAACAGTTTATGCTGGCAACAATGTACTTTGTCATGTGACAGTGTGACAGCTGCCTGGTGACATGGCATGCTTGGCTGAGAATTGAAAAATGTGGTGGATCACAGCAGGCAGACCGCCTCAATATTAACTCACTCCCAAGTTGAAACATCCTAACTTTGGTTTTTAAATTGGATTCTCTCCAATCAGCAGATCAAATCAGATGCTGTGCATTCATCTCCCTTGAAAGCAGTAGCTGTAGGGATGTGGTGAATATGAAGGTTTACATAGGTTACTGAGCATCTGTTTCTGGAGTGTCTGGACTTGAATAACTTCACTGAGGATGAATGTCCATGTTGACTCATAGAGGAAAGTATACCCTGGGAGTAAGAACTGATTATACAATCAACATTACATCTGCTAGGTAAAACTACTGAAAAAATAAATATATTTAAAAAAGGAGAGAAAAAAAAGCATGAAAAAACCTTCATATACTGGGTTGGAGGCGAATGATGCCATAGTTACATACTCATCAACCTCTTCCCATTTCCTCTATCTCAAACACTTCTTTTTTTCTTCCCATTTTCTCTGTTTACACTTCAGTTTTCACACATACTGTATGTAGGCAACACAAGCTTTTCATGTTTAAGGCTACACTGTTAATGGGCTTTACTACAAAGCCCTTAAGCATCAAGTGTGCTGATGAATATGTGTAGCTGAACTGTGATTGCAGGTAGCACTAAGTCATATGTCATGTATATTGTTAAGAAAAGTAATAATTGTGTATAGTATAAATGTAATGTCATATATCACCAACCTCTTTAAGTAAATCCCTTATATCCTTTTTTTAAGCTTTTCTGAAAACACAAAAAACTCAACCAGAAATTTACATCAAAAATATTACAAGGCTATTATTTTAGGAGAGCGATGGTAAACTGATTGTATTCTATCCCTCTAACAAAGAACCAGTAGAGTTAGCAGTGGAAGAGGTAGTGTGCTGGGCAACATTTTTTGGGGACAAGGTGGCTGGTAAGAAGCTGATTCAGAGTTTTACATAAGCATGGTGTTACTGCAGGATTCGTCACAGTATCATCATAAGCAAATGGGATGAAACAGTCAGCGCGCTGATTATTTAAAATCAGGTTTTGTGAAGATAATAACTATAATAACAATGTGGTTTTGTATTTTAAGTCTGGTCATCTCCAAATGTGACAAATTTGCTTCTTCAAGTAAAATGTTGACTTGACTGTGCAGAGAGTCTGGGCATCAATTTGTATGTAATCCACGTGTCCAAATGAGCTTCCTGGGGCTACAACAAAGTTGCATTTTGTCAACTGCTGACTCAAAAATATCCAGAAATGTAAAGGTCAGTGGTCAGCTGTCGCTTCGTGGTCACCCTGTGATTGAATGGAGACCTGTGCAGGATGCTGTGACTAGTTGACCTCCAACCTCCTGTTTTATTGCAGGTTTAAGCAGTTACTGATCAGAAAACTGAAGGATGCATCGAAGGAAAGTAGCTAAACAACTACAGCTACAGCAAAACCAACTGAAACATTAATCAGTGTTCCAGCATTTCTCCATGGATGGTATCATTTAATCGCATTCAGTAGCGCCATATTAAATGGAGTCATTTTTAATACATACAGTACTAATGTATTAGTACTGATGATTAATTAGATAATAATCTCATAGGCTCCAAATAATGAGAATATGAGGTTGTGGCTATCCTTAGCTGCAGTGTTTAGTGAGAAGATTAAAAACATCAGTTCTTAAGCTTTCATTATGATTCAGGGGAGAGTTTGTCCGAGATTAAATTCAAATCAAGATTGCTCAATTTGTATAGGATTTAGCAGAGATTCGAGTGTATTGGCAAACCTCCTGTGAGCTCTTTCCTTTTGGTCTAAATAAGTCTGGGAGAAAAACACAGCTTTACTTTTTGGAGGAAAAAAAAAAAAAGACCCTGACCTTTTTTTTTTGCCAGCGTGTCTATAAAATGTCCAATTCCCAATAACATTTCCTAGAATACCACAGCTGTTTGTTTCTTGTCTTTAGAGGATGTAAGAATGAATTTGGCATCTTTTCTGCGAGTGGATGTCGTGGGCTGAAAAGAAAGAAAGAAAGACTCTAACCGTCACAACTGGGAAGAGCGTGACTCCACTGATGATTCTGCTCACAAACAATTGGCTCTTGATCACTAAGTGTGTATCCAGGGTCACATGTAAAAGAGACACGGGAGCCAATGGAAAACCTGCTGCCATGACGACGGCCGTTGACTGGAATACCAGGATCAAGGCATGAGTCAGACTCCATTTTCACACCTGCAAATCACATTGCACAAGCACAACACAGTCAAGAGGGTGAGTGTATATGTCTCTGTAGCAATTTTTTCCTCAGTCAGTCAATCATGCTTACTTTCATATCGAATGCTGAAGCCTGTAGCAGAGCGACTGTTGTCTGTGGTGAACAACAGGAACAGGAAGTTGGTTGTGGAAATCAGGAAATGGGGGGCTTGGGTGCCATGGTATTCACCGATCAGGGGAGAGGAAGCTGAGGGACCATCCCTGATCTCTAGTGTGTCATAGTTGACCTCTGTCTGGAATCTAGAAAAAGACAAGAGACAAACACAAGCACAATAACCTGACACCCACAAAGATAGTCTTCAAATATGCAGAGTGTGACTAAAGAGAATTAGATCAATACACTGGCAACACACCAGGACAACCTGAGTAGCAATGCAAAAAGCTGAAAGGAGTAAGAAGAATGGCTGAACATTAAAATATCCATAAAACTGTAATGACTTACCAGATGAGAGGGATAAGTAGATTTTATCACTCACTGATCTCCTCTCTGGTTGTGCTCCAATCTCACTAACTACCTCACTGGCTGAATCATCACCTACATTTGTTCCTGCAGGTCCCTATAGGAACTGAAACTGCTGCTGGTTATCAACTTAACTATCAAGTCGTTACCAAATTATAAAGAATTTTTATCTGCAAAAGACAACACATCACAAGCTTTCACATTAAAAAAAACAGCACTCTGGGAGCACAGACCCCCACCAAGTCAGAGGGTCACTGACCCCAAAAGACCCAACAGCCCACGCAGACACTGGTCCCATGCCAATAGTCTTATGTATACTTCAAGCTAACATCACTCCTTATTTACATCATCAAGATAGATACAACATGTTATATAGAATCCTAAACCCTGGAAACAAACCCTTACACACCAAAGTATAGCAGATCGGTATCTGATTATTTAAAAAATATTATTCTATTTAGTTATTTAAGAAATATGCATTTTCTCTAATTTGCCGGTTAGCTGCAGTCTGGGTTAGCTGTTGATGTATTTAACATCTACCACGATGTCATCTTGTAATTTCTTGTCTCTCATCAGTGTGGACATTATCTATTTGGTCAGAAGCTGTAATAGCAAAATGATTTTTGTCCCCTAGTAAAGAAGAATTTTAAAACTACCTTGATCCTGATCCCTATCATCCCTAACCTCTGTTTACTTGCTCCTTATTTCATTTCTGACATTTTCTGAAAATTTGAACAAAAATCCGTTGATAACCTTTTGCTTTACATTTCTCAGACACAGACATATGCAGAGAACCCAGTTGCGCTGAATACATAACATCTGCCCTCTCAGACGTTATGTTGAAAAGCTCCAATCAGCTGGCTGACCAGCTAAAGCAAAAATAAACCCTTTTTCTGCATCTGACATACAGTTAGAGAAAACCCTTCACAAATAAGACCTCAGGGTAACTCAGCTTGTATATCAAGCTCCAAAAAGTCCAGTTTCAACAACTGAGGTGTCTGGCTACGTCCATGACTTGCTTCCAGGACAAAATCATGACAAAATGCAAACATTAATCATGTACTATAGCACCAACTGCATTACAGCAAAAGCTTTTACTACCGCTGAAGAGTACCTAAATAAAATATTAAATAACTACATCATACTATACCATTAAAAAGAACTGAACAACAACAACTATACCAGCAAGTGCTTAACACTCAGATGAACTTTTTAATCAAACTCAGACAAATCTGAGAAATAATTTCTCGGTAGATTCACAACTAAATAACTTACTTGTCAAAGTGTATCTTCACAGCATGGTCTGTTTGTGCTTCAATCACCCACTGGCAGTTCAAAGAGTCTTTATAAAAGGAGGGCCAACCAGGAGATAGCACAAAACCAGTAGGAGCTGTGAGATGGCCTCCACAGGGAGCTGAAGGGAGATGCAAAACACACACACAAATAAACAACCGCAGTCGAGACTGAAATGAATCATTTTTGTCTTGTAACTGTGTTATAGCATATCTCATATTTCATGAAGTTTGCAGATCCTACAAAAGCCCAATTTATTTTTTACACTCTAATCCTTTCTGAATTTATTCAGTTCATATGAAAACATTTACCGTCAGAAATGATGCCGTGTCATTTGTGTGCTAAAGTAAACTAATCTGAGCTGGGTCTATTTGAGGAAGAAACAACTCAATAAATAATAATCACATGTTAATGTACTGGGGAAATTAAGTATGTTCTGTCTTTCTGTGTAACGCCAAGAATAAACGAGGACATGCATGTTGAACAACCGGCATGAAATCAGGTAATAGAGGTTTTTTTTTTTTTTTTTTTTTCAGAATGTAACTCCTTCAGCTTTAGTTTATATTCCACTCTTCTTTGATTCTTGCATTAGCATAACATTTATGCAGATTAACAACCTTTGGAGAAAAATCGCACCTTGGGTTCATGATCTGTGTATCATGCATTGCTCTTTCTACAATATATAATTTGCTACGGCTTATCTTTTACAGCTTTTACCACTTCCTCTCTTCTCGAGTGCCTTTGTCATGTCTGATTGCGCTCTTAAGTCCAGTGTTTCTGCAAACCTATGACTATTTTATACACCCTGCATTCCTAAGCAGCAGTACTTGTGAACAGCATCCACAAGAAAGTGATTTCAACAATAAAACATAATTATCTCTCCCTGTTGAATATGAAGGATCCCCCCCCCCCCCACACACACACACACACACACACACTCCTTACTTAATAAGGTGACCACCTTAGTCAATTCGATTGTCTCCTCCATCCAATTTATTAACATGGCCAACATTTGATAATGTCATTTAGGCAATACAATCTAGATGTAAGATGGGGGAGAATTTTAAAAATAGCTCACAGGCCAGTGGATCACCTCTGCCTTCAAAAACTGTTGAAATAACAGCACATTCACAATTCCTTTATCACTGTTTTTACATATTAGCTCATCTGCATACCACAGACACACATCTGTATTTTACAGTGTGAATATGATGAATGTGTCCCGCTGAATGAGTTTCAGAGAAAGTCTTGCCTGTCTCCTTTAAGATTATTGTTGAGGGAGAAGGATGTGTGCAAACAGGCTGAATAAGGGGAGTCTGAAGGCTACAAGCAATTAGAAAACACATTCACACAATAATAAATGCACTTCAGCTGCACGGTGAAAGCCAAACAGCTAAATGCTTTGTCATCTTGCAAACTGAGAAGTGAAATATTTTAAATTGTTACCCGCTGTTTATACAAGCATTTAAGAGCAGGTATGCGTGTTTGTCTGTGTTCACCTTCACAGCGGGGTACAGCGGCAGACCAAACAACATTTCCATCCTGAATGATACAAGTGACTTGATCTGACCCCTGGAAATACAACAGTGGATTATCGTTATGAAGAAAAAACAAAAAAACAAACAAGGTTTTTAAATTGGTTTACTGTGCCTGCCTCTTTGCCTGCAACCACAGAAACCACAGTTAGATCTAAAGCAGTATTTTATAGGAGTGAAACAGCATTACTAACAATTCTATACATTACCTGTGTCCTGATAAATCCTTGATCACAACGAAAAGCCACTGAACTGCCAAGCTGAAACTGGTCACCGTATCTTTGGCCATTGATGGGGACGCCTGGGTCATGACATTCATTTTGCCCAAATGCTACAGAGAGGAAAATACATGTAAGGTTAAACAGGAGTAAGCATTCATCATGCATGAACTACAGTAGATACTGTATAGGCACATGGAGATCTGATGCCATTCAAAATCCACATTAAATTGAACAAACTCCCCATTTTTAAATTTATTTTCATACCTGAAATGTAATTCTACTTAAATCAAGAAAAAAAAAAAAAACATTGTCAGAGAATATGATATCTCCCCTGATATGGAAATGTGGGAATGAAATCATCTTCATGTGAATCCAACTCTGTCATGTCTGGCTTATATTATCCCCATTCCAGAGATTAACCTGATCCCACCCGGAGCACAAACCCAGTGATTGGACATGTCTCAGGTTGATTAGCTACTGATGGGGAGGAAATGAGAGCAGATAGAAAAAGGGGACCGTCGGGGAAAAATGTTAAACAGGAAATGGTGAAGATGAAAATGCAATAACACACACGCATATTTTACATACTGATGATGACTGCAAAGGGAACACATACATGACTGAGGATATGAATGAGTCAGAAGAAAAAAATAAATTCCGTTATTAGTATATTTCAATCATGTTAAATCATGCACTTTTTTTTTTTTATTTATTTTTTTTTTTTTTATCAAACCACATTTCACATTACCCTGTATCTGAATGAAGATGTTCAAAAAAATACTATTATGACAGATTTCAGAGAAAGGAAAAAAATAATACTGAATAATGTGGCCCAGACAAAGAGAAACAGAAATAATGCCATTGCTTCATACTAACAACTATAGTATTCATTTTGAATATAAGCTTTACCAAAAAATTATTCCATGTTTAAAGTCCACTAAAGTTTCATATGGAATCATAACTTGTATAAAAAAAAAAAAAAAAAAAAAAAAACATATTTATGTTAATTGTAAAAAAAAAAGAAAAAAAAAAAATCTCGTAATTTACTGGGGAAATATCCCTTTTAAAGGTTATTAAGCACATTAAGAGAGGATGCTTTTCCTCCTCTTCATAAGGAAGCAAAACAGCAGGGATGGCTTTTCCAAATCCAACATTCATCACAATATCTGTTAGAATAAAAGTTTAGACATTAAATCAAGAGCTAAATTGATATCCATTGATGTTCCACTAATTACTTTAGAATTGTTCAACTGGCAATAAAAGAACCACAAACTTAATGCAAAGCGGAGTTTAAAGCGCATTTCTATAAATTTGGACTATGGTGCCCTTTATTTGTGCTGGGATTATAGGGAACACTTTTTATATAAATAAATGCAAAGGCAAAGAGAACATTTCGTACTTTCATTTTTCAAATGTCACCTCTAAAGGAAGAGCCGGACACAAGGTCATTTGGGAGGCAGCGTGTGAAATGGTGCAAAGCCAAATGGTAATCACAGAAAATGAATCAGGTTCAGTCATGTAGAACTAGTTCAGCTTAGTGCAGGTAAATACACAGGCTGCAGAAGTTGGGCTGACACTGAAAACAGGATATACTTAACTAAGCAAAGCTTGGGCAAGACATGCAAAAAGAAATATGAAGTTGAGCAGAACTAATCTAGTGTTAGTAACTGGTCAGTTATTACTCTGCTTTGGGATTCTTGCAAAGTCATTTCCACCTGATCCTCTTCCTGTATGTAATAATAGTTGTGTCTGATAATGCAAATATGTCTGAGCTCAGTATTTAATGTCCATTTTTTCCTTTGTATCCAGTTTGCTACTTTAAATATGAGCAAGGAGAAAAAAAAAAACAGAAAAATAAATAAATAAATAAAAAGAAGGGCTTTCTATGAGATATGTAGAAGCCAGATAATATGAATTATTTCAGTGAAATGAACCCAAATTACAAGTGTCACCAATAAAATAACTGGACCCTTTAAGAAAGTGGGAGATGGGAAACTTTAGGTGGCCTTTAAACATTTGCAGGAGAGGTTCAGTTGAATCGGCATAAAGAAATATTGTCTTAGTGATTGAAATAATATTTTAGATGGTTGCTATGGGATTAAAACAGTCAGAAACACTAGTTCAGAAGTACATTTAAAAGCCACACTTCAATCTAAACCTGATCATATACTGTATGTGGTTTCGTCACATCATGTATAAAACATAGTATATAATTTCCCTTAACTACTCAATTGCTAAGCCTTATAATCAGTAAAATTGCAGAGTGGATGCAGAGAATACGCTGAACCTGGAACCATTTGATTCAGAGTTTTTACAATTAAGTACATTTAACTCATCTGCTGATTTAATTTCTTGAGCCTTATAGACGAGTGTAATTGCAGGATAGAACAGCTCAGCTCAGGACAAACCCACACATTCCTGCAGACTAAAAGTGAATGGATGAGACATATATCCATAATACAATAATATATAACTAAAAAAATGTCTCATGGAAAATACACCTCTGTTTCTTATCTGGTTTGTGGAAATCGGCTGTCAGTAAAACCAGAAAAATGTCTTCATGATGCAACCGGGCTTCATTTTTAAAATGAAGGTAACTGAAACTCACGGTCCAGTGAAAGAAAGAAAAAAACTGCAAGAAAATTATCTGCTGCAGGGTGAAATGATTTGTTGTTGTCAGAAGGGAGTCAATGTCTCAATATGCACAGAAACAAGCACACAAAAAGGATAAATGTTGATTTTCAACTCTGAGTCATTTTGTCTATGTACAAATGCACACATGCAGCACCTGCCAAACTGTGTATACACAAGCCTGGTTGTTAGAGAGGTCGGGTAGACCGCCGAGTACACAGGTTTACCTCTGCATTGTTAACGCAGGTGATCAGTGTTGCAACTGAGATGACTTAAAAGCAGGAGGAAAACTTCCAACTGGGATCAGAAAAATATTAATTATTATTCTGTGTTCTTTGAACCACAGTAAAGTTCTTTAAATTCTTTATAAAATTTTCTTCCCAAATAATGCCATGTTGTCTTTCCATTTTGCAGAAGAATACATTTTAATGCGTGAGCATATCACTTATTTACTTTACTTTTATTTACTTTCACTTGTTTACAAAATTCCTGGCAGATGCAGCTATTAACTAATTTTTTCTTAAATATACAGTGCAAATCATTTCATGTTTGACATTTGGGATATTAAGATTTTTATTTGTTTTAGAGACAATTAAAATGCACTTGCATGATTTAAATATAATCTTATGACATGATGTGAGTGATCACTCTCATGGCAGTCGCGTTTCGACCATATGGACATTATTTCAGATGACACTAACATTGGCCTGACAGGGAGCCTGGTCCACCAGGAACCAGTTACCATGGTAACTCAGGTAGAACTAATTTAATCTATGGTGACTGAACAAAACTTTCATTTTGATGAGTCAAACTTACCGAAATAAGCAAGCCTTACACCTATTCCAGCTGCATGGAATTACCCCTGTGGTCTTTAATGGAGACAACATGCGGAGGTAACGTCTGAAATAGCTTAATGTACGCCCTAATGTTTTGTTATTAAAGTCAGTGTCGGAACATTCTTCTCAGGCATCACTGGGCAAAAAAAATGTTTCTTTATTTGAGAACACACTGTAACTATGTTTTGACCCAGTTTTTATGCCTTAGATAATTTCAACTGTAACAGTAAAAACTGGCCAAACACCAATGTGCACACATACTTCCTTTTGATGGTGAAAGCATGATTCAGTGGCAGTAAATCTTGTGGGGAAAGTTGCTATTCAAGCATTGGCAACTGCCTATAGTGGAACGCAATTCAAAGAAATGATAAGTATGAAAACAGAATCTCAGCATCATCACAATAAAATCTCACTCAGTATCAGCAGCATATACTAACAAAGACATGGAACAAAGTGGAAAGGTTTTACACATATGACAATAAATATCCTAATCTGAGCCTACAGGCTTTACTCATTCATTCATTCATTCATTACGAAATGAATAAATAAACAGTGGCTGTTTGAATAGTTTATATGCAGTGTAATATCTAAACTATTAAAAATAGGAACAAGTGCAACATGCACTAAACTCTGTACAGAAAGGCCTGAGATTACTTTTAATCAATTAACAGGTTTTTTTTTCTTCTTTTCGTTTCCTTTTCTATTTTTTTTTTTTTTTTTAGATAAATTCTGATTAGAGACATATGGATGGGCAGAAAACAGAGAAACAAGCAGGCAGATGGTACGTACTTGTATAGCTGATATTGAAGCCTTTGCCAGTATTAGAATGATCAGACTGAAATTCCAGTCTCATGATGTGTCCATTTGAAGCGATCTGCGATGGAACATCTTTTCCAGAGAATGTTCCAAATGTTGTTGGTTCAGATACACCTAGACAGAAAACATGGACAGAAAAACATGATTTAAACAGATTTCCATCAGATTATACACATACATGTATATATATATATATATATATATATATATATATATAGTATATATATCAACAGTGTATAATTCTGAACTTTAGTGAGCTGGATTTGTATACATAAAATTTTGAATAAATATGTATGCATGTATATACATGTATATGTATATACATACACATGCATCTGGAATATATATATATATATATATATATATATATATATATATATATATATATATATATATATATATATATACACTGTTCCAAATGATACAGGTATATATCTGTGTGTACTGAGATCCAGGATGTCAGAATAACAACTTAATGGGATTGCATTTTTGTACAGAATAACATTGATAATGCAACCAGTGCATCTCTTAAACTTTAAATATGTTCCGGATTTAATTGTATTTACTGATAAATTTAGCAGAGCAATATGATTGTTATGGCTGGATATTGATGTGATGATTAGTGTCATTTCCTCTTGATTTGAACTGCAGAACCTTTCGATGCAATATTCCTGTAATTCCCAGGCAGAGAAGGGATTTTTCAGCTTGTCCCCATATTTCAACAATATGCATATTAGGTTAAATTGAATTTAAACTGTCCTTGGTATAGAGTGTGAGTTGTTGTTTGATTCTCTGTGTTGACCCTGTGATGAACTGGTGACCTGTCTCCTGCCTGATAGCAGCTGAATATTCTCCAGACCTTCTGCAACCTTGCACAGGATTAATCAGGTATAGAAAATGAATGAATGGTTTGTTTATTTGATCCTGAAACAGCTACTATATTTAAATGCTCTGTCAGTGTTGTGAAATACTTCCATTTTTTAATTTCCTGGAATGATGGCATTACTCTTTTTCCCCACACCTTGTATTTGCATGAACTCCAGAGAAAGTAATATTCTGTGATTGTGTTTCTGTGGCCATTAATGTCATTTCACCTGAATGTGCCCTGAACCTTACATTCCAGGACATTTCTGGCACCACAGGAAGAAGCATTATATTGTTTAAAGTACCCATCATCCCTTCAGGAGAACATGATTGCAATGACTTTAAGGCATCACTCTGTTGCCATTAAAGGACTTGCTGTGCTCCAGCTGAATGGCCCTGAAACTCCCTACTGGCCTGCACAGCTGTAACCATGTATCACCTCATTTCTGCTTGACACATTTGAGTCACAGCATCGGGCTATTTACTGCAACAAATTGTAATACACTTTTGTTTGGAAGAATACACTCTTCTCTTCAGGTTGCTCCCCAATGATCTGACTATCTGCAACAAATTCAGCAGGGGATGGAGTAAAACTCTAAAGGGCTGCACAGAGCACAACCCAGCAGGCGGAGTACACATAATGCACACAGAAAGAGATGCCATCCCTAATTATGGAAATAAAGACACTGGAACAGGAGGAATATGAGATGGGTGACAGAAAATCAATTGCCACTACCAGTAGCTTGTAAGAGGTAGAAATGAACAGATTAACCATAAACAGAGTTAAATGAGGAGCAGATATGTTGAGATCATTAAGATCAACTTATTGTCTTCATTGAATGTGACAGAAAAATTAGTTAGTGGTGGTGACTGTATGCAAATCGATGCCAGTAAGCTACTTGAATACATCACTTCAGTTCCTGGCAACAATTAATGCAATGCTTCCCACTTAATAAATGCCTTCATTTCATAAAGACAATATTGGATTTTCTACTTACTGAACAAATTAAAACAAACAAAATAAATTAAACTTTACGTATGTTATTAAAAAAATTAAAAAATTAAAATTGTTAAGATCATTAAAACCCATATAAAAACCTAACTCGACACATATTCTCGATATTTTATGTACCTATCAAATAACCAAACATTTTGTATCTCCTCTTTTGTTGTGGTGACAAACTGACAGGTTTTCAGATCATTTTGTGCATTTATATTGTAATATTTATTAAAACCAGTTGATCCAATGATAACAGCTGTACAGGTTGCATCAGACCAGACTGTCAGTTGCATCGTTTTTAATTTCTTTAAGGTATTACAAAGGTATTATATAATAATCATTGGAATTTTCACCACATAATTGAGGATACTTTTGTTAATAAATAGACATAAAATCATTGTTGAAGATTACATAATAGACTGTTTCTTATCTTAGAGTCCTGATCTTTTAGAAATAAGAGTTATCTCAGATGTTTTGGATCAAAAACCCTTTAGCTCAATTAAGCAACAGAGTGACTGAGGTGTAAAGTCCTTGCCTCTTTGTTCTCCTGCAAACCAAAAGCCTTTTCATTCATTTCTTAGTGCACAGACTGTCTGGGGACCAGAAGTGGAAAAAGAATCCCTTTGATTAAAGCTTAAACGGCGATCAGATCCTGTGTTGTATTATCTAAGCCGATAGAAAAGTCTTTTGCAACGGTCTGTCACTGTGTTCTCTTGTTTTACAACATAATAACACGGGTTCTCCGACTATGCTAATAATTTAAACAGTATACTCCTCACAGGCATGTTTTGATATTTACTGCATTGTTTAGGCTGGACTACATGCTACTGAGGAAATTTAAGAGTTGTAGAAATGTTGTGCTGGTGTTGGTCACTCAAGTTTTGTTTTTACAGTTCTACTAAATGTTCTTAGGGTACAAAATAAGACCATTTCTGACGGTCATATAAAACCATTAGAGAACTTTTTACACACATCAGTCTCTGTGCAAAGAAAACTCCATAATATGTTAAATTATCATTAATGCATATTGTTAAATGTGAAAATGGGCAACAATTCAAAAATCACTCCCAGTTTGAAAAATAAATTTACTTTATGGATGTTTAATAACATCCATATAATCATACTACTACTACTACCACCACGACCTCTACCGCTACTACCACTACTACTACTACTACTACTACTACTACTACTACTACTACTATGAAAAATAATAATAATAATAATAATAATAATAATAATAATAATAATAATAATAATAATAATAATAATAATAATAATAACTTTTTTAAGTTGAGACCAGCTTATATGTGGTGCAATTTTTTACATTCAAATAGATTATCAAATACATTTACAGCAAATAACTAAAACATAGTTTGAAAAAAAAAAACAATAAGAGATTATTTGATGAGTTCAAAATGAGTGGAATAGTTAATAAGCACTCCTTTGAGCTCTCCAACACCAGTAATTTTTAAAACATTTTCACACAAGAGAGAAAAATAACCCTCCCTTCAGAGGCACAGATTCACGGCTGTGCAAGTCAATTAAGCACAACTTCATCAAGCTAGTCAAACAAGGTGAAATCAATACAGCTGAAATGGGAAACAGGAATCTATTTGCCTTGTGTTTTACATCAGGTTAAAACTTATTAAAGTTTTGAAACTACATATAACATCATAATTTTCTTTAAACCAAGGCAAAGTTTTTATGTTTTTACAGTAAAGCATCTACCATGTGTATATATATATATATATATATATATACAGATATAAAAGTACAGTGAAATATATAATAAGATTACCTTCATCTTTGACCACCAACCAGTCAAACTGCGGCTCCAGGTCAAAGTCAGAGAAGAGGAGATGTATGCGGCTTCCCGGTTCAGAGATTATCAACCACACACAATTAAGGTTGTTACCATACTCCTCTGGGTAGTTTGGAGACAATACTGTCCCTGATGGAGCCGTAAAGTTGAAGAAACAGGAGACTACAAAGAAGAAGGAAACAAGGAGGACGACAGGATTAGTATGCAGACAGTGGTACACACAGAGGCTGAAAGCACACAGTGAGAAAAAAAACTGTGCGGTATAAAATTTAAATGAAAAAGCCCACAGAAAAACCAATTAGCATTGCTGTAAAATATTTGTACTTACAGACACAACTGGGCTTATTTCCAGACCACTGGTTATTGTGCTGGCACGTGATGGTTTTCTCCCCTACAAGTTCAAAAGCTGACTGGCAGAAGAAGGTCAATATGTCACCATGCTGGAAGCGATTGCCACTACGGCGACCAAATGCTGGCACCCCAGGATCACCACAACTTCCACGGTCAATCTCTGTGAAATATGGAGAGTGACAGATATAACACTCTGATAAAGACTCGCCAGCTATATTTGGGGGGAGAAATTAAGGACATACAATTTTTTTGTCTTTTTTTTCTCCCCAAAAAAGGAATAAAATCCACTGGGTATCAAGAAGTCTTAAAATAGTTCAGTTATTTGAATGAAGGTTACTTAGTACAGCATGTGCTGAGGAAATCTGGGAAGAATTTTTATCACAAGAGACCCAAATAGAAAGTTCCTCCTCCGCATGTGGCAAAAATGACTGACTGGTTGCAGATGACTGACTGGTTGCTCCTTCTGCAGACCAAATTAAGCTTAGAGCAAAATGAAAAAAAATAAAATAAAATAAAGCACTGTAAGGCTCCTGGACATTCAGAATGTTGTGCACTGGATGGAATGAAACTAAATTAGGCTTTTAAGCACAAAAGCAAACAAACAAAAAGTCAGTTCATTGCCCTACACAGTTTCTCCTTCAGCACTCTGCAAAAGTCTTGAAACATGTGCCAACATGGAAATAGTTTCTACATTTCTCACAAGCTTGAAATATTCAGCCACCTTTACTCTTCATGACAGTCTGAAACCTCTTTCATGAGCTGCTGTGTGATCCTTCAGGAATAGTTTTCCAGGCTTTTGAAAGATAATTCCTGGTTAACTTCTGGATGCCAACTGTCTTTTGTCCCTTTGTCTGTCAAGATGATGCCAAAGTGCTTCGCTGACGTTATCTGAGAAGTCATCACTCTATACCGCCTTTTGCAACAGATTTTAACCCTTGTCTTGTGTAATTTGGTATCCCTCAACCTTTTTTTCTTGTTTTCCTTCCATTATAGCTTCTTCAGCAAACCAGGACCAGTTTAAACCTGTACGGAATTTCTTGCTTCTGCTTGTAAAGATGAAGAAAACATATCTTCATCAACTGAAGATATATGTTTTTTAGGCTTGTTTTAGACACACCGTTTCGTATTTTGTTGTCCAGTCTCCTCAAATATTTTAAGGACACACTCCTCATACTGAGTGCCAGGTTTTTGGCTAATGGCCTTTCTTGAATCAATTTGTCTCTGCAAAAGTACAGGTTTGTGTCTGTCTAACTGTGGACAGACATACATAAACAATTGACATAATGGAGACATAATGGAAACAAACGGCAGCTCTTAGTGACAGGCGGCCTATAATGCCAACAGAAGTGCAAAGAAAGACAGAACAAAAGGTTTTTGGCTCATTTGGCTGTTATATGTAGACACAACAGTGGGTTATCCCTTGAGTTAGGTAGCTTTTTCTGTGCTCATTTGATTTGTACGTGGGATCTGAGCAAAACACCAATCTATTCCTTTGAAACTGATCAGATTCAACTCCCTCCTTTTAGGAGTAACCTTTGAAAAAGCTTAGATGTAAATCAGAATGGGGAATATTGAGATTCTTTCATGAAGCAGGGAAAACAGAGTCTTATGTTCTTCGGCTGTGTTAAGAAATGATGTACGACCTGTGAGCAATTCACTAAATTGTTTCCTCCTCACAGTTAATTGCCATCAGGGTAATTGTTGTGCAATTCAGTTTTAATTGTGAAAGGCAAAACAATAAATGGAAGTGCACAGGTATGTGCAAACACATACACACGTTAATCCACGTGCACCCTTAAGGAGGAGAAAATCAAAGAAAGCAGAACAGATGTCCATTATTATAAAACATGTGACTTCCCACAGTTCCCATTCTGACATTTTTCATATTTACTTTCAAATCATTCTTGTTCTTCTTTGAACTGGGCTCCTTTAGTCCTTCTCTGCAAGTCTGATTCACCAACTGCTTTATTGGCATGCATGTCACATTAGCAGTACTTACGACCCGGTCTGTGATCCCATTCTATTCATTTGTGACTGGCTCTTAATCCTTTTCTTCTCCTAATGGGAGTGTGTTTTTTATGCATTTCTTTTGCCTGACTCTCTTATCTTTCATTCTATCAGACATCTGCTCCATCAAGCCTCTGGATCTGCTTTGGGCAAAAAGATCTCGAGGTGAGTTGTGCATGTACGTACCTGTGTGTTGCTTCTTTGTTGCATTCTTGTGGCTGTAAATACACCCACAAGAATAGAATACTTGTAGAAGAAATGGATGCTTGTGTGTATGCGTGGCCCAGAGCTAGCTGTCACACAGATGACAAGTGTCAGTATGGATATCAGCCATGTTGAGCCTCTGGTGTGTCTGTCATTATGGAGGTAACTGTCTCCCGAACACATTCTTCTTCTTTCTTTGACTTTTGCTTTCCATTGTTCTACTCTGTTATTATTCTTCTTTTGTTAGTAAATCCACATTCTGAACAGCAGAATGCTGGTTGAAAGTCAAACATGACAATTTTACCTTTTCTTATTCTCTCAGTCATAGATATGTTGGGAACTTTTCTGCATTATATCAAGACTTTAGACGCATTTACGTGCTTTTCTAGGCACATTTGCAGTTATTTTCTACGTACATAAACCACCCCAACAACCTATTTAGCTTGTTTTTTATCATTAAACTTTTCTAATGTCACAT
Organism: Telmatherina bonti; assembly: GCF_933228915.1. NCBI lineage: Eukaryota > Metazoa > Chordata > Actinopteri > Atheriniformes > Telmatherinidae > Telmatherina > Telmatherina bonti. Next base: position 21,547,346 of record NC_136619.1, on the reverse strand, counting down.
AACAAATATTTGACAATTCATTTGGTATTCTATTTCGTCCCCTTTTTTGGCACGTTGAGATAAACTGTTAAAACAAACCATCTACAAAGGTGTAACTGTGGTGGTTGCAGATGTTCTTTTTAATTTACTCTTAAATACATTTGATACAAGTTTATAGTCATTTGATAAACTGAACATGTGAATAGATTATTTACAATGTCACTTTCTGACAGCAAGTCGCCATCAGCTTGAAAATTTGGCAGCAGTATTTCGGTAAAAGCTTTAATTATCATAATGCTGTGTGTGTGTGTGTGTGTGTGTGTGTGTGTGTGTGTGTGTGTGTTGAGGTTATCAACCTTGTGTGTTTCCTTCTCAAGGATACACACCCTAACATAAAAAAACAAACACACAGAACTGCAGTGAAAAACAAGTGCGACATGATGTTGTGTAAGAAAAACGATCACGCACTTGCACATGCTTGGTTTTCCACCGTGACTAAGAATCAGAGAGGATTCAGGGCGTAACACTGATCAAAGTGCTTAAAATGGTGACATTATACAATCGGACAAGATCACACATATCCATACAAGGACACACTCACAAGGCATACCAGAGGCAGCTGTTTACTTGTACTTGGGATGAACAAACAAAAACATTTTCTGGAGCAACTGAAGCATGGCTTGTTTGCTCCTTCCTTCCCAGTGAATCTCTATTGTCTCCCACATGTTCTGACCTTTTTGATATTAGTTGGTCACAGTAGATCTTTGCACCATTTCTGGCAAGCTGTGAAAAGTAAATGACCCCGCTTTTTGGATAAATATCAAAAATATGAAGTCAAAGTTAGCCTTTAAATCGGTTCCACCTCTGTGTCACGTCCGGCTGAAGGAACCATGATGTTAAGTGCTTCATATCAGACTTACATTGCACACTCCATAGCCACTGCACACTGTTCCCTTGAACTGTTACTGACCCAGGGCAACACTATCAGCAACATAACCAAAGTAAACATGGCTAAGCAGAAGCAAGAGCACAACCTTTATCGCTCTCATTCTCTTTCTGTCTCTGCATGCTCCCTCAGTCCTTCAGCGACCGTCTATTTTTCTCTCACTCCATTTGTTATTTTGACTCGCAGTCCTTTCCTGTCAATTTTTGGCTGTTGTTCCCCTAGGTCTGCCACTATATTCATGAAATTATCTGTCTCTTTGTAACAATTGCATCCCCACTTGAGTAAATTCATTTTAGTTTAATTTAGTTCAGTTTGATTTAAAGAGCTGTGTTGATGTGATAAGCTGTGCGTGCAGATATGCTGATATGATAAATGGGTTGGTACGGATAATACAAATTTAGAGGGCAGATATATCTCCTTGTTATCATGACTTACAGTTAGAGTTTTTTTATTAGTTGCTTGTTTTATCAAACTATGGAAAAAAGTCCATTCAAAAGATTACACACTTAATACAATCAATGATGCTTGAGAGATTGTGAACTCTTTCAAGTTTATGTTTCACATTATTGCATAAAAATGTATCTTCTTTAAAAAAAAAAAAAAAAAAAAAAGTCATTACTTCTGATTCTTTAAGTACTTGGTTTGTAAATCACTGGGATTATACATTTTGATTAATTTGCTCAGTGGTGTAGTGTTAGCACTGTGCTCTCACAGCAAGAGGGTCACTGGAGTTTTCATGTTCTCCCCATGTTTGCGTGGGATTTTTCCAGATACTCCGGCTTCCTTTCACCGTCCAAAGGAATGCATGTTAGGTTAATTGCCAAATCTAAATTTTCAGTGTCAGCGTCAATGGTTGTGACTCTGTGTTGGCCCTGCGGTGGACTGGGGGCCTGTACAAGATGTACCCTGTCTTTGGCCTGCTAACAGATTCGAATAGGCTCCAGCTTTTATGCAACCCTGAATTGGACAGAGCGGTTTGGAAAATGAATGAATAAAATTTAAATGAAGTCAGATATGTGTAATAAATAGAAAGACAGGCCTGCTCCAATACGCTGTTATGACAATATTTCTCCTAGTGGAGGAAATGCAAGACCATCATTACCCATGGTGGGCCAAAAACAAGATCACTCCAAGTGCCATGCAGAGTGCAAGAAAACTGACTTCAGAAAGGCAATGATAAACTATGTGTAATTAGGTTTCAAGAAAATAAGTCACCGCTCTATGCAAAGTGGCGCCCACCAGAAAGGCAAAAGGCCATTGTTTCAGCTTAAATCAGAACCTCTGTGTTAAGAAAAAGGAGAAGACTGGATCACAAAGCCTTCTCCAGTCTTTGAAATGTGGTGGTCGTGGACTAGAATGACTTGGCATCACTGATGAAACAATAAATTCTATACTAGTGGATTTCTCAAGGAAAATGTCAAGACATCAATCTGCAGCCAAATCTCAACAGAAAGTGGGTCATGCAGTAAGACAACTACCTTAAGCACAAAAGTCATTGTACCAAAAAATATTGAAAAAGTACTGAAGTTGATATTCTGCAGTGACCGAGTCGAAGTCTGGACCTTAATCCAATAGGAGTGGTGTGGAAGGCCCTGGAGCGAGCAGTTCATGTGAGGAAGCCCACCAACATCTCGGAGCAGAGGCTATTCTGAGCAAAACTTCCAACATGTTATGAAAAAGTGATCAACAACAAGTGTTCAGCTGGAGTTATTGCAAATTGCACTTTTCTATTTTATTCTTTTTAAAAAATTAGTTGTGTTATTTAGAAAAACAGTAACCCCTTGCAGTTTGCAGCAGCTCAAGTGGATATGTTTTGTAATTTAATGTAGGAGATTAAAATAAAATGTATCCCAAAAAACAGAAAAATTCCAGTGTAGTGAGTGTACACTGTGTGTTTACCTTGAAGCCCTGAATAGTGCTGCCAGTTACCCTCACATATCAGTTGCGAAAAAACTCAAGTTTTCTGTGTTGTGTTACAATTGGGAAGACTTCCAACTTTCAGAGAAATAGTTATGTATATATGTAGAAAAAGATAAATGAGGCCATACCTTCATATATTGCTTTGAAACCCGCAGAACCAATTGTGTCATCTGACTGCAGGTGGAGCCACATCTGATTGGACAAACTCACGATGAGGTCAGGAACACTGGAGCCAGTAAGTCTGCAAAGGCATGCAAAAGGCACAGTATTAACAAACATTACCCCTGCAACAGTTTTCCAATCCCTTCAGTCTCCTAAACCCCTGTAATGTGTCTAGATTGTTTTAAGATGGATCATAATTAGCCCAACAGCCTTATAAAACACCTAGGAATTGACACAATCCAATTTGTGCAAAATGAATCTGCACAATAGTGCCCCCCCGTCTCCAACTGTTCCTCTGATTTTTACAATTAGCTTGTTTCATATTGTAGCACGTCAATTAGCAAGCAGACAACATTAACTGATGTTATGCTTACACATAGAGTACTCTCCGGGTGTCTCCTATCTTCCCACCATCTCCCACGGTCAAGGTGTCATATCCTCGCTCCAGATCAAATTCCTCAAATGACAACTTTATTACCTAGAAGACATAAAATTGAGAAAACAGTTATATACACTGGCAAATTAAAAGATGAGAAAGCAAATGAAAGGAAACAGACAAAGAATCATTGAGAGGCTTATTTATTCCAGTGCAATGTCACATTTTCCACCCTAACAATTTCAAGCAATAAAAGGTACTCCAGATTATTTCTGGGAAAAGTTTGTAACACATGTGGTTCATAAGAAATCAAAGGGGTACCACTCCAGGTATCGTACACTACCATTGGATTATTCACATCAACGGAATAGCAGCATTAAGTAGCAAGCCTAATGACTTCATCACACTATGACAGAGAAAAATCTCATTGGCACTAGCATTTGAAACTAGGAGGCAGTCTTCTTATAAACCAGAAAGATCAGCCTGTAGTGCTTTGGTTATTAGTTGCCTTACAACAAGGTCAGAAGTAGTGTGTAGAGCTCTTCTCGAACTTTGATTGGTCCCATTCCCACAGGAAATCTGACCGTCCCCACCAAGTCGCACAACTTCATTCTGACTATTCCTTATATTCTGTGCCTTCTCCATTCTTCAATTTACCAGCTGAATCTGTAATTGTGGTAAAAGTTAGCCAACCAAACAGGGACCAAAATTCTTTTTTTTCTTATTTGGTTGCAGCAGCAGTAAAACAGCCCTCTCCTGGGAAATTTATAGCAGGTACTTATGTAGTTTTTTGCCGTGCTTATAATTGAAGAACGACTGCTTCACATGTATTTTGGAATACATCCTTAAGTCTACATTGAAAATGTACAACATAAAAACCACAGAAAAAATTAAATAATTAATGTCCGGGACTGATCTAAATATGGTTCTTCAAGGCCCTTTTAGAATAGGCAATGGAAACTGTTCAACTTTGTGGAAACGCTTAAAACAGCGCAACTGAACACTGGGAAATCGGAAGCCCGAAAGATGCCACAATATGAAGTCATTCGTCAAATGGGAAAATGTGATGTCATGTTTAATCTTTCTTTAATAAAAAAAAAAAAAGAATAAATAAATAAATACAACTAAGATCTAACAACCCAACTGACTGGATTATACAGTTAAGTTTGAAGTAATCCCATTCTAATAATAAATAAATAGCACAGAAAATCACTCCAAAATTACAGCATGTTACCTTTTATTTGTCCAGACCCTCCCTCTCATACATAGTTCAACAAGCCACCCTGGGGAGCAATGCAAACTGCACCCTGCAATCACACCACCCTGCTGTTGAACACTGAAAAATTGAGCATTGAATGCATGACTTGCAAGCACCTTTATGGTTGTAGTGGCATGCATATAGCATCGGATCATCAATCTGCAGTGTGCTCTAAAATGCCGCAATACTGGTATTCCATTATTTGCTGCTTGTCCATTATTTATTAGGTGTAAATCATATTGCTGGCAGCATGCATGATGGCAGATTTCTGCTGGGTACAGGAATCCTCTAAGCAAAGGCACCATACTCAGTAACTAAAGCATGAGTGTATTACTTTGGGGGTCTAAGGTGAGCCATGAACATGTGATATTGTGGGCAAGAATCAATCACACAGCAAATCACACTGCAGCAAATGAAAAAAAAAAATAAAAAAAAAAACTTTACCACAGGTGATGAGAAGTACAAAAATCTTTTCAGCATGTCAGAATCGCTCAAGCACTGCTAAGCCGTTGTACTTTGTCACAATAAAAATGGCTGGCAAATGTTCAGATAATGTTTAAGGATAGTGCGCAGTCTGAGGGATTTGCTACCAACATGACAGGAATGGTAATGAAGCCATGTTTAACTTTAAATCTGTATTCATTTTTTAATTCATCATTGCATAGGCAGAGAGAATGAATAATAACCCATACAAACAGGATAATATTAGCAAACAACAAAGGCAAACCATATTCAAGATACAGGACAGAGAATATGAGATGAATACATATAGAAGGCTAAGTTTGTGATGTGTTTGTTTGTAAAACCTTGGAAGGGCTGTACTGGAACCATGAATTTCCCCTCGGGGATGAACAAAGTATTCTTGATTGATTGATTGATTGATTGATTGAAGTTTATATAGTAGCCTCTGGCAATTTATTGTCTTTCAAGTGGATAAAACATGCTAAAAGTTATTATGAGGTACAGATAGATAATACAATACCAGGAAACATACCGATACATAAACTATAATAGTTTAGCTGTTGATGTGTTTTCAATGCTTTCTGAACTATGTGGATGTTTTGGAAATAGCCTATGGCAATGATAAATGATGCTTTGAAATTTTTTAAGGACTATAATCTTGATATTCACAGACGTACTGTATCAAAACGATCACAAAGATGAAATCTGAAAATCACTTTGACATGGCTATTGATTGCAGATGAACAGGAAAAGTTGCGTTATATTCTGACGTCAGTATCTACACATATATCTCTGTTTCTGTCTATGAAGTTGAAGTTGTTGGAAGAGAATGAAGCATAAAACAACAATGATTGTCCTGTGCATCAAAGTGTGTTTGTGTCTGAGTTAAGGTGGATTGCATAGTTGTATCTGCCTTAACGTTGCAATACTCAACTTTTGCAGTTTTCCCAGTGACCCGTTCACCTACCGATGGCTAATTTGGCATCCACCTTCCTGTACTTAGAACTCTCTTCAGCAAATATGGTCTTCCCTTAACTTTAAAATAAGACATATCTTTTGTCTTTTTCTGTTGTTCTCCCCCCTTTCTTATCTTTCTTTCTTTCTTTATCTGATTGTGTCTTGTTTTTCTTTGCTGAATTGGCCACTGCATGTGTTCAAATCAGCGGGCATATTTATTCCCGTTTGCTAGCATGTCATGTGGTGCGTAAAGCAAAACTCAGCTTCAACGTAACGTAGCATCCCGTATCAAAATTGTAAGTGCAGTTTCTCAGCCTCCCACAACCATGAATTGGTAAAATCGGTTAAGAAAATGAATAAATGAATGAAATTAACTGCATTTGGCAAAAGTGGGGTTTCCAAGTTAAAATTTTAACTGCAGAGATTAAATATAAAAAACACAAACATGTTTTAATAAGATGCTTTTCAAAGGGGAAATTGGAGGGTTATTACCTTTAGGTCAATAGCAACCAGCAGAGCAGCTAGGATAGGCTCAATAGACCATTTAAATATTGTTCTGATCAATTTAATATAGTGAAGCAACTTCAGTTATGAAGCCCATAAACTGCAGTCATATGAATTTTAAAGTCTCCTAAGGGTGCATTCGCTGTCCAGGAGATGATGATAACTCTGTCACTCTGATTCAACACTCATGAAGCATATGTGTTCTCTACTCAGTGCAGATGATATTTGAAGCACTTTTGCTAGTTGTTGTACATGAACATTGCATAATCAATACTGGCTTTTTTTTTCATTTAATTGAATCTCTTGAAATAAAACAGCTTTTCTACATTGCTATCTTTCTGCATACTATGTGGTTTTAGCCTGTTTGTCCATCTGCAGTCAAAACAATTAATTTACCATAAAAATAATAAGAAGAAATAATTGGCTGCAGTTAAAGAAATGCAGGTAGAAATTCGTCACATTTTAGCAGCAACACACAAAGTTTCAGGTTATTCAAACCTACACCAAGAGTTAGATGAAACTCTCCCAGACATATTACACTGCCGCAGAGAGATGGAGTCATTGAAAAATGAAATTTGATTTGAGCCCTGTTAAAATGTCAACATTGCATGCATTAAATGAATTGAATTCAGTCAGCCATTTCAACTTCCAAATAAGCTGAGGTGACCCATACAAGGGTTTGTACACATGGGAACAGTTTCGTGTCAATCTTGGTGGCAGTAACACCGCCCTTTACGGCTATCGCAGCTAACAGGCACAACAAGGCTATTTTCCTGACTTACAATGATTTTTAACAAAGCAAAAATTGTGTTTTACCTGTTCTTCTATATTTTGTACTTAACTGACCTGCAAAGGCAGCCTGGGAAAGACAACATGTTGGTCTTGGTACACAAATTGTACCAGATTGTCCTACATATCAGAGTATTTAGAGAATATGTTAACTTCCCCATACAGATGTAAATTATGTAAATCTGGTAAAGTGGACAGATGAAAAAAAGAAAACTGTTTATAAAAATTGCCCCTAATTTGACAATTTGCAAGCCATTATCATGTTAACACAAGTCTGATTTAATCTCGAGGAATATATTTACATATTTGTGTCACTTCCTGTCCACATTGATCAAACCATAATAATGCTGACAAGAACAAAAGAAAAGATATTTGTATTTGGAACCAGCATATTTGACCTAATACATTTAGTTAGTTAGTTAGTTGGTTAGTTAGTTTATTTCAAACATATGAAAGAAAATAAGAAAAGAAAAAATATACATACATACCTATACATACATATGCATACTAATTAGAAAATAATAATCACAAATAATAATATAAGTAACAATAATGATAATAATTCATCATCAATTTGATAATTAAATAAATTTGTGAGATGAAAGGAGTTCAAAAAAGGAGTGGGAAGAAGTGTACACCTAATTTAAAAAATAGTTTTCAGTGTTCAAACTTACTGATTTCTAAAATCATCAAACATTTTTCATCTCTAATATACTATCCATATCAGCTCAGTTTTATTTCATTGTTATGGCTTTATTATCTTAACCCATTTTTTACTTTTTGTTTATGTTCAAAAGCTTTTTTTTTTTTTTTTTTTTTAATAAAAAGGTTGAATATAATAACGATCTACACAAAAAAACCTTGATGTGTTTTTCTACTCTGAGTTAAAACTAAACTGCAAAGAATAACTTAAAACCATGCACTGAGGTGACCTGTAGCCAGAGGTAGCGCGAAGAAAGAATAGTAATACTAAAAGGTAAAAAGTACATAATTGCCCTTGCAAAGATGGAGCAACTATACTGAGTCAGTGGTGAGTGGCTACACTAGCCATTTGAGATCTGCTTCTTACAGATTACTTATTGCCTTCTAGCCAAGTAAACAAGTGTAAAACAACCTGAGCATTGTTGGAGGACAAAATTTGTTGAAGGTTTTTTTTTTTTCTAGTATAGTTATTTTAGGATATGATATGATCAGTAAGTTGTCCATTCATTTAAATCAAAAGACTCATTCAATTTTTCTACTCTACGGCTAATATGTTAGATCATTTTGTTGAAGGAGGAAGCAGAAATTTCAATGAACTCTTGCTGTTTGAGAGAGCGTTACAATTTTTCTAAGCACTGCTCTGAATCTTGCAGACACAGTGAATTTTATGACAGATTTAAGACTATGCAGTTGGGAATATGAAACCAAAAGCAACAGGATGCATACAAAACATGTACCTCTAAAATTTTCTCCTAACAAAAGCTTTAGAAAAGTGTTAAAAAGGCCCAAAATGTAAATGTGCATGAGATCTAAGCCACTCCACTAGGAAAAGGTACTGACTATAATTTAGCTAGAGGGTCAAATTGATAGTTGACAGACAGTGTTTTTCTTAAGTAATTAAATATTTTAGACATAATGTGAGGCAAATTGTTAAGTGGATGTCTCCTAGGGTCTTTTTCTGGGCTCTTGTTAAAATAAATCAAGGTGGGAATCTTTTGCTCCCCGAGGAAACCCTTTAAGGATCCATTAGTTTCTTTCTTAACTTACTTTTTAGTTTTCAGCATGCCAGTGCAGTATGTGTCCCAGTATGCACTAACAGAGAGAGAGGAGTGCAACTCTAGGCAGATGGCCGGCTAATTATACAGCTAACATAGCTATACCACCTCTCATTAACAGTCTATTTGACCTGTGTGCCTTTGGACTATGTAAGGAAACAAAACCGGACAAGGGAAACTGTGAAACAAGACGGTGTGTGTGGAAAACAAACAGAAGGATGAAGTTGCTAAGGGAACCCACGATTTGCTTTGCTTCACTGTGCCTTCTCACATCTCAACACCTTTCAACACAACAAAGGTGGAAAATAAAGTGTATGATTGACACCTTGTAGCTCATTAAGATGCCTGCAAATCTGTAAAAGGGGAAAAAATGGTTGAGTGGGGGAAGGGTATGTGTGAGTGGGGAAGGGATGGGGTGGTTGTTATAGAGACAAAGTTGAAATAAAATTAAATAAATACATAAAATTTTAAAAAGGCCCAATTCTTTGAGATTTGGCCACAAGCGATTTTTTTTCAAATGACATGCATATCAGAAAAGAAAAAGGATTCAGCATTTATGGCAATTAGTCCATTAAATTTGGACTTAAAACGATGTGTTTTAGTGAACCCTTGTGTGTCAGTGACACAGTCTCTGACAAGCGCTGTTTTCATGTGACACAAACATAAATAGAATGCAAATACCAGCCTGCTGGCTGGACCCTAGAAGAACCCAGATGTGGCACATGCTTTTATGTCACAGTCCTGCTCTGAGGTCACTTTTGCTTTAAATGGTAAAAAAGCAAACAGATGCTCTCTGGTAAAATAACTCCCTTGACGATTTGTAAAAACACCTCTGGGTGCTTTTGACCTATTGGTGGACACTTTATGAAAATAAAGCAAATGCTGCTTTTTGAGCAACAGTGGGGTGACAGCTTGCTGGATCATAAAGTGTTTTGTGATAAAGCCGAAAACATCCTAACAGCAGCTATTTCTAGGTCAAGACAGGTCTTTCAACTGTATTGAATTAACAGTTTTAATGTAGAACGTTTCACATTAAAGCTTTTAAATAAAAATAGATTGACATACTGTGTGTATGAGAATAAAACGTATAACTTCAGGGCACGAGTGCATCATTATGGCCAACCTTTAGAATTTTACTGATTATTAGACAGAGTTCATGGGATTAATTAGCAGAAATTCACTCTGTACTTTGCAAATTGATTCTGCTAAGTAGAAGTGGTCATCATCTGTCCTGTACTTAAATCCCTGTTGCAGCAATGAGGTCATTTAAGGGTCAACCTATGCATTGTTATAGTAATATATCTTTTTGACTTGATTTGCTCTAGCTTAACCCTTTGATGCATGACTTTAAAAAAAAACAAAAAAAAAACAATGCCCCGTTTTCTACATGCAATATTTTACTTTGACAGACTTGTACACAGACACTTTTCTTTGTCTTTCATGTTATCTGACTTTGTATTTATTATTTATTATCTATTCATTCTATTCTATTCCATAGAAATGTTTATAAAATAATATCTTGTCATATTTATATGATATAAATATTCCAGCAAAATGGACTTGAATATTCTTTGTTTTAAACTATGTGTACATGTATGATTTTTTTTTTTTTTTTTTTTTTTTGACATTTGTTTATTCTTCAGTCAGTGGAAGTGCATTAGGTGACTCTCATGTAATCATTTATGAATATAATAGAAAACAGCCTTTAAATAGGTGTCCACTGTAGTTGACACAATGCATCAAAAGGTTAAAATTACACTTATCTAAGTTAACAACATTTACCATTCATTACAGAATGGCAAAGAGTGTGCAGAAAATGCAAATACTGCTGTAATTTATTCAACCAACTTGTCTGAGTGTGCAGTATGTAACTGAGGGACCTGCATGCATCACTTTAAAACATAATCTCTAAAGTATAAAATAAAATTAAAAACAGCACAGCTGACATTATGAGATAAAGAGAGAGTTAAAAAGTTAATTATTTTCATTTGAAAGGATATAGTACTAAAATCCTGGCTGAGACTATGATGAAATGATGAGTTGTGCTCAGAAAAATGGATTTCATTCAAGTTAGAATATAAATTAGTATGAAAATCACCATCCTACCTTATTGAGGACAAAGCTTGAGAACAAAATCTTTTGCGCTTAGATAGAGAATTTATGAAAAATAGATATTTCTCAATCAATTCAAAGGATATTAAGTAACAAAAATAAATATTCCAATAAACAAATCGTGTAATGACACCTAGTCTTCATTTAAACTCATTTTCCTCTACAACACTGAGGCTAAACAGTTGGTTGGGAAATGAACCTTGCTTTTTCTGGTGCATTATTTTGATAAAGCTCTGGGTTTGGAAGATCATATTTTTTGTCATGAAACAGCTTGGGGTAATCTCCAAAACAATGTGCTGCTACAGAATTAGATCGGACATTAACATATTCTGCCTCCTGCCATTATTGGACTTTATTGGCTTCAATTCCTGCGACAAGTTAAATTTAAGAGAATCTGAAAGAACGTCACAGAATGTGTCCTGCCAGCACTAAAGGGATGATGATGATCCTGGCATGAAAATGATCCAATATCTAAAATCCACACACACAAATACACACTTCTGCACACGGCTAATTTGTATTCATCAGGAAAAAGACAGCAATGATTAGAGGCTTAATGGGCATGTGTGGTGATGCGTTTCAGGCTGTATGTGTGTGAGCCGGCAGGAATGGTTTATATTTGAACAAAATAATTATCTGCTTCATACTGACAAATCAAATGACTGACACACACAATAACACGCAAATACGCACACGCTGTCAAGTCCTTTCTCGGCTGTCCACCCAAGTCTTTCCTCACTATAACCTGAGAGTTGACAGTTCACTCTACAACAATAAACACTCTGGCAGTTGGCAATTAAGCTGGCAGAGAAAACACACAGTCAACGCCGTCACAAAACTACATGTACGCACATTATAACACAAGCAAGCAAACACAAAAAGAAGCACTGGTAAAGTATTTCACCAAAAGAGTCTGACAGATCATAACAAACTTTATTGATTGTGCTGCTCTTACTCAAACTTAACAAGGTGACACACACCATCCAGTATTACTTATTGGCCATTTAAACTTGTGCAAGTGAAACTGCATGAAGATGAAAAAGAAAGATTCCACACTTCAGTAAAAAGCCTTTTTGTGTACAATAACACATTATTGATCAAAGAAACCATCTGGAATAATAGTCAGTCAGGGGCAGTGAAAGTGTGAGAGTAAAGAAGAAGAGCAGAGGAGACAAAGAGGGAGCTGGAAAAAGACAGGTTTGCTTAGAAACTGCTCTGTCTCAACTGAATCTACGTTTTATTCCTTACCTTAATATCTGAAGCTTTCTGGTCAGCATCAGATAAGTAAATAACAAATAACAAGATATAGTAAGCCAAAAAAAAAAAAAAAAAAATGTTTGATAGATAGAATAGAATAAAATAAATGTCACCCATCCTAGTTAAACTGGGAGCTTTGGTGACCATGTTACAGTGCCAGCGGAGCAAACAGAGATTAAGAGACTTGCTATGAGGCCCAAAGTGGTTCACCTTTATCAGACTGGGGACTTGACCATGGGTCCTCCAGCTCAACGTCACCCTTATCCCTATTACCTTCAGAGTGTGCTATGTTTAATGACATGCCAAGTTTAATCTTGCCAAAGGACAACCAGCTCGTGTCAGACATGGCTCAGAAGAAAAATACAAAATACAAAAAGCCAGTTTATTTGGTAGCCAGAGATGCCAGCTATTCCACAGCTGTGTCACTTTTTCAAATGTTGTGCATATGGATTAATTAAACGTTGAAGTGTAGCTTAAAACCAAGACTGTAAAGTACGTCCTAGCTTGGGTTTTTATCATTAAAGCAAGGAAAACATTGTTGGAAAGATCTATCCTAACAAGAGCACTGCATAACATTCTGCATAACTGTGTTTATCCTGTGTGTATCACTCTATGGGCTTTGTCTTTGTAGATAGTGAAGTTTTAGATAGATATATGTTCACAGCTGTAATAACTATTAAAGATTCTCATAGCACCCTCAGTGCTCTCAAACCTTATTCTTATTAAACAGGTACACGTACTCACATAACTCACATAACATAAATGTTGTATAGATCACAGTAAAAGCGTCCCAGCTGTTACTCAATGCCCTGAGATTTTTTCAGAAAAAGGAAATTTGCTCGACTTCAGTCTCAAGCAAGGACTTTCCATCAGTCATGTATAAATATTTTTCATGACAGAACTATAAACGCCGTCTCATCAACTCAATCATTTTTTAGTTACTTGTGATTTCTAGGAAGACTCTTAGAGTAAGTATAGTCTGATGTTGCTTACAAAGAAATGTCTTAAGATACAGAGAAATAATGACTGTAATGATGGTATGAAAAAGATTGGAGATTCTGATGGAGCCTCAAAGCTACGCAGGTGGTATAAATCTACACAGTAATGTACTGACACTACGTCATGGCCTCACACAAGCTCTCGGCCACCATATGAAATGCCATTTCTCTCTACCAAGGTCAGGAAGACATACAGGGGAGAACAAAAAGTCAATTTCTCTCTCCTCTGTCTCCTTTTATATTTTCTGTTCTCCCTCCTCAATTATATCTCCCCATTTCTCAATCCAAGTCTTTCAGAGCTCAGATGTGATCAGGCTCTCTTTCTATCTATCTTTTGAGAAATCTTCAGGGTCACATGTCAAGTACCTGCTTGGACCTTCAGTCCTTCTCCCTTTTTCTTCCTTTACCATGCTTGCTTTTCAGTTGTGAAGTAGCTAGCTGAATATTTAGGCCCATTTTTCTTTCCCACCTTTTCTCTGTAGTTTTCAATGAGCACACTGCCATCCTGCTCTCCATTTTGCCTTCCCAACTCTCTACTCTCTTCAAACTTAACATTTTAGACAAATCAAAGTGAAAGGAGGAAAGCAGATGACAGAGGAAGAAAGAGGATTGGAAAGGAGCAGTGCAGAGCAGAGATGAGGATGAGAAGCGAGGCGAGAGGAGCAGCAAATAAAGAACTCTTGGATGTTGGGGGAAAATGAGAGAGAAGCAGACGGGGAGAGGGAAGAAGAGAGAGGAGGGGAAAGACTACAGAAAGAGAGGAGGACATATAGGAAGAGCTGAAATGAGTAGAGAATTTAACAAAAGGAACTGTGGATAGAGTGAGGATGTTGTACATTAGGTGTATGAATAATTCATACAACGACGGCTCAACAACAAAAGTTGCCTTCACACAGTTGGGTGGGCACACTGACCACCGATTCCACAAAAAAAGAGGAATTTAATCAAAAAATGTGAAACAAGAAGGAATCCAAGTCCAGTTCTAGTTTGTAAGTGTTATCCATATGAGAATGTGTGTGGTGACTTATAATTTCTTGTCGGGCTAAGAGCCTTTTAGCCCTCTGAACCTCAAGCTGTTTCAAGGTACTTTGTTCCTGATACATTTTTTACTTACTGTGGGCTGTTTTTCTACTTTTGCCTGCAGTTCAATAAAAATGTCGATTAACTTTTGTCACGTGACCAGACATGGTGGAGCTGAAAGGCTTTATCAGCTTTACATCTATCCTAATTCGTCTGGGGAAGAAAACAAAAGTTTGAAAATCCAACTTTTTTTATTTGATTTTTATTGTGTCTGATTGTGAGAAAGGAAGAAAGAACAAAAGAAAGCTTCAATTTTTGTATAAAAAACATAAAACATATCTAAATATTTCAGATTTTGGAGTCTAGATGGTGTTTTCTTCTTTTACTGTTCTTTTTTAACCACCAATTGTTCAGTACACATTCATTCTTCGTAGGAACAATCCCGTCTCATGATTAAGTCACATACTTGTTAAATTAATATTTACCAGGAAAAAAAATAGGTAAAAGAAAAAGAAAATGAGCTCACCTTCCCAGAGTCCATTGCAGTTATGACCCACACACAATGTGCATTGTTCTCATATTGGACAGGGTAGTTAGGAGAAGTTATGACCCCTCTGGGCCCCCTTAGGTTACTGCCACAGGTACGAGCTATAAAAGAAAACAGCAAATGTCAGAGACAGAATGACACAAGGCTTTGGATAAAGATTTACAAGGCAATCAAAGTCATGTCCTGCTGATGGCAAGAAAGCTTCTTATATTAAAAAACGCGAAAAGAACAAAGACACGTCAGAGAGGAAACTACACAAAACAGAACAAAGATGTTTCAGGTCGGCACCACTCAAACTTCATTTTGGTGGTCATACGGGAAATGGTCTCATTTAACTATTTTTATCCTCTATTAAAACACTGTTATTTTCTGTGTTCATTTTTCATGAGACGAACAGAGAATTTTACACTCATTCAGCCACTTTTCTATTTGCTCAATAATAAAGTCCAAAATATTTTTGTAACCGAGTGATTCTCTAAGATTTAGATTCAGCTCATTTTAGTAAAATATTGATATAGTGTAATTACTACAAGTTATTCAAATATTAGGAAACAGGTTTTAGACATGTCATTTTTGTTATTTACCCATAATTGTTTTTTTTTTAAGTCATCTGAATGATCAAGAAAGCAAAACAAGTCATATGATCTTAAACATTAATAGTGAAAGATTTTCTTCAACATATCACATATTTTTTTTTCCATTTTCTAAATTGTTTATTGGTATGTTTCCTTGTACTTTTTGCATTTTCTCCTTTTCATGAAAGAAAAAGAAAATGGAGAATTCATGCTCTCAGGCTTTACCTAAGACAGAAGATGTTGTTGGACATTACAAGGAGCTCAAGGCACCTATCTACCCTCCAAAATGCACAGATCCCAATTTGGATGTACTGACATAAACCTCATAAAAAATGTTGTGTAGTATGAGCCAATACTGTAAAATAATGTAAAATTTTAATATAGAGTATGAACTTTTGTGAAAAAAAAAAAAAAAAAAAATGTATACAACTTTTTTTTTGCTTGTCATTTTTCTTGATTTCAATTAGGAAAAAACAACACAGTAGCCAGACCATCATTCTGCTGCTAAAATGCCCAAGAATACAAGTAAAAAGATCAATTAAAAACAATAAATATGACCAAAATTTTATAGTGGATAAATTTGATTAATTAAAAAAAAAAAAAAAAAAAAAAAAAAAAAAAAAAAAAACAATTTATTTTAAAATTGTGAGGCAAAAAATCCTGATTTTCAATTTTTTGATTAGATTTTCCCACCCCTAATGCATTCCCTCTTTGTCCAGATGGCAGACACTGACCAACTTCATGAACCAACACTGGTTCATGCAGTTAATGGCAAAAAAGTCCTTGCAAACATGTGTGCATTTGTTGTTATTATTTCCAGGTTCTTCTACTTTGTGTTTCTCAAGAGTGTAGGACCCACAATGTCAACAGTAAGTCTCTTTATACCTCTGAGCTTCCTTTCAGCCATATTGGTTTATCCTGTACGTAAAGACAATACTTCTTGCCTTCAGTGTCTCCTAAGGTTATCATCCCTTCCTCTAGAGCATGATGATATTATCTGGAGGTGGTTGCAGCCATCAGGGGGAAAAAAAGCAAATGCATGAAAACATTTTAGAGAAATTTTTTCCCAACAACTTGCTAAACAATATGTCCAAACACACAAGTTTAGACAGAGATGAAAAGAGAGATTGGAGAAAGCAGAAGATGTGAATGTGAGACAGGCTGAAAAAAGGAGAAAAGCAGTAGAAGGAAAAGGGAGAGAGTGAGAAAAGTGATCGAAAATACGAGGAAAAAAAAGAGCAAGAGGAGGACCCCAGATGACTGATCTGCCTGTTAATTAGAAAAGAGAGCTGAAACACACTGTGATACACACAGCTACATGGACACACAGAAACACATTCATGGCAATTCATCTCAGAAACCAGCTTCTAATTAACAGTAAAGTCTCAGCAGAGAATGAGAGGCTCGTGGGTTTGAGTCCCAGAAGAGTGATCACACCAGATAATACAATACACCAGAGCTAGAGCCGACTGCAGACATTTTTAACCTCTGCCTTCGTAATTTGTAACTGTTTGCTGATTTAGTTTCTTCCATTTCTCAGTCTCTCGTTCTTTATCCCTCCATCTGTATTTATTCCATCCAAACATTTTGGTGAGCGTTATTTTAAGATAAATGAACTTTCAACAGATTGTACAGTTTCCAAATTCTGCAATGCAAACAACATGTTGTATCATAACAAGTCATCTCCTAAATTCACAACCTTACATATATTCTCCTTTTTTCAGACTCCCAAGTTTGAGGATTTCCATATTTCTAAATTATTAATCTCTTACAAGCATTTTTCTTTTAATAGCTTTGTTCACTGCTGCATTGGCAGAATATGAAATCTGATGTTGAGCAAAACACTTGCAGTTCAATTAGAAATGTGCTGTAGATGTTTTACGATGCAGTTATTAATGTATCTATTGGTTGATTTATTTAATAATCAGTTTCTTTTACAAATACACATGAAATAATTTAGTCATTTTCAAAAGGTGTTTTCTTTACATCAGCTTGAAGTAATGTTTTATTAACTTTATTAACTTAAAACGATGTATCGTGCATGCCAGGCCTGTAGTGGGCAGTAAAACGCACATCCACTGGGTGCACTACATTCTGAAGACATGACAACTGGTTGTATAGAAGTTCCTAAAGCCAATATTTACTAACTCAGTATTTTATTAATTGTGTCAAAATTAAAATAATGCAAAGAGATCAATCAGCAGAAAAACTGAATGTGTTAATTTTTTAAAGGCATTAATGCATATATAAAAGAAAAAGTTATTACTTATGTCATTGCGCTCCATAAAGGCACTGTCTGATATAATGGTGGGGGGAAGAACTGGACAGGGTTCATCTTGCATTTTACAAAACTCTAAGTCCGTTATCAGATCTTTTCAGTTTTTTCCACCCAAACCAATGTTACAGAGAATAAAGCTCAACAATCATGTTATTGTCTCGAGTGTTGTCATGTAAATGAGGCATTGAGCCCTAGAAAACAACAACAAAATAAAAAAGACATGAGAAGTAGATTACGAACTCTATTAAATCATAATAAAATACCTAATAATTCTTGGCATTTGCCTTAATTTTAATAATAATTCAATTCTTGTTTTAATATCAACAATCAGCAAAAAAAAAGTGTGTAATATGAACAATATCATTTTACATAAAAACCTTTGGAAAAAGATAAAGTTACAGTTTTCTTTTCAATATTTTACACGTGGTAGGAGCAGTCAGTATTGTGAATTCTGGCATATTTCTACCATCACAGCAAGCCATGAACCCAGAGCACAGACACAAGTCCACATACATTTAACAACACACACATACACTAATACGATGCGACAGGGTCCTTACAGTAAGTGTCCGAGCGAAGGGACTAGCTGTCCGTCAAACACGCACACACACACGGAGTTCAAGGCCAATGTTGCTGCAGATATTAGGCATGTGACATTGTCTCTCCCTTGCTTTCAATGCAAGCGATTAGTGAGTGTGTATCCACTCAATAGGTTGTGCATGCTGGCTGTGTGCCTTTTCATTGTGGAGCAATAAACCCAACAGGGTATTGTCAGTAAACAAGTGGGCAGTGAGAGCTCCTGCATCATTGGCCTGCCACTCAGACAGTCAGAAAGTGAATCATGGATTTTACACATGAATAAATGATAAAAATGTAAATCCAAGTGATGTCACCTTTCATGCTGTCATAGTGGTATGCCTGTAGAAAGTTGGCATTTTCATAAACCAGCAATCTAAGATAACCACCAGTAAGTAGCTTTTACAATATGTGGCGCAGTAGGTTGAGTTAAAACGCATTACAAATCTGGATCAGGGCCGCATTAGACCTGCATTAGTTCTTTAAATCTCATAAGTCTGAGCCTGTTCAGGCCATATTTGAATTCTTTGATTTTGTCTTTGCATAGCATATAAAAATATGTTTATCATATACATGTTTAGCATCCATTTATTTCAGAACAACCTCAGTTTTATGATTTGATCTTTTTTTTTTCCGTATTGTAAGAAAATTTACTAAAATATTGGGCAAAAAAATACACAAAAATAATTAAGACCAAATTGAAAAATACAAGAAAAACTACAAACACACTCATCACTCTGTTTTGGAAAATGCAATCCTTGACCATATCCTCTCACATCCAACTTTAACCTCAGGATAAATACACTAGTACAGTCAAATTCTCCTATTTTTATGTGGTGTATCAATGTCAAGTAAAAACTGGAAAAGACTTTCAAATCTGCACTTTTGAGTGCTGTTGACATCAGCACTCTCGGTGACATAGTTTTTTGTTACGGTGGTCTGAACACATCGTGCTATCATAAACCTCTAATGGTGAAGCATCTTGCATCCTTTGAAGCAATTGTTTTTGGTTTTTTTTTGTTTTTTTAGCAAATTCTGACTA
Organism: Telmatherina bonti; assembly: GCF_933228915.1. Taxonomy (NCBI): domain Eukaryota; kingdom Metazoa; phylum Chordata; class Actinopteri; order Atheriniformes; family Telmatherinidae; genus Telmatherina; species Telmatherina bonti. The sequence goes on along the minus strand of NC_136619.1, from coordinate 21,527,831 downwards.
AATGAAAATAGATTTAACCTCTTAATTCCATTTACAAATATGTTTGAACCAAAACACTAGACGAAGGTGCCCAGATCCAGTCCTTGAGTGTCCTGCAGTCCTGCAGGTTTTCCTTGCATCCCTGCTCCAACACACCTGACCCAAAAATAATCTGTCATTGTGCAGAACTTCATATGCTACTGGATCCATTTAATCCAAGCAAGACGTGATGGAACACAGATACATTGAGAACTTGTACGACAGCGGCCATTGAGGGCTGACTCTGGACACCCCTTCACTAAACCAATGAAACGATTGACAAAGTAAAAAATTTGGAAGTCTGGACAAAGGACACGATTAGCCTTATTATATCAATTTATCATCATGAGCAATGTGCCCCATAAGGAAACATAATTAATATTTCGATATTAATATTACATATTATTCCTTTATGATGAGCATGCAACTGTAGGTTCATTGTTACATAATTACAACAGATGGCTCCCAAGTGAAAACTGTGCTAAAACTGGAGCTTTTATTTAAAATTATTTATTAGTGTATCTATCAGTAACCATGGAAAGAGACATAAATGATATATATGTGTATATATATATATATATATATATATATATATATATATATATATATATATATATATATATATATATACACAACCCTTATGTCTATGTGACTTGTAAAGGGTAACGTTTTAACTGATTGTTACTGCTAGGACTGGGTAAAATGAGGGACAGGTAAGGCCAGAGAAATGATCTAGAGCATTAGAATAAATTATTCCTTACCTAGTTTAATGACATTTGTCAGAATCATAAAGCAAAATGATCTTTTTCCATGTCAGTACAAAGTTTTCTGATATAAATAATACAAAACTGGACCTTTTAGGTGTTGACCATCTTGTTCCATTTACCCAACTCTGGTGTTAAAATATACTATGTGACTTCTGTCAACGCTCTGACATGCAGTGAGCTGCTTTTTGGCTGCGTTTGTTTCTCACAAAAAATAAATATAATTTGAAAGATGTTTTCCTGAGTTGCTGTTGATGCTAAAATGGGCCAAAAAGAAACTGAACTATAGCCAACACATAAAAAGCCTGAGGACATTAGAGCCATTTCAGAGACGGTGAGGGGAAACTTACTTCTGCAGATGGGTCTGTGGTCACTCCAGGCAGCCAGTGTGTCAGTGACCCGTTGGCAGGTGATACTTTTAGATCCATGCAGAACATAGCTGTCATCGCAACTGAACTGGACACTGGAGCCAATTCTATACAGAGAGACAAAACAGGGAGGAAAAAAAAAACAAAAAAACAGTTAAAATACAGAGTTTGATTCTAATTCTGATAAACTCACAAAATGAACACAAGACAGACGATAGTTTTAAATTTGTCTTTTTTAGCACTCACGTTGTTTTGTTTTGTTTTTTTTTTTGCTCTTTCTGACCCCATTTACTTATCATGCTATCTAACTTTGTCTCTCATTATTCGCTCTGATCTTTCTTGTTTTCAACTTCTCTCCAACATCCTGCTGTTTAACCTGTGATGGGGACATTCAGCCATCTAAGTACAAGACTGCATGTTGTCTTGTCTGTGAAGCTTAATGGCTCCTCCCTGCTGGCACACACCACAGTCAACCACCTGGTCAAACATTCATATCATACAGCATGACTTGGTAAATGACACCACCCTGTTGATGAAACCTTGTAAAGTTGGGCAGCCTCCACAAACATCCCTGCTACTGCCTTTGTCATAGAGATTTGGCTCATTCCTATTTTTAATGGAACTGTTGACCCAATAATACCTTTCATTGTGCCACTCATAAATATATGAGAGAACACTTATTTTGAATATCTAGTGCTTGTCTTTGGATCAAAAGATCAATGGCACATTATGTTAAAGCCATACCAAACATGCTGTGCAATGAAAATGCTTGTTTTTCACTAAAACGATGTAGCATTTTTCCTGTAATGCTTCACAACACAATTCTGTTGAGGCTTGTATTTAGTTCCTAATGATCACTGGAAAGGAAACTCCTACACTCATGCAGGCAAGCGCACTTTCATTTAGTGGATTACAGATGTACATGTCATCTCATACATACAGAGATAATGACCTTTCACTAAAATTGTATTTATAGAGTTTGTGCAATAATAGATGTTAATGGAAGAAAAAATGAAACAGTTGGAGATTAAAAGATGATTGTCATTATATTCTTTATTTTGATCTGAAAAAAAGGTTTCAGAAATTGAAATAGGAGAAAAAAAGAGGCATCATTTTAAAGCCTCTTTAATAGCCATAAGCAAGCAATTTAGACAATTAAGGTGCCCTGATGCTAAGTGGATGAGTTGCAATAAGAGATTATTATTTCACAATCCTCCTGGTTAAATGAAATGGCATCTCCAATTCCACTCCAATGACAGCCGCCGTGGGGTAGATCTTTTAAAAAAAACACATGCCCACCACATTCCTGTTGACTGGCCAATATCTTGCTTGAGAAACATTCCTAGACTTTGTGTATAACCCCTGCATGACTGGACCCTGGAGAGAGAAACTGGGACATGAAAGCTGCCCTGGAGTTTGACCTAAGGCTGCAGAGGTACTATCAGCATGGCAAGGCTGTTTTAGTATTTTAGTTTTACCAGATGGCTCGAGCTTGTAAATATGTAATAGTGCAGCAAACCCAGGATCAGTGTAATCCAGCGTCTTCTGTGGGGTATATTTCTATTTTCTGTTTGAACAAAGTATTCAGGAAATTTAAGCAGTTTACGTCCTGTTGTATTTGTTTTAAATGCTTTAGAAATCAGAGCACATTGAGTTACAGATAAGAAAGAAACAGATGTAACTCAGAAATATCAGCAATAACTGGCCGATAACAATTGGTGTGTCGGTCCAACCCTTGTATGGTGCAGCTTGCTGCAGCCTAAGAAGATAAATGTAAATCACACCCAGTTATCAGAGCTCAGGCTAACACAGATGTTCTGTCCTCCAGAGCCCAGAGGTGTGTTCTTTACCTGTTATATGAGTGAATTTTATACTGAAGTTAAAAAGATCCTCTTCTGTTTCTGTTTCAGGGCTGCTAAGAAAAGAATCAGGTTCAGAAAATAATGTGATAAATGTAAAGTAAAAAGTAGTCCTGGCTCTTCTTGGTTCTGCAAACTTTACCTGTTGGAGATTTTATCTTAAAGAATTCAGATATGTCCCTCAGGACTTTGTTAAAGTTCATACAACAACAATTGCAGGGTTTAGCTGTTTTGAAAAAATTTCCATAGACACAGATTTTAGCCTAAAGGTTCTCTTGATTATAATCAGAATGGATGAGAAGCTCAGATATTTCAACATAAACACTTGTGTGGAAGTCTCTCCCTTTCTGTATCTGCTGTATTTTTCTAGTCATTACAGGGCTGGAAGACGAACAGTTTACCTGCAGCAGATGGACAATGATGCAAATTTAGCTCAAGGATTTCATCCTTATTCAGCTTTCTGTCCAGTCTCTGCTGTGAAAAGCACCTTCTGCCAGTATCCTCATGCAGTTTAATAATTTAATGCAGTTAAAGGATTCACTTAATCAGACATAAAAAGTTTTTATTAGTGTTCTCAAAACCAGTTCAGGAAATTTTGTGAATCCCCAAGACGTTTTTTTTTCACAAAGTTTTCATTTAAGACTACCAAGTATGCTTTTACAATGAAGTAATGCAGACGATCAGAGCTCTGCATAGATCTCTGCTGGATTTCTGCCCATCTTCCAGCGAAAATGCTTGTTGTGCTGGGGATCTTATTCTTGTTCGTCTGCTTACTTAAATAACATAACGTCTGGTAATTCAAAACTTGCTTCTACTTATTTTTCTTTTTTATTTCTGCATTCATATGCAGCCATTTTATAGTTACTCACACAACCACACACAGAAACACTCAAAATGTGGAAAAATCCAACACACCTTAGCAAGACTTTATTATGAGGGTATATTGAGAGTCCCTTGCGTCTCATTGTAACATTGCGTTCCAGTCAATCTTTACAAAATGTACAATTAAATTTGAGATACTTCAATGTGCAAAATGCAAACCCCCAAATACAATTTCATTTATACTGATGGGAAACTTGTTTGTCAACTTATTACTTGTTTTCAGGCTACAGCTCCATCAGGAATACATCTTTCACTCACTTCAGACATAACATATTCATAACTTTGAAGAACAGTAATTCCTTCCAAGGTCTTTTTATATATGATGCATCATGACACACTTCTCCTACTTACCATTTGCGCTCTAATAGACTGAGGAACATCTTCAGATCTCTGTTGCTTTCTCACAGCTTGCATCAATAGCCTAACATCTTGGCATTTTGGGGCTTCACTCATCATTGGTTTCAAGTTTTCTGATGCCTACCAATTCTTTATATTTTCTCTCCATTTTACAAAGTGCACCATGTCCCTGACGGGCCTTCATACCCTTACTTTATTACTCCTCGCCCAGCATTCAGTAAATGTGAAACCAAATGATGCTGAAAACTAAAAAGGAAAAAAAAAAAAAAAAAAATTGAGTAAAATAGCCTGTACAAACCAAAGTGGTGTTAAAAGAGGGATCGGTGTGTAGTTAAAGCATCTTAAAAATAACTGCTCATGTTAAATTGAATTGCCAGTTAAAAAATACCCTGAAAAACAAACACAAAACTTCCTATTAAATATGTAAAATGTGGATGTTTATATTCATAAGAAAACTGCTGTGAAAACTTTTTAAGATTGTTTCCTGGAAATGGCACCGCCACTTACTTGCAAAAAGCATTTTCTGATGATTTAAACCAAACAACGTTTTATTTGGAGGAAACACAAATGATTTGCAGAGTATTTTAATTAAATTATGCAGAAACAACTAATACAGTTGTTGTATTATGTCCTACTGTAGTTTTTGCAGTCTCGTAGAGAGCTTTTGCTGTCGGACACACAGGTGTAGGGAACACATGGACTAGTGATGCATTTGATTTTCTTTTTTTCCCCCTGAATAATATCCCGTTTCCAAGCTCTGGATTGAATAAGGAGCAATTTTAAAATGAGTTCAAACTGGGACCGTTGCAGGGGAAAAACAAAAAGAGGACACATTTTTGAAGTGAGGGAGAAACTCTCAACAATGTTCTTTTTATTTTTTATTTTTCTGGGATATGGATATAGTGAAGGTTTTTAACATACTAAAACAAAGACAGATAGAAAGATCAGTTCAGCACATATTAACTAAATTCCATGCAGTAACAAGTAGCTGGGAAATCGATGGAATATCCAGTTATCAACAGATTAAAATTTGTGACATTGTGTTATTTGCCTGTTGGGGTCAATGTGTCACGGCAGGCAGTGGAGATGTTGAGGGAGTGGACCCAAACGCAGAGAAGACGGAACAGGGATGCAGGTTCTAGACTGATTTATTTTTAACCCCGGAAACTAAGAAAAGACAAACTAACAGAGGTACACAATGATCCAGCAACAAGGAGTGAACCTGAGTAGTATAAATACCCAGGAAAGCCAAACAGGTGAAGTAATTAACAAAATGAAACCAGGTGAACTCAATAACAGGAAATCAATGAAGCTAAACAAGAACCGAGGGAACTAAACAGGAAAACTACAAAATAAAACAGGAACCCTGAAAACAAAGCAAAGGGAAAAACCCAAATCATGACACAATGGGCTAAACATTGCATGTAAATTTAGCATCTGCAAATTCCATCATCAAAAGAATAATTCACTGGCAGCGTGTCTTCATTCAGTTTTCATTACTATTGAATATTTGAATAATAAAGAGGCATATCTAAAAAGACAAATCAAAGGAATCCATATTGTCCACCTGAATAATGGAAGCCCATCACCAGTGTGATGCACATTCATAATCTGCAGAGGACAGCACTGTGGGAGGTGTGTAATGTACATTTCATAGCCAAATAAGATAATAATAGACATGGATAATGATGTATAATTACTATCTATTAGGCTCACTAGAAGATAATGACAAAGTGTTTCAATATGTTCCTTAATAAAGGGGCCTTGGTTTTCTCCCTCACACACATACGTGATTAGTAAGAATAGTAATTGTGCTTTTTTATGGGGACGTAACATGTTCTGTACTCTGCTGGAAAGAGGGAGAGGAACACTGGGGCATCATCAACTTACTGCTTGTAATAGTATTAATCTTATTAGCTTTAACAACAAGGAAATTGTTATTCTCTGTCAGCTCAGTGTCAGCAGGATCCTCTAATGTTCTGATTTCAGACCAAAATTCTTGCTCTACCGCCACGGTGTGATCTGTTTTTATTAGCTGCTGGCCCTGTGTGAAGAGTAAACTCTGACGGTGAAAAAAGAAAACACAGAATCTCTTTTGAATCTCCTGCTGTAGTTTCAAACCTCACGCGGTTGCAAAGAGCCCAACTGTGGTGAGATAACAGAGCATCAGCAGACGGGCTTCTTAAAAATAAAAAAGAATTAAAATTAAAAAAGGGGAAAGGTAACTTGAGTGCATGCAGTGAAAATGTATCATTCATCCCTGACCGAAGCAAGCGGCCCACACCTGTTTTTATTCTGTGTGCACGTGGATGTAAGTGTGTGTGTTTTGTCAAATTGTACCTGATCATTTTTTTTCTCTGACGGTGTCTCAGTCCCAGTTTTTCATAGTTTGTCTTTCAAGCTGGTTACATAAAGTGGTTCTCATCAAGAAATGTGCTTCAAAAGGTTCCTAACTCACATTGGTAATTTATAAGGATACATAGACCACAAAACTTCTCCAGCCTTGCTGGAATTTTAAAAGTGATCCTCATATTCAACTTAGTGGAACAGAAATGAAAATTGTCGTTTTACTGTTGTTATGGGAGGAATATCTCTAAAATGGGCTTTGCAGTCTTATTGTCATCATGTCTACTAGGAAACAAACAAACAGAGGCTTAGATCTACATTGTTTTTGATACATTATATCTAAGTTTAAACCCCACATCTTACTGGAAAAAAAGTGACTCCTATATGTCAAAAAGACAAGCCAAAGCAGGAAAAATGTGGAACTAAGAGTAAAAATGGCTGTACTGTGCAAAAAGATGATGTTTTTATAGTACCAGTGTGTAATCAGCTCCTATTGGGATACAGTATCTACCTATTGGGACTTCTCCAAGGCAAGGCAAGTTTATTTATAGCACATTTCATGTACAAGACAATTCAAAGCGCTTTACATAAAAGTCTTCTGGACCACAGCCAATATAAACTCAGACCCAGTTGTGGGCCAGCAAAGCCTTCTCTGCTGGCCTAAACACCACCAGAAACACTGACCTAAATTTACAATCTAAATTCTAATTTCATCCCTGAAATTGCATTATTTTATTCCCAACTTCATTTCATAACCTCTCTCTGCTCTCTGAGTTTACCCCATGTGTGTCGCCATGTCAATCTGACAGAAACTAGACATTAGAGCTAATGCATGTGCGAGGTGGGGGAGCTGTGTAAGTGTGCTGTGTAGATGTGAGTGTGATGATGTGGATGAGAAAAAAACAGTATGATCAAGTGTGCATTTTGTAACTTTGATGTTTTATACTCTCATGTGTCACGTATTTGCCGTGAGCTCTAGGGTTAGATAGGCAGATAGTTGCAAACTGCACCGGACACACAAATGGTCATTTAAATGTACATGATTTAAGTGCCTGCTTAATGTAACACAATCAAGACTGTAAGACACCATTAAAATATTGCAAAGCTACCTAAATGATTCAGTATCAGTCCCCAGACCATTTAACTTTGTATGTCCTCACAACCAGAAGTGTATGTTTACGTCCCCCCCCCCAAAAAAAAAGACTTTAAAAGTTGTTTAAGCCGCTCTAGCCGGCTCATCCCTCTGATAAACACGTCAACCAACTTTAAGAGCCAAACGCCAATTAATTAATTCACTGTAAACATATGTAGACCATGGGCATAGTGCAGCAAAGTTAATGTATATGATTTTAGATGGGGAAACAGACTGCGACATTGTGACAATATGAGAGGAAAAAGCAGAGCAGGACCTTGTCTACGGCCTCGACCGTACAGCATGATGGTCCGTTGTGCAGCTTCTCTACCTGGCCAGAGGGAGGTGCTGTTGAGTCATTTTTATAGAACTATGAAAAGCAATAAATGCCATCAGTTTAAAATCGATAGGTACTGCAGGCCATAGGAAATTATCATTGGAAAGACTATATAAAATTTAATTATAAAAGAAAGTGAAAATATATCTAAACTATTTTAATTATTTATTCTTACATTTTGTTTTTCTGCTTTGGGTACGGACTGTTACCCTGTCTACGCTGACTGAACACTACTGGCATGTCTGAAGGTGACACATATATTTATAATTAGTTTTTATTGTGTAAAGCACGTTCAGATGCTTTTGTATTGGAATTGTGTTGTGAATAAAGTTTGATTTGATTTGGATTTAATCTGTCCAGGGCATGCAGAATCAGTAGTGTTGGCCAATAATTGGCCATAACTTAAACACAATTAGTAATGAAACTTTTTCTTTAACCTGTCAAATCAACACAGACCAATTCATATCAATTTAAGTTAGCAGGTTTTAGAGCCACAATGGCTGGTGGAGGAGAAACGCACTTTCCCATTAAATCCAATGGGAAAGTGTGTCCAAACTTTTGACTGGTAGTGTATAAATAATCCACTGTCGAGGCAGATCTTTCCTTAAAAGCTAGAAATCACGAAGGGCTGGTTATCCAACCCTGAAGCTAGTTCGCCACTTCCAGACCAGTGTCTACAAGCTGCAACACTGGTTACCACCTCTGAAGAGCTTTGCACATTATACTGCTGAGAATGCCCGCTGTTTGCAAGTGACTGATTTGTTGTTTGGAGTCACAAAGGTTTGCAAACTTAAGCTGGCTTACGAAGGCAGCGGGGCGACAACAAGCCAAGGTGGGGCACTTGCAGCCTGCGGTGCTTTTAAGGAGCCTGGGTTGAGTGCAAGTGTGCAAAGAAACAGAGCTTCATGATGAAAGCAAGAAGGAAACAGGGACATACAGAAAAAAAAAACGGATCGATTGAGTGATACTTTTGGGTAACAGGAACTTTCATTCAGAGGGCACAAAGAAATTGCTGAATTCACAAATAGACTGAAATATATGGAGTTTCTTTCTTCTCCAGTTAAAACAATGTAAACTTGCATCACCATCTACCCACTAAAAGTGTTTTGAGAGATTTCATCTGATTAATGCTATTAGTGACATGATGAGAGAAGATATAAAAAAGGAGTTTTATTGCCGCTGTTATGCTGGATGAGACAACAGAAATGAAGATCTGCAGCTCATCCTGGTACTGCACTTTGTAATGCAGGCAGGTGTAAAGGAGCAGTATGGCACGTATAAAGGTGTTACAACATGCAAGCTGAACTTATCGTCCATTTCTTTGAGAAATATAAATGCCTGGATCCATTATATGGTCTATTTATACACATATATGCACATTGAATTTGGTGCTGACAAAACAGTTCTCATGGGTTAAAGAATATAATGTAAAGAGATCTTTTTGCCCTTCTCAATGAGCTCGCTGCATTTTTCTCTAGATCTCTGAAACGCACACATCTACTGCAGGATATTTTCCAGCAGCGTGTTCTTTGTTTGGCACCAAGTCTTTGAGAGTGCACCCCAAGATTGGTTAGTACGGTTTTTAAGAGTTTGTTTGTCACATACTGGAACATCATGACAAATATGACAATGACACTGTGTGCTGATGAACTTAATGCATGTCTGATGCGTGCTTTAGAACACTACAGAACAAATCACTGGACGTAAAGCTCTTATGTTTGGACAAAAACTTTGGGACACCACTGAGTGAGAGAGGGGCTGGTTTGCTGTAGCATTGTGTGCATCTCAGGTGCCCAAAGCAAACAGCAAGGACCTTTATTACACACTACCAGTAACTCAACAAAAGTGTTCTAGACAACAATTTTTGCCAAATACAGAATAGATTTCAAGCTCACAAACGCATAATGTTTCAGTTTCAGGCATACTGGAAAAGGTCCTGCATACAGTTTTGTCCAGAGTGGCCAAGAGGGCCAAGGATCACTACAGTATATGATCAGTCCATTTACATAAAGAGTTGACTGTGATGTCTGCTATGACAGACTTTGAAGGAAAATATCCCACTGATTTCCTCAATTTCCTCCACCTAAAGAAATGTGAGTGAGAACATGCTACAACTGTGCAGATTGGCATGTCATACTGTGACTACCCCTATATCCACTGTCACTGTCAAGCAACACGCTATGCCCTCGAGAGATTTAAAATGCATGCCAGGAATTCCACTGGACAGTGACGACTCACAGACTTGGCCTCCATGGCTACAGAAAAGAACTTCCTGATGGAACTGAAACACAGAGATCTCCTCTAAGACAGAAACATTTTAGCCTTCAAGAAAAAACTTCAAAAGATGGAATTTCTTTATATACATCTCAGGTGAGTGTGATGTATTTTATCTAATAACCTCTGCCAAGGAGGTGGCCAAGGTTATTCTTTGCTGGTGTTTATTTGTTTGTGTGTCTTTCTGTCTGTTAGCAACTTCATGCAAAAGTACTTGACAAGTTTTCTTTCTTTTCTTCTTCTTTTTTTTTTTTTTTTTTTACCTGAGAACAGGTCTTGATCGAACTTAAGAAGTATTAAATTTTATGTGTGATCTGGATCACCAGCTTTTTCCAGGACTTATTTTTACAAATTCTTCATGACTGTGAGATACGGCTATTTATGGTATATAAGCAAACATCTCTACAACAAATGATCAGGATGCTTGGTCAAAAAATAGAGAAGTTCCCAAAAGGTTTTACACAACATAAAGATTAAATCTGGATACAATGATCCAGAATAGGAAAAAAAAAGGGGGATCTTTGGAATTGTCATCACTGCAAGAGAACAAATTAAGATATAAGAATGTGATAAGGAACATAATTCTACTCTTTCCTTTCATGTTTTTATGTTACTAGATACAAATAAATTCTGCTCTAGATGACGCACATGGTGCATTTGTGGTTGTAGTGCAGAGGTTTGGAGTTATACAGTGGCCCTGAAGTGTCATAGCAAAACAAAAGCCACAAAACAACACAATAAGGCAAAAGACAAAACAACACGACACACAACACGTGTGCTATACAAATAAAACTAGGTGAATTGAATTGTTGTGGCTTGTTGATGTTGATTATTGCAATCTTTTGGTGTTTGTTTGCATATCCGTTCTGAAATTAGGTTAGTATGGCTAGTTGTGATACAGAACAACTGTTATTTAAGAAAAAACTTCTTTTCTCTGTTAAGGGGAAGTTTCCTGTGGTGGGAGGAGCTTCAGGGTTAAAAGGAGGGCATTCTGACTTGCTCGGGGTGGGAGTAGGTTGGATTAAGTTGTAGAGCTGGAGTGTATTGAGTGTATAGTGAGAACCCTTGTAAATATTGTATATATTGTAAATATTGTGGATATTGTACATATTACACGGGACCACTGTACTTATCATTGCACTTGGGAAGAGTTGGTAATAAATTTCCTCAAACAAAACCATGACGTCGCCATCGTCATTGGGAACAGCAGAGAGAACCCTGTGACACTTTTGTTTTGCTGTGAAACTTCAGGGCCACCGTAGAGCTGTCTTTTTTTTTTCGCTTTACTGATAAGGGCATTTACCCTCAATATGCCAAATGCCTCCCCCTCTGTCATGCCATGCTTATTATGCTGCATTTTTTGTATTGTAATGATATTTTTTACAATGGTTGTATTAAGTGAAGATTAAGTTAGGTAAATCCCCACTGAAGGCCAAGGTATCAATTGCACGGCCCGCTACTGCTCAAACATATGAATTTAAACACAGCAATCTGGAAATACACTGAGTGGGTATTCTTTTTTTTCTTCACTTCATTGATCTGGTGTGTAATGCCAGGTTAGCATACATAAGCTAACAAATAAGCAATCAAAGCAAAATTCCGGAGAGCTGAATGGGAAAGATGAGTCAGAGAAACAAAAAACACAGACTTACTGAAAAGCAGAGCCCATTCTCTTGCCATTTTCAGGGACTCCAGGATCTGGGCAGACATCTCCAGCCAGACCACTTTGACTCACTGAAAAAAAATAGCAGAAAAAATGTATTATTGTCCATCTTGCTTTGGTATATGTATTTGCATTTAGTCAGGATATTTTACATAGTTTAGCAAGATTTTACAGGCAAGTTGTTGGTGAATAACCTTACTGCTTATACTGTTTACATGATACTTAGCCATTTGTAATTTCTTTATCTGTAAAACCCATCAACACAAAATTGACATGTTTCAAATATTCCGATGAAATACGAAGAAGCAAACTGATTTCCATATTCATCATATGTACCGGGGGTTGTGCGGCACATTAAACCACAGATCTTCAAACTGAGAGATCACCCTGTCATATTTATACCATGATTTAACTTTCTTCCAAATGTCTGCATTATTTAAAAGAAAAAAATGTGGGAAAATATAAACTGAGCTAAGAAGGATAAAAAAAAATACTTAAAATGAAAATGATTCAATAGCGGTTTCAAGCAAACTGTGCAAAGAATCAATGAAAAGGACCGTTGCCACCCTACCCTTCATCACTAAATCATCTCTCTGCATAGTATTAGTTTGAAAAACAGCACAAAAGCAAAACACACAACAAATTTAGTCCATCTTATATTCTGGAAATTGCATTGGTTTTAGACCAGCTGGGAGCATCTGCAGCATGCCTAAATTGTAATGTAAATGGAAATGAGCCCAGACAACATAATAGAAACCAGTTTAGGCCAGTTCTCTCTTAATGGAACTCTGTGGATGAATAATGATGGTTAGACAGACATGAAAAATGGAGGGAAAAAAGGAGAGAAAATATGGAGTGCATGGATATGAGAGAAACATTGACGAGAGAGCAGGGAAGTACTAAGAAGAAAAAAAAAAGAATATTCTGCAAGGGTTTAAATATGACCCCAAGACAGAGCAATATCTGACCTCTGTGGCTTCTTCTTTTCCTCTCTGCCAATCTTTTTCTGTACATTTCCCTCTAATTTATTTCCACTCGCCCCCTCGTTTTACTTTTGTATACTCCATGTGCTCGGCCTGCTTTTTCCTCTCGCACACATTAGCAGCAATTTACAAAGGAATGCCGAAGTTTTGTGCTTCCCAACATAAAAGATAGATGAATGATTTGCTGCGTTTGTGAGATTGCATTTTTGTGTGTGCTGTGGGGTTTGTGCGCGTATAGACACGGAGTGTGCATGTTTGTGTGAGATATGATGCAAAGAGAACAAGCTGTCTTCTAGCTCTGCTGTGTTTTTGATGTTCTGTCCAAAAATCACCACACAAACATTTTAACACACACACTATCATTGTGCTCTCTCTAAAGCATGTTCAAATGGCATTCATTGGCATCAAACACAAAGGTTCATATTGCAGAAACAAATCCAGCTCATGCAAACAACATGAGATTGTTGCAGAAAAAAGATGACAAATATGACTGCTGGGCTGATGTCAAAAATCCTCACGCTGACTTAATCCCATATTTGCACTTAAAAGACTATTCAACATTTAAACACAAGCTTATGATGCGTAACATCATTTCCATATCATCAAAGCCTTCTGCAAACGTTTCATCACTAAAAGTAAACTTTTTAGGAATTTGTAAAAACTGATTAATTCCCTCATTGGTGACCATATATGGGGACCGAGCAGTACATGAGTTTCACTTTTAATAAAATACTGTCAGTTTCACCCTGAAACCTATGAACAATTATCAGACTAAATGTGTTTCTGTTGAATAAATATAATGTTCCCAATTAAACCAAAATGTTTTTAAAGCACAAACTTGTCCAAAAATGGGGAAAAGTAATTTTCTAATTACTGTGTATGACTGATTAGCTACTACTTTTCTGAGTATTAATGCCTGAATTATCAAAATATTAATATTTTACTCATGGTCTTCTTAGTTTTGTTGTTAAAACAAACAAAAAAAAAAAAAACAGATTTTAAATACATTTTCAATTAAATCTCTCTAAAGTGCCAACCACAGCACTGGTAAGGCGGCTCAGTCACTCAGTGTTCAGCTGTAATTGCGATGCGGCCTTCGCTGCTTGCAACTTGTCTCAAATTTGTATAAGAACTGGCACTGCAATTTGGCTACAAGATTCTTGTGCAGGAAAAAAAAAACACTGCTAAAATAAATAAATATATAAATAAAGGGAACACTGAAACAACACATTTTAGATCTTGATGAATTAAATTTTCCAGTTGAAAATCTTCATTTGTTAAAATTGGAACAACATAAGAATAATCAATAGAAACCAAAAACATTAACCCAGAGGTCTGGTTTCAGAATCATACAAAGATCAGATCACAGGCTGACCCAACTTCTATGGAAACTCCTTGAAACAATTCAAAGTGAGGTTCAGTAGTGTGTGACACCTCCATGTGCCTGCATGTGCACTCTGCCATGTCTGGGCATGCTCCATGAAACAACAGATGTTCTCCTGATCGATCTCCTCCCGGACATGAATCAGGGCATCTGTCAATCCTTGGACAGTCTGTGGTGTGACTTAGCGATGGTGGATGGAAAGAGATATAATGTCCCAGAGGTACTCAATTGGATTCAGGTCTGGTGAACTGGAAGTACGAGCGTAGCATCAATGCCTTTGTCATAAAGGAACAGCTGACATCAGAAAGGAACCCAGGTCCCACTGCAGCAGCATATAGTCTGATAATGGGTCTGAAGATCTCATCCCAGTACCTAATGACAGTCAAGGTACCTCTGACTGGTTTGAAAAACCTTTTTACCATTTGATCAGCAGGATGCCATTATAAACACACTGTACACATGTACACACTCATTTTGACAATTTCGGCAGTGTATAGGGTTTTTTCGCATGCTCCAACCATGTGAGACTTAGGTAACATATTAGCCGTGTCCCAATTCAGAGCTTGGACACTTGGAGTTTGCAAAGTACATAGTGTACACTCTAAATCATCAACAGTCCGAATCTCACTGGTGAAATGACACCACCTAGCTAGTTAGTGTAAAAGAACTATCCAAAATGCTCCTGTTCCCAATTTCTTTGCAATTGCAGATGTGATATGGAAAACATGCAAGAATGGGAAATGGAAGATAAAAAAAAAAAAAAAAAAAAAAGTGAAAGAAATGGAGCTAAAATTTTGAATTGAATTTTTGTCTATGGGTTGAAATTGAAACTATGTCAAGGAGGCAGCCGAGATGAAAGAGCACAATGACGAATGTAGCCAACAAATCCGCACTTCAGAGTGCATAGGCCCTGCTTTGGGACACAGCTTTCAAATTTCAGAGAAGACCTGAAAAATGGCAACAACAAAACAGAGGTGGATTATCACAGATAAAATTTTTTTCTTTGGAAACCAAGAGAATAAAAGATTATGGAGCATTTCAAAGGTCGCAAGGTTATTTAAAAAGAATATCTTCTTCCTTATCTTCTTCTGAATTAGTACGCACCGCACATGCACATGTAAAAAGCAAAGTTTTTACATCTTTCCATCATGTAAACACACCACTTATCACATAGTTTTTTCTAGTGTCCATGTGATCATGTCAGCTGGAATCTCTGATCTGACTGATATCTGACAGTAGGATGAGATACTTGTCCATGTAAACCCAGCCTAACCCATAACCTCACTGAATCTACATTATAAGGTGAAGTAAGTGCTGGTGAAAAAGAAAAAACATCCGCTGTAAAATCCTTCTACCATTTGTCAGAACTGTCATAAGACGCTCAGGAAAATAAAGATTCTGCAATTCTGTGCAGTTTTAAATGACGTTGTAGAAAGGGAAAGGTATGACTACGTGGTATCACAATTACAATTTCCTGGTATAAAAATCTCTGCCAGTATTACTGTGAACAATACAAAAATGCACAACTTTTACTTTGTGAGTTCGGATGCTTATTGGCTTTGTTTCGGCCCTGTGATGGACTGCCGACCCGTCTAGGGTATAACTTGCCTCTCGCCTGCTGACAGCTTGTGTTTCATCTGCAACTCTGAACAAGATGAAACAGGTTTGGGAAATAAATTAATACACAGAGAGAAACAGATCTTGTTGCCACTATTTGGCTGTTTGGTTGGCAATAAAAATCAGTTTGTTAAATCAGTGTAAAACTAAATTCAGGAAAACAAAGGAAGTGATAGAATGTTGCCAAAGTGACTGTGTGACTGTAATGCTGAAGATTATCTTTCCCCTTTTGATGTTTCTTTTGATTGTTTTTTATTTGTGAGTATTTTACTGATTTAAAAATCAAGTTTCAGAGTGGTTGAAGTTAACAACATATGACTATGAGGCCATACAGGCTAGATGTTTAGTGTAGTTATAACAGATAAATGAGCAACTAGGGGAAAAAAAACTGACAAACAAAAAAAACAGAAAAAAAAACAATAACAGCATACACTGTGAGTGTTGTTACAAGGAAAGAAGGGAATCCTGAGGTTTGTTTGAGTGCGATCAGCTGATTTGTTCTAGATAAGAGCTTCTGAGGTGCTCTTCAGACACCTGCTGGCTGAGGAGAGAAAGTTTAAAGTGCAGTTAGCTCCTACTCTCTCTTCCGCTCCCTTCTTCATGTTGCCTCTCATCCTCTGTTTTTCTGCTTTGTCTCTCCTCAAAAGTCAATCCACCTCAGAGCTGAAGCCCACAGTCATCTATCCATCGAGCATTTTCAGTACCTAAAAGTTTAAAGCTAAAATGTTATTAAAACACATTGTACTTTTATTTTCTTGGGCCAAAGACTGCATGACTGTGAGCTTCATATAAACCATGTTGCTGTAGTGTCATTTTATCTCATAATTTCCAGCTTCAAGTGGGCTTCTACTGAAGTAGATTGCACCTCTTTGCCTGACAATCCTGAAGAAAAAAAAACTGATTATAAGCCACACTCTCGCAGCAATGATTCATTACAGTACTAGGCCATTGTCTAGGGAGTAATAATCCTTAATCACAATCTTTCAGCCTCTCTATAATTATGACACATCTTAAGAAGTCAGCTAATGTCACTATGAAAGAAGTTGAATACTAAATAAGCCGCATTAATAAAATGATTTCAAGTTGCCATACATACATCTCTTAATTGTTTTTAATGATTTTCCATTATCTTCAGAGTTTTAGGGGATACTAATCGAAAGATTGTGTGACAATTATTCATAAATAGGTAGTTTCTATAACTTATATAAATGTATTATTGTGTGTGCCATTAGACTGTGCTTTAATATAGGCAAGAGGCTGTTTCATTCCTTTAGATTATGATTCATAAGCACGCCATTCTCTAGACAGATAAAACTCATTACCATCACACTCTGGTTCTTTATAATGATTATACATTGCAAAAAGTCTGTGAAATCCAACTATAGAGCCATTATATCACCAGTGGGAGTCACGCAGTGCAAAGAAGTGCCGCTCAAATATCGGCTTAGGACTAAAATTTGACCTTGACTTTCTGTTTTTATGTTTTAATAACCCTGAGTGCCAGCATAGTGACACATCTTCAGGTAATCTCATTGAGCCAACATAAAGACTTTCTTTTTTTTACAGTCTGGTCTCCATGCCAGCATGTTTCCAATGAGTATTGGTCCCTTGCTGAGAGATGTAATTTCTCATTGGGGTCCAAAGCAGGAGAAGCTTACTGCTAAGTTCACAGTCATTATCGTCCTCCTTCGTGTCCACATAATGATTACAGATAAGAAAGTGCAACAATAATTTTACAGATGGGATCGGTCATCGAGCATTTCAGCAATAACCACTGGTAATTAATGTCATTTTCAGATTCAGACCAATGGGTGCTTTAAAACTCACAAGGTCTGCTTGGTTAAGGCGGCTGAGTCTTTAGAATCTGAAGACAACTTCAAACATGTTTAGCATAATGTGGAAAGCGGGCACACATGCTTCAAATACTTCAAGACGTAACTTTCTTTTGTTATTTTGTTGTAGAATATATGCAACCTCGCAACCGGTGATGTTGACCATGTTGACATATTTATAAATATGATCCTAAAACAGAGCAAGAAAATCACATGAGCTATGTAAAATATGCTGATCTGAAAAAACAAGTTATCTAAACACATTTACACTTTCATCCCTTGTTTAGAAGTCTTTGCAGTGTCTAGCGACACACTTCCTACTTTACCCTCCATACCCCCAGGTGCCATGGTTCCCAGGACCACTCATTATTAGCAACTTTTAGGTTTGCTTTGTCAGGTACACGGTTGCATGTTTTGAACTTGCCCTCAGGTTTCTTGTTTGTGTCAGAGGATTTTGAAACTCCAGATTTTGGTGCAGAAAAGGAATACTGCACTAAGAAGAAAACATGATTTTGAGGATAAGGCCGTGTTTTTAGGAATATGGATATTATCTAGATTTTGAATGGTGCACATACTGTAAAGGCATAATCATTTCCACTGAAATGTTGATTTGAGTTATATTAAACTATAGTGACTTGAAAATGGAAAAAAAAACAAAGCAAAAAGAATATTCAATCTAAAACCATTGGAAGACATTATGATAATAGGATCCAGTCTTACTTAGATTATGGCTAACATGGGGAATATTGCTTTGGATGTAAACTTTGCCCCTTGCAATGATATATTTGCTTTTATTCCCTTCACCTGGCAGTGGTTTATGTTACGGTGGACTGGAGTATATTTAGGAATCATGCAGTGGGAGAGACACCTCCACAGAAAACAATAAAATGAGTCACCTCACAATGCTCATGTTTTTGCCAGTTGGCCCTCCTTCCTTAACAAGCAAAACCAATAGGTCTGAACTCACCAGACTGACTTCAGGCAGTTCTTTTATAAGGAAACAACTCTATGTATATAAATATGTTGCTGTTGTGTATATTTGAATGTGTGCAAAGTGCAAGTATGTCAGATACAGTATTCAGCGTGTGTGTGTGTGTGTGTGTTTGTCTGCCTGTGGAGATCTGAGCCTTTCACCAAGCACCGCATTATTGATAAACATAATATACTGAGTTGCCTGAGGAAATGATCACATTCTCATATACACACTCAAGTACACACTGAGCAAACTGGTTTAAATTTTTATTGTAGCAAAACAGGAGGAGGCGTGCCAGCACATGTGATTACTCTTGTACACCAGAAACACGCACACACTCGCAAAACACCCAACTAATGTTGATTGCAGTAGAAGATGCTTAGCTGAGCGTGTAAATCAGACAAATTATTGATGAGGATTTTATCATGAAGTTCCACTAAATGTTAAGGAAAGGATGAGGAATGAGCGTGGGCCTCTGTGATAATTAAACGCTTTATACACATGATCTTAACACACTTCTAGAGGCACCTTCAAGCCACAAAGAAATATCTCTGCCGTCAGACTGTTGCACTCTCATTATTTATCATTTATGAGTCACCTAACTTTATTCTAATGAACAAGTTTAGTGCATTTGTCAGTTTTCTTATTCATCTAATTTACCACACTGTTCTGCTGCAACAAAAGGTGGATGCGAAGGCTCATCCAATTTAACATCACAAAGCCAGAACTCAGGAAATATGTAAAGGTTTAAACAGAACCACTTGAGAGGTTTTCTTTTAACATCCTAAAGAAACCATAAACAGTAACACCTACTTTGAACATTAGGTGCCAGCGTTCAAACAAACTGTATTAGTCATAAATCACCTTGAGACTTTCTCAGAGAGCTTTTGTGTGTGTATGCTTTGAATTATGGAGCTACAGAAGGTTTCTTTTTTTTCTGTTTTTTGTCCACGTTTTACTGTCTAAAACACATCAGTTTTACCCAAATGTTAATCTTTTACATTTTCTACATACGCAGCGGTAGAAATCTATTTAGATGAACATTGAAACTCCCATTGCTACTTAAACCTTTAACTAGCACCTCACCTCTAACAACAGATAAAGTAATGCTATGAAATGTTTAATGTAAAATGACCTTGAACGAGGTAAATCTCAGATATCCAAATGCAAGATATTGCAACTTCTAATGCCCTTTAATCTTCTGTGTTGACACTACCATGCTGTTAATCATTATGAAGCATGTAAACAACAGAAGACTAGTCCCAAATCAGGGTCTGCACACACTGAAGTGTGAAGACTGCACAGGCTACGAAGTGTTCTACGTCAGCGGTGTGCTTACGACGGCCTATCTAGTGTTTGAGAATTACCCATAGTGTTACATTCCTGTGTTGCTTAGCAATTACATATGCAAACTTTATCTAATTACTGATCCCATTTTACCACACGAAAAAAAAAAAAAAAAAAAAAAAAAAACTAAATAAGTTTTTTAAATGACGGAGAATTGTGCCAGTAATTTTCATTTTATTGATTTTCATTGACCTTTATGATTAAATGACAAACATGAGTAGGAGAACGACCAGACAAGTTCTCCTCTGGCTGACAGCTCATCCTGTCAAGCTGACGTTAACGTCAGTGAAAAATAACCATGCTTAGACACATATACAGTCCTCACATGTATTCAGAGCCTCCCATTAAAGCAGCAGAAAAACAGTTGCCCGTGACAAATGTAATAAATTCTTTGAAAATCATTACATTATTTTCTAATTCGGGTTCAATAGAAAGATTCTTTAAAAAGCAAACAAATGTGATAAAACAATATTTGTTACATCACTCAAATCAAATCAAACTTTAATTGTATCGCACTTTTCCATGTAGAAATATATCAAAGTGCTTAAAAACTTATAAAAAACCAAAGTCACGCTTAAAAACACAAACGCATGTTACCCACACAAAACTCGACCCCTCCCCCTGACCATTTATGCCACAATAAAAACTACTAACTTCAGGATTCTATCTCTGTATTTGGCTTGACACTGCTGCGAGGACACGACATCTGGGGAATCCGTTCATGTCAGGAGCCACCCCAGAAATAAACAGAAACACAGCCACAGGGAACGCCCAGGCTTGGTTCCACACCACAGCTATATGACTGCAGTATAGAACCCCTACCAACACCCCCGCCAGGACGACCCCCGCCACAACGACTCCGCCGGACAAGCAGGCGTATGTAGTATGAATAATCGGACATAAATGAACGGCATATTCAAAACCGTAAAAAATGTGCCGTTTTTAACGTGCAAACGCGTTGTGAACCTGAACGCACGGTGGCGTAAATTATGTGCGGTGGCATTTTATGCATATTTTAGCTTCAAGAGGCTGTCGTCTGACTGCTCAGCCATTGATGTTCGGGCATTGTACGCAATCAGTGCACTGCTTACGCAGTCATGATCAGAGGATCTCTCATCCTTGGTGAAAGAGAGAACGTAGCCTACTTACATACACACACCTGCCATTCTGGTCCTGTCTTAATCAGAGTGTGTTGTACCTGTCGCTGGGCACTTTTGTGCATGACACCGAAATAAACAAAGTCAAGTAATCAAATGTATAGTTCCCCTAACTGCAGCTGAAATGCATTTATAAACATATCACTGTGGGAACAGGAATAAAAAAAGCCTCAAGATGTAATACAGCAGTGAACTATATATTTGATTACTTGACTTCGTTTATTTCAGTGTCATGCACAAAGCGCCCAGCAACAGGTACAACACACTCTGATTAAGACAGGACCAGAATGGCAGGTGTGAAATTTCTTCTTTGCCTAATCATTACAAGAAATAGGGAGATATCAAAACAGCGGGTTAAAATCTTAAGTTCTAAATCATATGGGGGGTGTGAGTTCAACATACAAGATCATTTTCACTTTGAACCTGCATTTGGTCTGGATCAACGACATCAATAGAATGATTAGCAGTTTAGGAAACTGAACACTGATTGCAGCTCTTCTCTTATGAAATATTGCAGTAAGTTTGCTTGCTTTGCAGGGGTGAGAGTAAAACATTGTGATGGGGAGCCGGGCAGGGTTACAAACCAACAAAAGGATGGCACATAAACAGATGTTATAGATTTGGAAATAGAGTAAGCTGGTTCTGATTGAAGTGATCGTCAGAAGTAAAGTGAAGTACCTTTTTACAGCCAATTTAACTGCCAATAACATTTTTCATAGACAAGTGTTTCCTTAGGATTATCCTGCAGCATATGGGTTTAATCACTGCGTGAGCATTTATTGTTCTTTGATGACAAGAAAAACCCTCTTTGAGCCAAATCAAAGTTGTTGTTTTTTTTTGTTTTTTTGCTTTTTTTCTTAAGTGTTCCTTCAGCATTGTTTTTTTTTTTTTTTCACAATCATCATATCTTGTGGTTTTACAAATTTTACACTTTCCCCAATGGGCAAAAACAACTGCTTGTGTAGGGATATGACGAGATGATGGCTGTGTCTCAATTCAGGGTCTGCACACTTCAAGTCGGGACTCCTCGGTTGCACACGTCATAGTGGCACGCCAAGCGCTGCCCCAATTTAATGGCATTTAGGTTTCTTTCTGAACCATGGGAAATTTTCTAGTTTTGCTCCTGAAATACCACAACATCAGCATTAAATGGATAAAATACATGAGTAAATTAAGGGGAGACACTACAAGTAAACAGTGTAAAATTTATAACTTACAGGTATCATCTTGAAACTTAAGTATTCCTCATATTTGACGACTATTTTTTCATATTTCAAGGTTTCTGTAATTCATTCATTCTTTTTTTCCTATACCACTTAGTCCAATTCAGAGTTGTGGGGAAGCTGGGGCCTGTCCCAGCAATACGCAGGCATGAGGCAGGGTAGACCCTGGTCAGGTCGCCAGTCCATCACAAGGCCAACAAAGAGAGACAAACAAGCATTCACGCTAATACTTACTTCTAAGGAGGATTCAGAGTAACTAATTAACCAAACATGTATGTGTTGGGAAGACCCAGCAGGGGGAAGGTTGGAAGAGTGGTCTGTGTGGAATTAGCATGTTTTCCTAAATCTTATGTTTAAATATGCCAATTAGGTATCATCACCAGAAGTGCAATAATTCACATGCATTTGGAAGAAAAAATTTCAATGCTGAATTAAGCCAGTGTAGTGCATGACAGTGGAAAAAAAAGAACCGGATAAAGTAACTGACATCTATGTCAACCATGATTTTATTGACTTACATAAATGGGAATGGTAAATGGACTTATATTTACATAGCACTTTTCCAGTCATATGACTCAGCATGAAGGGGAATTTGACTGAGAGCTGTCTATGTAGGATACACTGGCGCCCAACATGTTTACTGCATTTGGGTGAAAGCAACAAAGAGCCACCTATTCAATAAATGCAATAACTCTACACTTGAATGAATTGTCGATCTTTAGCTATATTTACATGGAGAAATAAATAATATATCAGATTGAAATAAATATGAGCAGAGACTCCAGCTGGCATGTTTATATGGACTCTAGAAAGAGTGATCGGTTATGTGTTTACATGATAAGAAACACTTTCAAATGATTGTAATACAAGAGTGTCATCCTTCAGTGTTGGAAATACTAATAAAGACTCTCCAAAATCCACTTGTAGATGGCCAGTGCTAGCTCTAACCCATGCTTCGCAGCTTCCTGACTTTCTTTGTTAGCAAGATCGGCTTGATTTGGTTTGATTTAGTCGTCAAAATTGTAGCTGAAGATGCTTTAAATGGCCTCTTAATGACCTATTACATCGCTTTCTGACATTAAAAATCTACATTCCAGACTTGTTTAATAACACAGTGATATCTATCATGTGCACTTCTGCAGCCGCTGGTGCTTTTCCAGCGACTTTTATATCTGGTTCATTGAAGCATAGTTTCGCTTGACATGCTAAAAAATGGATGTAAACACACCTGCTGTTTTTAAACACAGCCCATGATTCAGCAAAGAAAAGCAAGACGATTAAAGTAGAAAAGAGACCAAACAAGAGTCATTGTAAGATTGTCTTTTGCTGAGAGCTCACAGTACAGGTTGGGGGGAAGATGGAAGGTGAATTGGTTGATGGCAGGAGGGATGTTGGTGTGAAAATTGCGAAAGTTGTCTTTACGTAGATCAGGGTAACTTTTGTAAATCAATGTAATTCTCATTTCTTCAGCTTCTTCAGATCAATCTCTTTACATGACATTTTACTTAAGTTTTAAAGAATGTCAGTCAAAAGATAATTTTGCCCCTCAGTAGGTAGTTGTGTGCTGGCATGCATTACGTATACATAAATAATGAAAATAAGTCATTCATTAACTATCAGTTGTAGCAACATCTGCAATAACAGTTAAACATAAGTATGCTTATTTTAAAATATATGTATAATTTAAGGTTTATATGAATGATGTAGTTTTCAGCTTTGCTTACATGAAATCTTTACACTGTAATGTTGATATCTTTACTCAGATAGATGTCTGGTTTTGTGCAATGTTAAGGAATAAATGAATTATGGAAGGTGTGTTGATATGTGAATCTAAAAGTTGAGAAAAAAAAATTAAGTCACAAGAAAGAAAAAGAAAGAAAACAGGAAAGTGGTTGTAATTCATGACTTCATGAAGGTCAGCCCCACTGAAAAATAGATGAAATCTCAACTCCTGCCACATCAAAGAAGAATGCACCATGTGTGTCCTTGTGTACACACAGCTTGTGCCTGTGTTTGCTCAGATATGACCCAACTTTGACTTGAAATATTTCAGTGACATATCTGCACTATTTAGCTGAAACTAAAAACAAAAATTACTTACAGACTGCATTTTTGTGATTGGAGTCTTTACTGGGCATCATCTTTACCCCTCTGGACTTCAACTCTATTGCTTTCTTCACTGCAGAGATGAGAAGAGAAGGAGGTTATTCATTAAATTATAAAACATTCTTTGTTAAACTTTAATTGCTGTACATCTTTCTCTAAAGCACTTAATTTAAAAAAAATAAAAAAATAAAAAAAAAAGGTTGCCATGTAGCTCTCTGCATACCACATTTACATGTAATCAAGCTTCACAATTCATCTCCTGTTCCAATCATACAGAGGCACAATGTTAAATAAGAACAGATAAAAGAGAGAAGCAATTAAATAAAGAAAAGTGTTTGTGTGTGTGTGTGTGTGTGTGTGTGTGTGTGTGTGTGTGTGTGTGTGTGTGTGTGTGTCTGTGGTGGTGGAGGGACTGAAGCAACATTAAAATGTATTCCATTTATTTGATCCTTAGTGACAGCACTGCAGAGGGTAAGAGTGGAAAAAAGAAAATCTCTGCTACAACCATACTATGTTCAACTGAGAGACGGACTTCGCATGAAAAACTGACAAACACATCTTCCTATTTCTCACCCCAACACACACACACACACACACACACACACATAAGACCTACCAATGGTAAAAGCAAAAGACCAATAAGAGAAGAAAAGAAAGAGACAAAAGTAAAGGGAATCTAGAAAAGTTGTCAGATATGTGGAAAAAAAAAGAAGAAAAAGAAAATAAGACTTGAGAACCTTCACAGAAACATGTGTGCCTTCACACACACACACACACACACACACACACACACACACACACACACACACACGCTCCACTTCGCTATCATGCTTCCAATAGATGTCTTTCCCATTGCAGTACTTTCAGATAATAATAAGAGTGGAATGACCATTTATTCCATGATCTGTTCATAATGTGTGTACATCAGTTTGTAACCACACACAAAAAAAAAAAAAAAAAGTTTGACATTTTTTACAGTTTGATACATATACACCCATACAATGATGCATTATACAGACATGTGTGCAAACATTTCCAAAACAAGTTTGCATGTTGTGGAAACTTTCATAAACAGAATAAATTTAAGAGTCAGTAAATGTGAAGTGATGCGATATAAAATATGTAAAGTAGTAAAGTATACACATGGTAGTGTTTTACAATGTTATCCGTTAACAGTTCACTCAGCGAATGATTTTCACAACTTAGTGCTACAACACTATTCCAAAGAAAGGTCAAATGTTTTTGGTTGTAAACCACAGTTACATCATCAGACATCATCAACATGAAACTGCACTCAAATCCAACATTGCCCTCGTCCACTTTGACTGGTTAGCGCTGCAGAACATGGTTTACTAAGTAACATGATACATTGTTTGGATGTGAGTTGAGCTGTTTTTTCCAACATCTTCCTGCAACAATAGTTGACAGCATAATAAAGTTAAAAAAAAAACAGAATCAAATTAATTAAAACATGCTTTAAATACAAAGATTACAATTTTCAGTTTGTTTCACGAGCATTTTTGCTTCTTTTTATTTGATTACTTTCTCATTTTTGTCCTCTACCAAGGTAAAGTTTATGCTTTCAACAGCACTGTTAAAAACAGACAGCAGCAGTTTAACTCAAAAAGTAACTGCTGTAAGTAAGAACTGGTTAAATTTGGGGGTTGGTCATGATCCAGGAAATTGTTAAACAATTCTTCTAGGGCATAGAGCAGATGCAAACATCTGGGAACACTGGTAAACATTTTCATATCTCAGTCTTTCACTGGTAAAATCAAAAGGTTGCTGTGTGACCTGTTCCATGATGCACTGGGACAAAACAGGCACTGGAACACCACTGGATTTTCATAGATTGTGCCTTTATTTTCATTGTGCTTGGCTGCCATGAATACTGTTGTTCAAGTTTAGCAAGAAATCATGTTTCAAACTACAGAAAAGACACAAAAGCCAAAAAAAGATGTGATCACTGTCTTGCAGCTATCAGGCATGTCAATGCTGTCGGTAGGGCTACACCTTGGAGACATTCGAAATATTCAACAGTTTGCTGAGATAAAAAAATAAATAAATAAATAAAACTAAATGCACACTTCAACACTGATGCTGGTATAAAT
The DNA here is from genome assembly GCF_933228915.1 of Telmatherina bonti. Taxonomy (NCBI): domain Eukaryota; kingdom Metazoa; phylum Chordata; class Actinopteri; order Atheriniformes; family Telmatherinidae; genus Telmatherina; species Telmatherina bonti. Next base: position 21,501,098 of record NC_136619.1, on the reverse strand, counting down.
TTGTTTTTTTTTTTTGTTGTTGTTTTTTTCCCACTGGCAAATTGTTAATGGTCACATGACCACCGGGTTGTGCCAGGTTTGTGCCTGCCCACGGGGAGATAAGGGTAATTTTATTATTAGTGCTTCTAACTAAAAAACTGATTCCTACATTTGCAGGCACAAAAAGAAAAAAAAAGATCATGGCTTGGCAATGGATATCTCAGTCTTTCACCGGTAAAATCAAAAGGTTGCTTCAAGTACTTCTCGTTTAGCCATAGCATTGTGACAAACTCAGTATGGGGGATTGAAAAGAGGTTCAGTGTAATCTGTTGGTTTTCCTTAACTTGCCTATTTACTATGAATTGGCTCAAATCAATGTATCTGTAAAGTGCCCTGAGATGACATGGTTGTGAAGTGGTACAAATACAAATAAAGCTGAATTGAACTGAATTACTGCCAAGAAAAAGAAGCTGAGAGTGACCATTTTGGAGATCAGTTGAGGGAATAATCATCAAAACATATATTGCTTATCCTGCGTTGCCATTTTGGAACTGTTGGAGGAACTCAGGATGGATTTGGAGCCACAAAGCATCACGCATTCAGTACCTGCAATGACAAAGCTCCTTGCAAGGGTGCACTTTTTCGCATGAGGGTCATTCCAGCATACGGTAGATGGGATCTCCCATCTTCTGTTTCTAGATGATCTGAAGTCTTAATTACCATACACCACCAAGGTTATCATGTTTCTTCTTCTTTGAACAATGCCCCAACCTGTTTGATTTACAGACTTTTTTCCTTTTGTTCACCTTCTAGTGTCTTGACATTATCTTTCTACTTCCTCCACTTGAATGACACAAATGCCACTAACTCAGTGCTAACTCAATGCTAACACAGCATAGGAATTCCCATAGCATGGCATTATTTTACCGGCAGCATTAAGTCTTTACCAGATATTTGGTGGAGAAAAACAGTACTGGAAAATAATTACAAGATTAATTAAAAAAAAAAAAAAAAGAAAAATATGAAAAGAGATCTTGTGAGTTGTTACATTTTAATAGACTTATGCAGACTGGTTACTGTAGTATGATGTGGAGCACAGGCGTGTTCCTTAACTTGTTGCAAAATCAATAAACATGACCAACAGAGGTTAAAGAGAAATATGATGAATACACAGAAAAGAAAGAGAAAGACAAAAAAGTGAACCATCTTTCTTTCACGCCATCTCATTTTCTCTCTCTCTACTCCGAGTTCCCTGCATATCCTCGTGGGACCGACCCTGCATGGAAGGATGGTTCACTGTCTCACAGCTTCAGCAGAATATCAGAAATGGCATCAATTGCAGTTTGTATATTCGTGTTCGGATTTATATTACAAATGTTTGTTTCTTCAATCCCCTCTTGCAATATCATATTAAGACATCTGTGAGCACATCTGTACAATGCATGTTGTTGAAACCACTAGCAGTGAAGTGCAAGTAAAAGCATTGATCAGTTATTCAAACAGGATGAAATAAAATGAACATCAAAGACAAATTACTATAAAGCAAAGCTATAACATGTCAAAGACGATGAAAGGCACCAAATAAACTAAACTAAAATGATTAAACATTATAAATATTGACATTTTCAGCTGTCTGCGCTTTTTATCAACATATAGTTATTAAAATTTACACTGGACATTCCTTGATAAAGGAAACAAACATAACATAGAAGTCGATTAATAGCAAAGTAAGATGTCTGTTTTGTTCCTATATTAAATCTGCAAATCGTACTTTTCTCTGTGAACATGCCACTGGTTATCTTTCACATCTAAGAAAATGCCATTGATACTGTCTGACTTTTTTTTTTTTTCTTTTTTTTTGCCAAGCATGGTTTCATCTACAATGACCTTCAAAAAAATGTCAAGAATAGACATATAATAAGCTTTGCAGAGTGTGTTATACCTTGATACTGAGCACTGAATCCTTTTCTTCTGTGATTGCTGTCTGACGTGAAGTGTATCCGAAGCCAGTTCTTATTTGATATTACTGGTGAGGGCACAGTTGTACCAGTCAGCCTGGAAGGAAAAATAATAGAAATAATAAGATTCATTATTAGGAACAAGTTGATTAAAGTAGATCCAACATTAAACTAATCACATTTCATTTTTTTTTTTTTTTTTTTTTTTTTAAATGAAGCAGTCTTTCTGCATACGACTGTCATTGAAGTAGAACTTTTCTTCCTTTTGTATAAGGAGATACCAGGACGAGATAACCTGTGAAATAAAAGATATCTCTAATGCAACAAGACTTTAGCTGCTGCTACTGCAAATCCTTAGTATGCATCTTTAGAGAAAAATCCATTGCATTATCGTATTGCTGTGCAATGTGTTTCTCTGCATTTTAGACTGAGGCAGAAAAAGTGCAACTGAAGCAGCAGGAGTGTTGGAGGATATGTCACGTACTGTAATTACAGAAAGCAGAATTACAGACCGCAGCGAGATCTACAGCTGCTATGAAGAATATCATTAAATTTATACTGCACATTTATTTGGAAAACCCGTGGTGAAAAAGGAGTTGCTAAAACTAGTAACACTAGAACTGTTGCTGTTGGAAGATTGTTACACCTCTGTCCCTGAAGTTTTTTTTTTTGTTGTTTTTTGTTTTTTTTCTGATGTTAATACTTTATGGATTTCCTTTAAAAAAAAAAAAAAAAAAAAAAGTATAAAACAAGTTTCACAGAAAAAATGACACACCTGTGTTCTGAAGCTAATGCTAAGCCACGATAGTTGTTAAGTGATCAGTACTAATAAAGCAAAGTTGTTTTATTTAGTCAACATAATTGGAATTTTGCTAAATCTATAGTTAGTATATCTGGGTTTTTATGTTTGTTGTTTTGTCCCATGTCGAGCTGAGTGTTTGATGATGGATTGCACAGGTTACAACACTACACATGCGGGAATTTGTTATTGGTGAAAAGAAAACAAAGACAACTTTTGCATGAATCTGTGAGAACTACAGAAAACTACAGATATTATATGCAGCATATACATGACACAAAGGTATGCAGTGTTTTATAAAAGATCATGTTTCTGAAAATATTCTGTATTAAATATTCAATAAAACCGAGCAGCAGCATCATTATTGTTGCATCCCTGAAGGACTGTTGTGCAAGTTGTACAAATAAGGAATTTTGTTACTCTTAAAAATTATTTTAAATCAAAATATTTGGCTATTACTTATTCTAGTCTTTACCTTCACAGAGCAAAAGACAAATATGACAAACGGAAAAAGAGAAGAACAGGAATTTGATAGAGATTGTAAATTGGTAGCTGGAAAAGAGGTCCGAAATAAAAGAAACAGTTTGCTGAGCATCGTCACATAGATAAGTTAGCATTTTCTGTGAAGTCTTACATCAGCTTTAGCTTCCCTCTCATTTTGTTACCAACAGCCTCCCGAAGGAGTAGTTATAAAAAACTAAAAGAAGTGGGGAAATGGTGCGCTGAGAGAAAAAAGGAAATGATGTAAGAGTCTGCCTGGAAGCAGATGTTCAGCTGTTTCACCAACAGTCGCCCTCCCCAACCATCACCCAATCACTACAAAATAAGAAGAGTCATTTAATAATGCTGTAGGTATGTGGAGACCAAAGTAAAATACACCAAGAGATGAGGAACACACCAAAAAATGGAATGGCAAAAACAGAGCAAGAGAGCTGCTAAAGTATTGATAGAGCTTGCTAGAAGAAGGAGAACATAAAAAAATGAAATTGAAAATAATGAAAGAATTACACTTTTGAGAAATATAATAAAGAAAACAAAAAGCACTACCCAACATATCTGCCCAGAGACAGAATATAAGTAGAGTATGCAGTGCTCCTATGGAACGCAGCAGGCCAGTGTGTTACCTTTATCAGCTCCTCTACTGAAATATCTATTCTAACCATAACAGATAATAAGTGAGATATCAAAATGGAAACCATGTGTGCTTTCTAAATGCACAAAGGGAGAAGGAAGAATAAAAGAGACTGTAGTCACAGTTGCAAATAGACATTGGGAAGATGTTGCGGAAGAGGAAGAGGGATCCATCTTTCCCACGACTAATGTAGTAGATTTCCAAATACCTGTCCGCTGGTACCATGCCCTAGATGCTACTAGGACTTGTTCTCTTTGCTAAATAGTACCTTTATATTTAAATATGTCACATCACAGCAGTAAAATGTCATTCCAGAAAAAAACTAGAAACAGAAAACCAAACCTAACAAAGAGTTCAATTCAGTCGCACATTGACCTCCCTGTCCTGGCAAAACTAAACAAAAAATGAGTCGTATCCTTTTTCTGGACAGGATGGAAGTCTAGAAGATTAGTTGATCCATAATGCTGAGAAGGGACTCCTGTAAGATGGTTAGACATGCATAAACTGCCCTTGTGGTGACTCCATTACAATACTCAGAGGTAGGACCTTCAGACATGCACCAGAACTTCCCAAAGCTCAAATATTCTTTTATATATTTCGGGTTTTCAGTTTTCAAACACTGACTTTCAAGATTTTAAAATTGTTTTCTTTTACTTCCAGATTATGGCAGGATTCAAATCTCATACCTATCCAAAATGAGGTAGTGGGCTAAAGTAATTTTTGCTTTTTCAAAAATATTGAGAGTGATGTTTAAAATACTGTATAATTTCCATATGGAAGTTCCTTCCACAACATTAAGTCACTTTCATCTATGAGTCAAAGAAAATTATAAAGAATGACTTGCTTAACACTGTCACAGTTTTTTCTACCTGTGTAGATCAGTGCCTGTGGTTTTTGCACAGCTGGTCTCTCAAAAGTGCATTAATCTTTGTAATGAGGTGTTTATTATGTACTGCAATGTTGCAATAAAATCCCTCCTAGTGTAACTGTCAACAAATTGTTCTTGCTGACACAGACTGATGTTATCCTGCATTGACATTCTCTATCATGTGGGTAGGAGTTGCTAGTCTGTGGTTTTTTCTTTCCCATGTGCCACGATAATGCATGAGCATTCTGGTCATCTAATGTAGACTGTCAACAACACTGCTTACTGTACTGGTGTTGTTTTGCTCTCACCTCCTATCAGTCTGGAACATGAAGTCCCAAAGGATCCAGTCGCTGTTCACCGGAAATATGTTTAGTGATGGGTCCAGTTGGAAGCCTCTAACATGTACTCAGATACTGCTGTGCATTATTTTAATCAACCCTTCAAGCCTCTTGATGAACACAATTTATGCTTGTAATTATTATTGTGCCACTATGTGCTAAACTGTTGCAGTCACTCTTTTCAGCTTCCATGTATGTGTCACCTGCCACAGTTGATTTATTATTTCCTTGCTCTCTAGTTTAGGTCTTAACTCAGACTCCTGTCTTTCAAGGTAACTTTTATATACCGATATATAACGATTTTTCTGCATAGTGTTACTTTGTTGTTTTGAAAAGATTCAGCTAAAATTCATCCATCCAACATGATACCTAGTATGATGCTGACAGAAGAACTCCCTCTATGTGGGTCTCCTTGGGTGGCTTTTACTTCACAGAGCAGTACTCCAAACAATAGCTACTTTTTATGATGCATTAAATGCTCTTCCTCTTTAACTTTAACGGTTGACACCCTATCTAGCAGTAAAGAGACCTGAAGTCAGACTATTGAGCACCAAGCAGTGTTGTGATAAAAACCAGTTAATGATCTTATTAATGATAATGCTGCACACATTACTGAGTGACCAGTAGTGGCCCATTGTACCTACTACTTAATCCTGTGAGAAAACCTTTTAAATTTAGTTATTGTAGATTTAAATGCAATTAATGGTCAATTATTGTATTTTACCAAGCTGATTTAATTTTTTTTTTTAATCAATTAAGGAGTCCAAAAAAGTGTATTGGAGATAAAGTGCAAACCTGATGTGTTGCATTAGCTATTAACAGTTACAGAAAAAACTTCCATGACCTTACTGGTCCAGTAGCAACATATGGAGACGTTAAAAGGGCAAGGACAGAATACCAAAAAAAAAAAAAAAAATGATAGTTTCATGTTGACAAGGACAAGACTAAACAAAGTAAAGTGATTAAAGTCATGCATGAGAACATCAGAAAGATAGGGACAGATTAAGAGTAGATGGGAAAACATAAAAAAAAGACTAGATATGGTGCATCTCCTCCATTATTAATGGAGACGTGCCAGCTGCCTGACATTGGAGTGAGGCAGACATAAGAGGTCAGAGAGGCAGAAGAAGGAGGGATGAGACTGAACTAAAAAGAAGGTCACAAAAGTTTTTGAAAAATAACAAATCAAAGGACAACAGAGGAAAGACAGGCCCAATGAATGAGAAGTAAATGAAGCTGATCTGCAGCACTTTGGAGATGAAGAGGATGCCAGAAAAATGAAGGACTGGGCAGGACAAGACAGCAAAGTAGGTTTTCATATGACAATAAGGAAAGCAATCATAAAAGGACTGATTGAGAGCAAAGGCAGAGAAGAAAGCCGCAAAATAGCAACTTGTATACAGAGACTGGAAATTCACTTATATCAAGATGAGAAAAACGGTCACGAGCCATGACGGATAGTCAGATATGTTAAAAGAAGATACAAGAAGGTAAGTCTCAATGAGGGCAGGCATTACTAATGTTTGATTGTATTAAACAGAGGCAAATGAAAGAAAGACACTGAAGCTGCAGGAGAGCAGAGATAGGAAAACGAAGAAGGATAGAAAAGCAGGAAAGAGCAGCTTTATCACAACTTTCAGTGATTATTTATTCCTAAATCGTCAGTTACTGAGTATTCTTATTATATGGAAGTAGCTCAATATTTTAAAATATAAGTTTTTAAAATGATATGGTATTAATAATATTGAATTATTTATAGCTAAATATTTTTCTCCAAGACAATCTTGTCTCAACTCCTGCTCTGTCCCTTTCTGTCTTTGTTTCTTTTTTCTTCTCCTCTAATAATGTCTTCTTGCGTTTCTTTGCTGAATCAGTGATGCTGTGCATTCAAAACAGTGGATGTGTTTATATTCATTTGCTAGCGTATAAAGCATCCTGAATGACAAAAATGTACGGTACGGTTTCTCAACCCTAAGACAGCAACGGCTCCAGAAATGCACGACATTGTTCAGTAAAACGCAACAGGAATGTAGAGTTTCGAGGTCAGAAAGTTATATAATGCATGTTCTATGTGAAAGAAGAAAAATTGAGCAGTATTACTGAGAAATTGCTAAATGTCAGCCATTTTATTTCCCTGCTGCAATATTATAAGATGATGTGAAATTTTGTCATAATTTAAGGTTAATAAACTATAAGATTTTGGATGCAACATAGCTCAACTGGTTGAGACGATGCTTCATGCACAGGGCTGAAGCTCCTCATAGAAACTGACCAGGATTTGATTTCCAGCTTGGACACAAGCTGCGTATCCACCTATCACGCAAGTTAAAAGACAAAAAAAAAAAAGGAGAAAAAAATAAGCCACTTTACCAGGCTTGTTTTGTACATGGGCAACACACATATTGGATGTCAGGAACAAAGGCTCGTACGTGTTGAAATATGCATAAATGTGCACTTTTCTAACCCTTATATCCCGCTTAAGCACATAAATTCTATTATAAACTTTTACAAATGAACTCCTAACCCAGAACCTAACCTTTACCATTTGCATGTGACAGTGTCAGCTGTCTTTGCACAAGCCTACTTTATTATGCTGTTATGTCAACATCAGTGTAAGTCAACAGGCATCACTCATGACAGAAGATGCATAAAAACAGGGCTACACGCAAGGGAAACATTGTGACTGCAGAGAGTTTAAATTTCTATTGCAAAAGTGCAACGATTTGATGTTTGGATTAATGCTAATGTTGCGTGTTTCGTCATGACATTATTTTTGTCCTCACTGCAAAGTCAGTATAAATGGGGCATATGCAACTATTTCATCTTCCCACTTCATGTGGTGGTTGGCAATCAAAGCTACGCCACATTAACACATCAGTTAAAATCAAGGATAATAAAATTATTTGTAATTTGCTGTGACAGCATTTTTTTTATTTAGACGGTTTAAAGCACAAATTTGTTTGAGAGAGATCGCTTTAGAGCTTTTTTATCACATGAACTTACAAGCTCAAGATCAAAAATATTCAAGCAAAGTGTGGAGAGAATCTGTTAAAGACAGAGTCAAGACAAAAGAAGATGACAAAAAGATGACAAAATGACATGGCATGATGACGTGATCAAGACAAAAAGATATTAAATACAAGTTAAGTAAAAGAAAGTAGAAAAGAAATAAACATAGAAGTTTGCTAGACCAGAAAGAAGAGAGACATTATGACAAAGAAAGAGCAGGAGAGGCACATATACATTAGCCCTGTTTCATTGTTGCACTTATTGCTAGTCTGTGTTGATGTGTGTGTCGACAAAATGACCCAAAAAACAGAGAAACCCAGTGAAATATAATGATTGGAGATAAGTCAAAGAAGTTAAAGCACATTATCCACAACAGATAGCTGTTTATTCCAAGTGTTCAGTGCAAAACCCGGGTACACAGATACTTTAATCTCATAACACCCCCACGCATTCACACAGGAAAAACAAAGCACAAAGACATGCACACACACACACACACACACAGAGTTTGTAAACGTAATTTAAAATGTAAATGTTGTACCAGGACAAATGATGGAAACAGGAAAAGAGAGTGAAAAAGCAGTGGTGATTAAAAAAAGACCAGTGGAAGGGAAACAAAAAGGAAGATAAAAGAGGAAACAACAGAGAGGATGAGAAAGTTGGGGATTTCAACAGAATGGAAATAAGGAGAAAACTAATAGAAATGAAGGGAGGACAAACAGGAAGAAAGAAAAGAGGCAGGTTAACTCTTCACCAGGCAATGTTTACCCATACACAAACGTGTTATTGTGGAAGATATTCCAAAACTTTTTGACTTGTATATATTTTTTTCTAAAATAACAAAAGTTATACAGTATTAAATGGTCATTGGTGACTTTTTTTCTTTTTTTATCTCAATGAAGTAGCTGGGATGGAACCTGATTCTTGATTATTGGTGTTACTTGGTGTGTTAAATAGAAAAAAAAAGACAAAATAAGAAATAAAGGCAAGAGAGGAAGAAATTTTATATTATAGGATAGATGTTGCTGGTTCCAATATATAAGGCTCTGAGGAGCAGCTCCATCTGCACCCTACATCTACATCCATCTGACTTTTGAACGTTCTGGTCAAGTTTGGATTTAAGGGATTAGAGAAAAACAGGCCTAAACCTGACTGTGATCAAGTGAAGACAAGGAAACACAAACACTGTATAATTGCAAACATTGCATTTACAGGATAATAAGACTTGTTTGGAGGAAAAGAAAAGACTCAATAGTTGATCCAAATAAGTTAAAAGTATTTCTATAAGTTACAGTTTGCATTGTCTTTCTGGTAGAGTAACCAGGAAAGGATGGGGTATCAGCATCATTAAAGCCTTTTAGGGACACAAGAAACCTGAAAATAAAATCTTCTTTAAAATTTCAATGTGATGGTGAACCATTCAGACTTTATAAATGTTCCCCATGGCTTCCTTATGGCTCCATTTAGAAACGCTTTCGCTACAGTGTGGGTCCAATGTTTGCCAGATGGATGAAGTTTGACAGTGCATGAAGTTATATCACTTAAGTCTTAATAGAGCCACAGTCAAAGCCCTATAATATGTAATATTAATGTGCAAGTGGTTGTGTAAAATCTCATCAATAGATGAAACCAGGTAAAAAATAATACATAGTGGGATTACTTAATATTATATTGTCCTGCCCTAAAATGCCATATAAATCCATTAGGGTCACATTCTGAATTCCAAACTGGTTCGCGGAAGTTGACAAATGAATGAATTAGAACTTTTTTAAAGGTAACCGATAAACTAAAAATGTGTTTGCTTTAAAATTGATCTTTGCCATTACCTGTAAACGTGTGTTCACCTTTACTAAAGCAGACGTGACCTTTTGCAGGTGTCAACAAATTTGCTTCATAGGCAACAGCTAATCACATTGCATAAAATGACTGTTAATTACAATTGCTGGAAATTGTGACCTTTCGTTTAGCTTAATAAAAGTCTGAGAGGGGTAAAATAGGAAGTGATAACTCAAGGATTACCTCAGTCGGGTTAAATCAGAATCACAAACCTCTGCTTATTAAAAATCCATGGCTACCATATAGTAATAGTACATTACAGAAAATTTATGAGTTTTCACTTGCGACAGAGTTTAAATTAATGTGAATGATTTAGTGGCCATTAAGGGACATTATGTGATTAACTGTTGATGGCCAGGCAACTTGTTCATGCAGTACTAGCCTCTTGCAGGACGTGCATTCATTTACTTGAAGAAAATATGGAAGACAGAAAAGGAAAGAAGGTAGAAAGGTAGAAAGAAAGGCCAAAAATGGTGAGCAGAAAGATATCTAGAGCTACTATTGAAAGAGACTTTTAAAATTATAGGAATATTTGAACACAAATAAAGAAAGAAAAATGAGTTAAAAGTCACAAGTCAGTGTGAAAAGAGAGGGGGAACAGATTTCACAGCTGTAATGATCTGATCTTTAGATTAATGGAAATGATAAGCCAGGTGCCCTTTCCAATGATATCACAAGATTTTGTCTAGATTAGTAGAGTTGGGGAAATGTTAAAATGACTGATATACTAGTTTTTTTAAGCAAACAGTGGTTTCTATCTGGCTAGGTTTCACCACATCGCTGGATTTATTAGAACTGCTGGAAGGGGTTTGTGCAGCGTGACACCCAACCATTGTTCCTTTCTCTTATCATTGAACTGGTTTTTTATGTCCATTGTCCAAACACACACACACACACACACACACACACACACAAATTGATACGTTTTCTCAATATTGAAATATATAGAAAATGATTCTACTAATGATGATTTAGTACCACTATAAAAATAACTATTTTATAATTACGAATGAAAATTATATTTGAAAGTATACAAATTAAAATAAAAAGGCTGCATGTGGGGCTGATTTGTGAACAGGTGGGTCTTGCCAAGTAGGGTCCTTCCTAATTCCTGTTCCCAATGAACAACTTGCAACAAGTTGAATAAACAAGACTATTAAGAGACTTTAACACAAAATAACTTTTTGCCCTAAGATTACTAGGAAAACTGTGCATTGACGCCAACATTGGAGTGACATTGGAGCGTCCATGTACCTGTTACAAACTGTGCCGTCGCTTCATGCACTAAGTGAAGTGTACCAGAGTGTCCTGGTTAATTCCTAATAAATAAATTGTTGCAGTAAACATAAATTACCAATTCAAAGTCACACCAATATGAATCTGTCTTAACACTGGAGTTTCTGTAACCACAAACATTTTTGTCATTTTGCTAAAGTTGCCCCAAGCCAATTTCACCACTACCTCAGTATTGTTCTCATGGAAATGCCCTAAAAAGATGTGTGCATGGCGTCACTGTGGCTTTCTCTGCCGTTTCAGAGGCACCTGGCGACTGTTTAAGTCTACATTTTCAGGATCTTTACAAGTAAACTGTGCTCAAAAAACACGTCTTAGACCCAATGAAAAGAAGCATCTTTATGGCAATGAGCTCACAAAAGAGGTGAAGAATTGTTACAGTACAAAAACACCGAAAAGATAAATCAGCTGAACAATGGGTGGAGTTCAGGTTTAGATGCATTGCCACTGGTTTTAGTCTTTACCTTATGTTTGGTGTAAGTTTAAACACCTGTCATAAATCTAAAAGCTATTTATCAATAGATGTTCTTGCAACCAATTTACATACAGATAGAATAAAACCTTTGAGTCAACCAGTTGTCCGCTGCAACTACTTCATCATATTGAAAATGTATATGTTAATATGACATAGCTTGATTTGAAAGCAAATATAGTTATAGCTAACACAGCTTATCTGTTCAGCAAAATAATTTCTTGTCTGGGCATTTTAAAAAGAAAAGTCATGTAATACATGTTAAAAATATGAAAGTAGTCAAAAATATGAGAAAGTATATATATATATATATATATATATATATATATATATATATATATATATATATATATATATATATATATATTTATTTATTTTTTTTTATTTATTTTTTTTAATAACAAAATATATAGAAAAAAATGTAATAGGTTGTAACATATGTTATAAAATATTGTCCTAACATCCTTATTGAAAATATGCAGTATGTTTATTAAGGTAAATAAATAGGATGAATATGTTTCCATCTTATGGTGAATTTTGGCCCCGATAACGCTGTCAGTTCCATACTGGAAATGTGACTTGTGCGCGTACTGGGTGGCCTATTGACATTTCACTTGCAAAATAGAGGAACATAAAGAAACACACAAAAGGGCTCACAACATAATCCAGCCTTTGTACCTCAGTACACACTACCAATGCAAATAACTAGAGGTCTAATGAAATCTCTCTGACCCTCTCTTCTGACCCTGCCTCTGTCATTCATTTTGTCTCTTAGATGAATGCTTTCATTCCTTCTGCCACTCTTGGTAAAGCCTTAGGCACTCTTATGTCTGACCTCACTTAGCTAGCAGTTTTCAAAAGCATAACAACCAGCAGGTTAGTCGCATATAATATATTTAGAGTTTGTGTGTCTGTGTGTGTTTGTGTCCCACAATTTGTGTGTCTATGCAGTGGTGTTTGTAAGTATGTGTCTATGTGTGACAGCTAGTCAACATGACATTCAACCTGCCAGCTAGTAGACAGGAACATGAAACAGGAAATTGCTTTTGGGACAGCCAATCAGAAAAATCTCTCCGTAAACAGGAAGGACCCGTCACAGTGGACCTGTCAGGTGTCACTCATTTCCACAATGACCCTTCCAGATGCCTCAGTGAAAATGTCAATCATTACATAATGACTTCTCTGGAGAAAAACACTTAGGATTGTATAAGTATCTGCATGGCTTTACCAGAAAGCCTTTTAAAAGTATATGTACCCATAGTGATCGGAGCACTGGGGGCCGTGTCCCTCACACTGGAGAAGTGGCTCCAACAGATACTTGGTGAAACATCAGACATTTCTGTCCAGAAAAGTGCCCTCCTAGGAACAGCTAAGACACTACGTAGGACCCTCAAGTTCCCTGGACTCTGGTAGAGAACCTGAGCTTGAGAGATGAACAGTCACCCGCCCTACCCTGGGAAGATGGGAGGGGTGGGCGAGGGAGGAGTTTGTTTTTCTGTGAAAATCCTGCAAATTGTTGCATTTGTCAGCAGACTATCATCCGATATGAAACATCTGGCTGATTTTATTGTAACAGTTTCATTCTGACTTGTAACCTTTGTCTTTTTACCCTTTACTTTTGTATCATCAGTAACAGAAACTTACATGTGATTACTTCAAAATATACAGGACTGTATTTCTGCAAGGTTCCAATTTTTATGTTGTGGTTCATTATTTCACAACCTAACTAGGTGGCTTATCAACCAAATAACAGATCTGCTAACCTGGTTTCTGGGTTTTATTTAAATTCAATTCAACTTTATTTATATAGCATCAAATCCCGGCAATGCCATCTCAAGATGCTTTACAGACAGAGAAAAAAACATAATAAAAGCCAATTCATAATAGCCTATATAAGGAAACCAAAAGATTGAGTTGGAGGGTCCAACTCAATCTGTTTTATATATTCAGCTGAACCTAAACAATGATTATATGTGTCTTGTAATCTGCAATCCTCCTGGTCATAGCAAAGGACTTTGGTTGCTACAGTCTGGGTTATCCATGTGAAAAACTGTTAGATATACTTTTTCCTCTATACTCCATATCTTTGTCCTGAATTGCAGAGGGTGCAGTGACAGTGGTCCTTAAATGTTAAATGTCAAAGCCAAGCTTTGTGTGAATAGTTGAGTGCATGTTATCTGTCAGAGCCTAGAGAAATGATCAACAGCTCACCCTGTCAGAGGACCACTTAAGGCTTGACACAAACACATGCACACAAAACGCTCTCACACAAATGGTATCATGAGAATGCAATGGCTGATGTGAACTGCTCTGCTAGTGACAGCACTTAACGCACAATTATTCTCCATTCCTTTTGTTTCCATCTGCTGCTATTCTCTGCTTCCTTCACTCAACATATTTATCTGTCAACCTACACATTTAGTTTCTTTGAGAATTTCAGCACAAAACATCTCTCCCCATATAAGACATCACTTGCATTCACAAAATTTAAAGAGGGAAACAAAAGTTTAAAAATTCATCTTTGAGATTACGTTTTATCATTTAAAGTGTTAGGGATCAGTCATGCAGACATAAAGCCTGCATTCAACGTTTCAAGCTTCAAGCACATGGCGTTTCCTTGTTTTTGTATAACATTTAAGTTCTTTTGCGTCATTAACATGGCTAATTTAGTCCATTTATGGTGTCCTTGCATGTCTACCCTGATGGAGCAAACAGAGTGGTAACACGAGTAACCCTGGGGCATATTCAGTGGTATAGCTGATGTGTGAGCATTGAAAGGAACAAAGAAGAAGCCGTGGTTCAAGATGGAAATGACACCAGAGATGGCATCCTGTCGTTTACAAGCTCAGTGCACAGCCCATTGGGTTTTCTGGCACCAGTTTACTTTACTTGTCAAGACGATTAAGCAAGAACCACATTGGAGAGGCTGCAGATGGGATGACGATCGACCAAAGGACAACTCGCTTCAAAAGAAAAGGTGGTTGGAGTACTTGAATCAGCTAATTACTGTGTTGTGCGCCTGTGGAATCTGGACAGTAAAACACCCTCAACTACATCACTTTGCACATGCCAGTGAAAATGGATATGGAACTGTAACCTAAGTCCTTATGTTTAATTAGTTTAATTTCTGCCTGATGAAGATTGAGTAATGCCAGAGGAAGGCAAGAATTCATTTACTCTCGCCAAAGACTAACACTTTTCTATGCCTATTCTCAAACGTGTGCATCAGAATGTAGGCCACAGCAGGTGGACTCAAACACTTTCCAAGGTCAGGAGGAGATTTTGGATTCAGCTGTCAGGAAAATCATTGGTGATTACAACTTTTTGTAGAACCAAAATGGAAGAGCTGTGGAAAAAAAAAAAAGATGAGAATCCTTACTGACATATCACAATTTACCAACACAGAAGTGGATTATTTTGGACCGACTGAAGTAGAGAGGGCAAAGTCAGCATATAAGCAATATATTTGCCTCTATGGCAGGCAGTGCTGTCCATCTGGAACTAGAGATTTCACTGGATGCAGACACATGCATCGATGTACTATTGCATGATATCAGCAGGAGAACATAGGTGGAACATTGACTGCAGACAATGGCACTAACTTCATTGCAGCAGATTGAGAACTGAAGGAGGCCCTCAACGCTTTGAATGAACAGGATTCAAGGAGCCATGGCACATGTTGGAACCCAGTGGAGTTTTAATCCTCCAGCAGGTCGACAGCATAATATGTAGGAAAGAATTATCCAACTGGTGAGAACAGTACTCAGTTCTTCTCTACTCTGTCCTTGTTCCAAGAAAGACAGAAGTAGAATGTGGAAAATGAGTTTTACACCTGGAGATATTGTGGTGATGGCCTCTTGGAAAGGCTCTGTTGGTTTTTCCAGACAAACAAGGAATAGTGTTCTGTCCAATGGAACTGTAGTTCAAATTGGCCCTATTAGGGGCTTATATAGTGTCACTTGGTATGATAATGTGTAGAACAGAAAGACTTCACATGGGTTGTTAGATTTTTGGTCCAGAAGGGCAAAGGGTCTCTGATTGCAATGGCACCAGTATAGAGGATGCACTTTGCACTTGTTTGTTGACAAAGAGTTTACTTTTATGCATGATAAAAAAAAAAAAAAGTCACTAAGCCAACATTAAAAATAAACACGGGGGCCATTGAGTCACTATGGGGCAGTGCAACCACGAAAAAACATGCCAACCTAACCTTACGTCAAGCAGTATCAGTACCTCAGTAATAGACTTTACCAGTAGCTGTTATAATTACCCTGATACTATTTGCTGTCAGAACTTCATTCTATTGTAAATGTTACTGTGGTTTGTTGCAGCACTGTTATATCTCCCATCAGCCTCAACAAAAAGTTACTGGTTATTCCAGCCTTGGATATAGAGGGGATCCTGAATGACAGGGGTAGGCAACTCCGGTCCGGCAAATGTTAGGAGTTTCCCTGCTGCAACCCTGCAGCTCTGCACAAGTCTGTAAATTAGGTCTAATCTGTGCCAGGTGTGTTGCAGCAGAAAAACTCCTAACATGTGCAGGACTGCAGTACTCGAGGACCGGAGTGGCCTACCCCTGCTGTATGAGATTTCATGGCATAGTGAATATTCGTTGATATTATGTGTGGCGTTAAACTCACAAGTGGGTATTTTTGTACTAAGGTAGCTCAGATGTACTAGTCTGAACACAGAGGTTGTCTACACACACACAGACACAACTGTGTCTTTTAGACCAACATAATATGATATTATGAATACAGGGGTCATGTTGTGACTGTTATAGTGTCTTTTGATGAGAGCAGGAAAATAAAAGCACTGGAATGGTGGCTGAATTTCTGTGAATGTTAATCTATATGGAGCATTAAGATGTAATGATTACTTAGCCTGTGTTTCATTGATAGGTATTATCAGGGTGTATATGCATGTGTGTCTGCATTAGGGTGTGAGCATGTGTGTGCAGTATGAGTTGTGGTGGATTGGTAGGGCTCCCAGCATGATTTTTCTTTTGTCCGAGCCCAAGCCTGGGTGAATCTTCTCTGTTACTTTAGCGGAATTTAACTCTACAGGTCTCCCTTGATAATGATAATAATAATAATATAAAAAAAAAAAAAAAAACAACAACTTGATGCTGACTGACAGAATTATAGTCGAAACGTGAACTGTGTTACACAGGGTAAGCACGAAAAGAGCAATACACTTTCTAAGAATTGAAAAGAGGTATTTTTTCAGTGTTCTCAGTAGCATCATCTGTAACATTAGTTAAAACAGCACATCCATGTTGATGTTTTAAAATGTATACTATCAGCACACTTACATGGTATTGTGGATGACGGCATTAGCTAGTACATTTAGCATGTACTTGTATTTTAATACCTTAAGTAAAAAAAGGAAGTACTTACTTTTACTCTTTCAAAATAAGTAATGTGGTACTTTTACTGGAGTCTATTTTATTTCTGCTTATAAATTATTTAACTTAAAACTACAATGCATAACTTATTTGGCTATTTCTTAGCAAAAATCAAGTATCACTTGCATAAATATGTATTTTACTGATGTCTAATCAAAATCAAATCCAAATGAAAGCATAGTCATAGCTTACAATGAGTTGTTTACAATTACATAGGTGGTGGTGGTCACCAGCTTTGAATACAGCAGTGGAAAGGGGACAAACTTGTTAGCCTTGTGTGTTTTAGCTGTTTTCCCTGTATGTTTTCCTGCGAAGAGGAGACACAAACAAGAATGACGTGGATCGTGCAACTTGCTGTTTTCTAGTGAAATGGAAGACCACCCATTTTCTTTGCCCCATGAGAGGAAGGAAAAAATGGCCAAGAAAAGAAAAAAGAAACAATAACCTGCAGAAAATGAGTGTATACATTGGTGTAGCATTAGACTTTTCATGAGTGAAAGAGAATTCAAAACTAACATGGAGGTTTAGGCTTTCTGCTGGACAGGTCAGCTAATTCAATCAAACTTAATCCAACTGTTTTCAGTTGCTGTTACGCTTCACAGAAGTCATACCAGCAGGTCCTTCTTTCAGCCATGTCTTACCAGAGTTCCTTGTGTTTCACATTTTTTTCCAGCTGATTGGTACCAAATACATGGAAGGCATACTTGTAACTTTTTGCATCAACATTGATACACATTTATGTACCATCCTGTATTTCATCACGTGACGAGACAATCCAATTTCTACAAGATGCAGACATTTCCACATTTGTCACTCTTCGCGGCTTTGGTAGTGGTAATAATTTTCTTAAACAGTGAGGCGCCAGAGAACACTACTTGGTATGTTGCAGTAATCTAACACACAACTAGATGGGAGTAATTTTCATACACAGAGGATTTAAATGCAATGTATCAGTACATCCTTAACTACTAATGTATTTCGACAATAAAGCTTGTTTTCTGTTCATCTGTTGCATTGTTTGTGTGGTATAGTCAATGAGTGTGATTTTAGTAGGCCTTCATTTGCAGCTACTTTATATTGCCCAAACAGAACATGCCCTTCTCAAAGAAATTTACATTGGTCAGACATGCATTTTTGTTTCTAAACCAAATGCCACTTTGTGTTTAGAAGAGCCCTTGAAGACTTTAGCAACCACAAGACAGGCTGAAGAAAAGCTCATACATCATATAGATTTTATACATATGATTACAGAAACTAACACATGCGTTTCAGAATTGATGCAACACATTTCATCAAAATCTATATTTATAATGCAGCTGTGAGATAAAATAATTGCTTTTAATAAAAAGCAGACATAACACATGGCTTAAAAATGGATATTTTAAACTACTGTGAAATGAAAGCACTTTTTAATTTCCTAATGCAATGTATCATTTGAAGACTTATATATAAATGTTTTTCTGACTTAGCCATGTGCTGCCTCACAAATATATGGCACATACTCAGACCCTGGAGCCGCCCACAAATTCACAGTCAACTAACGTCGATTTCAGAGCAGACTTGGCTCACAGGCATCTCTGTTATTACTGAGGGAGGCCAAAAGATTTTTTTTTTTTTTTTCGCTTTCCCCTCTCAAGATTTTCTCAGCAACTTGAAATCGTGACAAGCTTGCATGCTAACCATGAGGATGCCTCTTCCCCAGCAGGAGCGCATCTAAGCCTTCAATGAATTTGTGTGATACTCCGAGTGAACCAAAGTGGATTCCAATTTAAAAATCAGGGTGAGTTCTAGAACAACAGAGTGCCAATTTTCAAAGACAACCACTGAAAATGGCTGTGAAAACACAACAATTTATCACCTCCTGTATGGGACTTGAATAAATCAGGAAAATCAACAGGACTCCTGCGCAGCTAATTGGTGAGTGGTTGTATCTGTCCACACCAACAACATCACAAGTGCTCTTTTAATATTAAAGCTCTCCCTTCATGAAAGTATACATGTTCTCTTCAGCTGTTCATCAAAGGTATCAAATAAAGTCCTAAACTCTACCATAAGGTAATAGTTCTTAGAAGATCCTAGCCTCTTTTCATTTCATTTCAAGGCTAAGTTCTACTTCCTTTTATGCCTTACCTTTAAAAGATCAATAAATATACAATTAACTTCCTCAATGGCTGTTTGCGATTGCCATTCAGCATTGGCCATTTTGTGCTAATTTACCCAAATACTCCCATGGTCTCAAAAAGACACCCATCTTTATATTACAGTGTTCATATGAGATGCAGCTTGTGTCTTACCATATGCTTGGTGCTTCTGTCCCGCTGATTTCTAGGAAGTCGTATTTGTCCTCTAATAAGAAATCATTGAAAACGAGAGCTATAGTGTCCCCAGGTTCTGCAAGGATTGACCACGTGCAATCCAGGTTGTTGTCATACTCTGCAGGGTATCCAGGACTGGTTATTGAACCTGCGGTGCCTCGTAACGTACCACCACACGCTCCCTCCGCTGGTTAGAAATGGAGAGACACACAAAAAGAGTGAGAAGGAATATGAACCCTGCAACATACTTATAACACTGTTCTTTCTCACTGCATCTATTGATGTTTGACTTCTTTGCCTTTTTAAAGGGGCCTGTAGGCCAATATGAAATTCTCATTGCAATTATTATTATTTTTATTTTTATTTTTTTTTAATTTTTTTTTATTTTTTTACTTTTAGCTTCAAGACCACATGAAAAAAATACTTCATTCCAATGTTATGTTCTACTAAAGGAATACTAATGAAAACAAACCCTTTTTTATTTTTGGGGTTTTTTTTGTTTCTTTCTTTCTTTTACTGTTGATGTTTTTAGGTATAAATGCAACCATAAATTTAGTGGCCTGTAAGAGTTGTACAGCAATACAAAAACCACAAGACTTCACAATTAGGCACAACACAACACAGAAGCTGCAATAGAAGTTATGCTACTTTTCCTTTTTCAGAAGTTAAACAGAATATAATATATTTTTGGAAGAATCACAAAAAGAGATTAAAAGATAAATTTCAAATAATGTTTAATAATCTTGATATGTGCTATCATAAATGTTAACTGCGATATTAGCGATGTAACTTCTGATGTTGTCCACTTCCTGTGGTAAAAATTCTAAGGACAAAAAATATAAATGAAGTGGTGTAACTTCTGTTGTAGCTCTTGTGTTGGGTTCTGGCTAATTGTGTTGTTTTGCGGCTCTTTGATTGTGTAGGGATGTGGCAGTTGGTGGAGCGGTGCGGTCTCTGTATTTGTGTTGTGGCTTTTGTATTTCTGTGAAACTTCAGGGCCAGGGTTCATGAGCCTTACATGATAAATCTTAACATAAATTCATGTAAAAGACATACTCATAAAATTTAATTAGAAATCATATGACAACATTGTCATTTTCAACCATTAGCCCGACCACCAATACTTAGTTTTCATTAATACATCATCAGCACATCTGCCCAACCCTGAGCTGTGTTGTTCAACCATCCGCTGGCTATGATCGTGGAAACATGGATATATCTGTTCTTGTCTGCAGACTAATGAATCATTAGAAGAGCTTTTGCTTGAGGATGCTGGGTTCCATCTGGCTCATGCAGTTGCTTATAGAGTCATCTGAGTCAGACCTTTTCGTCCTTTAAAAGAAATCAATACACAAGAGCCTCTCATCTTCCGGCTTATGACCCAATGTTAAGGTCCTTCAGTTCTCATGACCTTAACTATATATGTTATTATTTTTCCCCTGACGTTTTATTTCCCATCATAACAGAAGGTGCTGCTAATCTTCTTCCACAATTCAATTCCTTGTTCATACAAGGAATGGCTTGAATTGATGTGTTTGTAAAGGGCACTGAGATGACATTGTTGTGAAGTGGCACTATAGAAATAAAGCTGAATTGAACAGAATCTGATATATTTTGTATACCTCCATTGAAAACAGTGTGAAGACATGACATACATTTTCTTTGGCAAATGAATCACTTAAAGTTTGACAAAATTAACTGACACACTTAAAAGAAAAATCAGAAATAGTTTAACAGTGACAAAAAAATCTTACCTCGACAAAACGGTGATGGGAAGTCCCACTGTGCTCCACTGCCAGGTGATACAATACATGTGAGGATACTGTGACCTTCCAGCACAAATCCTGACTCACAGCTGTATCGGATCTTGTCCCCCATGTTGTATCTTGAGCCATGAATGACTCCATTTGGAATAAGGCCAGGAGTACCACACGTATGGCTGGGTAGCACTGAAACACAAAGAAGAAAATAATTTGTTATAGAACATGAGTCAGACATAGACAAACCTTTAACTTGTGATGCCTAGAACAGGGATCCTCAGTTCAAATCCTGGAGGACCAAGTGTCCTGCAGGTTTTCCAAGCATCCCAGCTGCAACACATCTGATTCAAATCAATGCATATTTAGAAGACGTATGCAGCGCTTGTTTGAGTCTAGTATGTCCCAGCAAGGGCACTAGGAAAACCTGCAGAACACGGGGCCTTGAGGGCAAGATTGAGGATCCCTGGCCTAGAGGAAAGAAGACATACAATAATTTTTGAAGGCTTGATAAAGTATGAATCTTAATTACTTTTCACGTTCACTTTTCTGCAGCTCCACAGATTTTTCTTTAAAATCAACCAATCTACCTGTTTCATTACATCCAGAATAGATGACACACCAAATAAAATAGTCAGCAATATATAATGCAGAGGTTATGCAAACGTTGTTTTCAAGGAACCGATAAAATATGACTAACTGACTGCGGTTTTTAGATGTCTGCCTGGCATTTTGCCCCCAATGTGCATCTGTTGTTCCCCATTCTTAGATGACACAGCTCTACAGTGGGAGCAGCTACAGGCAGCTCGCGGTATAACTAGGCCAAAATCAACTGTGACTGTAGCCAACACGCCTTAGCTCCACAGAAGGGGCAGATACACAGTGGCTGTAATACAACCTGGACGAACTCCACAGGCTCTAACCCTGGTGTACACTGCATGTTATGCGTATTTGTATAACTGGAGCATGTTAACTTGCTGGGTGTGTAATGTGTGCATGCAATGGTTTGATATGTGTGTCTATCTATGGGCATGCACAGTACAGTGTGTCTACATGTAAGGGGTATTCAGTGAGTGAATCTGTGTGTTTGAAAATGCTGTTCCAATTAAACACTAGCATGCTAATTAGACAAAGCTTCACCATGAGACCATGAGAACTAGGACAGAAAGAAAGAGGGAGGGAAGGGGGAGAGGAAGAGATAAACAGGAGAGGAAGGGGAGTAAAAAGAAAGTGACAGACAATGGGGAGGAAGGATAAAGAAGCAGAGGGGAAAGGCTGGAGACAGAAAAATGGAGGAGGGTAAAATGGATGAGAGGAGGAGACAGGAAAGAGAAGAGACTCCTGTCTGACAGGAAAATAGAGGGGAACTAATTGCAGTGGGTCCTAAACATGTATAATTTACTCT
The DNA here is from genome assembly GCF_933228915.1 of Telmatherina bonti. Classification (NCBI taxonomy): domain Eukaryota; kingdom Metazoa; phylum Chordata; class Actinopteri; order Atheriniformes; family Telmatherinidae; genus Telmatherina; species Telmatherina bonti. Next base: position 21,478,530 of record NC_136619.1, on the reverse strand, counting down.
AATTGACTCATTATTTGGATTGTATAAAGTCGTGCATCAGAGGCAAGTTACTAATACTCAACTGACCACGCTTTCCATTCTGCAAACATGATTTGTTTTAATAAAGTGAGACATAAAACCAAGTCTGGAGCAAAACTAGAGTTCTGACTCAAGGATGGATGGAAGGACAGAAAAAAACCATGAAAAGGAAAGAAATGAAAGCAATCGTGTGTGCAAGCCAAATTGTTAGTCACATGTACATGAGTGTAAACTCTTGTTTCTGCCAAGGTGGCATGTTGAAAAGATGTACTAGGTGTGCTGTTGATAAAGGGTTTCCCTCTTTTGGACCGATGCCAGAGGAAGGCAGGATAAAAAAGAATCAGGGGTTGTTTCAATGGCGTAAAATGCTTTTGAGCTTTTACTATACAGCTAATCTCCTACTTATCTATTCAGCAAAAGTGCTGCGAACCTGACAGAGGCATTTTCAAGCTGCTCTGGAAAAACACTTCACTGACCCGTTGCTGATGTTTCCTTTAGTCTTTATCTCCTAAAGTTTTTTTTTTTTTTCCACCATCAATACTATTTCTTTACTATTGCCTATAAACATAGACTTTATTTCAGTCAAACAACATTGTCACATGTATAGATTAGGTTAAATATATTCATTTTAAGACTCAGTTGCTTCATTGCATTTGGATTAAATGCTAGGTCTCGTGACTGCAGTTCGTATATATGGAATAAGATGTATTGAAAGATCAAAGCATTTTGGCAAATCCTCTATCATCTGTAGTGGATGACTTGTAGCACTGCTGTGCATTTTGGGGTTAAACAAACAGATGATTTTATATTTACATGTAATCACTCTGGAACTGATGTTTTACCAGGGCAGTGTGTGATGGTTAAGCAAATTGTTTTCTACAAATACAATTATTATGTTAGATATGTTATTTAACACAATGTTTGCATTGGTATATAATCACCTTGAAATTGTTGCTATGTTTGCTAGTTTATGATTGCTAGAATGTATAATTCATATGAATTATTAATATATACACTTAGAGTGTTTTGCTATGGAGAAACAGCCATCTTCACATGTTGAAAAAAGGCAAATAATGAAAATCCTGATTGGAAAAACAAGAATGTTTCATTATTTAGTTCACTGGTTCCATTCAATTATAAAAAAAAAATATATATATATTTTCCTGCTTCATATTTATAACAGTGCTAGGTGTACTTCTATAGACTGAGTTTAGGATATCTTAACCCTGACCCTTCTTACTTTCTTAAATTTAGTTATTTGAATTTAGTAACATTTAAGGTTTTACAGAGACTTACTGGTGCAATTTTCAAGTTTAAATGTCTTTAAACTGATTTTTGTAGTTGATTTTTCTCATATTGTTATTCTTATCTCTATATTACGTGTAGAGTGTAGCAAATAATTCCAACACTTATACTACAGTGAATTACTTTTTTATGTTTATGTTAAATTCCCTAATGGCTGTAGTTTGGTTATAAAAGAATAGGTTGACATTTTAAGAATTGCGTGTTTTAATAATTCCCTACAGTAATTGGTACTGCAAATCACAATGTTGTTTGCAGAGACTTTACAAACCAAGCTGCATTCTATTCTTATATGCTTTTACATGTAATTCTACAAAATACCAAATGAAGAGATTTCCCCAAATGTCAAGCTGCCCATTACACAGACAATTTACAGTGGGGTCACCAAACTACCCCCAATTTCATGTTATGTGATACAATTTTTTTTTTTTTTTCTCCCCCCATTGCAGGCAGACTGCCATTGCTTTAATAAGGTTATTATTTCACAAAACATTATACAAATGTATCATCTCATTTTGAACATCATTATAAGGTGGGACATCTGTTCCTATTATGGACAGATCCCAGTGCTGAGACAAGGTCTATTAAAACAACAAAATGCAGATGGAATATTAGAGTGTTTCACTTTCATAAATCACTTATATCTGGTAAATTCAACAATAGATTTTTATTTAATAACCCAAGTTAAACTTTTTTTTTTCTTTGAGTATACAAACTGCTAGGCTTTACTGTGTTTACTTGAGCACGCTGTGTGTTAAGTTTCTTTCTCTCTATACCCACACACATTATATATATATATATATATATATATATATATATATATATATGTGTGTGTGTGTGTGTGTGTATATATATATATATATATATATATATATATATATATATATATATATATATATATATATATATATATATATATATATATATATATATATATGTATATACACACACACACATACAATATGCACACATACATTGCAGAATCTGACACTAGTTCCAGAGCATGAAGAATAAATGGCCGCCGTGTAACTTGGGGTTATACAATTAGGGAGGCACACAGAAGCTGTAAAGAAATAGTCAGAAAAGGCCTGGGAGTAAAATTACACCAGAGATATTGTAGGGTTTTATTATATGGACCAAGGCTCAAAGGAAGGGCCATTACACAACCCCAAACTTTCTCTCAAACTATGAAATAAGACAGTTTCAGACATTGGTCTTTTTAAATCTGTCTGTTCACTAACAAATTCAGATCAAACTGTACAAGCTTTATACCCGCTTTAAACCTGCACTGGCTTTCAGAGAGTGGTGTTTTGAAGAAGTTGGCTTTCTGCTGAATACTTTAGAATATGAAGTGTGATATTCATTCTACACCAATTATTTAAATTTCGCAGCAAATCCAAATTATAAACGGGGTCTGTTTTCAAGATCCACAGTGATATTTCCAGTGTTACAGCAAACTATTCACATTGTAAATGAAGAAAAAAACATAAGCTTTGCACACAATACTTTTATTTATCTGCTTTGTTTTTAAAAAGTCATGTAAAACCACCAGCACACTCATGTTGGAGAAAGATTTAATTGGTTATTTCTGGTTGTATTCAGTCTCATAATTGCTCTGATCACTTCATGTTGGAGGACTCCTTTGTTTCGAAATTTAATTATTCTAACTATTTGCAAGTTGAGGTCATTTGGGTTACTTCTGAGAGAAAAGGGGAATTATAATTCGGACCAATAGGAAGACAAAAACTGGTCAGATGAGTTAAAAAGAACCATTATGCTGGCTGTGTGCTCATGAAGTGCCCTAAGGACAAACAGGGCCTCTCATTACCTCATTAAAGCAGATTTTGGAGGAATAACATGTCCAACACAGATGCACAACATACAAAACTGTCATATTAATTAACATCTATCCTTTTCCCAACAAAAATCTATTTTTACTCCACAGCTTATCCTAAAAGTCCATGTACAATTATGTATACACATTACCGAAACACATCAATACTGTACTAATTTAACTAATATCATTTGGTGACTTAATCTGTGAACCACTACACCCTGTTGGCAGCTAGGGGCTTCCTTTGATTCATGTGCTATAACAAAGAAAGCACAAATGCTGCCAGAAGAGCGTGACCCCCCCCCCCCCCCCCCCCCCCCCACCCCCCACCCTACACAGACCATGACCCAGAGTGGGGAATAGAATTTGTAATTTGTATGTGTGTGGTCTACATGGTAGTGGGAAGGAATTGCATCCATTTGCACCAACTATCCTCAGTGGGGAAATGTGCCACCCAAGGCATGTGCATAGTCATGTTATTATGTTCATCCACATATGTACAAATGTATACTTGTTATTATGTTCATCCACATATGTACATATGTATACTTGTTATTATATTCATCCACATATGTACATATGTATACTTGTTATTATGTTCATCCACATATGTACATATGTATACTTGTTATTATGTTCATCCACATATGTACATATGTATACTTGTTATTATGTTCATCCACATATGTACATATGTATACTTATTATGTTCATCCACATATGTACATATGTATACTTGTGTTACTCATGACATAAAACTTCACATAGTCAAAATGTCAATTACTATACCCTAATGTAAACTGATGGGTGCTTGAGTGTATTTATGGTTAGACTGGTTTGGTTAGACTTAGTTTTAGAGTTGCGGTTAGGGTTTGAGTTCACATCCACTGAAGCAGACACACAAAATGTGTGTTTGTTGAATGAACGTGACTGATGATGCTCCTCTGTCGTGTTTGTCCCGACTTTCCCCTCCCAGCTTCAGGGCAGGTCTGTGTCTTTCTATGGCAACTCGAGACAAGGGGAATATTTCAGAATGGATGCAGCGGTGATGAGAAGAAGCCATAAAGATGACAGTAAGACAAAAAGAAGGTGAATGAAAGGGGAGGATGGAAATAGTTAGGGTGATGCAGTTACAAGGGGACAGACAAAGTATGTTAAAACATAACAAAACTAATGTAGCTTGATGGAACTAAACAATGGCAGCCAGGAGGAGTGAGGAAATGATGGAAGGAAGGGGTGGATGAGAGAGGTGTTGATAGAGGCTTTTGTTAAATTATGAATGAGATATTATCAGTCTTGCAGAATCCTTGTACACAGACAATCGTATCCTACTGTCTATTTGATCTCTTTTCTTCTTCCCCCTCTAAATAAATTAATACCCTGCCATAGATCTCTTTCAGTACCACAACAAATACATTTGGATTGAAACGATAATTTAGTGACACCTCCCCACTTTATGTATGTAAAAACTTAAAGCATTGCCTGTATTTGCAAGGTGCCGTTCCGTCCCAACCGTTTATGTCCAATGTATCCAAATTGAGAATGTTGTTCCGCAGATATTTGGTCAGAAGGACCCATTTTAGTCTAATTTCTATCCAGTTTTCACCCCAGAAACATCCCTCTCGAGCTGCACAGTTCACAAAGTTTGCAGTCAGGCACTAAAGAGCAGTGGTGAAAATTCAAGTCCCATGTGAAACTAGCATTTTTGGACATGAAACACTGAAGGATATATCACTCTGTCATTAAATAAGCATGTTAAAGCGTTATCCACCATATTGGACTGTGATGTCAAGGGGTTGTGAACAAGTTTCATAGCAGCCAAGCTGTGAGTGAGACTGCCCTGAAATGTCACGTTTCCATCTGTGTGTGTAATATCAGAGTTCCAAAAACAGCTGCTTCCCATGTGAGGCACAACTCAAGCAAGATCTTCTGAACTGCCTCTGTATGCACATCGTTTCCAATCACTGTACATAAATGAAAGGATGAAAGGATTACAATGAAAGGATGAGTCTTTCACTGTGATGACGATCACTAGAAGTGAAATAAAGATACATTAATAAATGAAATGTGACTTGATGGATATAAGCCAACTGATCAACATGTTATGTAAAAACATCATAAAAACATCTTCCTCCAATGGAACTCAACAAGTGGAGGGAAATGTGGGGTGTTTATAACCCTAGAATGAAACTTGCCACAAGCAACAAGCAGAGCAGATGTATTGTCAGATGTATTTGGCAAAAGTAACAAATTTCTTATTTGGTTTCCAGAGGGCTTTAAAGTTAAATTCAAGCAGAACCAGAACAAATGTCAGGCTGTGTGAATATTGCCAAACAGGGATTTGGACAGATGTTAACATTTGAAATCCATACGGGAGGCTGAAAGGTTTGGTTTCCAAAGAGATTAAAACTTTACCAGATTAGGAAAAGTTTCATATCAAATGATTTTGGGAGTTTTCGCCAACTTTACAAACAGTTCAGTAAAGTTTGTGACTGGCAAATTGTTTCATACTAAAAAAATGTTTTTGCCCTAATCATGTCTGGAGCAGTTGCCGGGAAAAGAAGAAGGACATTATATCTTTCGTGACAAAATGTGGGTTGGTTGTCTACCAACAGCAGCAACCATCAGCCAGTACTGTGAGTCAAAAAAATTCATAAAACTCTTAGCACATTTATGCAGTGACTCTCAGCTAACAGGTTCAAACCACAATTCATTAACATCTCCCTTCAGATCCCACAGTGTACGTGTTTTTAATAAACACAAACTACCGCACTCTTGTAATCTGTGATTCTTCCTGTGATGCTTTTGTAGGTGGAAAGATGCCAATGCCCCTGAGCTAATTGGACTCCTGAGCACCATCCATGCTCCCCCAGTTCATTTGACACATAGCCCTGAATAACTCTCAACCCCCCCCCCCCCCCCCCCCCCCCCGTCACACCCCCACCCCCAAACAGATAACCTGTGGCCAGTTGTGACAAAAGGAATAAAGAGCAGATTTCCTCCTCTACCTGCTCAGTGCCCATTTATGTCAGCGCTAACATCACATCGAGTCTGCATGAATGTATTTCAAACAGATTATTAAAGGGGAACGGAACAATTTGAGAACACTTATGCTGCAACCCACTGATCATTACATTTAGACTTTTTAAAATCCCACTTTTGAAACATACCAATTAATAAGCAGCACTGAATTTTATATTAAGCTTTTGTTGGTTGCAGCTGGAAAGGTCATGTTTGCTGGGGTTGGTAGTGTACGACACACTCCCAGCTCCTGCAAAACCTATGTAACCAGTAATGTTAAATAATCAAAGTGTTGGTGGGATAATTCATCAAGCATTTAAAACTGAGGTTCCCAAGTGAGCACAGAGAGTTTTGCTGCAGTGGGTTCTCATTCAAAGCAGCATGCTGCGCTGAACATCCCGATAATATTAGAAATCAGAGTATTCATTTCTGCATTTATTGCTTTGGGACATGGAGCTGTTTGCTATCTCACATAGTGAATGCCCTGTCCAAGATAATGAGGACAACATTTGTGGATTCTACTTTATAATTCTGGATGTTTTGATTTTAGCTCTAAGTGTACCATCCAGTGTGTTTTCAGCATCAATTCCCAAAGAACACCAGCAAAGCAGGACAGACTTCACTTTGTTCTACAACACAGAAAACAACATCGGATGAATTTTAGCCTAATTAATCAGTGCTGAACAGCACTGATGGATTACGGCTCGGGTGTGTAAGAAGACCATCAAAGATTGCAGCATAAAAACATGTGCTGTATCTACATGCGATCTGCTGCCCTGAGCTGGAGCCTGCACCATGTTTCCAGTAACTGAACCAAAAAACAGTTACCTTGCTGCTCTTGGAGTAAATGTATGTTAGCCTTTGAGTAAAATATATTAACACACTTTCCTATGCTCACTCAGTGAAAATATTCTAGCAGGGCAAGTGACATTTCCAGCAGCGCTTCTCATCAATCATCTGCTAAACAGAGTAATCACTGTAGCAGCCACACTCCGTTTAACACCAGCTCTCCACAGCCTCTCCAGCTGGACTAAAGAAACAAGAAGTATTGGATGGTAATATACACAAACCCACTGCAGTACCGTAACCACCAGCAGCTACACAGTCACCAGATATTTAGCACAACAGAGAAAAAAGTGGGAACTTGTACAATTCTCTGCTGTATTTATACCTTTTTCTTTTCTTTAAACATATTTTAAACCGAAACATATTTCTTTAAACATGTTTATTTTGAAAGTGAAAACATTCTGGCTCGTCTGTAAAGTTAATGTGAAGAAGCTGTCATTGGAACATCACAGATGCCATTACTGTTTTCTCATTTTGCAAGAGACACATCAAGCCACAGCTCCAGTGTCCGTGTGCCATTCTGCGAGGACACTGGAGCTCTTAGTTATCAAATAATGATTCTCAACTTTCTCAGACCTGAGGCAGCAGAGAGCAAAGAGAACCATTACTCCAAGACAGAACTTGTTAAATTGCAGCTTGGGGGTTTCATGCTTGAGGCCTTTTTGCTTTCACACTTCAGACCCCCTTTGCTCTGTTGAAAAGGGCTTTGCCACCTTAGTTCTGTTTTTCCTTCTCTGGCTGTGAACTGGTGTGCACTTCCTCCATATTCTTTTTTCTTTTGCTTCTCCATTGCAGGACTTACATAGTTTTAGAAGCTCCATCTCGATATCGCCTCTGAGCACCAGCTCTGCTCTCAATAAATGAGCATTGATAGTTGACCTGCATTGTCATGTTACATAAATTTGTCACAATGCCTCCTTTGGTTAATGAGTTGGATCCTTGGTATTTTGAGGTTCTCGTCACTGGACATGCAGTAGGTTGAAGCAAACTGCATGTCCCTCTTGACATTTTGTTGCTGGAGTGATTGGGCAGTAAATACTGACTGAGATTTAATTATTAACAACAGCTGTACAGCTGTACAGAGGGCAGCTTAGCTCAGGTAATATATCAGTTCTAATTAGATTGATGACCAAAATCTACATTTTCATTGCTATTTAATAATGCAGTCTGGAGTTGAGTGGATAAAATTGTCAATTTTAAGTTCTTTTTCTACATTGAATTATCAAAAGGCATCAGACCCCACATTGAAAGGCATTGGTTAGCTTGGAGGTATTTTGGTGTCCTTTTTTATGAATGAGGTGGGGGAGATAGTTGTAGAGACCTAGGTTAGGCCCCCTGCAAACCAGTCTAAGATAAAATGGAGAGGATGATAATAATTTTAAAAAAAATATATATATATATATATATATATATATATATATATATATATATATATATATATATATATATATATATATATATATAAACCGAATATTTTTTTTTTTTTTTTTTTTAATTTTGCCAAGTGAAACAATATTGACACAGTATGCTACTGACCAGTAAGGCAGTTGCTATGGAAACAGTGACCTTGCTTGAGGCTAGAAAGTGTTTTAGAGGACGAAAAGAGACAACATCAATCCATCCCTGTGTATTCTTCACAACCACCAGTTCCAAAGCCATGTGCTCTCATAAAAGCGAACATCTGCAGTGAAATACCAATATTTATTTACTTTTAATTTATTTATCTTTTATTTATATTTTTGCATTAATATTGGTTAATAACTATATTTTAGTTTAACAGCTTTACCGCTATTTCTTTAACTTCTTTTGAGAAAGCATTAGTACATGATTAGTTTCAACTGAATGTGTTTTTTAAAAGGCTCTGTTGCTGATATTTGAACTTAGGATGGAAGTAAAAAAACAAACTAAAATCTCAATTTCCTGTGTAATATATTACTAAACATTGGCTTTTCATATTAATAAATATGATTCAGGCAGAATAGCATAATGCTTCTGACTGTTGTTGACTCTGTGCTCGAGACCTCCACCTTCCAGTTCATCTGAAAGCGACCAGCAAAGCAGCAGTCAAATTGCATTTCTCCTTGAGAAGTGCATTACTGGAATGAAATAGCATTAAGTGCATCACAGGAATGACTTGAATCAAAAGAAAATAAAAGTCAGCGTATTAAATGTCTGTCTGTCTCTGCTAGCTGGTCTATTTTTCTGTGCAATAAACTTCGCTCGGAGATCAATGAACTCTTCAGAAGAACTACTGAAGGTCTCCGCACCTCACCATGACAGAAAGTCCAAAAGAAAAGAAGCAGATAAAATAGCATCTCATTCAGCCAGAGAAGCTGAAAATATCTCACATCCGCATCCATTCCCAGTCTCTAATCTCCTCCAACTCCCCTCCTCTTCCCTGGTTTCCATCGACCACTGCCAACATGTCCTGTTCTTTTTCTTTCCTGTCATCATCGCTATGACAACCCTGACCAGACCAGAGTCTTTCCAGCAAAAGTGGCCTGCCCCGAGGCTACATCGTGCCAGAGGGAACATGAAAACACAAAGATCAACATCACTCGACTCATCAATACTTGCATGCATGGGCAGCGAAACGTGTGTGCAAATACACACGGGTAGAGTAGACGAGCACGGAATGCGTGTTGATTCACATGCAGCATAAATCTGTTATTATTTTACAGCTGTTCTAATTATGTGTGTGCTAAACTAGAGATACAGACCGGCATGATGCTCTATATTTGTGCTGCAGTAAACCGTGTGACTAATTACATCAGTGTGAGTGTTTTCAATTTGTAGGGGGTATACGTTTAAGGTACGTAATCTAATGCTTATCATATCCCACCTGAGAGCACAGCAACAATTAAATGAATGATAAATAACTGCAGACATGCATATTTCAGACATTTGGAAATAAACAGTGTAGCGGAATAGCCTCTACAAATTATGAATTTATTAATTACCTCGGAGCACCACTCATCACCTTTAATTAACTTAAAATTCAGGCGGATGAGACACCTGAAATAAACTCAATTCAATAAACAGTCTCACTTCAAAGGAGTAAATCCTAAGAACGAATGAACCAGAAATCGTGCATTCAGAAATTATGACAATAACGGATGAATTGATTATACATATTTATTTACAATGATGGTAAACATACAGCAGTGAAAATGAGCAATGATGGAGAGATGTTATTGGTGAGATGGTATGATGAATTTGTCAACATGGAATTTCATTTATAACATTAATAAAGAACGCTGAGATTAATTAAATGAGCTGGAGCAGGAAGAAACTGGTTGGAATTAAGCAAATAAATCGGGATGATTATCTTACTTAAATCTTTGACAAGAACGTGTTCAATAATTCTAAATTTGGATAAGAATTCGAATTTAATTATTTAATTAGAATCTGATGTACTGGTTTGGGACATCACAAATGTCAGAGCGCTATCAGATCCTACTTTGAACGCTGAATCCGGAGTGTGGGTCGAAGCGGGTGGTTGGTCCCCTATTCGGCGCGTTTCCGGGGGAATTGGATCCCTGGAGCGTCAGAAGATGTAGGTCTACGCAGCTACTCTGGCCTTCTGGATCCGTTCAGCGGAGTTCCAGAGCGGTGTGATGATGATCCAGATTGTCCCAAAAATAGATAGTTCCAGATTTTACGTGTAAAGACGTAATGGAAAAAGTTGGAGCTACGGTTCTAGTTAATTACTGATCTCGGGAAAAATACTGGTTACAAATAAACACTTGTTGTACTTTCTCCCGTTCGGAAGAACGGAGAGGTAAAAACTTATAATGAAATAACAAAAGAAAAGAAGACGAAAGGCTAAAGACAAAAGCTAAGGACAAGAAAGAAACTTAGAGGAGACAAAAAGCTTAAACGAAGACAAAAAGCTCCGGAAGTTGGTCTGCCAGTCTAATTTAAACAGACCCGCCTTTCGAACTTCCAGCCAATCATGAGTTGCTTCTGTCAGAGGCTGACCAACCTTATCCAATCAGGTCAGCTCTAGTTCCTTCCCTCTGCATCTCATTAATGTGAACAGGATACTTTCAACTCCTTGATTTGTCTGCCGCAATACACATCAAATCACATTCTTTCAGAGTTATGCAGAGTCCTCGTTTGCTGGCGAAGGAAAGCATTTTATAGTATTACTTTCACACATGAAAAGATTGGCTACATGTAATTTTTATTAAAGGTGGATTAATTAATTGTCATGACTTGTCCTCATTGGGTGATCCTAAAAAGAAAACTCACATTTTATTCATTCACATTAGTAGCTTAAGAGAAGTCTGAAGCTTGGAAAACATAATCAACAATTATTTACTGTGTTTATGATTAATGTGTGTGTGTGATCAGTTCAAAGAATTAAATCACATATCAAGATAAAATAATGGAAAAGAAGAAATTCAACCAAAACAATTAACCACAGTCTTTTAGACTAAGTTAGATCGGTTCCTTCAATTCAGTCTCCTTCTCCGTCAGGGGAGGGGTTGTTCTGGCGCCATGGAGTCTCGTCTTTTGGCTTAGAAGTGTCATTTCTGACCAGAACCAGGGTTTGGTCAGATGCGACTCTCGGCATTTCCCCCGACCTGCAACCATAAATTGTTAGATGTGCTTTAATCCTTCGTGTTGACACAGCTGCATTCTGTAGGGAGTAAAGGTGTAAATCTCTGAGTGTCACCACGCCTCTTGGGTCAAATGGTCACTCTCTCTTCGTCCTGTGTGGACCAATCTTACTGCAGAGAAAGAAATACAACTATTGTTTAATCCAGTCGAATGTTTTTAATCCTGGGAGGCCAAGATCGCTACAACAGAAATCCAGAACTTGTTACATTTACTAATGACAGCACAAAATACAATGAAAAGAACAGGACCTTAAGCGTTTGTTGTTCGGATGTTTAAATAAAAATTAATCATGTCTGTCCCTACAGGTTGTTGCAACTCCTTTTTGTTGACACACACACACACACACACACACACACACACACACACACACACACACACACACACACACACAGACAGAAGTCTAATGCATCTTCATTTAGGCTTGCTGTCCTCTGGGCACATTTACATTTGTCAACTCACCATACAAAATGGATGGATGAGCGTGTGGTTTGTGTGTCTTTCTTCATGCTGCATGTATGCGTGGATTCAATCAGTCCCCCTCTGTATATGTGCTGCCTATTTATCTTTGATTATCTTTAAGGACAAGCAATCTGCAGTGTCTTCAAAAAGATACATGTTTGCCTCTTTCTGCACCTTTGTATACACACGCTAATGCAGGTGTGTGCATAAGTGCGTGTGTTTATCTGTGCATGTGTGCAAAAGAGTCAATTTCCTTGGTAGGTGACAGTTCATGGTCCCCTGGGCAGCAACGAATTGTGGGTAAACTCAATGTCAAAACTATTCCCATACATCATCGGAGTGACACAATGAAAGAAAAAAAAAAAAGCACACGCACACACACACACACACACACACACACACACACACACACACACACACAAAACACTTTAAATGAATAGTGAGACAGTATCGCAGATCATGACTAACTATGTAGCATCGATGAGCAAATTTTGTAGTATTAATTGCTAAAACGTTTCAGATTTAAGTTATTGTCACTAGTTACAAGAAGTAAATGAAGCTAAAGTGTATCAAAAATTTAAAAAAGTGTTTTTATAAAGATGGACTTTTATGTAGAGAAGATTTCAAAGTGGAGGAAAAAATAAAAAGTCAGTTGTTTCTACTGCCTGGTTACTCATCTAATTTTTGCATAATTTTGTACACAGTTTGAGGGGAAATGACTCAAGTTCATTTATTTATTAATTTATTTTCCCTGTTGCACAGAAGTTGGGCTCGGCTAAATTGGAATAATGGTGAAAAATACTACATCATTATTCTGTGTATTTTCTTTCGTTCATTGTATCTGCAATTTCTCAAGTACAGACTGAGTAAAAATGTGACTTTGTTCAGGTAAATTGGATTGTATGACGTGTACGACATTTACCACATGTTCATTTACCAGTAATTGCCAAAAGGGAAAAAAAAAAAGAAATATATCAAAGATTTCTTTTAATAATTTTCATTATGTCTTGAGAACTTCAATTTGGTTTCACTCAATATTTTATTTGGCAAAGTGAAATCCTTCAACTGAAAAAAAGTCACATGCGTAATTCCACATTTGTCCGTTCATCTGGAAGTGAACATAACAGAAGAATAAAATGACCCTTGTTCCTTCGTATCTGAGTGACATACTTGCTCTCACAAAGTAAAATGTGTTAAATGACTTGTCACTGATAGCAGCAGCTGCCATGCATCACACAGGAGGCAGTTATTAAAAGGTTTGCTCAGCACACTGCAAGATGACAAACTACCTCACGATGATCAAAAAGAAGAAAAAAGAATCTTATAAGACAAGTTAGATGATCTGAAAATATCCAACATGACTTTCAGTCGAACAGAGAAAATCTTGTATCGGTTCCAAATCTTGTCACTCTACTAACTGCAAATGAGGCACATCACAGACTTTTTGTCTGGTGGCTTTAAATATGCTTATACAAGCCTATAAAGGATAGACTGAGAAACATAATTGAGATGACGTAAAAGCCAATAAATCACTGATGTCTGGACATCCAAAAAACTCCAACTCCTAAGATACAGTGTGACATCAGTCACACCAAAAAAAGGATGTGGACAGCCAGGATTTGCTGACTCTGTCTCAGCACTCAATACCAAAGGACTTTACTAAACTAAAGTCAGTATTTATACTTTTGTCATGCGTTTGCTGTTCCGTCATTTTCACTCCATGACAATGTTTGTGATTTACACTATTTTATTTTGTCATTATTTTCCTCGTCCTGATGTCACTCCAGCAGGACCGTCGCTGCAGCGCCTCATTGTCCTGTGTTCTGCTCGCCTGAAAGCTACTGCTGATGTGAACTTAACCCTGCCTGCGAGTGTTTCACAATAGATGTGAAAGCAGTGGTCGGTCTTATAAAGCTCTTTGAAAAGTGTTGACAGTGCCATCAAGGTTGGCAGCTACTGAGAAGACAGACAGAAAGTCTGTAAAAACAAAGAAGATTTTATTACACCTCTAAAATTGGAAGATAAACACAAAATTGTGCAAATGCAATGCAACAGCTCAGGCTGGTTCCTGTTTACAGACAAACAGACGGCATGGTGTCTTACACATCTGAAGAGATGACATGAGGTGCTTTTTTTTTTTTTTTTTTTTTTTTACTGTTTGGAAGCTCTCCATCCAAATGAAGACAATTATAGCTAGTAGGGGAGACATGTTTGCAAAGCTTGTCCACAAGACCAGTAAACCCACATGGAAGATAACAGGGACTGCTGTACACTCCATTGCAACTGGATCACACAAGTTATGACAAGTAAAGACTGGATGCACCTTGGAAAAGAGCTCCTCAACAATAAATCTGTAAACTTTTATGTCTGCACACTGAGTGTCTGCAAAATCTGTCCTAAGCTACTTAACACACACACACACACACACACACACACACAACTCACATGTTCCCATCACATGTGGTTAAAATGCAATTTACAAACCTGCACAAGTAGATGATGTTAACAGATGACCCTGCCACATATCTCCGATTATCTGAAAAGCAATGCTGTAAATACCAGTGTGAGATGAAGTAATTGTGATAAAGAGTGTCAAGTGTTGCTTGTCAAGGGTAAATCTCTTGCAGATTTTTGTTCCCTGAAAGTTAATGAGGCACATTTTGTATCTGAGACTAAGTGTGGCTCATTAACTGCCCCAGAGGAACAAATAACACGGAGGACACCAGAACTGGAGTTTGTCTCTTTCAGTGGACAAAAGCTGCAATGGCAGCGATATAAAATCTATACAAGGTAATAGCCATTGTGTTTTTTTTCTTTTTTTTTCACTTAACTTCTAATAATAATGTAGGTTCTTCATAGTTGCATTGCAGGTCGCTCAATCAGGAAGATCCTCCTCGTGCTCCCACCCTCCCATTTATTCTTTTTTTTTTTTCCTCTTGTGGAATTCTTATCTTTCATATTTAAAAAAAAAAAAGAGATGATATTACACACAGCTGAGCGATCTGCATTACATACAAATTGCTGGCTTATTTGGTGTTGTGAGGCTGTGCTGTCAGAGAAGAATTTTATAAGTGCCTAATAATGTTTCTCATAAACATGTGTGTATTCACAAATCACACACCACACAGCAGTCAGGAAGCTGCAATGCAATCCGCTTTTCTTTAATCAAAGAAAACAAAAAAAGACTACTGTGGATCTGTGAAGCCAAGCAAAGTAGAATTTATTACCATATTGTTTGCTCATAACAAGTTGTTCTCATTTTAATTGCAGTTCAATGTGATGAGAAAACACTGGAGAATTTTACTCTTATTACCTTTTAATATCTTGAATAGTTGCATGATCAAAATACAAAGCTATGCTGCATTTACAGCTTCTAAAGAGCAGCGAAGAGAGTAAGCCTTTTGGGTTTCCTGGTAAAAATAGCTTGAAATGAAGCCCTTATTTTGTGTTGCTGAAGAGCCTCTGGAACCCCTATGACGACTTGCTTTTTCTGTATCCCATAAATGACTGCAGATGGAACAATGTTTTTGCTTTTTTTTTTGGGAAAAAAAAAAAAAAAAGGTTAAAAAAAAACAAACAGAAGTTGCATTTTGGACTCAAATAAAATAGCAAAAAGAGAAACCAGCCACATCCTTGCTATATATTAACTTATTAATAATGAGTAATACAGCACGATAAAGATTAAGACAACAGACATTCCACTTAGTGGCATCATGTCACACAGAAAAAAATAGAATCGAAACAAAAGATTACAGCAAAGGAGAGAAAAGCCAAATTTAATAGTATTATTTCAGTGCTGCTTCTTTCTCAAAAATGACAATGAGATATTCATGACAAATTATCTGCTTAGCTGTGTGTGTGTGTGTGTGTGTGTGTGTGTGTGTGTGTGTGTGTGAGAGAGAGAGAGAGAGAGAGAAAGAGAGAGTGAGAGAGGGAGAGACTGAGACTCTATCACCCTCCTATCTGAATGTGTATGTTTGCTCCTCTGTGGGAGTTAGCCATAAAAACAATGCAAGCCCTGGTAAACATACTTATGTTGCAGTTTCAACGCTAATGTGTGTTTAAAGACAGAATAGCCCTGCGATGGACTGGCAAGTTGTCCAGGGTTTACCCAGCCTTTCGCACAAAGACTGCTGGGATAGGGTCTAGCTTCCCTACGAGCCTTATCGGACTAAGCGGTTGGGAAAATGAATGAATGAATTCACTCTTGTACGTGCAGCTGCTTGTGTTTGTGTGTAGGAAATTGTTTTTTTTTTCATTTACATCATTGTGACTTTGTGGATGTTTGTTGTTATCCAGATCTAAACCTGTCACATTATTAATACAATCATATAAAAAAATGTTATTAAAATATATATACATATATATATATATATATATATATATATATATATATATATATATATATATATATACATATATATATATATATATATATATATATATATATATATATATATATATATATATATAAACGACTCTTTAAGGTCATCAAGTCTTTCTGTACTTTGACTGAACATACACACATGTAAATACACATCATGATACTTGCACCCCTGTTCTTCAATGCTTCAGTGTGCACTAGTCAGATTTTGCTGTTGACACCTGCCTTATACATGCATGCAGTATAATTCTCAACCGTTGATGCAAAAATGTTCTCTGATAGTTTCATCAGTGCTGCACAAACACTGCATCCAGTTCTCCACATTTCAGTCCAAACTCTGGCAAGATAGTTCATTACAAGTTTTTCTAGATATGCATATGCGTGAATGTGACATGCTCCCACTCTTGTGACATGCTCCCACTCTTTGCAGCATGTTTTAGATGCATACTGTATGAGTACGTAGAATTCAATACACACACACACACACACACACACACACTGATGCTTCACAGCCTATAAAGAACAACCTCGTGTCCTAGATTTTCAATTTGACTCAGTGGTTGTAAGTTTTCCTGTACAAAGTGTCTTTAATGTGAACCATCTGTAAGTTTTATTTGCAGTGCTAAACACAGACACTTTGTTGTTGCTATAAATGTGTTTTGTAGCAGATTCTTATAGGAAAGGGGCACAGAAAAAAAAAGAAGAGACGCACTTAAAAAATACTGAGTTTTGTTATTCAAATAAAGCAGTTGGATTTTAAAGAGATGACCAGAAGATGTTCCTGAAACAGAATACTTCAATTCATTTGAATTGGGGAGTTTTAAGCCCACTTAGGGGGCATCTACACCAGGATAGTCTGGGAGACTTGGTTTGAATAAACAGGGATTTGGAAAAAATGACATACCTTCCTTTGGTTTGGTTTGTGTTCAAACTGCACTTAACTTAAACAGACCAAACCGCCTGGACAACGTCACATCGCTAAAAAACAACTGCTTGCCATGGAACGAGACTCCTGCAAAAACAGTTTTGCAGATGAAAACTGTATTAGGTGTGGGTGGGTCGCAGGATTTTTTTTTATTTCCTTTTCCCTTCTTTTCTTTCCTACTTTTGTGAACACAACAGGTGATTTAGTGATCAGACGCCTGGAACGCCTTTATTGTGAAGCCCTTCTGAAGTATTTCCAAACCTTGCACTTACTGCCATCAGATGTCCAGCTGTGCAGGCCCACTACTGGTTTTGTGGTTCAGGATCAGAGAACGCAGCAGAACCCAGAAATGGGGGACAATATCTGGCATACTCCCAATAATAATAATAATAATCATAATCATACTGGATTATTTTTATACAGCCATTTTCCATACATCAAAAGTGCTATACATAGAATCTATTATTGAATCACTCCTCATTCATGCTTGGTGATGGTAAGCAACATGTGTAGCACAGCTGCCGTGGGGCACACTGACAGAAACGTGACAGCCAATGTGCTCCAGTGGCCTCTCTGACCACCACTGAAACATTTATACAGCAGTGATGCCGACACTAGAGGCAAGGAGAGAGAAGTGTCTTGCCCAGGGACACAACAGCAGATTGACAGGAGAAGTGGGATTTGGACCTAGGGACTGTGGGGAGGCAGTCTGGTGGTTCAGTGCAATATTATCAAAGTTAAAAAGAAAATAAAACAAAAAAAGCTTAAGATCAAGTTTTGCTTAAAATAAACCTTTAAATATGTTTACTCTGCTGTTGTCTTTTCCTTTTTTTTATTATAAATGAAATTATAAAAATATAACAAACCATTTTAAATATGAGCAGAAATAAAGAAAAGTAATGTAGTGAACGAGGGTACAGAGGTGTTGTTACAATTATAATGTGTTAACATGAGGGTTGGGTTGCAGGTTGTACATGAACTGGTTGGTTTGGATCCAGATATCAATAGTTTGGGTCTGGTCATCGTAATGGATTCGGGTGGGTTGGTAAAACTGGACCCATGCAGAACTCTTTTTTGAATTTCACTGTGGTGTGCAGAACATACAATTTCAAAACACATGCTGTAGTCATTGTTTTCCCTCCAACCCAACCAACAATCTGCATCACTTCCTTCTTTTCTAGATGCTCTAACGCTGTTGGCAGAAATCGCTTCCTTTTCCGTTGCTGGACAGTCCATTTGGAAGTGAGCTGAAAGCCCCAGCTTTCAAGTGCACCAGTCTGCAGCTTTGCTCTCTCTTGGTATGGTTGGTGTTCATACAGTACCAAACAAATCGTACTATCCCTGAAAGCAGACTGCAGTCCGTTTAAAGTGGACCAAACAGCAGTGATATACAAGTACCCGTACAAAATGGCTCAAAGGAAAACTCCCTGCTCACAAATTGGCCAATACAGCCATTTGTGACCTGACCAGCTCAAATCAAACTGCAACTTCTCACCCAAAGAATCAACAAAACGTTTTAAATTTGGTGACTATCACATACTTTACTCTCTAAAACCCTCCCTTTAAAACGCTCTTAACAAGAGCTCCTCGTTTCGGTTCCCAATTCTTCACAGATCTCCTCTCTGCATTCCTTGTTTTATTTATTCAATTTATTTTTACAAAACTGGTCTATTGAACTTTATTGTAAATTACAAACTGTGTTGTAAAATGCTAAAAAAGATGTTATATTTCCATATACATGTAATCTAATGCCAATTTTTAAAACCAACCTTTCTTTTGATATAACTTGCTAAGTTTTAAGATGACAAAATAAAAGAGATGACTAAATTAGATCATTCTTCCCTAAACTTACACTGCAAACTTTATGGCTTTGGTTCCCCAGGATTCAGGAGCAGCTCTACAGAAGAGGCATAAATGTGTCATCTTAGGCAATACCGCTTTCTATAACAAAAGGCCGGTCCAGTCTCATGGCTTTGTGGTGGACATGAATGGTGTCACAAAATAAGACCGTAGTTATTAAAATAATCTTCCTGTCTTTTTTAGAAATCTAGTGCTACCTCTTAAATAAGCATCAAATTTAGTTCAGTCGGAATCAGACATTCTTTCTTCATTCTCTTCACCATTATTTAATTAAAACCACAACTAAAATAAATAAATAAATAAATAAATAAAAAAAATAATAATAAAAAAAACACAACTGAATCTATTCATCCTTCATTTTCCTACAGTTTTACACATTTTCACAAACTTTGGTTAAACATAATATTTACATATTTTGTATTTATTCATTGTTAATGTTTTCCATTCTAAAAATGACCAACAGTACTGGTGATTTTCACTGGCGTCAGCGTTTGTATGGAATGAGTACTTCAGTGGCATTTACACACTGCTTACATTGTCATTTCAGTGGAAGAGCGCACAAAGAATGACAACACACAATAGTGCTATAAAACATGTAGGCTTACATTATGAATCCTCTTCAACAAATTGGCTTCCAAAAACTTCATAGTACATTCCTACAAATCTGGATAATTCAAAACCATGAGCCATTTGAGGCTAACTCATGCTATATACATTAATCAACTTTTTCTTAGTGTTTAATTGAATTGTTCAGTGAACTAAATACCTAAAATACCCATGTAACACAGACACACATACCTACACACACCGAAATATAAATCATACTTACATGATTATATATATATTATAGTTCATTATCCAACAGGGCAATGACCATTAATCATCCCTACACAGGCATTGGAGTGTGTGCCCATTCACATCATAAAACAAAAGAGATATACACACTTGAATGTGTATTGTAACTTTTACATACAAGCACATATTCTAACAATGTGAAATTAAAAGGTCAGTGTGTGTGTGTGTGTGTGTGTGTGTTAATAGTCAAACAAGGAATATGCATAGTGTATTTTCATATTTGTGCTTCAATGAAAATACCTCTAAATGTGTGTATGGGCTTATAGCTATGTGAATACTGCAGCAGCCAAGATCATCTCAGATGATTGATGATGTGAGCCTGAACCGTGCAACTATGCAACATTGAACGCACCGTGGTTTTACAGCGCTTTGCAGCTTTTTAGACCATTTTGCAGTGTTTCTATTTAAATAGAATTCAGTCCAGAGAAAACCTTTCTACGCTTGGACAAACTTATATCCTGTTCTGCACATGTGTAACTGTACGGACAGGCACAAGGGCACACACGCACACACACACACACACACACCTAAACATGATTGTAAAAGAAAATAAGTTTGACAATTTGACAAGGTGTAGCAGGCTAAATGACAGACATGATCACTCAGTACTACATAACAAAAGGCTGCGACACTGACGCACACAAAAACTGGTACATGTGGGACCACCATGCACATTCTTTCTTATTATTTCCATCTCTCCCATGCACACACATACACACGATCATTCATTGTTTCATTAACCACAGCGTTTCATCCATCTATCTTTCAGGGGAGAGAGAAGGACACAAGAAGTGGGGTTGGGTTGGGGGGGGTTGTAGTTAAGCAGAGTAAAGGGCAAAAAGAAGAACTACAAGGACACAAAGCAAAAATGATACCGGAGTGATTTTGTTATAAAATGCATCCAGAAAACAGTGAATAGAATTATGTTCTGAAAATGAAAGCTAGATGCTGAGAAATGGAGGAAAAAAATCTTAGAAAATCGGAAGAAACCTTCAACTAAGCAAGGTAACAGTTTTGACAATTGGAGCAGACAGAAACTTTTAAAGCTCTCATGTGAATCGTGTCATGCAGCAAAAACAACAGGGCAAGGATAATCACAGACATGTCAGAAAAAACACATATCCAAACAGCACATGGGCTTACTGTAAGCACTCACATATTACTGAAAAACAGCTCAAATAGTGTTTTTATCAACTGCGCTTGTAAAAACATTCTGTCCTTATCTTATTCTGCAGATTACATTTCTGACAACTCCAAGACAGAGAAACAAAATGAGAAGAGAAAAGAAGCTGATGAAAAAAGTACCACCCGTGCTAAATTTAATACTAACAAGTGTCAAAACGAATGTTTGTTAAACACAAACTGGACCAACTGTGACAATATTAGATGCCAAGAACAATGCTTTGCAAGTTGCTTTTCTTTTACCCTGGGGATTTTTTTTTCTCTGTGGACCAGGGTTTGAGTACAATGCAGCTCTTTCTACGTCTAGTTCTGCTTTTGGAAACTGTTTTCCAGTTAAGGTGCTAAAAGAAGTTGAATCCTGTGGAAGATAATCACCTGAGAAAACCTCAAACCTCACATCTACATGATGTCGAGATATGTAAAAACTAGCTGAGTTGCAAAACTGACAGCAAGGAGAAGGAAATCTAAACCTTTCCTTTTCTCTGTTGTTGATAAAGAGAAAATATTTAAGACTTAAATGTTAAGGAAAAACAGGAGGATTATTTCTCTGCTCACCTAACACTGAAAAGTTGTGGAGCCAGGTGATAAATTATTAATATTTCACTTTATAGAAGATGCCTTATTGAGGTCTTTTTCAAAAGGCCAAATGTGTTGTTTATTTTATAATGTGATGTTTGTGGCTTGTGATTTGTTCTCTACTGACTTTTGCATTACAAAGGTAAACCAGTAACGTTGTAAATTCTGGCCACCGGGTGGCCGCGTCACGGACATTTATATCTTTCTGCCGGCGCTCTGCGAGGGGCATTTCAGGCCTTCTTCCTGTTTTACATCTGACATGGCTGGAGATGCATAGGAAGTGCTAATTAACACTAAAAGGCCCAGAGCTACGAGAATTTTCATCAGCCTGCAGCCCCCCCACAAATCATTAATCGCCTTTTTCATGTAAATGCACCATTTAGCGCTTTAGATGAGGAACCATTCCACCCCCTCCAGTGCAAAGTTTTAGCTCATGCCTCTGTCTTGAGAGTTTTACCTGAGAGCACTGAATAAAACTCGTGTTTATAATGAAACATGATGAATGAAACATTTCTAATTAAACATTTGCGTCGCCAGATCTGCAGGATCGGGGTGATTTCACATGGCAGCTGAGTCGTCAGCACATCAGCTGATATAACGGACAGTTCTTGATCTGTAAAAAAAAACATAAAAAATATCTATTTATATAGGCTATATATAAATGTATAAGCAGCCCTATTGCATAGGATAAAACTATTTAGAAGTCCAGCGCAGTTTCGGCTCCACGCAGCGCAGTTTCGGCTCCACGCAGAGCCAGCTGCACGGCTGTAGTAGAAAAAACCGACACAAGCAGCACGGTGCAGTTTCTGCTCCGCGCAGCACCAGCAGCATGGCTTTGCTAGTAAAAAATAAAAAAGTGGGGAAAAAATCTACAGAAGCGTGAAACATTTCTGGAGTTGCTACATGCTTGTATCTGGACTCCACAGCACTGTCGCGTGTCGTCGGACCAA
This sequence comes from Telmatherina bonti, assembly GCF_933228915.1. NCBI lineage: Eukaryota > Metazoa > Chordata > Actinopteri > Atheriniformes > Telmatherinidae > Telmatherina > Telmatherina bonti. The sequence continues at coordinate 21,455,692 of NC_136619.1, read as the reverse complement.
ACAGTTGCACGCAGCAGCAATGTAAATTCTGAACTGAGTGTAGCTGCGTGATATGTGTCGACACTGTCTGCGTCGTCAGATCTCTACATCAGAATATTATGTCAATGAAAAAAATCAGATCCGGTGCACCACCGGGAAGTTCAGACACCAGCATGAAACGTGTCTGTCCGGCTCCTCTTTTGCTCCGCAGATTCACACGTCCGCTGAACTTATGCGTTCTTTTATATTACAAATATAACAAAGAACACCAGATTCTGATGAACGGATGAATAGATGGATGGCTGAATAGATGGAAAGATATATAGATGAATGGATAGATGAATGGATAGATGGACGAATAAATGGGTTGATGGATAGATGGATAAATGGATGGAAAGATGGATGGATAGATGGACAGATGGATGGATAAATGGATGGAAAGGTAGATGGATTGATGGCTGAATAGATGGAAAGATAGATAAACGGATAGATGGGTAGATGGATGGATAGGTGGATGGAAAGACGGATGGATTGATAGATGGATAGATGGAAAGATAGATAAATGATAGATGGATGAATGAATGGGGTGAGAGATAGATGGATAAATGGATGGACAGATGGATGGATGGATGGATAGATGGATGAGTAGATAGATGAGTAGATGGATGGACAGATGGATGGACAGATGGATAGATGGATGAGTAGATAGATGAGTAGATGGATGGACAGATGGATGGATAGATTGATGGATGTATGGATGGACATATGGATGGATAGATGAATGGAAAGATAGATGGATGGACGGACAGATGGATGGATAGATGGTTGGAAAGATAGATGGACAGATGGATGGATAAATGGATGGAAAGATAGATGGATGGATTTATAGATGGAAAGATAGATAGATAGATGGGTGGATAGATGGATGGAAAGATGAATGGACAGATGGATCATAGACAGAATAAATGTTATTCCTTTACTCAAGTCATACTGTTATAATTTTGTAAGCTGAAATGACTGAAATGCAGTGAACTAAACCACCAAGTTGTTGGTCCTTTCACTGTGCTCTGTGCTCTGAAGTCTTACTGACAAAGTTACTGACTCTGGAAAAATGGGCAATGCTCTGCGTTGCCTAGCAAGAAAAGCATGGTAAGGACCTTTTGGGGGGGAGAAACTACACCAGTCGGGCATCTGGTTGTTCTACAGGATTTTTGCATGACAATAGTGACAGTTAACAAGGTGAGAGTGAATACATAAACTTGTAGAGGGGAGGGGGACTTGCAGGAAAACCTCAAATCCTTGGGCCTTTCAGTGTTAAGAAACCATTTTATGGTGAAATAGAGACTGATCTTTAGGAAATGAGTCTGTATGGGAGACTTAATGTTCTCTGAAGGAATAGCAAGAACCATGTTGTGTGTAACTTCCAATGTCTGACGTACTGAAATGATCTGCCGTAACATAGCCTAGTGCCACATTTTTCTGATTTTTTTTTATTATTACTTACTTCTTTGCTATCCCGGTACAATGTTGACGGTGTTATTAACAATAAAACACTGCAAAAGAACCCTACTAATTGGGTTGTGTGAAATAATGCATTCCCCAGCCTACGATTGGATATTTTCCATCCAGTTGAGTTCCAAGAGACTTTTTGTGCGACATGTTCTCCATCAACTCAGATGTTGCCAAGCTGCAACAAGTGTATGCAAATTTTATGCTAAAAGCAAAAACATCCTGTAATTGTTTTAAGAGTAAACAAAAAATAATAAAATGGATGAAAATAAAAAGAAATTGTCCCTGGTGATAAGATTGTTCAAAAAGGAGCTCCTTACATACTTTAAAGGGGTCCTATTATGGTATTTCAAGTTTTCGGAGCTTTCTACAGTGTTACAGTGTTGAATCCTCATCAGACATGTGAATGGCACTGTTTTTTTATCACCTAAACACATGTTTGAGTTTGAGTTTCAGCACTCTCCGTTCGGTTTCCATGGTGACGAAAAATGCATCGTTTTAGAGAGTTTTTTCTACTTGGAAATCCTTGTGACGTCCCAGGGGATAAGGTTCGATGATTGGTTACCTTCTACTGGTTAACAAGGGCATGTACAAATACATCAGGCGGGTGGAAAACGTTGGATAAAGTTATTTCCAACAATGGCTGGTGAGTTTACCAAAGAGAGACATCCTGCTGCATTCGTTGCTGTGGGTTGCTGTTTTCCACTTTGTTTTCAGGGTCTGATTCAGGTTCCAACATGTAGGGCTGTATGCTATGTGTTGACATTGTATTTTGTTTTTTTATTGAGTTCATATTAGCCTAATCCTTCTGTTTATGAGATGTTACAATGACGGCGAAAGCAGGTGCGGTGTGCGCCCCCGATGTAGTGCAGTGGCGGAGGCAGGGCTTAATGCGGAAGAGTCTCAATCCACTCGTTTTGCCCGCAGGCTGAGCTGACAGCCTACGGAGAGGGTCGGTCTGAAGTAAATAAAGTTATTTGTGACAATAACTCGATTAATCCCAGCCCTTATGGTCTCAGAAATAAAAATAAATTAGCCTGAAATGCACATAATAGTTCCACTTTAATGTTTTTGTTTTATTCTGTAAAATATTGCTTTTTTAATATGACTCCAATGTACAACAAATCCTATAATTTTACATATATTCTGCTTATCTGAGCCAATCACTTACAAAGGCAAATCAGTTGGATTTAGGAGCTTATTTGGTCTTCAGAGAGGAAACAACTTCTTGAGCAGATACACTGATTTTCATAAAAATGGTGAACCGTCTCATAAATCAAAGATTTTTAAACTCTATGATTCTTAAAAATGGCTGAACTGTAGCTACAGGTTGCCTTTTGAAACTGAGATACCTTTGTGGTGTGATTATGGATGAAAAAGGGTTGAATGTAAAGCAACACTGAAGACCGTACATTTCATTTTGTAAAAACACATCAGGGTTTGGAAAAACACATTAGTTGTTGTGTCTGGTGTTACATATAAGATCATGGTGTTGAATGGGACCACATCATATATGTTAGTAGATCCAAATATTTGACTAGAATAGAATATTGGGACAAATATCTACACAAAAGTAAAATCAATAATTAATGACTAGATTATACATGGGAGGGACTCATAAAAGACAACCTGCTCCTCTGCATTGAGAGGAGCAAGATGAGGAGGCTCTGGCATTTGGATAGGGTGCCCACTGAAGCCCTCCCTGGTTAAGTATTGCAGGCGTGTCCCTCCAAGAGGAGGGAAATGTGACCAGGGAAAGAGAGGTCTGGGCTTCCCTGCTTAGCTCAGTGCTACTGCTGGATAAGCAGTAAGATGGATGGATGGATGGATGGATGGATGGACAGGACTGTATCCAGGAAATGTAGTGAAGGGATAAAAGTGAAAATGAGTCGAGATACTTAAGGGGTTTTATCACAACAAAATAACAAGAATCTTTTGTGTGCAAAGTCAGAGTCATGGTGGGGTTAAATGTAACTTTAAAAAAAATAAATAAATAAAAAAAACATGGAGGATCCTAACAGAGTGCTAGACAAACCTTAACGTTTCTGTTGTCCATACACAGTTTTTGGGAAAGCATTTTAGTTTATATGACTCTGTACTGTTTCTATTATATATTTCAGAAGGAGCTACCAAAAATGGGATGAAACACATCTCCACCCATCAACAACTTAGTTTGTGAGCGTAAGTAAAACCAGCAACACATGGCTAATTAGCATATGCACATTGCCAAAGCCATTTCCTAAGCTATTTATGCCCATGTCATTTGCCACAACACAGTGTGCTATAAATGGCTTAACAGATGTTCAGCTAAACTATATTTTATCTCAAAGATTAGCTAACTCACCTTTGGAAATCCCTCCATCTGTCTCTTATAACATGACCATCATGTATTCATTCGTTGTGTCTGTGTTTAACAATATACACTGAGCTACTCAAATACCTTTTTAAAACTTTTCCTTTAAGAAAATGCCCTTCAGTCAATGGAGAGGGAACAAGAACCCTCACAAGTTTCCTTGTATCCTTGTATCTTTTTAATGTATGTATTAATCATTTGAAATGTCAACAGTGAATAAAGATTTCAGGGCTTCACTATAAAAGTGTTCTAGTTTTATATATGACTATTTATAGAATTACATGGTTTGGTGCATGACCAGAACAAATTAATGACATGGAGAGGACTTGTTAAAAACATAATTTTAGCATCTATTATCCAATGAGTAGACATATAAAAACAGAGACACAACAGTAAAATCCAGTTATTCTCCTCTGGTGGTCCTGGTAAATGCAGGTCTTAGGTCGCAGTAAAGCCTGACTAAAAGCCAGAGGGGAAACTTTATATGGCATTTCTTGTGACAAAAAGCTAATGTTTATGGCAAATTTAAAAGCTATTGAAACTGCGTAACTATACACTGTTGTAACAAGGATGGTTTATTTTAGCAGGATCTGCTCTTACACGATCTATAGTAACAAACAACACTGTCGAACTACATCCAATGAAAAATGTTAGCTTTAGGCTAATTCATGCTTTACAATTGACGTGTACAGCCTAAATTAGCCTAGAGCGGAATTGTTTCGGAGAAAGCTGGAAACTATAGCACCCCCTTTAAAGGGATGTCATGTAACTTTTGACCCAAACATTAGCCTAATGTAAATAATCACAGATTATTGGGCTGCTGTGTTTGGAAACCACATGTTGCAACCCTGCAGGAGCAGATCTGTCCCTCATGGGATCATGTGACCTGGAAAGTTTTGTTTTACGGTCATTTCTCTGTAAACACAGAGGCTCTGCATTGTGCTACTTTTTCCTCCTCTGACGAAAGCTTGTCATGACTGAACGAAGTAAGGAGGTGAAAACAGTGTTTGAGGAGGCCACAAAGAAGAAGCAGGGAAGGAATTGCTCTAGAGAAAAGACAAGACTTGACCTTGGCAAAGAATTTGCTCATTGAAGTCTGATGAAGGAACAGAAACCTGCGGTCTGTTTGCCTCAGTATTACTAGATTGGTAAGTTAGCTCTTTGCCTGCTGTGAAGATGTACTAAAATGTAACGTACAATTTTACATATTTTAGCCAGTGTTTCTTCAAAACAGTGGTGGTAAGTGTCTGATTAGCTACAGAATGTTGCAATATGTTTGTGTTGATTTGGCTTTTACCTATGTGCCTAATTGAAAGTAATCGGCAGGATACCAAAGCTAATCTGACTCTCTAAACATTTTGCACACACTGGGCTAGTTTTCATGTAAATAATGCATTCTCTACAAATCATGCAAATATCAAGGAAGTAACTAGATTATTCCCATAATTTCCAGACTAAAGTTTAATTTAAACCACACTTTCACCAAGTGCGGAGCAGCTCTAGTTCATTCAACCGCCACATAAATCACCTTTAATTTGAAGGGCTACATCATAAGCATTTCTTTGAGTATTTGAGCACAAAGTAACTTGTTAGCCAATAGAAATCCATACCGTTGACATATCATTGTTTAAGCCACAGCATTTAAATTCTGTGAAAAAGTAGAGGCTTATGGCCGGGAAATGACAATGGCATTAACTTGCATGTTACATTATAACAAGTTATTGAGTTGTTTCAAATTATTGCTTCATTTGATACTCAAAATTTAAATTTAAATTTGCAACAGTGTAGTATGGCATGTGGGAAATAACACATTTAGCACCCTTAATGGCCAAAATATACACGGTAGAACTTTAAACTATTTATCCTTCTTAAGCTTCCTCCTCCTGAGGAAGGCTAGCCCAATGTCGTTCATCTGTTTTGGATGGGCCAGTCGCGTTGCATTTTCAGTGCACTTTCTGACTTTCTTGGTGATGGTGAAAACAGCTTCTGTGCTGCTGCATGTGCATGGTGCTGCATGTTTGTAGATGACAAATGAGCAGATTTTGCAGTGGCAGTAAGCCTCTCTTGCTGATCTTCCCCTCCGGCATCTAAATCCCCATGCACTGGTTTGCAGGGAAAATGCATTCTTATTTCACAATGGGGCTTTTTGTCCCTGACCTGCAGCTTTAGTTTCAAGATGGCAGACTGTCACAGTGCATCCCTACCAGCACCATGTTTATAAACAAATCTAAAATTCTTTGAAAGTGTTGCATTATTAGCAGAGCTCATAATACAGCATTGATGAAATATAAATGCAGACATCAATTTTGGCAGTTAAACAATAGAAAATGTTTGACAATATGCCTTTATATGTTGCTGGATGTGATGACTATGTAATTATTTCATCATGTCATTAAAAGTCTTGCATGGTCTCAGGTATATCAAGAACAGAGAGGTCGCTATCTTATTCAGGCCATTCAGGAAAGAATATTCCAGATAAGTGTGACAATTATGAAGAAGTCTGTCTGAAAACATTTGAGGCCAGTGAGACTTTGATAGTGACTTGCTGATATGAAATCAAAACAACGGTTACTAACACCTACATGATCTGCAATAATCTGTTCCAGTTATCTCTTCTATATTTACAACATGAGCCACAATCTGTGTCAATCACAGCCCTTTTTGTAACTTAAAAAAAAATGTGATAAATGTTGTCTGAACCCCATTTTTTATATTCCATTTTAGCTTCCAAATGTGGTTGTATTTTAACCAGCCAACCAGCCAGAGAAGCACAACCGCAATTCCTCATGTACCTAAAGTTACTACGTCAATTCAAACCCTTTTGGTGCTGTTTTCAGTGCCATCCATCTACCACCAAGGCAGTCCAGAAGTATCCTGCTTCTGTTTAAGTGCCCTTGTAATTTTGCCACCAAAGTGTGGAGGTCGAAAAAACTCTCATCTCATTTTTTGTTAATTAGATTTTATAGCTGTAGGTCAGCAGCTTAGTGGACAATGTCGATGGTGACAGGGCCTTGTTATAGTGACTGAAATGTGACTCATGTTGGCCAAGGGAATGCTACTAATTCATTTGTCATCAGGAACTGGTTTCACCAGAAAGTGTAATTCATAGCAAGAACTTGTCATAGTGAGAAATATGAAGTTACACTAATGATCAGAAATGTAAAAGAATCAATGAGACCCTTGAGAGATTGGCTTTTAAATTTTATGATCTACTTCTTGTCAGGAAGCAGTAATTCTGTGTTGCGTTAGGAGGAGAACATCTCTGGAGGAAATAGCAGCCGAATGATGCTTGATTGCAGACATGTTCATGACCAAAGCATTAAGCTGAGACCTGCATGTGTAAAGACTTGTTAGGAGAGAATTCACAGCATTCATTGCTGAACACACACACACACACACACACACACACACACACACATATATATATATATATATATATATATATATATATATGTAGAGTCAGGAAAATAGATCAATATTTACTAAGCTCCATTGTTGATGTTAGCAGCTTATACTCTGTATATGTGGTCAGCCTGGTTAAATCTGTGTCCACAACATTTAATGATGTTTATTCGCTGCCCTGAGGTTTTGTACTTTGGTTCAGGGGATACTTTCACAGTGCTTGCAAGTATACAACACCGTGAGTGAATATTTAAACTTTCTCACTCTTCTAGATACGACATGCATGTGTGGGGTATGTGTGGTTGTGTGTATGTCAAAGTGAGTGTGAGTGCATGTCAATGTGAAGTCTTTGATGTATGATCAAGGATTCTTATTGTTCACGGCATGACTCTACCTAGTGTAAACAGCACACAACACTTTCATCTAACATACTCGCGGATAGCAACACACCAACACACATGGATAGGAGATGCACAAACCTACATACAAAAGCATACACCGAAGCTTACACGAAGGCAAATGTACTTCATTCACTGATTACTGAAAAATGAAGCAGAAGAAATGGAAAGAGGGAGTTTGTGGAAGGGAGGGGGTAGCATTCATCCACACTGATTTTGTTTTCTCCTTTGTCCCTTTTCTTCCTCTATTTTACTCTTTTCACCCCATCCTCTCTTGCCATCCCTCAATTCCCCATCTTCGTGTGTCTTTGTGTTCTTGCCTCATTTCCTTTTTCTATCCACATTAACCTCTGAAAGCTTTATTTTATCTTTCCATTCTTTGGTGTTTCATATCTTCCTTAACTGCCTCCACGTATTAGCTAGCACTTAGTATTTTTGTATTCATATCACTTCACCTCCAATTCTCACCTTTAAAGCATTTCTAAATAACCAGACTGTGTGTGTCATCTCTGTAGACCCCATATTTCAGACCTCATTCTCTCACCTCGCATTTTATCTGCTCTTTCATGTCTTCATGATTTTGGTATTTTCATTTCCATCTTTGAAAATTACATCCCAATGTAATTTCCATAATAACTCCGTGGCCTCTGTGAATCAAATATTTTTCTTTCATTAACAGTGCTTGTGAGATTTTGTTTTCTCTCCCTTTTGTTTATTTTTTCTTTCTTCCTCTGCTCACGTTTCAAATAAAGAAGATCTTTTATCATTTCTCATTTTAAATCCATGCTTGTAAAAGTTCTCCCTTGCATGCTTAGCACCTTTAGTGTCCATACAGCAGCATAAGTTAATATTGTTCTGCACTCACTCATTTAAAAAAAAAAAAAAAAAACTGTTACTGAAATATGATATTAAATGCATAATCATTTGTGCCAAGTTATGTTTACATGTGCAGAATTTTTTTTTGAAGATTCTTCTTTTCCAAACAAGTGTGCATTTATTTGTACCAAGCATAATATGAACATGAAATTTTAGTAAACAAGGGTGGTCTAATATTTTTTTCTTAGACTGTATTTGTGTGTTTAATAATAAGGTTTTTTTTCCTGAATCTTGGTGTGCAGAAGGAAAATTGTACAGTTAACCTTGAAAATTACATTTGACTTAATATATATAATATATTAATATTAATATATATTTGCATACAATATACAGTGATTTCTTCACTCAGTCACAGTTAGCTGGGAATTAATTTGAAATAATTTGAATAAAACACCTTTATAATGTAATTATGGAACACAGCCAATTTAAAGAAGAAATATTAAAGAAATGCGATTCGTTTTAAAAGATGTGAGGCTGTACTTAGATATTAAAGATCCCTTTTGGGCGATTCACGTGTTTGACGTGCACTTGGCACCAGGACACTGTAGGCCACATTTTGATGATTGTCTTTGCAGGTGTATCACACGGCTTGCAGCCACACGTCTTGGACACTCATGAAGAGAGCGGCAGAGCTCACCACCTGGTGGTGAGTTGGCTCTTATGGTGGAGGAGGATGCTGGGCCGACCTGGCTGACCCAGTCGTGTTGTCAGGGTCTGCTGCGAATATCTGGCACAGTCCCCTCAGAGAGAGCTTTAACTCCAACCTCTGGCAGAGCCTCAACTATGTCCCGAGTGAGGTGGGGGACATTGAGTCCTAGGGGACAACGTTCTGCACCACTATTGTTGAGGTGGCCAGCCAGAGCTGAGGCTGTGAGGTTTTCGGTACCTACTGTGGCGGTAATCCCACAATATGTTGGTGGACACCAGCAGAAAGGGCAGCTGATGGCTACAGACAGGCTAAGAAGAATGCGGCTTCAGCAGTTGCTGAGGCAAAACCTTAGGCATGGGAGGAGTTTAGAAAGACCATGGAAAATAAGTTCTGGATGGCTTCGACAAGGTTCTGCTCCACCATCTGGTGACTCAGAAGAGGGAAGCAGTTCTCTGTCAACATCGTGTACTTCAGAGACCTCCTTCATCCCACTGACACACCTTGTGATGAGAAGGAGGAGCTGGGACACTGAGGTGGTTAAAAAGCTCTTTGGTGGCAAGGCTCACCAAGGATGAGACCAGCCTAGAGTTTCTTCAGGCTCTGGATGCTGTTGGGCTGTCCTGGTTGACTTGCTACTGCAGCATTGCATGGACATCAGGGACAATGTTTCTAGACTCTTAAACTGGGATTATGGTCTGCCTCTTTAAGAAGGAAGAGAAACGCCAAATAAATGAAGGGATAGAAGTGTTTGAGGGGATACAAGCTGTATAAGTTCACACCACAGAAACCTGCTGTAACAGAACATAAAGGAATAGAATAAAGTAGATTTAGTGTCATTGCACAAGACATGCAATAAAATGTGTGCTGTGTCACATCTAAAAAAACTACACTGATCGATTAAAAAAGACACTGACAGTCTTCCATGTCCACTCATCAAGGAACACACAACAAAACTAACACAATGAATTTATGAAAATTGTGAAAAATAGCTATGTAAAAGTAGGGCTGGGCGATATAAAAAATATTCCTATCACGATATTGTTTTTCATTTCAGACAATATCAATATATATCACGATGTAAATCAAATCACTATAACAAAAATGGTAAATCATCATCAGCAGCTTGTTTTCATTTAAATATTTATTTTCTGTCATAGGTAAACTTGACAAATATGCTGAAGGAACATGATAAAACAGTTCAGAAACTGAAAAGAAAAGTACAATAGAAACAAAAGAAAATATTAACCAAACAGACCACTAAATTATCTGGTCAAAGCCATTTAAAAACAAATATTAATTCTAAAAAACAAGTTTTCCAGGAGAACGGGCATAAATAGGACATAAACATTTTTGTATGTCAAATGAATAAGTTAGGAACTAAAAGCAAGTTTTCACAATCTCTCCTTGTATATTTTCTTCAAAAAAGCTTATTTTTAAATAAAGATTTTAAATAACAAAAGCCTTTTTGTTTGAAATGAATCCTTAGTGCATATTAAAGCAGCTTTCAAAAACAAAGTAAAATGCTACCATCATGTGCTGTAAAGGCAATAAATAAGAGAAAAAAAATCTAAAAGCTTTCAAGTTTAACAAGAAAAAAATTACACAAAATGGACATATAAACAATTATGGTAATATCAAATAAATATGCTCGGAACCAAAAAAAAGAATCACCCATCGTATGGTTTCTTTTTTTTTTTTTCCAATAAAAATGATTGTTGGAAACAATAAAAAAAAACAAAAAAAAAAAACATTCCAACTTCTTTGTGCACACTGAAGCAGCTTTCAAAGACAACGTAAACAAAATAAACATATCGACTCAAATGTTGTCATCTTGTGCTGTAAGGCAATAAATGGGGTGAAAAGGCCTAAAAAAAATCCCAGTTAGTGTAGCTGTCAATGTTTTAAGTCTTGCAAAAGCCTACAGGTTGCGGGCCAGGAAGACAAGCCTATCCACTGCTTCAGGTTTTAAAGCTACCCTGTGGCAAGTCACAATATTACCCCCTGTGCTAAATACCCTCTCAGAAAGAGTGCTGGTTGCAGGGATGCACAAGTAACGCTTTGCCAGGCAGCTATTTCTTGGAAAGTTTCTTTCGTGGATTTTCCACCACTGCAGTGGGTCCATTTCACTGTCTGCGCCTGGTGCCAGCAAGTAGTTTTCAAGCTCCTTTTCAACTGTCTCTTTGTCAGTCAGTCCTGTGCTGGTGGGGTGTAATTTCTTGAATAAACTGCCCAATGACTTCCTCTGTTTCTTCTGGGTTGGTAGTACTGCAGCAGCTCCTCCCTCTTCGTCCGCTTCTTCTGTTCTGGCTGAAGTGGATGGGTCCTCATTTCGTGCCAACATTTCAGACACTGCTCTCATTTTGATGGCATCAACCTTTTCTACATTAATGTATTGCACCTTGAAGTGTGGATCTACCAAAGTTGCAATATCAAGCAGTTCATCAGTAATCTGGTCATCATACTTTTCATCAAGGTATGCCATGACTGTCATCTTAAGGTCTTTTGTGAGCTGTGTTTCATCTTCAGATGGTTTCAGAATCTGCGTTCTGAAAAGATGAAGCATCGGCTTAAGGTATGACACACTCACATAACTTTCTCCAGAAAATGAATCTGTGAAGTCCAGTAGTGGATTCAGGGCCCCATGCACGGATTCTAGCACATCTAGGTCTTGTCAGGAGGGAACCAAGTGCCTGGTCTTCTTATCTGCACTGAGGACCTGAGAGATAGCTTTATGTTGCTCCAGTACCCTCCCAAACATTTTTTGGCGTGAACCCCACCTTGTTCCTGAGCAACAGCCAAGACTCTCTTCTTCTTCCAAGAGAAACTGAAGGCAGCCACCACTTTCTTACACACACCCACAGCTCGCTCCACCCTCTTGTCTTTTCCAGCTTTTTCTGTGAATAAAAGCTAAATAGCAAAAACACTAATTAAAACTTGGAAATCAAATTAATTTAAGATTTATGTACATTCAGAACTAAAATTCACAGTCCTGAAAACACACATACTACTATTCCATTGGTCATAATACCAGCTGTTCAAGACTTAACACTTTAAATTTTGCTTACACAAATTTTTCCTTATGTTTATAAAAAAAAAAAGGTGACAGTAGGTGATTCTATTATTTTTGCTGTTTAATCACTTTTCCCATTTTCGTTTGAGGTGTCTAATTTCTCAGAATGATTTATTGTTCTGCATTGACTACAGAAAGAAAAGCTGTTGTAAGGCATTAGCAAACTGGGATCTTGATGAAGTCCCAAAGCAGTGAATTATATTGGGAGGAGTGGAGTCACATTTTGTCAACTTGATTTACACAGAAAAGTGGCTAAATACTTTAGTATGATGCATGCCAACACCAACTATCACTTCAGTTAAACAGGCCAACATGATGAAGAATTCACTTTGATAGTTTGTTTATATATTTTCTTAAATAAGTCTATCAATCAATGTAGATTAATTCATATAGGCTGAAAATACAATTAAGACTTGTACTTTGAATGTTATTCAACTCCCAACCTACCAATAGCTGAGTGAAGTCGATGTCCAAAGCACTGCAGCCGGGTCCAGTTGTTTAATGTTGTAGCCTTGACTATATTTGTCCCTCTATCGGTTGTGATGCAGACTTGTTTGTCTTTATTCAGTCCCCAGGATGTAAGCGCTTCTGACAGTCCCAAAGCAATTACTTCACCTGTATGGTCATCAGGAAAGTCGGCAGTTTGAAGACATTTGCTTTTTAAATTCCACTCCTGGTCGATGTAGTGGGCAGTGAGGCTAAGGTAAGGTTCCGACGTGCGACTTGACCACATGTCGGATGTGGTAGCGAAGTACGACGCACTTTGCAGCTCCTTCTCAACCATCTCTCTGCACTCTGAATAACGTTTTGGAAGTGCTACTTGAGAGAAATGTTTACGCCCAGGGAGTTGGTAACGAGGGTCAATTACCTTAATTAGCTTTTTGAATCCATCGTTTTCCAACGTGCTTATTGGTAGCATGTCTTTAGCAAGACAGTAGGCTATTGCATTTGTTATGTTGCCGTGTCTCTTCGTTTTTTTGTTGTATGGAATAACGCTGGAGAAAGCTGACTCTATGGACTGTTGTTGCTGCGCTGGTTGTTTCCTGGTTGTTTTTAATGGAGAACCAACCCTCGTTTCAGTCTGAGATTGTGCGTGCTCCAGCGGGTGGCGCTGCCTCAGGTGATAAAAAAGATTGGTTGTATTTCCAGACTTTGTAGAAACATGCCGTCTACACAATTTACAGTGTACGCCACTCTGCTTTTTGTCAGACTTCAAATAACCGAAATACCGCCACACCACCGAACTTCTTGGGCCCTTTCTTTCAACAATATCTTCATCAGTCGAAGCCATGTCCTTTTCAGAAACCTGGTCACTCAGGGCCGTTTTTTCTCCAGATGGAACACTCATTTTCCTCTCTTGCCGTGTTGGCTGCAGCAGACAAACGTGTACTGCTTACTCCTTCCTTTGTGATGTAACACGTCAACCTAACTTGATGTGGCTCTCTTCCCAGAGTGATTGGTTCGCGGCAGCGCGCTACCCAATTCGGATTGGCTATTCGAATGTCTCTCAAAAAAAAAAATAAAAAAAAGAAGAAATAAATAAATTCTATCGCAATAGTCTTACATTTCTATTTAGAAAAAGTTATATTGCGATACATATTGTTATCGTTTTATCGCCCAGCCCTAGGTAAAAGTAATGCGAAAGAGTTTTTGCATATTGCCACTCAGATGGTGTCTGTTGATTGTTTCAAGTCCCACATTCCACAGAAGTGTTAAAAGTTGCGCCAGAAGATACACTGTTATACGATTTAGTAACATCTAGTTGTAAAGATGGACATAAAGTGTCAAGCAGAGTGGTGAGTGGATGGTGGCCATCATTTACTAAAATTATTTTGAAAATAAACTTGATTTTAACTGGGAGTGGATCCAGTGCCATGAGGTGACAACAATCACTTGTAATGATCTTGGCCTTCCAGGATTAAAAGACATTCAAACTGGATTAAACAATAGCTCCCATCTTTCTCTCTCTGCAGTAAGACTGGTCCACACAGGACGAGAAGGGTGACCATTTGACCCAAAGGAGGACGACACTCAGAGATTTACACCCTCCCTTCTCTACAGAATGCAGCTGCATCAACAAAGGGAGGTTTCTAAGTGGAACGCGATTTATAGTTGCAGGTCGGGGGGATGCCGAGAGTCGCATCTGACCAAACCTCGTTCTTGTCAAAAATGACACCTTTTATCAAAGTACCAGACTTCATGGCGCCAGAACAACCCCTCCCCTGACTGAGAGGGAACTGGAAAGAGATTCAAACTTCTTCCCCCAATTAAAGGAAACTTTAGATGCTTAACCTCATTGATCTTATTTTACAAGTTTGTCTAACTGATTTAACTTAGTCTAAATGACTTTGGTTAATTTTTTGATTGAATTTCTTCTTTTTCATTATTTTATCTTGATATGTGATTTAATTCTTTGAACTGATCACACACGTATATTAATCATAAACACTGCATTAAATAATTGTTGATTATGTTTTCCAAGCTTCAGACCTCCCTTAAGCTACTAATGGGAATGAATAAAATGTGAGTTTTCCTTTTTCAGGATTTATTGCCCGATGAAGACGAGTCATGACAATGCGCCGAATAGGGAACCAACCACCCGCTTCGACCCACACTCATCCAGCGTCCAAGTAGGATCTGATAGCGATCTGACATTTGTGATGTCCCAAACCAGTACATCAAATTTTTACTAAATAATTAAATTTGAATTCTTATCAAAATTTAAAATTATTGAACACGTTCTTATCAAAGATTTAAGTAAGATAATCATCCCAATTTATTTGCTTAATTCCAACCAGTTTCTTCCTGCTCCATCTCATTTAATTCATTAATTTAATTTAACTTCTGAATGCACAATTTCTGATTCGCTCATTCTTAGAATTTACTCCTTTAAATTGAGACTGTGTTTATTGAATTGAGTTTATTTCAGGTGTCTCATCCTCCTGAATCTTAGGTTAATTAAAAGTGATGAGTGGTGCTCCGAGGCAATTAATAAATTAATAATTAGTAGAGGCATATTCCGCTACACACGTCAGGCTACTAGTTGAAAATTGTATACTTTCGTCTACCGTGCGCCTTTTAATGTATACTTATCTTAAAAATGGTGCTTAGGCACATTTAATTTCTCAAAAACATTTCAAAGGATTAACTTTTTAAATTTTATTCCTAAAATTTACATTAATAGGCATTAGTATCTGACTCTAAACCAAGGCAGGATCAGCCAGTTAAAGCTTCACACGATTTATTTAGAGTCTGGGTGTGGAGAGGGGAGAATTATCTACTGGTCTAACTGCAGCTTGGAGATGAGGATGGAGCCTCTCGTGAGAGCTTTTTGGAGTGGCTAGGGGTCTGAGGCAGGACCTGCTGCTCGTTGTGTAGAGTAAACATTATGTAATTTTGCATGACTATTTGGAATATGATAACAAATAATTTCTTTTCATTTTGTCTTTGTCTTTTCCCCAAAACAGGGCCTGAGATGTTTTATGATCCTTAATATGAAATCATAAAACTTTTTTCATGGACTGATTTCCGCAGTTATGATGGCTATTGTCTAAATTGCTAGAGGCAGTGGTTGTTATGTATAGGGTACATGTACCTTTCAGTTAGCATTTACGGTCAGTATATTTCCTTTTTTTAAGACAATTTCCCTTTTAAAGTCTTATGTTTAACTTAGGTAATCTGGAATCAGATTGAACAAGTATTTTCCTATGGTACCGATCATAAGGACTAATGCTACATATCACTACTCTACTGTAATGTGACATTATGTTTGATCTTTTTTAATAGTGTCGCAGGTTTTTAAAACTCAGCATAATAAGGTTGGCTGAAAGATGGCAAAGAATATTCAGCACCTACCACAACAGTACCATTTCACTCAAACTGCAATATTTTCAGTTTTCATGAAATTACCCATTTTTAAAAAGAGAAAAAAAAAACTTTCACAAGTTCAATTTATGGAGACTAAATTATGGTCTACACTTAAAGCTGAAATGGACGAGAATCCTAGTTTCATATTTTGTTCACATTTCCTCTCTGAATTTAGCTGCTTAGAAAACACACACATAGAATTCCAGCTGTGCATGTGAAAAAATCTCCTTTTTCACTGTGGCGCCCCACATGGACATTTCAAACCCTCACAAGGATAATTATTCACTTTTTCAGTAGTGAAGATCACTATGAAACAGAAATCATCTCTTATGGTGACATCACCAAACAGGTTATTGCATATGAATCTATATGCCAGTGAATACAACTGAGACACATTTAAACAATATTTCTCAGTAAATCTTAATTGGGTCACGACGTTCCAAATGGGAAATGTGGTATATGTTTCTTTTTAAATGTTACTCATGTTACTGATTCCTAATATTTTTCGAGGAAGGAGCAAGAGCTAGAGGGTAGCTGGAGGGTAACATGTCAGGGGGTGAGCCATAAAGCTGATTATATTTCTTTTGTTTTCACATGGCATTGAAATATATTGACATTTCAAGAAACAATTGTCCCTGTTATTCTCCTATATATTGTAATTCTATAGCAATGGCATTTAATCTGTCTGTTCACCAAAGAAATTTTAATATGGCAATTATTCAAAAGTGTGAGGCTTTGCTGGGCAGTATCCTTGCTGTGTCCTCATATTTACTTATTTTCTGCTGAATTTAAAGCAGGATCCGCGATGCAGACAGTGCCCCCTCATTACTTAAAGCCTTTATTTTAACAAGATATGGTAGACTAAGACTTAGGCTATGATGAATGTTCTCTAGTGGTCCTTTAAATGATGGTGCACTGTTATTTGTCTTCCAAGCTGCTGTAACCGGTGCTGTTTCAATTACATTGTGTGTATGTGTGTACTCATTTTAATGAAACTGTATAACCATCTTGTGTCTTGTTGGAGCTTAGATGCATGTTGTATTGATTAAAACATGCTATTCTCCTTTGGGGGAAATGTTAATGTCTGAGTTGAAGAGTCTGTTGTACATAAAAAGAAAAGACCAAAAATATAGCATTGCTCAGATGCATTTATAAGTAAAGTCAGGTGGTAAAAAAGCTAATTATTTGCTGCTGAAGTAATTTCATAAAAGCACCTAATATTGCTGTTGAAACCAGGTCAGTTGGTTATGATTATATATGAAATATAATCCAGGTTATGTTTTATTGCTGTGGGAGGAATGTTGATAGTAATAAAAAGAGAGAACATCACGTGTTGGAGCATGTTGCATGTGTTAGGTAGGAAAGAGTTGTTTTTTTTTTTTTTCTGTGTTTTAATTATTGTTTTTAAATATATTTATATAATATGATGGTTTACACTAAAATGTTTAGGTATGAAAAGCAAACTTATTGATATCTGATGTTAGGCACAGTCAATATAGTGATGTTTAGAGCCATTGTTTCTACTAATGCCCCTGCACTTGGGCACCTAGTTTTTGTTTTTCTCCCTTTTTGCCTTTATGCCATATTTTTGCATCAAGTTTTCACTTGTTGGTGGAAAAGATTAAATGTGCCCTCAAGCCAACTTTGATTTATTCTTTGTCTGATCATAATTACATTTTCTTAGTAATAAACAAAATAAGGAAAACCAAGGTCCAATAGATAAAAACTGTATTTGTAGTTCTGTTTCTTTTATCCAGACTTCATATATTTCAACATAAATCAATATAGTGTGGATGAATAATGGATAAAACATTAGCACTTTGTCTGTGCTTTGACTGACTATTCCATTAAAATTATTATTGGTTATTTCTTTGCAATACAAACATATTTTATAGAAAAAAATAAAAACAAAAATTTGATAAACTGTGAATCATGCAAATTTACAAGCATAAAGCACAGGTTTTTTTTTGTTTTGTTTTGTTTTTTTATGTGGGTTATATGTGGGTTCCCAATGTTTTTTCTAGCGCTTGATGCTTGTGTAGCCTGCACTATAGTCTTTCTTCAGTCCGTTCATATTTTGCATGATTTTATACAAAACAGAATTTAAACTGTGCAGGAATAGAAGCTGTAGAAAGATTTTTGATTACTCTAAAAACTTTGGGTATAAAGTCGCCGTATGGAAAGATTATCTTTTCCCATTTAAAAGTCACACACACTTCCATCACCTTCAGCTCAAGCAGTCCCAAACTCGGCTTCAGTGTGTACATTTTCTTTACCTGCCTATTCCAGTGTTGGGATGCAGGAGGATGGAGCTCATCCCAGCAGCTTCCAAGTTCAACATAGACTAGATTATTGCATGTATGATGAGAAGGTCCATGGGTCTTTATTCTAATTTTCTTTTGTTTTTTTTTTCTTTTTAGAATTTTTGGGCTCAGCGGGCTTTTACTTGACAGTAGCCTAAGAGGAAAGAGGAGCAAGGTGAGTGGGGAATAACATACAGTAAAGGGCCTCAGGCCAGGTCTCGAACTTGGCCCAGCTGCACCAATGAGCTGTAGCCTCTGCACACAGGGCAGCCGCCAAAGTGGCTCAGCTACATGGCACCCTTGTTCTGGACATTTTTAACAGGCTTATAAGATATCACCCAAAGGAAATTATTTTTCTTTGCTGGCGCTAAAAAAGAAAATAATCAACATATCTAAAAGCTTTGAATCCTTTGAATGATGGTTATTTTGTGAATAAACACATTCTACAGGGTTTTTTTTTCTCTTCTGTCTGAGGTAATAAGAAAAAATAACTTATTTTTAGACTCCTTGTATTTAGAAAAGAACACAGTGAACGAATCTTACTTTCAAAAGTTCAATAGAGGGATATAATTTTTACAAAATATCTGACTAGTATCCTTTTAGGATCTTATGTCATCAATGTAACCATGGCAGCTTCATCTTTAAAACACATGATCAATAGCATTCACCAACCACATCTTCCCAATGAACACTTGATTAATGAATTAATATTAAATCACACAGTATGTGTTTTAACTAAAGTCTGATGACAGCAGAGAACCATCAAATTATTGTATTTTTGACAGCACACCATTAATACTGTTTTATGAATTTTTTCCTGTTTCTGCTTCCTGTTTTTTTTTTTTTCTGCTTCTCTTTCAAGAAGTCAAATAACTTTTGAACAGATTGAACAGAATATTAATTGACTTCCTAATTCATATTAATTTATGCTAATCTGCACATTCATCTACTCTCAATGGGCTCGTTATCCAGATCGCTTTAAACAGCCAAGAAAGGATTCAGACTATGTGACCCTGAAGGTTGCCAGTTCAGTTCCCAGTGAATTGAGCCTGGGGGTTTTGGCAAGTTGACTTAACCCCAAATGAACTGTCATGAAGTTGTACTCTTACACTTGTTCATCCACAGACAAAAATATCCTCGGGACTCCACAGACACACAAAGGTTGGTCCCATGTAAAACATATGACCGCAACAATACTCAGGCAATCTGCCGTGCACATGGATGAAATGCTTTATAAAACTGGTATTTAAACCTTGGTAGTTAATAAACTATAAAAGACGTCTTAAAGACTGAGAGAGGAAGGTTTTGCTTTCTTGTTTAACAATATTTAATGCTTTTCAGTTACATTGAGATTTTTATAATGTCTGAAAATGGAAAAAAATCAGGTTTTAAAATTGAAAGAAAAGCAATAAGAAAAGTTGATTAATAAAAAAGGAAGTAAATTAGGTGACTTGGACCAAAGTTTAATGTTTGCAGATTCTGTTAATTTTTTCCACCTATTTTAGTCTAACAGACAATATCTTTTCACTTGTATAAAACTGAACAGGAGAGCAGGAGTACCAAGACTCTTTTCGATGGGACACTTAGCAACTGGACCAGATAACCATGTAGATTTGATAATACAAAATAATCAAGAAAGAGAAATACAAAAGAAAAAAGTCTAAAATTTATTTTCATCTATCTTTCTAAACTGGCTCATACTGTGGTTACTTGATCAAACAAAGATTGATAGTAGAGAATGAATGAATGAATGATTGAACAGCCATGGTTTTTTAATAAGTGTCATGTATTCTTTACATTCACTAGGCTATCATATATTTTAGACAAGGCGAATTTATTTGTAAAACACAGGAAGATTCAAAGTGGTTAAATGCAGCTGGGAGCAGGTGTGTCTTTAACTCAGCGTTTCAGCCGAGGCTTTCCAGGAGTTTGTTCCAGACATGTGGAGCATAGAAGCTGGGAACTCTGGGGACTGATAAAAGACAGGCTCCAGATGACTTGATGCGTCTGAGAGGTACTACGACAAGAGGTCTACGATGTATTTTGGTCTTAAAACATTCAGAGGTTTATAGGCCAGCAACACAACTTTTAAATCTATCCTCTGATGGACCCAGTCAGGGTAAAGACCACAGAACTGGACTGATGTGGTCCACATTCTGGATCTTAGTTGTCTAATTGTTTTTTTTTTTTTTTCTAGGAAGACATATAAAAACACTGTTACGGTAATCAAGCTGACTGAAGATGAAAGCGTGGATCAGTTCTCCCAGGTCCTGGTGTAAAATCAGATTTCCTACCTTTGATAAATTTTTGAGGTGATAATCGGCTGTCTTTGGGATTCCTTTAATGTGTTTTTCCTAAATTTCAGCCTGAGTCTATTTTAAGCTTATTTATCCTGTTCAAGGACTCATATAAAGCTAATGCTTTACTGGAGATGAGCTTAACAAATTCAAAAATTACCTTCAGACCTTCTGACAAAATGCTATTTGTGGAGAGAGTGCAGACCTGGGACAACTTCTGAGACCAAGTTTGGCCCCCGGTTGACCATTCATTCATTTATAAGTAAACACTCAAGACGTGACGTCCTCAGCCACTACTGCAGGGGTGTGTCAGGAACAAATGGCAACGTACATGTAGATACCTCAGAGGAGCATGGCGTTTCCCAGAACACCAGTGTGTAGGATGAAAGGCTTGTTTGAAAAATTGGGTACTTCAACAATCCCATACAAGAAAGAAAATATTAATAATATTATTAACAATAAAGGATTTCTTAGACTGAGATATTAAATGTGTGACGGCCATGAGTAACAAAAGTAAATCATCTGTGGAAGACAGTGTCACCCTGAACTCATTCACGATCACAGCTTGTTGTAATTTGTCATACGAGTGACTAAATATACCTGTAATGTGATGCCGGCGTGGTACTTCACATGCCAAATTATTTACCTTGCTACAGTCAACTTATAATATAACCACCAGAACAACCTCTTTTCCCCAGCACACCAACCAGGACAGAAGCTTATTTAAAGGATTCATTTCTGTACATTCTTCTTACTTGTGTAGGTGCGCTCACATTTGTCTGGCTCTTGCTGCTGTGGTGACCTAATTTCTCTACACGTTTTATTAAAGTTTCATCTTATCTTGTCCAGGCTGTCCCTGCAGTCAAGGGTACAGCTCAATAAAGGTGTTTAATTTCAATTGTCCCAGCTAGCGTGACAGCCGAGCTCATATACATGATGCATACACTCTATAAAACCAAAAGCCAAAACTATTCAGCAATGTTGAAACACGTGTTTACACCTGTTGTTTCAACACTTCAGACGACTGATTTGTCCGAAAACATATCGTACCTTCATACAAGTTGTTGCTCTAGAATTTGATTATTTTCTGGATGGGGTTTTCTCCCTCACAGAGAAGTGTGTCTGTAAAATCTGATTGTGCAAACACACAACATCATAAGAATCATAAGAAAGAAGTTAAATAAGACATAACATATATAAAAAAAAAAAAAAAAAAACTGTACAAACTTGTCTTCGTGAATAATGAATGAGACTACAAAGCTTCTCTTTTCCACATGTAGACATGTTTTTGTTTGTGAGTGTGCATGTGGGGATGAGGCTAAGCTGAAACGGAGGGATGCACTGAAGCATGACAATGTTGGAGCTGTTATGTGTAATAGAGGATTTGGGGAAATCCTACTGCTTTGTTTTTAATAGGAGCAGCACAACCTCTGTCAAACAAAAGCAACATCCAGAACAAAACAATAATGGGTTTTTACATTAAGGATCAAGGTTTGAAAAGTAAGAATAATGGCTGACAGGTGGAAAAAAGAAAAATGGCAAAAAAGGCGAGAGAACGAAGCATGCTTCTGCATCTCACCCCTACAGGTTTGTCCATTGCTTAAGTTTGACAAACTCACACAATGCTGTGTGAGTCTGCAATAATGCAGACTGCAGTGACAGGATTTCAGAATTTTCACCAAAGACAGTACTAAGGATGTTTAATAACAATTGGGACGTCCTGGTTGAGGTCAGGAGTAGTGGAGGGCAATTAAATGGAGGCATGCTGACTCTATCACAGCAGGCGTGCGATGAGGCTCAGTAATTACCGTGCCGACGTGCTGATCTTGAAAACTCATCACACGTTATAGGTGTGACGACAATCTGCGCGTTCACAATCCCACAGTTTTGACTCTTAACAGATTCCTGCTGATTCATTTTGAGTGATTTTATCCTCTTCATCATGTTCCTCTGGGGTTTTTCAGCGAATAAAAACTATGAAAGCCAGTCTTCGCATGTGGAACCCCATGTCATCTAATTTGCACAAAGTTTAAAAAGCAGAGCTATATTTGATTGCAAAGGTCATAGGAGGGAAAAAAAAGTTAAGTTATCATAGGTCAGGGTAGTGGTAACTAAACTGTAGAACGGCCATTAGTGAAGATGGCTTTATCATTTATTTATTTAGCATAACACTTACAATAATATTTCTAAAATGTGTTGCTTTTGGATGGTTATTTTATTGTTGTTGATTCTCAACAGAAATATTAAGGATTTGTGGTGAACTGTTTTGTCGCTACTGGTATTTTACCTCATGACCTGTGTTGTATATTCTTGCCATGTTTAAATACTTCTGTTTGTTGGATAAATTTCAAGCATGTTTGTGTCTCCAAGTTGTGGCTTTTCAATGCTCTGGGCTGGTTTATCCTCCTAGATCATCCCTGTTTTTAAGCTCACAAACACTCCAAAAACAAGTGGAAAAAATAATGATTTTTGTTTCAAACATACTGAAGATGAGTTCAAAATTGTATTAAATTTTTTAAACTTCTAGAAACAAAAAAGGTAGAAGATTTCAGGCCCCAACTGGTAAATTTAACCTAGACGTTAATTTCCTTTCTTCTTTTTTCTACGGATTGTCATTCCACGCGCAGATTTTATCTTATCATAGCCTGATATAAAAATGCAAAAAAAAAAAAAAAAAAAAAAACGAATACAAATTCAAAGGCTCACTATCCCTTGTTCTTTTCTGTGAATGCACATTTGACAGTCGGTGTCCTCTCTCTTCCACTGTCTTGCCGGCTGCTTACATCCTTGTCTCTCTGTACGTCGGCCTCTTTTCCACACACGCGCACTCTCTCATTCGGCATCTCACACACACACACAGGTTTGCCTTGTCTTTCAGCTTAAGCATAGATTGACGTGGAGTCATGCAAAGTTTCAGCTAAAGCACGTCAACCAAGCATGTCAGATTAACACAAGCCTGGCTCCACCAGATAGAGCACATGCACACACACTTGGAGCCCTCAACACACACACGTGCACACATAAAAACACGCACCCTTATTCTCAAAGACACACACTTTGATTTACAAAGACCTTGACTGACTGACACATCAGACATGAATGGATGACAGAGATGGGCAGAAAGAGGGAGAGTGTGAGGAAATAGGAGAGTCGGAGGAGTTCAGGGAGGGAAGTTAGAACAAAAAGCTCTGCTTTAATAGAGAAATAAATTTAACTATAGGATCGCACCTTTCCTAATATCAAACCTGCTTAAACACATGAACATACAGACTGTACTCAATGTAAAAGCCAAAGAAAACAACCTGAATGTTTACCTTCAGAAAATCAAATGTTGTCAGAGACATATGGTTTTCACAACACCTAAGCTGTGCAGGGTTGGAGAACCCTGGAAGAAACAATCCTTACTTCTTTTTTTTTTTCTTTTTACATAATTGAAAACAGGGGAAGGGGGTCATATAGCAAGAACTGGTAAAAAAAAAGCTACAAAGACAATGTTTATCCTAAATGTGTGACTAATTAGACTAAAAAAGTAAGGCCATTTTCACACATCCTGTGGAGCCCTGAAATATTCACTATTGTATGTTTCAACAGAAATGTCTGAATCATTTGGACCACATAATGTGCACAACGTAAACCTGCTATGCTCTTCATGCTAAATCTTGGCCATCTCTGATTAAGCTTGTGTATGAAAAGAACAGATAATTGCTTGGAAAATTCATTATAGTCTAATGTGAATGAGGATGAGTGTTGTTAGTTCGCAATCTTTCATGCGAAAACAGTCATCACCATGGGTAAGTTCACCTCCATGTTCAATGTGCAGATAAAAAGTAACACATTTTCAATTATGTCAAATTTAGAAAAGAAAATTACAGGGGCTAAAGAATCAAGTCGAGCAGCAGGAAGGCAGACCTCACACTGTAGCTAAGTAAAGACCACCTAACTGTAAACATAATGAAGCAATGATCATATACATGAAGCTGCTCAGAAGAAGCTGAATCTACATCCTTGTTCAAAACTGAACCACTTTCCAAAAACAAGGTGACATTCCCAAAATCTTCTCTGTATCCACACCATCCATCAGCACCGATGGTGTCATGTCTCCATTACAACACCAATCACTTCCAGCATCTTGTATTCTAATGAGATTTATACTTCACTATAAGTATCTATCACCACTGGCTAGGTCATAGATACTTAGTTTTCAGAAGTCTGTGCATTTCAGTGCCAGTCTTTAGGGAGATGGAGATACACTTCAAGCTATTTGTTAAATATTAGTTTCAAAATGAATAATATAGCATACATTATGTACTTTAGCTGTAATTTAGCAGCAGTGGTTCTCCACTCCAAAAACAAATAAATATAGTTATATCACATTTATGAGCCATAAGAAAAGAAACAAACACAGTCATCTTCACTAAATTAATACCATGTGTTTGATTGTCTTTTATTTTTTTTTTGCCTATGTTCTTCTTGCATTTCTTATTTCTTCCAGACTATTTCCATAGAGTAATCTAACAGCTGTCCAATTTGTTTGGTCTGCACACGCACCGGCTTAAAATCCTTTCTATTACCCAGCAGATGCTTGTGTTTATTACCAAAGAAATGTGCAAACATGTAATATAACTAAAGTGATGATTAACTGTTGTGAAATGATACACATAGCACATCTGGGATAAAGTGGCATGTATAGTAAAACGTCACTATATACTGATCTTCTTTATGTATCATGCTTGACCCTCATCAGCCTCAAGTGTCCGTCTTTCGCTCTGGAATTTTAAGATACTGACAGCCATGGCCATTAATATTAACACTCTTCCAGCATATGTAATTATATTTCGTTTTTATGCATTCAGCTCTTTCTATGAAGACATACAGTGACTTGATGAACAGTGAAAATGAACTAAAGCAATTTAGAAAAGTCCTCAGTGTTATTTCTTCAAATAAACCCCCAAAGGCCTTCGCTGCCGCCCACAGTTAAAATATCTGCTGCTTGGAAATAGCTTCAGGCTTTTAAGGGTTAAATCTGAGTTTTTTTTAATAGAAAAGTGTTTTCAAACTCGCTAAAGAGTCTGAGAAATGTAATGGTAAACCTTCATGTTGTCTATTTATTTATTTTTTTTTTATTTTGTTTTCAACTGTGCAACTCTCACTTCTTATTTCTGCTGACAAAGCCTGTAATCACTGGGTGGGCTAAGCCAGTAGAAAAAGGTCAAATATTTCAGATATGACATTTTCTCAATGTCATACCGGTCTAAATCACAGAGAAGCAGATTCAGTGGTCCAGATTCAGTGGTCTGCGTAAATCTTGATGCAGCGCACTTGAATTTTTTTAAATGGCTCAATATGTTAGGTAGCTATTGAAACCAAGCTGTTCAGGAGAAGCTTTTGATTCAAATCAGGTGTGTTGGAGCAGGAGAATATCTAAAGTGGCTCTTGTGGAACAAAGCTAGATACCCCTAAGCAGAAAAAAAAAAAGACATATTGAACGTATAAAACATATAATCCCACAGTATAGAAGTAATTTCAGAAGAATCCCAGTCAGGTAGAATAAGTGATTGATGCTTAACAGGAACAACATGTTGGCATTAGTCTGCTGCTTCACTGAGAACAGTGAAACAGTGAAAAAACAGATTTCAGAATGAATTTAGTTTGATCTTGTTTCGATACATAATTTGGTGCCATTATTTGGGAATTAACCTAAATAAATAATTATCAAATAAAATTCTAAAAAAATATATGTAGATCCAGGTAATGTTGCAGAGAAAAATAAATAAATAAATAAAAAGAAAGAGAAGAAAAGAAATTCGTTTTTTGGCTTTGAGATATTGTAAATCAGATGCAGCATGGTAGATGTGGCCATGTAGGAAACATAATGTCCAACATGGTGAAGGGTGAAACCTGAACAAAGAAAAATGCTGGTAACCAAGGTCAGGCAGCATAAACAAGCACACAGTGGGCCCAAGGTAGAGGTCAAACGAGGCTGGTGGACACGGTGTGAAAAGTCACAGCATTTAAAACTCAGCTAGAGGAATCTTTGAGAAATGCAAGCTTCATAATGAAAGCCAGCTTGGGTGTACTTTTAACTCCCAAGAGACAAGCACCAGTGTGATTTAGAAGATATAGCCCACTCCTTCAGACAGAAACAAGCAACATGACATCATACCCTCAATGATTGCTAAACAAGTTGGTGACAATGTAGAAACTACCGCTGGAGAAACAAGAGTAAACACTGGCTTTTAATGACCATGTGAAATCAAATGCCATTGCCATTTTTCCTAAATCCAGTGTTATAAATGCTGTCACCTTGGTGCCACAATTACTACAGCAGGTGAATTAAACCCTTAAGGACAGAAAACTAGACTGAAAAATAAAGCAAAATGTAGAAAACAAGCTGATCTTTCTGCCAAAAATAGTAAAAAGTAATCTTTGTCCAAACCCAACCTTGCAGTCAAGGTCCCAGACATGCCTCTTTGTACTTCAGATATTCATAACTGTAGTAGAAGGAGCTTTAGACAGAAGGAAACTGAATAATTGGATCTATGACCCAACACAACATGGCAGGAGAACACAAGTGGTCCCAGGAGAAGCTGGATGAAGCAACTGGAGCATCAGATCACTGAAACAGATGGCAGTCTGAGGATGGGGTCCTTGGCAAGCTATAAGACGGGGAGAAGGGGCTGTGTGGAGTTTGCATGTTCTCTGTGTGTAGGTGTAGGTTCTGTCCGCATACTCTGGCTTCTTTCACAGTCCAGAGACATGCATTTCCGATTAAATAGTCATCCTACATTCTGTGTGGAAATTAACCTGGGGGGTTGTCTCTGTATCGGCCCTGTGTTGGACCAGTGACCTGTCCAAGGTGCACCTTGCCTCTCACCTAGTGGCTGCTGGAGTCAAGTCAAATTAATAAAATTAATTAAAAGGCTAATCTCTTTTTTTTTTTTTTTTTGGTACATTCAAAAGGACTTGCTCATTTTTTTAAATTGCACAGTAATTCCTACTTGTTGCCATGTGATGGGAGTAAAACTTCCCACAGCTCCAGTGTGACATCAGTGACAAGACAGTCATAATTTACTGCATGCAACAACAGTCATCGTTATGTAAGTTGTGTTTTTTTTTATTTTGAAGTGGCAGACATGTTGAGTCTCAGTAAAAAAAAACAGGTTGGTAATGGAGCACTACATCCTCTAGCATCTTTCAGCCTGCTCTGTACTGCCCTGCCACACCAAACCTTCCACAGCATCATTTGTTTTGCTACCAGTCATTTATACCGTAGCAGGCGGCAGGTATTCATCTTGGCGGGGGACAGTGACTGGTTGGGTTTGTTATTTTCAAGGCACCTGCCAAATTGGATGCTTTGTTTTAAAATGATTAGAAGCTAATTTCAGCAGTCATCCCC
Source organism: Telmatherina bonti (assembly GCF_933228915.1). Lineage (NCBI taxonomy): Eukaryota > Metazoa > Chordata > Actinopteri > Atheriniformes > Telmatherinidae > Telmatherina > Telmatherina bonti. The sequence continues at coordinate 21,427,593 of NC_136619.1, read as the reverse complement.
ATATTGTCATGCCTTCAGTCCTCCCCAGTCCGCCAGCTACATCCCGGTTGCTCCCAGCACATGTCACATTGAAGAGAAATGCAGTTGAAGAATTAAATCACTGTTACAAATAAGTGTACAGATTATGGCAGCAGAGTGGAAAGCTTCCTGTAGCAGCACACAATTAGATTAGACTGGTTTGTCTGTTTGAACACTTTTCTACTTAACACATACTCACACAGTACAGTGTGTAATATATGGTACTGTGACTCAACTTGTGCTAACCGTGCTAAACTGACAGTTTAGCTGTTTATTAGGAAGAAAGTGGTGATAATTCTTAATCTGACGACCTCTACACTTCAAGCACTACATGACATGGAGAATTTTTAGTAGATTGTTGCTGTTTTGTCAGACAACACAAATCACAAAACAAAATGTTGACATGAGGTCATTTCTGCTTTGAACTCCCACACGATTGTGTTGTCGGTGCATTGCCTCAAAAAAAAAAAAAGAAAAAAAAAACCAAGCTAAAGGTATAATCAGAAAGGTTTCTGAAGCATTGTAAGCCCTGGTGCTGATTTCTTTTATTTCTTTTGCTGGAAAGAAATTATAGCTAAAGCTTCTCCTTTGCACAAATACGCATTTTGGCCCCAGTGGCTCTGGTGGCACACCGCTTTTAGACAGACATCTTAGGTTTGCTGAGTGATCATAAATGGATTTATTGCATGAGGAGGCAGAAAACAACTAAACGTCTGCTTGCAATGCTTTGGTTTTACTTCCACATGTACAGTTTGGATGCACACGTAAACTAAATTCAGTTCTCAAGTGAAAGCTGTCAGCAAAGGCCACATCGCTACAATTTCACCAGCAGGACGGCACAAGTGAAATGTTAGTGAGTGTATTTGTGAAGCTGTTGTGGTCAGTGATTCTGTTACATTTCAGTTGCAGGGAATTTGACTGCTGATATGCTCATTGAAGCCTACGGCAAGGCCAGTGTGTGAATGTGTGTGGATGTGTTTGTGTGTGTTTTTGTACATGACTCATTGGGTCTGAGAGAGCATGACATTTGGGGTGGCATGAAGTGACCTGGATCTCCAACTGGCGACCAAACACAGACACGGTACTGGCTTCTTGTCTCACAGCTTGTTTCATTACGAAGCCGGGCTCGTATGAACCAGCAATGGAAGTAGGGAAATGGCAGAAAGGCAAAGACCAAGACAAAGACTGAACGTACTTTAGTCTGATCGAGAGTGTTTGCCAGAGTCTCCACCAACCACCACTTCTTAATGACCTTTATCAAGCCTTAGTTTCCCCAACTGATCTGTGTTAATATCATCTGACTCTGTCATCACCAAGAATATGCGTGCAGAGTGTGACTGAAAGCAGACATCTATCAGATTACAGGATGATGTAACATGAGCTGTTATGCTGCCTATGTAGATGACTGTATTGTTTAAGAAAGGCTTACCCAGCCTGCCAGTCTTTGGTGAGATGTTTGACACAGACGTCTGCTGTGTAGAAGCATTTTAAGTGTGAACAAGAACAAGTAGGTCAAAAGAAATCACCCACATCTTCCTTGAGCCATCTGTCACCTTTAGGTTGTTTTGATGGATCCTTTATTGCTGCTGTCAGTGCTGCCTGCTTAATGTAACAGCTTTGGATTGACACAGAGGAGATAGAGTATGAGTGATACCAGCAAGGGAGTGGAGGAGAAATACTTGAATGCCTTTGCTTAATGTAATTTTGTGTTTACATGTGTATGCTTTGATCGATGTATGGGGTGGAGCGTCCATGCAGTCAGCCTTGTTGTGTTTGACTAAGGGATGTTTCTTAAGGCAAGTAGAAGGACAGATGCATTAGCAAGAAAGAGAAACTGAACAGGATAAAAAGAAAGGGAGAAAGCTTTTCTCTCTTCAGGGTGGATTCCTTTTCCCTAAGAGCTTCTTTTTTTTTTTTTTAATTCATATGCTAGACTAAAACCAGTCTCCAAACTGGCCTGCCTCTGACTTTGAACAGCCACTTCCACGTTGTTTAGCATTAAAATGGCAAACAGCACAAATGCTAACCAAAAGGACTCCTAATGCTCCCTGAGAATGACTGAAAAGAAGTGCATTCAGCTTAAAAAAAAAAAAAAAAAGAAAGAAAACAGAAGAGCACATTCTGGCCAAAAGTACAAATTTCACTGTTCTCTTAAAATAATCAGATAGACTTACTGGTGGAGAAGCTATAACTCTGCTGTACTGGAAATATCTCACTTCTCCCAAGCATACACAAGAGAATCACCTTTTATTGGTGCAATTGACAGAAAGTCAAACTTTAAATCTTCACTTGTAATAGACTGAGCTTTTGCTAATTACCTCTTTTTAGATCATTGAATGAATCATTAAAAATCATTGTAAAAATGTGATAACTTTTCTAATGAAACTGTCTTTCTTAAACGTAGTAAATTACAAATGCACTTTGATGCCATGCATACAAATTAGCATTTAATACAGCCAGTTAATTAATAATAGCAGAATTAATTATATGAAATTCTAAAGCATTTTCTTGCTATTACCTAAGCTGTGACACAACTGGGTTGACTACAATGATGACGGCCCAGAGCAAAGAGCCATGCTCCCCTAGGCTAAACGGTGAGGTTAGTTAGTGCAAGGTTCAGACCTCTTTCTTAAAGAGAAAACAATAAAAGTAAAAAAAAAAAAAAGAAAAAAGAAAAAACATCAATAAAACTGGACCCGAACATGTATATGAAGTTGAAGAAGCAGTGGAAGAACAGGATCTCAGTCTTCCTCTCATTCTCCAGCTGTTTAATGTTTTATACAGTCAGCCACGGATGTGAATGCCCCCCAATGCCCCGTGAAGAGCAGCGCTCACAACACTTGGTTGCAACTAAATTTTTAAACCACGTTTGGAACTATTTTTATCGACATTGTCAGGTTTTCTTTTTTCTTTTTTCAAACAAAGTCAGCTCTTCTGCAGACTTAGCTTAAAAAGCAGGAATCCCCCCCCCCCCCCCTTTTTTTTTTTCTTTTTACTGGTTTTCATTGTTACCAGTTAGCTTTAGGAAATTCCTGTTGGTGATGCAAGAAGCATGCACAAATGTTAAACAGCAGGCTGTGTAAAAAAACAAAAAAAACTTGTTAAAACTAAACTTGTAAAAAACTTGTAAAAACACACTGGGAAAATGAGTCAAGCACTGGAACTTGACGCACTGGAACGACTTTAGGTGAGACATGGCTCTGGTTTTCTATTACTTAAACAGTTTGATGATTATTTAAATTAACTGCCAATTAAATGCAATTAGGCTTAGGGGTTGCTTGACACACTATATAAAGAAGAAGCTGGGGCTCCTCAGGATGGAACCAGGTCACTTCAATGGAATTTATTATAAATGCTGGTATGCCCTGAGAAATCACCCAAAACCTGCAGTACATTTGTCATTACTATAATGCAATATTTAGTCACATGAAGCTCAAATGAATTGGAGCAGTTGCACAGTTAAAGTCTGTCTCGTTTCCACTGCCATTATTTCATTGTTATTTCAGAATGAAGCTATTTATACTGCTAGTGATAGGAACAAAACAGACAATGAACAGCGCTTTCTCAGAAACAAAGACATTTACAGGGTGTATAGGTTTAAAAGGCAGAAATATAATAAGTGAACATAAAAGTACTGCTATCTCTTATTTAAAAAGTGGAGGAAAACACATCTAGATGACTCTGAAGGAGAGACCCAGCCTCAAATACTTCAATGATGATACCACTTACAGCTTCATAAGAGAGATCTGGCACTGAAAATGCTAACATCACTTACATTGGTAGTATCAGCTCTCACTTACTGAGCCAAAAAAAAGAAAAAAATCAAAAAGTGCCTGATGTCCAACCCCATCTGGAGCAGGCTGTTTTTGCCAGATCCATTTGTGTTATGGCTCCTGTTTGATTGGTAAATGACACGACGCAGTGGCAGCTGGATGCGACTTCTGGCTGACAGGCTAACTGGGTGTCCTAAGCTGCTTTAAATTAGATAGTTCAAATATAACAAGGGGATGATGGAGGAAAGCTTTCTTTTCCTTATTCAATATTTTGCTTTTTATAAACAAGAAGCATATTCTTTATAATCTGTGTTAAAACCATGATCCGGGATTTATTTGCTAATTTAACAGAAAAGCTTACATATTATACATCATTAAATTGAATAAAAATAAGCAGGACGAACAGTTGTAATTATGTGTTGTTATTCTTTTAGTGATTGTTTTAGTTTTTTCCTTGCTGGGCAGCAGCTTTACCCGGCACTGAGAGAGTTGAAGTAACCCAGAATAAGAAAGAGGCCCAGGCATGTCCCAGGCATGACTCATGCCAGACAGACTGCATTTCTTAAGAACTGGGTAAAAAAGTGGTCTAATTTTGTTCTTGATTCAGTTAAATAATTCTTAAATATAAAACTATGCATTTAATTGAAAACTGAGTGTAGAAATTTAATGCCAAAGCATCAAGAGGGTACAATCTGTTCATCAATTTCCAATAGGAGTCATTAAAAAAAACAAAACAAGTATGATTCACCTGCCACCATGAGGCTGTGCTTGATCATCTGCATGAGCCTGTGTGTATTTCACCTCAATGTCTGCCTGTCATTGGTCCATGTCTATTACATTAAGATCAGCACTCATGTTCACCTGAACTGATCTAAACAAGGAGGTAGGGGTGACTTAAAAATAAGTTTATCACACATTATGAAGACCTCAAATCAGAGACATGGAAGGAGTTAGTCAGATGTGCCATATTGTCATAATGTACTAAAAAGAAAACTTTCAAGATTTACTTTTACACTGACAAGGTTGGAGTAACTTCTCAAAAAACAATTGTCCATAGCATCATCTGTAGAGTTAAAAACAGCTTACAGAAAGAGGAAAGCCAGCAGTTTTAACAATACGTTCAATCAAAGACGCAGGTGACAACATACAGAACGAAGCTGTAAGAGGAGATGGTGAGAATGCTGACAACATTGTCAGTGGTGGATCTAAAAATGTTTACACAGGGTGGCGAAGGAGTAGACAAAGGTCAAAGCTAGGTGGACATCCACAGTGCAGTGTGTAAAAAAAACAAAAAACAATTTACCTTATCTTTGGCCATTCTAGGAAAACAAAGACAACATTCAGCTATAAATTAATTTAAAAAATGTTTAAATAAATATATAAAAGTAACTTAAATTAGAATAGAGGATGGCCATCTCTTTTAGGAGAACTGAAAATAATTAGTGTGACGTGCAGCAAAAAATTACACACATCTCTGCATCTAGATAATTTACAAACTTACTTCCAAACAGAAAACAACTTGCTCAGATGATCATCTTCACATTTTGATATTTATTAAAAAACATAAAACTACAGTCCTTACAGCTGTCAAATGAAATATTGGAATACCTCCACATCACTGTGCTTCTGTCCCTCTTTTCTGAATCTAATACTTCTTCTCTCCTCACACCCATTTTATCTTTTCTGTCTTCTTCACGTACAATGTGTCTCAGTCGCTTTCGTTAACCATGACCCTTCTAATCATATTATATATATATATATATATAATATGTATATATATATATGTATATATATATATATACATATATATATATATATATAATATATATGCAACTATATAATGTTATGCAACTTAAATACTTGTTTGTTCTTGACTTCTGTGATTCATTTAGTCTGGTACAGTTAGATTTGTTCTGGTTGTGTTTAAGCATACTGTCTAAAACATGGTACAATAACAGGTCATGATTGACTGAGAAAACAGTAACAGAAAAATGTATTGTAATGCACACAGTCTAGGTAAATAAGTCCTCTGGACACAGTTACAATGGTAACATTTTGCTACGTCATATTTGATGTGGAATTGATTAGCGGGTTGACATTGTCATGATGGCACATAAAGATTTCAGACTTCAGTTGCAGTACTTGTCAATGACACAATGTATGCGAAAGTTGGAGCATAAAGTAAATGACTGATGTTGAAGTAAATGTATGAAATCAGCACAAAGGATTTGTTTGAATTAAATCACAACCCACACAATCTCCAACATTTGTCTGTTTTTTTCTGCACCAGTTATGTTACCAACTTCCCCTTCTATTCATGCTGTACATGGTTGTGAGTCATGATCTGTGCAAGTAAACAGCCTCTGGACTGACAGCATGAAGACAGAGGGGAAATAAAGACAGCCAGTTATCTTTACTTCAAGAACCTCTTATGACAAAAAAGAAAAAAAAATGAGATAAAGTAAAGAAAAAGAGTGGGATGGATGAAGATGCAGCGCGACTACAGAAAGGTACAGACGGAGGATGAGGAAGTGTTTCTGAAAGATATGAGAAAGGTAAAAGAGCTAATGGCTGCAGGCACACAGAAGTGGACTCTTTGCTCTAAATGCTTTTTTCACTCATTATCCCCACACACAATCATGACCGCAGAACGACGACGAGGCGTTTTCAAAGCTCCGTGTTGAAAATGCTCCTCTTCCAACAAAGAATACATGCAACACATGTTTACCTCATTTGTTGAATGAGCTGCACAAACAGCTGCACACAACACATGACCAATATGATCATGATTATGATCATTTTCTGGAAACAATTTGTATGTTAATGTCGTATCTTAGAAGTAACTTGAAACAGCAACGTGAATAACATGGAGGAAAAAAAAAAAAAAAAAAGACTTCGAGGGTTTCGAGGACATGTAGAGTTGCTAACAGTTTATATTTGAGAAAACAAGAAAGTAGTAAAAAGAGTCTGCAGCAGGCTTGATTAAAAAATTCCTTCCACAAGCCTCTGTGATTTTGCTGTGATTCTGGCAAAGCAAAAGTAAAGCTTGATCCTTGAAAATTTCATGCAGCGATTATGCTGCACAACTCTGTTCTTCAGAGTAAACATAATCACATTAAAATATCATGTCAGAGATAAACAGGTGACACCTGCTTATCTTTAAAATTCTCTGTGTATGTGCTCTGCATAAAGATTCCTGCGTTAAGCTGAATGGCATTTCAGTTTTTGAGGGCTGCACCTGCTTCGTGTTAGCGAGGTCAATATCACTGTTTATATACAAGAATAAAAAGCACCAAAATCCATGTTTGTTGTCTCCTAAATGTGTGTGGAAAGAGAAGTATGTGTGGAAAGCTGGAGATCAATGAGGAAACCCTTTTAGTCTGATCATGAGTTACTTGTGATGCTGCTAATCTAAAGTACGGGTCAAGTCCTGCATGACATCATTTCGTGTCTTTCAGTACTGTCATCTTTTCATTCTGCACATCTCTCTGCCTCCATAAAAGGGTTAACAAGTTGTGACGGTCATTTAAAGTGAGGCAACATGATGTCTTCAGTTTGTACGTGTGTGTCTGCAGGTTGTCTGCAGTGTATATGTCTCTGTGTGCATGACAGTGAGTCCACCCCAGGGACTTGTGTGTGTCTGTAAATGTGTGTGTGTGTGTGTGTGTGTGTGTGTGTGTGTGTGTGTGTGTGTGTGTTCTATTTTTAGGCACATCTCAAACAGAAAGCATCTTGGGAAAAGGTATGAGTTCATCCATGCGAACATGATTCTTGGAGTCAGCTCTTTTTTTTTTTCCCATCCTTCCTCTTATCTCCATCACTTTTCATTACTTAGCTCTCTTCCCTGTTTGTCTTCTCATGCTTCTGTTTTATCCATCTTCCTTCGCTGATCCACTACTAAAACTTTTTTTCTTGCTGAATCATATTTTAAGGAAATAAGACTGCCATCAAAACAACCTATCAAATAAAATCAGGCACACACACAAAATCAGGCACACACACACACACACACAAACACACACAAGGAAAAGGCACTGTTAATTAATTTAAAACAGTTCTATTTTTAACAACCTGCAAACATTTTTTTTAGATGAATCGGAAAATTACTTGATATTCTCCTTGGTATTCCAGGGACGTTTGCCCATCTTCTACTACATCCCTCTGCTCTTCCCTCCTTTCTTTCTCAGCCAGAGAAATGTTTGGTATTCCAGGGATTTCTCTGCTCTTCTTTCCTCTCCAGTCTACTCTCTGCACTTTCCCCCTCTTTCCCTCTTCCTAATGAACTCACTTTATTTCTCACTTTGCCTCACCTCACCCTCTTCAAATGCACACACTATCTATCCATCTATCTATCTATTTGTAGAATAATAAACTGCATGTGATGTCAGCCTTCAGACATTCATCACCAAATGATTTGTTGGTAACTGGAAGTGAATTTGTTAGAGATGCCTGAATTTCCCTTGTAATGTTTTACCTGCTCACTTGATTTAATACAAGATGAAGGACACTACCTCATCAAAGATGTGATCATGCACAGCAGTTTAGAAAAAGATAATTATCAAGAAAGCATGGGAACTATTACTGATTATGGCGAAATAGTTTTCCTTTGTGCGTAGTTACACTTATAGTCTTACTTCCTGCAATGTGCACCACATTTCAGTACATACTGTCTATTTCATGCATCAGTCAATGATAATACTTTTGTTTTTGTAGTTGAAGCCATATATTATATTACTATATCTATATGTTTGTTAAGTTAGTGGGGGTGATTTTAGAGTGAAAGACATGTCAGTGCCGTATAACGTATTGCCGATGCAAAGCAATCAGTGCAACAACTGTTCGACTTTGAGGCAAAATAATCTTGTTGTTCTGATGAGCATGGTTGTTTTCATCTGTCTATGAGGCATATTAATAAGGACAAAGCACATTTATGTATACATGCAAAAGTTTCAACTGGTGTAGTTTTGTGATCTGCAGTATTTCCTCATATTTGGGTTGTCATCTAAAACCTCCTTTGTTCTGACTCTTTCTACACCTTTTTCTTTCTCTCTGAGCTGTTATTCAAATATCATTAAAGCTAACTCTACCTTAATGCACTGCCCTGCACAATGGCATGATTGATCTCACGAGTACTCTGTGAAGAACGTATTTCTGTTACAGTATCTGTAAAATATGTATAAGATGAAGAGGAAACTGATGATTATTGAAAATGAAAGTACTTGAAATCTCTGAGAACATACTACCTTCTGCAGGACCGTATGAATAATTCAGCTTTTTAACTATGTGTATAAAGAGAATAAAGAGAACAAAAAATGTAACATAGCAGACAAAAAATGGCTGTTTTGATAGCTGTTGAGTCGAGACGCATCCTTGAATCCTGCTACATTCACAACGCTATTTCTTTCAGCCATTTTTATTCTCCTATAAGGCTGGGAGCGGGGTGTTCTGAGTGTGAGCATTGTCACTCATTTCTAACCAGCCGCAGAAATGCCGGTGATGTGTATATGGAAAAATGTTTTTATTGACACTGTTTCTTCCTGAGCACTTTTGTTGCAACATTTAGGCTTTTAAAGAAACTTTCTCTCACAGAAGCAGCTGGGAAAACAGCAACTTCAAGCTGCCTGTTCTTTCTTCAGGCAGAGAGAAGGAAGAACTTCAGCTATTGCGACACAAGCCAGTTATGTGGGCAAACGATTTTACCAGTAGAAGTTACAGACCTTACTGCAGTCTCTGGAGTGAGTGTAGTAGCACAGCAGCTGATAAGGATGCTGATGGTATACACTTATAACTAATATGTAAATATAGCTAAAATTACCATTTTACACACATATTGAAAGTAGAATTGAATTGTATCTATTTATTTTGATGAAGATTAAGCAATATAGCAACATATATTAAGATTATACAAAGATATATTTGGCCATATTGTCCAGGTCTTGTGAAGAACAGTGTGTTTTTATTTTGTTTCACTCTGTAAGTAGATGAAAAAAACTTAGCCCTGCGATGGACTGGCGAGCTGTCCAGGGTGTACCCTGCCTGTCGCCCAAAGACAGCTGGGATAGGCTCCAGCTTCCCTGCGACCCTTCATTGGACAAAGCGGTTAGGATAATGAATGAATGAATGAAAATGAACTTATAATATGAAAAACTTCTGCTTCCCTCCATCATTCTCTAAAAGAAGAAGATTGAACATATTTTTTAGCAAACCAGTGAAAAAATATGAAACTGTCTCTTTTCTGTTGGAAGAACAAACACTTTTGTTCTTTCATCAAGTTGCCAGGACAGTTTTTTTTTTTGTTTATGCAGAGTCTGAACTGAACTCCTGTCTGCTTTTCATGTCCACCTGCATTTTGTCTTTAATATTTTATAGATGTGCATCTTTCTTTAAATTAGGTAATGGCCCGAGATTTGCAAGATAACAATTACACCAGAATCCATTTCACAGGTTTATGAGCTACATGTTTGTGTCCCCTGCACAGCAGGTTGGACCGATCTCCCAGCAGCTATTATAGAGAGGCAGGGTACAGCCTGGACAGGTTGCCAGTACTTTAGTAATCTCTGATGGGAAATTATAGGAAACTGTCCATTTGTGCATGTGGAGTTGACATCCAAGTGATCAACACATCATACAGCTATTTGTTGGAATCATTTTACAAGCCACAGCCAGAATCTGATAGTATTCTGTCTGTTTTCTTTGAATGTCACTGACCATGTCAAAAATGTTAGGTGTGAGAGAGTCAAACACTCCGGGCAATGAAAACCAGACAAAAACTGAAACTAGAACTGAGAGTTGGAAAGTGTTGCTAAAATGGTAGAAAGCAAGCACTTTTCTGTCTCCAAGATTTTCACACAGATTTTAAAAGATCTACTTATCATCACAGAAACAGTGAGGATAAAAAGGGGGGCACACAGATATGAAAATGCTAAAGAAACCTTTTATCTCTGCCCCTCCATTCCCACCAGGCTATCACAGTGCATATTAACTGCACTGAATTGTAACTGATGGCACAAAGGAGATTAGAGAGCCATAAGAAAATCTAAGCTTGTGGGTTACTGTGTCATATTATCAGACAGATCCATTACATCATAAATCTAAAAATGTTTAAGGTTCCTTTAATGCCATCCTACTGTGATGTACAATTTTGTTTCTGATGTCAGTCAAATGCTCAAGTCATTTTATTTATTTATTTATTTGTTTTTGTAACATATAGTTTTCTGTTGTATCTTAACATTAAAATAAAGTCAGAAAAATAACTGAAAACAACATTTTAGTGTGACACTAAGTAGGTAAATCCAGATTGGTTTCCCAAGATAAACTCCTCCACAAATTATTAATAATTCACTTAATCGCTATGTATATGAACACTTGATCAACTGTTCATCAATTAGGCCCTCTGGAGTTATGTGACATATTGAAGAGGGACCTGTGGTAACACTGGACCAGCACCTAGAGAAGATTGCCATGCTGAATCACTGCACTTACCATAAACCTTAATGGCACGCCATAAAAGAAATAACTTAGGCATGACATGATTCATCAGGGCTGAACATAAATAAATCCAAAATGCAAATATTTTAGATCTGGAGTCTGAAAAATATCAGTTTTGTGGATCATGAAGAAATCATTAAGAAAAAAAAAAAAAAAAAAAAAAAAAAAAAAAGGTGAAAAATTTCCATGTATACCAAAAAAAATTGAACATTTATTTAAATATTTTATGTGAAATACTGGTCGAATTCGGTTTAATAATAAGTATCCAAAATATGCAACAGATGTAGAAAAATATTTAACTCCTACTATTATTTACACTAAGCACAAAAGACTCAAGTCACTTTGTCGGTTGTAGACTGACTTCCTTTTTTAATTATTACTATTATTCCTATTTCCATTACATTTATTTATTAAGTTAAGTTTATTTATTAAATTCAGAAAATCAGTTTGGGTGTTTTTTTCTTTCAAAGATTGATTGAATTTTATATCATATCATGCTTTTTTTTTTCCTTGTTACCAAACTTTAAATACGGTCATTAAATAACTTTAAATGTGTCATTAAATAACTTTAAATGTGTCATTAAATAACTTTAAATATGGTCAATTCAGAGTCTCTTTATCAAGAGTTCTCTGAATGAAGAATTAACAGTAAGCTGTTCACTTGAAAATTTACCCCATATTTGTATTTCTGTAACAGATTAATCCACTTTTCTACAGTATGTCTCAATTTTTGATAGGAGCAGTATTACTGATCCAGTTTCCTAACTCCTTTTTCCCCACACCACATATTTGGCCCGACAAGAATATCACAGGTTCCACATCTGAATGAACTCTGGTTAGAGTTTGACATTTTTAGCAGCTCAAGGAGAGATCAAGAGCTTTGCAGCCAGTAACACCAATAAATATTTCTCATGTGTGAATATACCGCAGCTGTGTAGCACTGCACTGAGAATGCAGTTAGCCCAAAGAGAGCAGATAAAAGGTGCTTAGTTTGAATGACTAAGATGTTGTATTGACTTTCCTACATGCAGGGAAGTTGATTACCACAGGTGTGTGTGTGAATGTGAGGTTGTATTTCTCAGCTCCAGCAGTAACATATGAAGACACTGGTATCGCTGAACACTTCTCTGATACTCCATGATGGTCAGGCACACACACACACAGCAGGGAAGTTGACATTGCCCCTTCAATCGATGCAGCTGACTACTGCTGGCGTCAGTACCAACTGTGTTATATGACTAACTCCCACAGTGAGGAGCTTCCTATAGCGTTCCAGTCAATATGGGTTAATGGTGTAATGGACTGCTTCTCTCTTCCCTTCCTCCTATCTCCGATTCTTTTGGTCTCTTCACCCCACCAATACACACAATTACACATACATGTACCAGCACCTAACTATCCACGTTGGCAAATCCTCCAGAAGTCCTTCCTTCCTTTCATGATTTGCTGTGTTTGCTGTAAGACGCTTCCCTGCTGGATCCACTTTGCTTGAATAAACTTGCCAACCTATTATTCTCAATGAAGGGCACACAGATACTGTTGGAAGCAGATCAATAGCGAGCAAAAATAGACTGCACCGGTAACAGAAAATGCTGTTAATGCCAGTAGTAATCATAATCACTGACATATAAGTGAAATAAAACACTTTTTGGAAAGATGGAACTGAGTTATTTTTCTAATTTATGAATCGTTCCTCTCAGATGGGTGCTTAAGATGTGTATGGTTCAGATGATTTTACATGTATTTAAAACGTATGTGTGTGAGCCTGTTCTGCAACTTACCATAAATATCAGTCATTTTTCGCAGTCAAATTAGGTTTACATCAAGCTCATTTATTTCAGACAGTCATTTCCACTTCAAATGGATATTCTACATAAATACATATCCAGTTTTACACACACATGCAAGCAATTTCCTTATAAATGCTAATCAAAAGGAAATCCAAATGAAGACACTTCCCTTGCAAATGAGTGAGACTGATTTACCATCTTTCGTTTTGATGGATATAATGTGCAGTTTTTGCTAAATCTATAAGCAGAGTTTTCTCATTTGGACTTGATGCTATATATAGTTATAACCTGTCAGCCATTCTTCAGCAGCAGTGATTGGTTTCAATGGATAGCTGATCATTAATGATGATAGAGTTAAGAGTTAATTAAGACAAAGAAAACCACTCACTGCTTCTGTACCTGAGGAAATCTCTAAAGATCTCAGCACATCCTGACTGGAAAGGAAAAGTCTGGTTGAAATGCAACGTGTGATTTAGATTGAAGCCTGCTCCGAAGGAAATTACTAATTAATTCTTTAATTGATTTAGGCAATAATTCAAACATCAAAGAGCCACACAGAAAGCATTTCATGTTTGCCCTTCACTTATCTCACTGAACAAATATGCTTCCACTTAAGCAATCAACACATTTCTCAGCACTAAGTAACAGAGGACCCCCTGTGTTTATGCTTTTATGCACCAAGACTTTTTTTTTGTTGTTGTTTGTTTGTTTTGTTTTTTTTGCTGCCACTCTCCAGCTGCATTTGCACCACAGGACATCCTTTCAATAAATCAACTTTATATTTTCAACTCATTAATGGTGTCTGCAACAACTGATCAAACCATCAATTTCTCTTTGAGCGTTGTCGACAGAGAAGATGCTGATCCTGCCCAGAGCAATAGCTGTGGGTGGGGGGACTGGGAGGGAGGGGGGGGTCTGTTACTGTAAAATCAATGAATCAGTTGCATCTCGACAAAGCGTATTTGAAAGCTTTCTTTTGTTTTGCTACTCAGCTTGGTGAAGACACTGAGCGGTTACCCTCCTTTCAGCTCATCAGAAGCCGCTGCTAAAAGGAAAACAACAAATCACTAACAAATTGAGGAGTTCTGTTTTTAACAACTTTGAATGGCTCCATCTGAACGGCTGCAAATCCAAGAAAAATGAAAAATTCATTAAAATGGATTAATGTATTTTTAAACTCTATAAAATCTAAAGATTTTTCAAATTACTGACACTTTTGCATCAAACATTCAGCATTTACTAAAGAAGTTCGAAGCTCTAGACAAGTCTTGGATAATACTTGTAATTTTTCTTTTACAGTGTTGATGTCAGGCCTACTTTGCAGACATATTGAAAGACATATTCTAGAGATATCCAGTGTTAATCTGAGGTATTTAGATGCACAGTTGCCATGTTCTTTCCTGTGCACCCCGGTGCTTTCCCATAATTAGACCTATTGTCATTTTAAGTGCTGTGATTATTGTGGAGTCTTTCTCAATGAAATTCTTTATAGATGCAAATCAGTGCCTTAATAATCTTTTTTATGAAATGCAAAAAATGTGTAACTTATCCTGTTTCATGGAACATAATTTTCAAGAAAACTTATTTGCAGCACTCAGAAATTTAGCATGGCGAAACTCTGAGAAATAAAAGCACAAGGAACCTCTCACTAGAGGCATGATAAAACAAACAAATCTCTGTCATATGGTACATCATGTGTAAGGGCAGAAAATCCTTGAGCAGGAGGCAGCAATCTTTTTGCATCTGTTCAGTGGTTGGTGGCTATGGGGCTCTTGCCACAGTCTTTGCAAAGCCTTGCATCAAGTCAGCAAGATTTGGAAGCTCCTAGTAGTGTTCCTAATGGATTCTACACCAGTCAACACACAGAGAGAGAGGGAGGGGGGAGTGTTGGAAATGCCAACACCAAAGGGAATGAACTTTCTGCAATTTCACACACATTCAGGGATTGGAGCACATGTTGTAATGAAGTGTAAAAATGACCCCATAACATAAACACACTGGGTATAAACACAGCAGCTACTGTACAAATGAAAAAAAAAAAAAAAAAAAAAAAAAAAAAGAGATAAATCCATAACCAACAAATGTGCTTCACCGCAAAACACCCAAAGGAATTTCCTCAAACATATTCATTTTTTTGTCTCTCTTTCTTTTATCTATTTTTTTTATTTATTTTTTTTTAAACAAAAGAAGCAAAAGAAGAACATAGCTGGTTTGGATAAGATTTAGTGCCAAATGGCTCGTTTGCCTGTGTCATTGTGTGAGTTATGTGTTAGCATGGCTTTACATGTTGAGGGAAAGTGGTTTGATAGGGTATGAACTTGGATGATGATGACTTTTTTTTTGGGGGGGGGGGGGTTTCTTTATGTAAAAGCATATTTTGTAGTTAGATGAAGTCTTATGTGTTTATCATAAAGGCATGCACAGCGGAACTGCTGCAGCTCAAAAGTGCAAGATTTACTATTTATAATTAATAGACTTCATTAATTATAGCAGTCTGTTGTCGACTCAAAATGTCAAAAGAGAATTGTTAACATAGTTTCCCATAAAACTACTTTGTATGGTCATTTACTGGCCCGAAAGATCCCTTTTTCATTGAAATATGTCTAGTCATGAAATAGAATAAGCAATAAAAAAGGCTAATATGCATATCTCTTTTAAAATGATATTGGATTGTTGATTCCTGAATAGTTCAGTTAAAAGGAGCCAGAATATTCATGCATGTGTCGGTTATAAGGGCACAGTTGATGACTTTCCAACAAGCAAGCACAGGCAAACAGTTCAGTCTCGATTGTGAATAAGAAAGTAAGGCACCTGGTTTGTCTTCTGACAGGTAGGAGCACTTAAAAAGACTCGAGGGGAAGTCCTGGTAGTGCTTCATGTTGCTAAGCAACAATTGCAAACTCATTTGAGGCGAAGTTGTTCACAAAAATTTTAAAATATTTATAACTCTTAGCATTTGGCATCAAGGGTGTTAAATAGTTCTTAAGCTCCCAGTTCCATCGCGCGTGTGCACAAAGGCATCGTTGCCATTCAAAAACATTGTCAGCGTGACAAGAACGTCCTGGTGGATGTGGAATCTTGGGCTTAAGCCATTTTCTTCCAAAGCTTGCCTGCAGGTGTATTTTCTGAGGAAACAGCTGCAAAAGCATATTAAAGTTTCATTACAGTGAATGATTTTTTTCCCTCCTTTTCCAGCTGCAACAGATGAAGATAATTTAGACAGAGGAGATGAGAAAATGACCTGTAACAGTACTTTCAGTACCAATATACTATTATCGTATCTATCGCTCTGAAATTCTATTGTTTAAGTGTTATCTGTTTTCCCAAATAATGCTGTGGTTAATGCAACAAACCCGAAATTTACACCCCCATCCTTTTTTTCTGTCTGCTGCTCTATTATCACCCAGGCCACCCCCCACCAAAACTCTCTGTCATTAACGTTCTCTCTTTACATCTCCCTCTCTTCTTCCCTCCTTTTCACTGTCTCTCTTTCTGCTTCAGGGGATATTAATTGATGACTATCTAGTCTTGCAGAGTTGGTTTTCAAACTTGCTTTTTTTGCCAGTAAAACCTCGCTCCATCACCACTTATAGCTTTATTTGAAACCCCCAGCTCTCCCCTTCTCACTTTCTCCCTCACACCAACCATACTTCTCAGGAAACTGGAGTCTTATCATTTAGATTTAGCTTCCTGTCATAAAAGTATATAATAGAGAGAGAATTTGGTTCAAGAGCTGTCTATGCTGGCAGACAGGCACAGAGACAGGGAGACTGTCTGCTCGGGACAATGAAAAGAAGGGGACAAATTGATCTTTTGTTAGTCTGAATCACTTAAAGAGATCAAAGGGAAAAGACCCAAGAAAGAAAAGGGAAAAGGCAAAAGGAGGGGATCTATTAGTGTAACCCAGCTAGTGCACAGTTTTGTGTGGGCGGTAAACACACTGACAAAACAATTGTACTTTCTATTTGGGAGATGGTTAAAAGAAATTAATTGTTTTCGGGTTTTAAAAATACAGGTAGGCCTACTATGTGGACAAAACGAAACAAAATAAAAACAACAACAAACAATGTATGAGCATCAAACTAAACTTGTCTCTGTGTGGATACGGCCTAAGTTCCAGGATTTGATTTACTGAAATCAGCTTTCTTGTGTGGTTTAGAAGGGGGTCCCTCAAAAGTCAAGGGAAACATTACTTCAGTTGTAGATGTGGATTGTGAACACATGCAAGAGCCTTTTATGCTTCTTCTTCTGTCAGGTTTTAGATGTGCATAGCTCAGTGCACATTCAGTCTAGATACCAGCTCTTTTACAATTGATGGACTTTATATGTCAATGAACAGACAAACATTATGTCATGGATATTTACATCGCACAACATAGCAAAGAATAAAGGTATAAAATGTACCTTTTGCTTTGTCAGTATGAGCGTGTACATTGCAAATATTTAATCATTTTAACTCCTTTAGTATGCACAAACCATGCAATTCTAGTCTGACATCTAATTAGGGCTGCACAATTAATTGTTACAGAATCGCGATCTCGATTCATACTTGTATACGATCCCATTTTCAAATGACGATGATTTCAAAAGAAAAAAAAAAAAAGACCACGAATGTACCCCATTTCGAACTGGGACATCTGTATAAAAACAAGCGCTCCCTCTTTCTCCCTCAACAAATGACAACGGCGTATCCTTATGCCAGACGACGCAGACATCAACTGGTAGGAAAAAACTTGCCGACTTTCTCGATAAATCTGGGGACTTTTTTTTGTTAAAAGCGACTAATGACTAATCTAGCAACTTTTACTGGAGTCATTGGAGACGTTTCTGGTGTTTTGGCAACTCACTTGAAAGCACATATTGTTTAGCAGTTGCTGTCAGGAACGAGCAGTGAGACGCCCTCCCCGTCCAAAAGCACTCGGCCAGTCTCACAGTCGGCTCCGGCCGCACCTCAGAGGAGCAGAAATGACACCTGCACAAGTCTGCGTGCACAGTCAAAATGAATAGTGCATGTGCAAATCAACCGCTGATCCCACTCTGGCTTACAGAGCGGGATGTAAACTAACATAATTTCTGTTTGTCTCTGTTTGGTCCATTTAGATTGTTAGTCTAAATTGGTCATATGCATGTCATGTAATGGACGCTGTAGGAGAGGGGGATAATGTTGTGGGAGAAACAAAAGATGAGTCAAAACCACCCTAAACATGTCTAGTACTATGAAAAAACTCTTCTGTTGTTTTTTTAAGGTTTTTTTTTTTTGTTTTTTTTTTTGGACATTGAAATAGGTTATGCCTTTAAAAAGTAGATTTTGAATACCTTTATACCCACATTGCATAAATCACTTTTGTCCTCCATTGTTAAATGTCAGAACATCAAATTTAACCAAAGGACCGCTGTGTGAAATTTCTAGCTTCATGTCTAACCCTTCTATTTTAAGAAAAATATCTCTTCACCTTATGCACAGAAAAATATTGTTAAAAATGTGACTATTAAAATTATTTGATAGTTGTGTGTGTCAGAGATCACATGAGAGACATTTATTGTTTTTATGTTCAGTGTCAGCTGTTGCAAAGTTGATGTGCCGGTAATACATGCAATGAATATATATATATTGGGGGCAAAAAAAAAAATCGAGAGAGAATCGTGGTCTCTATTCTAAGCAAAAAAAAATGTGATTCTCATTTTATCCAGAATTGTGCAGCCCTACATCCAGTCTTAAAAAAGTATATATATATATATATATATATATATATATATATATATATATATATATATATATATATATGTATACATATATATGTGTGTGTTATACACATAAATGTTATACACATCTGACATCTACAGCTCTGATCAATTCAAAACGCTTCTTATTAAAAGGATATTAATGGTCTTCATTTTATTTAATGGGGTTTTGAGTGCCATCTTTTAAAACGTAGATGGTGGTGCAAAGTGAGAAGATCTCTCTGAGATGTGAAAGTCATTAACATTTAATCTTCCAATGTGCTATATTACACATGCAATTACCTTTCCGATGCACAGTGACTTGATCTTAGTAAATTATGTAACACACATGGCTGAGGATGTGGTTTATGATCATCTGAATATGGTAACTAGATTAACCTGGAGTTAAAAAGGTCCCCTTTTATACAGAATAGCATCAGAAAAGTATCAAAGATCTTTTTTTTTTTTTTTTCAATCCACAAAACTGTACTTGACAAAAACAAAATATTTACAGTTGTCATAATCTTGCCATAGTCTTTACACACACACACACACACACACACATACACACACACACACACACACTCTATGTGTGTGTGTGTGTATAAAAGCCCACATCTTCTAAAGGTCATGCTATGTAGCATTTAAACATGTAACATTTTGTAATATTATGGTCATAACAAGAAACAGAGTAAAAATGTAAGTGCACAACTTACATTGTATTATTCTTAGTATCATTTCAAAATGATGGAGAGACAACTAAGGCAGTGTCTTGTCTGAAGCAGAGTTCAGTTAAATAGCTTCACCTAAGACTGACACAAATGTGTAAGTAGCAAATTAGAGTGTGATCTTGTAGGTAAGCTGCCTGAGCACTCAGGAGTGACAGGTGATGCACACGAGTCCAGTGGTAAACAACACTACTATTGTGAACCAAACTACAAAAAATCATCATTAATAACACATTAAATAAGACAAATTAGATTATTTGGAATCAAGATCCTCACACCAACAGATCAGCAACTTCACAAGACAGTCAAAGTGACAGGTGATCAGAATGTCAGTGGCAGTTCACATCAACTCCAGACCTTGAGGGCTATTGTCCTGCAGGTTTTAGATGTTTCACGGCTGCAACAAAACTGATTCAAATGAAATGGTTGTCCAAAAGCTTGCTGTCAAGTTCTGTACAAGCCTCCTAGTGGGCCATTAATATGAGTCAGGTGTTGTAGCTAGAGAAACACCTAGATCCTGCAGGATAGTGGCCCTTAAGGTCCAGAGCTATGATTCCTAGTCTACACATGCACCTGGGAGGTTATACCCAGTTATTCCAATACAAATTTATTGGAGACTTGGAGCCTGTTCCAAAGTATTAAGGTGGTGCTAGGCCAGAATGCTACCCACCACACCATCATGCAGCCTACCAATTGTAAATAAAAAAGATTTTTAAAAAATCCGTAGTAGTTATAAATGTATAGTCATTTTTTTCATATATATATATATATATATATATATATATATATATATATATATATATATATATATATATATATATATATATATATATATATATATATATACTTTTTGTATGTATATATATACATACAAAAAGTATATATATATATATATATATATATATATATATATACATATATATATATATATATATATATATATATATATATATATATATATATGTATATATATATATATATATATATATATATATATATATATATGTATATATATGTATATATATACATACAAAAAGTATATATATATATATATATATATATATATATATATATATATATATATATATATATACATATATATATATATATATATATATATATATACATATATATATATATATATATATATATATATATATATATATATATATATATATATATACATATATATATATATATATATATATATATACATATATATATATATATATATATATATATATATATATATATATATATATATATATATATATATATATATATATATATATATATATATATATATATACTTTTTTAAGACTAGATGTAGATCATTCAATATACAATCATAAAACATTTCATATAAATGTTATATGAAACTCGCATATGAAAGTCGCATGTGAAACTTGCATCTGTCACGGGTCAAATCTTTTAGAACTTTTGCCAAGGAAACTGTTTATCCAATCAGCATTTACATGTCACACATAACTATAAACATGTGTTCTTACCTTCATATACAGCTTTGAAGCCCTGTGCACTCACAGCAAAGTCTGTAGTAAACCACAAGGCCAATATGGATCCACTGCTAACTATGGGGGAAGGCAGCAGAAATCCTGACAACCTGTAAAACACAAAGTAATTTTAAATTTGAAATGCATTTCAATCAAATACTTACTTCAAAATGATGACAATGAAGCAAAATTAGAATTTGAGAAATACTGTGCAATAAAAGGTATATATAGGTGCAATAAATGAAATAAGTAAAAGTTAAATTCTGTTAAGTGTTAGTTATGTTGATGTTCTTCTCCAGTTTACCACTGGGCTCATTCTTTTAGATCTCAGTGCTGCATTCGACACTATTGATCACAATATTCTGCTTCAGAGGCTGGAACATGTTATTGGGATTAAAGGGACCGCATTAGGCTGCTTCCAGTCATATTTATCTGACAAATTTCAGTTTGTAAATGTAAATGATGAGTCTTCCTCACACACCAGGGTAAGTCATGGAGTTCCTCAGGGTTCTGTACTTGGACCAACACTTTTCACATTATACATGCTTCCCTTCGGAAATATCATCAGGCAGCATGGTAGTCATTATTGATCAGGACTTGTCTTTTAGCTCACATTTAAAAACAGGTTTCAAGAATCGCCTTCTTCCACCTTTGTAATATGCAAAAATTAGAGCATCTTGTCTCAGAAAGATGCAGAAAAATTAGTCCATGCCTTTATTATTTCCAGGCTGGATGACTGCAATTCCTTATTTATGGGTTGTCCCAAATATGCCCTGAAAAGTCTCCATCTGATCCAAAATGCTGCAGCGAGAGTTCTGATGAGGACTAGCAGGAGAGATCATATTTCACCCGTTTTAGCCTCTTTACACTGGCTTCCTGTTAAATCCAGGATACAATTTAAAATTATTCTCCTCACATATAAAGCTCTCCATGACCAAGCTCCATTGTACATAAAAGATTTTATAGGTCCATACATTCCAAAAAGAGCACATCGCTCTCAGACTGCAGGTTTACTGGTGGTTCCCAGAGTCTCAAAGAGGACCCTGGGAGGAAGGGCCTATAGCTATCAAGCTCCTCTCTTATGGAACCAGCTCCCACTGTGGGTTCAGGAGGCAGACTCCCTCCACACCTTTAAGATCAAGCTGAAAACCTTCCTTTTCCATGATTCTTATGGTTAGGATATGAGCGTCTCCTGAATTGGAGTCTGCATGTTCGGGACCCAACTGTCCAGGTTAGGCTCTTTGCTCCGATAGTTATAGGTAGTCCAGCCAACCTTTACTTGTGTAGCAATGGGGATGTTACCTGATGTGCTGAGAAGTACCTTGCTCTATTTCTCTAATGTATTAATGTATAAATATATGCCAATATTGCCGCCTCTAACTTATTTCTTCTTTTTTCCGCAGGTCTTCCTGAACAAGTGCAGTTGTACATGTTGTTCTGTCTTTCCTGATCTCTCCACCCCAACCAGTCGAGGCAGATGGCTGCCCCCCTGAGCCAGGTTCTGCCAGAGGTTTTCTTCCTGTTAAAGGGGAGTTTTTTCCTTCCCACTGTCGCCACGTGCATGCTCAGGATGGGGGATTGGATTGAAATCATGACTTGATGTAATCAGTTGGTTTTTATTATAGGATATGTATGAATTGGCTTGAAATGATGTGTATAAAAAGTGCCCTGTGAAAACATTGTTGTGAAGTGGCGCTATACAAATAAAGTTGAGTTGAATTGAATGTTATGGTGAAAATCAGACCATGACATGATCAGATTTTCACTAAAGTTTACTCATATGACGAGTATGATTTTAAAAAAAAAAGTAAAAACAGAGAAACAAAAAAAAGCAAAGTAGCTGCCTCAACATTCTAAAGCAGCTGTGGCGAAGACTGAAGATACCTCATGCTGAAAGGAAAGGATCAGATGTCTGGTGGACTGATGGAAGGAGACCATGGTCAAACTATGACGGAGTATGAAATCTGGCATAAATCACTGAAAATAATCCCTGAATATACTTTGCAAGCAAAGAAGGACTGCAATACTGTAATCAATAAATAACATAAATCATTATTCTAAACTATGAAGCAACAAACATTGATATACCTGGTTGGTATACGAAGAAAATTTGTTTTGGAAAGAAAAAAAAGAAAGAAAAAAAACACAGTACAAACATTAAAGTAATCAGAGAAAAAAGAAAAAGAAGCCTGTGTTCTGAATCCACTTTACACTTTTCATTTTTCATCATTTCAAAGGTCAGCTGGGTTCACAAAAGGTGGGCCGGAATGGCAGAGCACACAAGAAGGCTGAGGATGAAATTGAGAATGCGTAAAAGAGAAAGCATTAAGAAGAAAAGAAGGAGGGGTGGGCTAACACGTGTGTATATGCAAGCCTGAGTTGTTATGAAAAAAAAAAAAAAGATTGAAGAATTCTTTAATGAGCCCAGCACAAAATAAAAATGCAACATGGAGCAACAGAAGCAAGAGGAGGGAGAGGAGAAGTTGCTCTGTGTTGTCGTTGCCACAGTTGAATTGATGAGTCCTGCGTGAGAGTGATGCTGCCCGATCTGCAATGATTCATACTCTTTAAATAGCATATACAACTGTTGTTTTCAGATGCTTTGCTCAGAAATCATATTTCTTTTCAAGGCAAGGTAAAAAATAAGCTTTGTCACAAACTGAAAATGTTCCCAACCAACATATGTAACCGACAAATAACATAATACTCAAAACAGCTGAACGCTTATAAATGAATTCACACACAAAAATAGAAAGCAAATCATGACATAACCAAATAATATGAAAAGTTTGACTATTTTTGAAAGCAGCCAAGCTAAAAAGCAGGAATCCCCATGACAGTGAGTGCTGTGTGGCTTTAGTATATGTTGTATTATACTGTATAAATTGCTGTGGAAGATACATTCTTGATCCACTTTTCTTCACAAGGCTCAGTTTTATCAGGTTTACTGGCATTTGTTTGTGCACAGCTTTCTGAAAGCCCTACCACAGCATTTCAATGAGGTTTAGCTGTGGACTTCCACAACACCTTGGTTCTTTTCTTTTTCAGCTATTCTCGTTTAAATTTGCAGGTGTGCTTGGGATAAGTGTCATTTTCTCGCCCTGTGGCTGGTTTGTAAATCAGAACGGCTGCTGGTCCAATAGCTCAAGTAACAACACTGAATATGTGAATAAAGCAAAGGCTTAAACAAATAAGGCGTTACTTGTGGTGATGGTTTAGTTTTGTTTACGGAATGGAAAAATACTTTATTTATCACATACAATCCAGCCACTGTTCATTGTGGAGGTCGGGACTTCAGGAAAACAAATTATAGAATATTTTTCTGATGTCATGCATATAATGAAACACAGAGTGCAGTGAAGGAGTTTTTTGGACTATATTTCACAGCTGGACTTATGCATGATCCTTGAGACATTAGAGCAGGCTTCTAAAATTTCTTATGTTTGACAGATCACAAAAACTTCACAAAAATAAAGTTTGATATAAAAAGGTAGCAATGAAATGAATCAAGGAAAGTATCAACAAAGAATCAAATATATTTGTGATTGTCTTTCTAAATGGAGTCTTCTTATTAAGAAAAAGCCAAATAACTAGACTTGTACTTTCCTGCTTCCTGCTGTGAAGTGACAGTGTTAGCCACTCAAGCCACCCATTGGAAAAATCCATGACTATAACAACGGACACGTTCATTTAAATCTCCATTTTTATGTCAGAATGTTCATAATAAATGCAAAGACAAAATAGGAATGTGTTCAGCTTTACTTTCACTTTTCTTTCCTAGCCTGTTTGTTTCCTCCCAGGCAAGCTTACAATATGTCCAATACATAGCCTAAGAACATATTTAGGAGTGGGAAAATCGAATCAAAAAATCGAATATTGGGATTTTTTGCTTCAGAATTTTAAAATAGATTTTTTTTTTTTTTAAACAAAAAAAATATTTTTTTTAAATAAATAAAAATAATCCATGTTAAAATTTTTGTCATTTTTATTGATTATATTGATCTTTTTACTTGTCTTCTTGGGCATCATAGCAGTAGAATGACTGTCTGGCCACTGTGTTGTGTTTTTTTCCCAATTTAAATCAAGAAAAAATCACAAGCAAAACATTTTTTGTACTTTTTTTTGCTGTTGTTTTTTGTCTACAAAATTCAGCAATATGAAGGAATCATCAGAATCGCAATTTAAATCAAATCGGCACCCAAAGAATTGGAATCAAATCGGAACGAAAACATATTGTCACAACCCTTATATTTACTATGTGTCACTTGACCTGCTGAACCCCATTTTAATTTGAAAATAAAGCGCCGGGTATGAGCAGTAGCAGAAGGGAGGAGCTGTTTATTCCACCTGAATATTGACCTCATTCTAGATTCACATTATGCAGAAGACACATAGACAGTATAGCAAAAACCACATTCTGTCAGCAGGTGAAGAGCTTTCCTGAAAAAGAGGTGGTTTCACTGGGAGAATACGTTGTTATAAAACATCTGTGTATTTGTAAAGCGGAAGTGGATGCTGCCCATGCCAACATATACTGTATAATGCACTCCTATACCACCAGAGATAATGACACAAGTAACAAATTGGACGGCCCCACTACTTTTTGGTCAACTATCATTCATTCATTCATTCATTAATTCGTTATTTGTTCAATTGTTCATTTTCTGTGAAAATTTATTTGTTTGTGAAAACTGCTTCTTAAAAAAAAAGACATTGACTTGACTTGATTTCGATTAACTCTGGTTAATGTTCGGCCATAAGAGCAAAGAGTCTAAGCCTTTTAGATGATTGAGCAAAAGTACAATAAAACTGAATAATCTTTCATTCTCTGGCCTCATAGCAAGGGCACAGAGGACAGACAAGAATGTATGAAGGGAGCATACAAAACACATCCGGCAGAAAGAGAGAGATGGGCAAGAGAGGAGACGAAACATGGAAGAAGGAAAAGAAAAGAGAAGGTTTTTCCTTTTTATTTGAGATTCTTTATGTTTTCTTTTTTTTGTTTGTTTGTTTTTTTATTTGAGTAAATCAAATGTTGTGCACTATTCACACCAGTAGAGGGCAGATCATATTACTGTTATAATTTAGCCGCTTTTAAAAATCAACTTAAAGACTCTGAAATCAGTTTATCTCATTGATCAACTTTTACACAGCCATTTGTTTGGGCTGATGATTTAATTAATTGGAATTTGAATCTGTTTTTTTTATTGAAAAGATGTTTAATTGAGAAAGCAAGAAGGAAATCATAACTATGAAAAAAACAACAACAAAAAAAAAAAAACTAAATCTGTTCATTTATTGTATCCCCTCTAAGGTTAAAGTCCAGGTGCACTTACAATGTCTGTATGCTCAGTAGCAACACACTAGATGACATATTTTGATTACATTTGGAGGTGAATTTGAACATCATTCCACCTCGGCTAGTTTCATCACTGAGCTGTAGCTTTGAGTGTCATTCAGAGTTATTCTACACTTAAAGCTTTTATTCTTCTAACAGTTATGCTCATTTGCTTAATCTTGAACTGAATTCTCTAAATGGCAACCTCAGTCCTCTTCTTTTCTAGAGACCATTTCAAATAGCTAACACACACGTGGACAGCAACTGTGACTGATTTAACTCAATTTAAACTGCAAAATATATGACCAAACACCAAACAGTTTTTCATCATATCCAACATAAAACTAACATTTTTACCTTCATTAGGACAGATTTATGGCTTTACTTTTGTATTAGGCTGCATTAGCTGGATGGCTTTGCTCGGAAAAAACTACCAACTGAGTTTATATTGTGACCATAGATGTCATAGCACCACCAGACCACAGAAAAAGCATGTGTTTATCCCTAACACCCAATTTGTTAGTATATAAGGAGGAGGAAAAGTGCCAGAGACTGATGTAATGCTCATTTCCAATGCATTAATATCTGTAAATACTGGCAGTCCTCGCTAGGGACTATAAATCCTACAGTAGAAATAATAACAGGACATGTGCTGTTATCCCTTTTCTAGTTCTTTTTTTTTTTTTTTTTTTTACACTTATGTATTCTTTGGTTTTTACATTTTATCATATGTGAAAAATATTTCATGATTCTGGGGATGGAACATGATTAGCATTTTTCTAATCTGTGCAATCATCTACTTTTCCAGCATGTCTGGTGCATTTTCACAGTTTTTTTCTCAAGCAGAAGGAGAATTGCCTCATCACAAGCTAGAATAAATCACCCTGGTAGCTCACAGGGGACAGCAGTAACATTATCACATGAATATTTCACCACTCAACAAATAAGATGTGAACAAAGTGAAACCAATTATTAGAAGCATGCTTTGCTCCTTCGTTTTTTAATTTCATGGGCATGTGAACTTTGAAGGGCATTTTGCTTCAGGCCAAGGTTGATTTTTACCACTGGTCAAAGACTTAAGAGAGAGGTTGGCAATATGCTGTATAGGGCTTCTATTGATCATACAGGCAAGGGCCACATTACAGAGGTAGCATAGCTAATAACAGCAGAGTTAAAACTGTTTGTGAGGGGTGTCAGCACAATGCCGTGCTGACATAGATATGTTTATTTTTGCTAAAACAGGTTTAATAATAAACCATACTGATTGGAAGTATATAAGACCCTGCAAGTACTCATACCAATACAAATTAGATATGCATGAAAGAAAGTGTACATCGACAGTTTTTAGCAAAACATACTGTAGTTTCAATTTGAAAAAAAAAAAAAGATGAATTGCCTTTCTTTGTCCATCGACAAATATAATCATGCTGTGGTAAACAGAGGATTTAACAGTAGACATATGATCATTGGTGTGTGCTCACACGCAAACATGCACATGAGATTGCCTGTCAGCTCGTCTGTCAGTGAGGTAATAAGCAGCAATTGTCTTCTTGTCACTTCACTGACGGACTGACAAGATTCCATATCCCTGTGTGTGTCTTTGCCTCTCTCGCTTATTCTCTCTCTTTTTTTCTTTATTTTACCATCCCACCATGTTTCTTAACCACAAAAGCTCACTGATCTTTGTGATGTTTGATATTCATATGTGAAAAATAAGTGACTTGAGTTTTGAATATTTAACTCTTTATCCATTTGTTCAACTGGCCAGTCAACCAGTGTAAGTAATCAGGCTCGGTGATTTCAGCCACCCAGGTTTTACAGTCAACCAACATACCGGACAGCTTGCCTGTGTGTCTTTCTGCTGCTTTGTACTTCTGTCTGACTGCCCATCTGTATCTATCCGTTTCATCCTCCTCTCTCAGCCTGGCTGCCAGTCAATCTGACTGTCAGCATGTCCCCTGCTAGCTGCCTCTAATGCTCAGATTACTGTTTAGACTGGATGCTGGAGTAGTAATGAGGCACATACAAAAAAAAACATGGTATCAGTGCATTTATCATAACCCACATGTCCACTCCTCCAGGTAGACAAAACCTCAGACAACATGTAGACAAGATTATCAGGACGTGCACTCAACAGTGTGAAAGGTAACTAACGTCCACATAACATCTACATACTGGATTCAAATGAGTCAGCTCAAAATGGGTTCTTAGTGTTTTGTGGGAAATGAACTGCTAAAAACAGACACTGAAAAACACATTAGTTTTCATCTCAACCAAATCTATCACCAAACTGACAGGCTGAGAGTATTTAATTATAACTCAAAATAAGAGTTGCTATTGAAAATGTTTCTTCTGCTTATATGCAAAAGTGTAGGCTGGTTGATACAAACGTTTCATAAAACTGTAGCCCCCCCATCTACTTTTATCCTCTGATGTTGTCATTTGAGTATTCATTACCCCACACATTAATAATTTGCTCCACCAGACTCCTCATCTAAGAGCAATTAAAGTATTATCAAAACTATTTCAAGTGATGTAGTATAAAGTTGCCTTTCCTATGTGCATTTGTATTTGTGGATCAAAGCCTTGTGACCTTTAGCATGTCCTTGCAGTCCATTGGCAAATCTGACTCAAAAGTGGCTCGCCAAGCAGAAAATTTCAATAACTTTTAAGCTTTTAGAGTTGCTTCAAACGGCTTTCTGAAGCTCTCTGCATTTCATTCGGCCAGCTCAAGTGGAATAGATTATACGCGAATGTAGAAAATACACAGCATTGATGTTTGGCATCTTGGCTCTGACCTCTTCACTCCCCACAAGGAAACACCAAGCAGGGAGCAGGGTTTTCAAATCCTATGAATCACATGAGAGAGGTGGCTTCAGGCATGCAGTGCAGGCAAAAGAGTGAGCAGAGAAGTGACAACTTAAATGCATGTCAGGATAAAAAGATGTGTAGATGTTTCAGTGAGAGGAGTACATCATTGCATGTGGGGCGCGACTAGCTTACAGGCTTCATTCACTTCCAAGTCAACAAAAACGTGAGCAAAAGTAGATAAATGTGCCTTAAATACCCTTTTCGCAGGAGGTGCGTTCCTAGCTGTGAAGCAAAACACATTCCAGGTACTTGTGAAGTAATATGCACTAGAAGATTTTGGTGTCATTTTCAGGTTTTGGGTTTATTTAGCGGTTGGTCTTCCCTTTTGTTTTCCTCGTGTTTCTGTTCATTAGTTGCACCTGCAATTTAACCAATGTGTTCAGCCCTGCTTCCTAACTTCTACTCTCCTCTAAGATTCATTTACCTCTCTTTGTGGGCTGACCCTGAGAGTCTGCAGTGTGTTCCGTACATGAGTCCTCTTTTGTGAATTTAAAAAACACTTTAAGACTACAAATACTTTTATGGACATTTTCCTTCACTTTGTAGATTTTTATGTAAATATTTAGCTCATTCACTATTCTGTTCTAATATAAACCAGATGACTCAATGTCACATTAAACATGATGTTGGCAGCCATGTTGCCTCAAAGAGAAGTTTTTAAGGGTCAGAAAAGTCTATTTTTTTCACCCAAAATATCACTGAGACACACTTCACAATCAAGTTGTCACGTCTGAAGCGGCTTACAAGTTGTGCCCTGACAGAATTAGCAAGTTTCTTCGAAAATGTGTCAAATTTGTTGGTCTGTCAAAATCACCCGAGGTTTCTCGGTATTCTATTTCTGCTCAATGAAAATCATTTCATGTAATAAATCTCTCTGAAGGGAAGCCATTAGAAAATGGAGTGACCATTGAAAAAAATGAGCTTGATTGTAACATAAGATGAAACCAGTAAAATCCATGACCTTTGGAGTTATTACACCTTTCAAAGTCTCTTCAAAACAACATGACCTTCTGTTGGAAAATATGAGCCACTCTCCTCCCAGAAAAGCTCCTTTTTTCCTTTTATTTTTGAGAGATAGAAGCAGTTTTGGAATCTTGGTTCCCAATATGGTGTTGACACCTAGAAAAAACAATCCATCACACACTAACAAGAAACAAGACCCGTGTTAACTTACAAATACATATTATGTTGCTCTGCAACAGTCTCACAAAGTGCTTGGCCTCTCGCCAGTGATAAATACAAGCTTCACTCGTACAGTAGATGTAGGCCCATAGTTGCAATTATTTGTTTGAATCCTTTTTTTTTTTTGTTTTCTTTTTATTGTGAAGTGGAACATGAGTCCATCAGTAACACAACCCAGCTCAGGGTAAATGGACAGACAAGAGGCACTTGTTTTGTCTAAGAAAGAGATGAAGAAAGTACTGAAAGGGAAACAAAGGGCAGATTATAAACATATTAAAAACAACAGCCTATTTTTTTTTTTTTTTCAGAAAACAAACATTGCAGACAATAAGAATTGGGGGGGAGAAATTAAACAGCTTTCTTTTTTTTTTTTTTCCGACATTACAACAAAGATTTATACATTGTGTTGGAGGAAACAGTTTGGTGCAAATCTCCAGCAATGGATTTTGGGAATTTTGGGAAGTTTGTGAAGCCAGATAATGATGCAGAAAACACCAAAGGCTCATTTTTGTCTGTATGTGTTGCTGAAGTGAAGAAAAAAGAATAAGAAGAAGAGAAAATGGCCTGAGGCAAGATGGCCATTTTTCCTTTTTTAGTTTCTCTGAGCATCAACATTTAATGCAGATTACTGTAGTCATTTGAAATCTTTGTAACTTCACAATTTCATCCCCACTGGGCAGCATTCTTAAAGATGCATAGAGCCCAAACTAAAAAGGATATTTGCAGTTTGAGAAATGTCATTTAAATGTAATGGTATGAAAACCAAAACAATAAAAGTTTTTGTTTTATAGTTAATCCGTTGCTCACTTCATTGCAGACCCCAACTTACAACAGTTTCCCCAAGGCTTATTATTCTGGCCTACAGCTACATCTCTAACAATAATCTAAAACTCAGTTTTCGAAGAGAAGAGAAGAGAAGAGAAGAGAAGAGAAGAGAAGACAAGACAAGAGAAGACAAGAGAAAAGAAGAGTTGTGGTCACAGCTTTTTTTTAAGTTTTCTTTCTGAAGAGGAATTACAGTTATTTTGCTTCCGGGAGGTTAAATTATCTGCTGAGATATCTAAACTCATTCATACACTTACACAAACACACACAAACAGGGAATAGACACAGGAAAAAGGTGCATAATAATGCTTACATCTCAGCTTGCTGCGTTGATGAGAGGAATAAAGTGTCTCGCTAAGGGACACCGTGTCAGCAGGCAGCGGTTGAGGTGAGCAATAAATGTTAAAAAAAAAAAAAACTGATATCCTTATTCAGCACGCTGATGTGAATTCCCCACAGATCCTCCTCCATACACCGTGCTGTGCCCCCTGCCCGTCTCGAGCACTACGGGTGGCAGAACTTTTAGTCGCATAGACTCTGCTCCCCACCTCGGGAACTCTGTCACCAGATATTCATAACTTTCAAACTCCTACCATCTTCAGATCCAGCCTCAAAACTCACTTGTTCAAACCTGCCTATTCATTGTAAGCACAATACTGCTAATTTACCTGCCATTCAACCATTCTAGTATGTCGTTTTTATTCTGTTTTGCCTTACTTTAATTTTATTACTTTTAATGCTGTAAACAGCTCTTGAAAGTCTTGAAAGGTGATTTTAAGTAGAGGATGATGACAACAACGACGACGACAATGAGGATGGTAATAATGATGATGATGACGATCATTATTATATTTAAACTATAACCTTTACTAAAATACCAACAGTGTCTACCAAATACAACACCAGAGCTGCTGAAACTATCATAACAAGTAAAAGCTGTGATGTTTCATGATCTCACAACAAAGCCTAAAAACATGTACTGGTGCATTTTTTTTACACTTGCGATTTTCTTTGTCTGTGGAAGATTTTATGTGCAATGTCATTGCAGAGGTGCATGCAAAAACCTGGGGCGGAAATCAGTGCTCATCCCACTTTGTGTGGCTGGGCCAAGCCCCCAAGCAGAAGTAACAGAGCTGTAACTTCCACCAACTGTCTAAAAAGACACATTAAAATGATTCCACATTGATCATTGAGTCTTTGCAAAGAGCAGAAGAAGATGTAAAAAGTTAAAGATGGACTGAGGTTTTTAGAGTCCCAAAGGTACTTTGGTTCTTTGTGGTGGTCACTCTGTGTCTCAAAATGCAAAACTGATCTGATGATGTCCTGTGATGTATCATATGAAGAGACGCCGCTCTACCACGTGCATCACACATTGCACATAGAGCACTAGGCTAATGGAGGAAGCACAGAAAACTAATCATGATTAACAAGGCTCATGATTTAACATAATACATGTAAAATTGTTGATTTCACAACCTTCTCAACAGTAAACTGTGATTCAGTGTTGTTGATGAGTCCTTGCCAGGTCGACACAGGCTACCAAAAATGTCAAACATAACCAAAAATAATCTGTTAAAAAAGCCACTAACAGCTGGAAAATCAGTCTATTGTCTTTCTTCGAACATGAAAAACACGGAGAGAACTGCCCCCTTAACTTCCAGTAAATCAGAGATTTTAAATGAGATGTATGAGTGTCCAGTGCCTTTGACATGTTTGTTGACACTGTAAATGTCACCACAACAGTAACAGAAGAGTTTTTATCTCAGCTGAATTGATTCTGTGAGCTCAGTAATAACCTTAATAAGACAGTCACATGTAATTTGTCAGTCTGTTACTATATGAACTTCGCTTACAGATATAAGCAATATAGAAGTAATATACTGATTGTTTTATACTGTTGATTAATATAGACTATTAGAGCAAAACCCACCCACCCTATATTCTGATAGTTTGCTGTCTTCCCTTTTGTCCACACTTGAGTTTGACAGACGACAGAACTCAGACACTGCAGATCTTTATTTTCTTATTATTGATGTGGTTGTAGGGATTTCTTGTTTAATGCATTTATTCATGTAATGTTTGGTTTCATTGGTAACACAAGAATAGCTTTATTACTATATTAAGATTTTATCTTCTTTTACAGTTCTCTGGTGAGATTCTGTGATAGTAGTGCTACTGGTCTTGGGCTACATCTGGAAACTGAATGAACAGAATATTCAACTATGTATCATTGTGGACATTTTTGTCTATTTAGGCAATTTTTACCTCTAAATTTGGCTCTCACGTTTGCTGTATTACTGCATATTGCACTTATTTTTTTAAAAGAAAGTTTCTCTTTCCACATTTTAGAATTCTATTTTTACTTTATCACATTTTGTGCTGATGTCTGTCATGGAGCTGGTTTTACAGTTAAACAGAGAAGAGGGTTTTTTTTTTTATTTATCAACCTAAAACATTGAAGAATGCTTTTTTTGGGGGCAATAGTTGTTTGATTTTAAAGGAGTTGGCTGGTGGTATTCTATATTTTAGGTGTAACATAAGATACACACTGTGTTCATGATTAATCGTCAACCCAATACCCGATATATGTGTGATTTACAAGATTATGACAGAGTTAATAAAAAAAAGACAAATAAGGAATTTTACATTTAGTATGGATGTTAATCTCATGACTGTAATTAGAGTATTCTATTAAACGTGTTCCATAAAAGAAGGCAATATTTAGCATCAAGTTATGACTATTGTTGATTAAAATATCAGTTACACTATGTCAGTTTTCTACTGGGCATTATTGGTATTGACTTGGATTTGAAGTTGTGTTTATCAAGAGATGAACTTAATAGCAGGACTGTCTTTGCTGTGAACATACTTGTCATGAAATATAAAAGATGACAACTTGAGCATTTCCAGGGGCTGACTGTGACTT
Organism: Telmatherina bonti; assembly: GCF_933228915.1. NCBI lineage: Eukaryota > Metazoa > Chordata > Actinopteri > Atheriniformes > Telmatherinidae > Telmatherina > Telmatherina bonti. Next base: position 21,393,422 of record NC_136619.1, on the reverse strand, counting down.
GATCCGTGGTAATTACCAGCGAAAACGATGATAAATGAGTGTTTCTTGGTGACGCATAGTTACACATGTAGTATCATTCACATCTTCTCTGATTAAATTACTGGTATCTCAACCCCCGTCCTCAGTCGCAAAATTGGGACAAGAACCAGGTCTTGTCTCCAGAAAAAGCACTTAAACCTGTGAGGACTTTGTACCGCAACACGGCCGACATGTGACATGTTACATGTGACAACTGGCCAAACAGCTGCCAACCTGGGACGCCACGGTATTTAATTAGATGCGTATCCAACAATACATTATGTCATAAAAACTGTAAAAACTCCAGCACCTAAAAGCTTCAGGTGTCAATTGTTGTTTTTGTTTCTTTTGCTTCGTAAAATCATTATACTGTATTTTCTGGTCACAAGAAGTCTAAAGAACCTCCACAAATGCCCAGAGGGTCCAATTTATTTATGCCGTTACAGAACATGAGTAGTAAGTGGTGAGTAGGCAGCTGGCAGGCGAATACATCTTACTAGGTTGTAACTGGTATTAGTCTAACTGGAGAACTGGTCCCTGTTTAAATGGGCACTTTAGAAACTGAGATTTTAAGGAATGTGAAAAGTTGTGAATTAATTCCATGTGATTACAGAACAACTCAAAAAGTGTTAAGATGGAGTTTTGTTTTTTTTTCGTTTTTTTTTTTTTTGCTCTTTTCAAGACCAGTTTGTTTTAAATAAGTTGCCATAATGAAGGAAGAAACATTTTTGATGTACAGCTTATGATTTACCTCTCAAGGCAACAGTTTGACTGCCTTTTTGACAGAACCATTCTGCCTAGCAGCAGCATCAGCAAGGGTTTGTGGGTATCCAGACAACTGGCAGTTAGCCAAGTCCCTGGGTCCTTCAGACTAAAGTTTTTTTTTCTGTCTGTCTGTCTCATACTCACAAATACACACACAGCTTTGTTTCTGTTTCCAAGAACATCAAGTCATAATAAGCACTGTTCCAGCTCCTGAACATCCTATAGTGTTGCACTGTCATACACAACTCTATTATAGAGCACACACCTGCCATCATGCCCTTGTCAGATTTTGGTTTAACACTAAACAGGAAGTAACATAATAACTAACTAAACAAACCAGCAAAGAATCATCCCTTACATGATTTTGTTTTTAATCAGAAAACATATTATGACCATAATCAAATATTAATGATTTATATCTCACTTGTTTTTTCTTTAATGAATGTGTGTGTATCTTTATACAATGGCCTTCAAACAGCCTTCTAAGAACCAAAATGGTGCTATTGCACTTAACCATGAAACAGCACAGACATAAATAATACATACAGCCTTCCATTAATGTTTTATACAAGCAAATATCTCTTTGGCTTTTGTAAGCCATCTTAATTTTATGATTGGACAATATTTTATCATACTATAGGGTATGTGCAATATTTACGCTACAGGGTATTATCTGTATATATGCTAATATCTCATACTGTCCCCATTTCAGAAACCTTGAAGAAATAAGGTTCCAAGAAAAGACTTATTGAAAAAGTGCCCTTTAGCACTAATTATACATACACTTTTTTATTCATGTGTGTCCAGAGGACTATTGTCTTCCTTCTTTTTCTTCGTAGTCTACATTCGGGTACTGACAGCGCTCCACCACACACAGCGCTTACTAATAAACATACTGTGTTTCATTTAACAGACAAATGGCATCTACAGAAAACTTAGGTTTGTTTCCAACTAAGAATTACAATGCCTTTCCAGAAACCACTCTTGCACATGGTGGTGGAGGAAAAGCACAATGAAACCTGGCCCAAAGCCTGACATTGGCTCCTTTCCATTAGTTATGTGGGACACTTGGAACAAAAACCACAACAGTAACAAAAAAGTAACTGAAAGGTGTGAATGTGAGTAAAGGCCTGGTGCCAAACACAGTGGCCCTTGGCAATATTTTGTCCACAGAACAACAAAGTTATCTGAAACAAACATTTCAATTTTGCATAGATGATCAAGATATGTTGTTCTGATGATGAGATATGTTCTTGTGTTGAATATTTTGCAATACATTCACGATTAGCCCTCTATCTTGCAGTCACGGGGTCCCAAGGAGATGGAGCCAACATCACTTGACACTGAGGCAGAGATGGCTCTAACCCTAGAGAGGCCATCAATGGGATGACACAGAGAGACAGTGCATGTTTATATTCAGAGCCATGCTACATGTAAAATCTCTAAGCTTCAATGCATTTAGACTACAAAAGCAGAGTAGTTGGTGAGATGCCTATGCAAACACAGAGAAAACTCCACACAGCAGAACTCCATCTGACCTGCAGGTTGAGAGCCAGAGCCTTCCATCTTTGAGGTAACAATCAAATCCACCACACCACACTACCTGAGCACAACACTTATAGGGCCACATCTACTAAGATCCAAATTTGCGAGTAGCAATTTGCGTGTGCTATGTAGAAATTTTACGTGTTGGGCTAAATCACGGTTTACGAACAGTGATTGCAAAAATAGGTGGCAGGTGTAAACGTATTTGAGACATCCTATTTAAAGGAGGGTTTCGCATTTTTCATGGTTTGCAGTATGGTGAGTTGAGAGAAAGCATGACCTAGAGCAAAGAAATCTGACTGCCACACAAAAAAATGCTTCATGGGAGAGAATTTTTAGAAAAGTTAAAGCTGTTTGTACAGCAGTGTGAAAAGTAAAACACAATATGAAGGCATTAGAAGGTGAACAGAAAAAAGACTGTTTTTCAAAAATAAAAGAATTATACATTGACCTGAGATATTGCAACTTTTGCTCCTATTACTCTAAAATAATTCAGTTACTCAAAAAAATAAATAAATAAAAATAAAAAAACTTTTTTGGCCTTAGTTAATAACCACTGAGTTAGTGGAAACTTAATAATTTCCACCCATTACCATGTCAAGTTATTGGAATGGTGGCTTCCTATTCTGTAGTGGGACGTATCTTCACAAGCAGCACAAGGGGGAGCGGTGGGGGATCTCAGACAGCAGGCCACAATGAAAATGAATATCTCGTCATAAACTGCTTCCAAATAAATAGTTTTTCAATAAAGTTTTGCTTTTATAAATGTATGCTTAGGCTATTCTGATTTTGCTGACAGTGATTCATAAACTAATGTGACTTAAGGTTTTTCTTGTTGCAACAATGTGTAAAACATAATGCAGAAGCAGAAGACAGTTGCTAATTACGTTGGAGCAACCAGGTTGTTAGTTGAATCAAGTGCTGAATGAATGATGAAAAAAAAAGGTAAAAAAAAAAAAGCAAGGAGGTGCCTAGTTCTGGAAAAAAAGAGAAGAATTTAAAAGAACTAAACATAAAGGTGTGGACTGTGCTGAATATCATGCATGTAATGGAACAACTACAGCCTAATGTGAATTTATGTGTTTATTAGCCACTCACTAATAGTAGCTAAACGTATATTAGCTATGTTGTCACTACTTATACATTAACATTGTAAACATCTATTTCCACTATGAAATAGATGTTTACATTGAAAAAAAAAAGGTTTAAAAAAAAGGGTGCCTTGATCTATTTGCTATCATCTAATATACATTAACAGTTAGGGTCTGGGGGGTGTTCGCCCAAGCCATAAAATAAAGGGATGGAATATCGGGATTCTTTGCTTCACAATTTTAAAATAGATTCTTTTGTTAAAAATAAAAAAAAAATAAAAAATTTTTTCAAGTAAATAAAAATGGTTCAATATAATTTTTTTTTGGTCATTTTTATTGTTTTTATTGATCTTTTCACTTGCTAGTTTTACTGGCTACTGTGTTGTTGTTTCCTAACTGAAATTAAGAAAAATGACAAGCAAAAAAATGTTTTGTACATTTTTTTTGTTTTTAATCAACAAAAATCAGCAATATCGAAGAATTGTGAGAATCACAATTTAAATTGAATCGGATTGAATCGGGACAAAAACATATCGACACAGCCCTATAAAACCATTTTGTCTTAGTTCAGGTTGTGATGTTGATTAATATTTTTTGCACCTGTGATTGTATGTGTACCCCAGCTGAGTCCTTATTCCATCTTCTTCACAACATTTGTGCTCTGAACAAGCTTAGACTTGTGATCTGTCAACAGGACAGGGTCATTGAAAGTGAATGGTTGTTGTCACCATCAACAGCCTGACTCATTTAAAAACTGCTACTCCCCCAAGATCTGCAGATAAACATGGGACAACTGGATGAAAAACACAAAAGAGAACTTTCACCCTTTCATGAGTATTGTTTAACACTTAATGCTTCTGTTTTTCATGAGAAAAGTGTGAAAGCTTGGGCATTGCAAGAAATTATTAACTTAAACTATTGTAAAGTACACACAAACGCATAACTTAAGGAAACTGCATCACACGAAACAGGACACACAAGTAATCCAACACTCCCGCTTCTTGTGGCAAGAGATTCAATGATGTAAAGTGTGAGATGTCAGCATGCAGTATCTGCAATGCTTTTCATGACTCACTGAACATATATGACTGCATTTGTATCAGTGTTTTGTGTCTAAACCACTATCCACTACATATCTACATATATCTGTTCTTTTCTATGTGTTGGCGTGTGTGTTTTTGCATTGTCTTGAGAATACATGTACCTAGTGTGTATGTGTACTGTTTCGTGAGTGTGAATATGTTTGTTTGACCGCATTGAAAAGCATATAATCCAACGCTATGGGCAATATCAACAGAGAAAACCACTAGGCTAAAGTAGGCCAAGCTTTCCTTTAAAATGCACACACACACACACGCACACACACACACACACACACACACATACAGTTTGGTGCATGAACAGCTAGTACAAACACCACTTCACCAATCCACTGTGGGGGAGAAAAGCATTATTTGACAAACCATTAAAACTGATTTTCTATGCTTCTGAAAGACACAGAGGAAAAGAAGCAGGAGAAAAAGAGAGAAAGGACAGATTAGAGAGGAAACAAGAATTAGGAGAGCCCCATCCCCTCAGCCCTCACTCCATTAATCTCTCACCATCTCATTCTTTCCCACTCTTATCTCTGTCAGGGTTGTTTAGAAGCCCATGACGTGTCCTCTGCATACCAGTGTAAGTGTGCAGCAACTGAAAGATTCCTGACAAGGTGTGAACATTAAAAGCATCGACAGTCACATCCGAGCACAAGCCTGAGGGAAGGACACCTTCACAAAGTTCTCGATGTACGTGCATAGTCACACACTTTACCTCAACACATATAAGATAATATGTTCTATTCTATTAGACACTCAAGTGACAGGCGGATGAGAAGATCCCGTAGAAGCATCATTTAACTGAGCCTGACTAACCATACAGCTGCAAAACCAAGGTGAGACAATACTATTTAAAGCTGACCAGTTTAACACAGACAACCACATACTCAGGGAGATTTCAGGAGTCGTAACTGTACGCATACATTTATTATGCTTATGTCCATGTTAATAAAATTCACACGTGTTTAAACCACAACTATTTTATTCCATCTTCTTTTTGGTTTGGAATTATTAGAAGGCACCGAAAACTTTGGAACCAGTTTAAAACTGAGCAGGAAAGCTTTTTTTTTCCAACCAGAGGGCAAACATACATGCATAATAAAAGAAACAGCTTCCATTTGTCAAGAGATTAAACACAAAAAATTCTCAAGTGGCACAGGCGCTTTGTTTACTGATCTATCTCCATCCATGGCAACTTGTCAGTTAATATAATCTGTGCTATTCATCATCTTCACCTGTGCACACTGATTTGTTTACAGACTGAGTCTGACTTTCTGGTAACCTACAAACACATTACAGCCTGATGACTGTGCCTTTGGTAGCAACAGACAACATTTCTGGGTTTGCAGTTTAGGTCTGATATTGGAAAAACAAGGCCCACTAATCAGCCTGTGTGAGAATGCAGAACAATTCCAAGAAATTAATAAAAACAAATAAATAAATAAAAAAAATCGTTGTATGATGACGATGCACTGAGAACTCAGTTATTACATGAAAAGAAGTTTTGTGGGAGAAGATAAATGTGAAATTGATAAAGACAAAGCAGAAACCTAGAGACAACAACAAACAGCTGGTATCTGTGTGTTCAGTAATCTGCAGCCAGCAGAAAACTTTAGCACAAAGCATAGAACTTGTTAAGTGTAATCCTAGCTGTCAAGTTAAAGCTCATGAATTAGTTGCTTTGTCTTCTTGGAATAGCTTGAATATATTGGTTCACCCCCTTAAAATCATCTGAAAAATAGGAAAAATACTGTGTGATGGTCCTCTTTAGACTCTTTGACTCTCTATGTGGTGGGTAAAGCAGTATATCTCATCTTCAGCAAATTACAGGCAAAAAAACATTTACTAATATTTCTCCAACAGAAAGACAATGTAACAAAATGAACCATAAACACATACATATGACCAGGTTTGTCATGGATGGAAGCTGGCATGCAAACAGTATCAGTGATGTGAACTGGGTACCTCACTAGCAATTAGCTGTTTACCATTGCATTTACAAGCATTACTTTGATATGGAAGTTCAACATGGGGTTCTAACTATATTTATATTTTGGCTAATTTCTTAGTATTTTGTCTTAGTAAAAAGATGGAAAACTGTTACTCTAAATATCTTCCTTATACGAATAACAGACTGGTTACCCATAGGACATGCTGCACTTTTACACAACAAGCCACATTACTGCTCACATAAACACTCATCCAGCATTCTAGAGTCTATACAGAGCTTTTCTTCTCCTTCTTACACACACACTCACACACTTTACCACACAAGAGAAAAATGGGTATATAAAAATCTGATAGCCTGAGAAAGGTTTTAAGTTTTAGAACAGCGTTCAGTGCAGAGCTCTTAATCCTTAATTAGAAATCTGTTTACACTGTTATGTAATTATTGCATTTATACTTGTTGGGGGAATGAAAATCTATGCTTCTATTTATAGCAATTGCAGAAGAAAGCTCAAATAATGTGTCTGCGTGCAATCTTGCAGACCACCATTATTGACTGAATCGACCCGACCCTGTGTAGTCAGGTTGCATGTACCGTCGGTTGTGGTGCATTTAAATTTAGTCATTTATCGTGCAGACAATGAGAATCTGAATGCTCAACTAAAATAAAGATAGAACTAATAAAGCAAAAGAAAAAGTTAAACTAAGGATGAAATGCTGATTCTTGCAGAACTTACTGTGTGGGTATAAAACATGACTGACAGGAGAGAGATTCCCCTCCTCCACATCCTCACTCATTCTCGTTTGATTGATTGCCACCCTTCTGTTGCAGCTGTAATCCCTCACTGAGCTTTCCAACCAAGACTGAGATGCTGGACAGGCTTGATTCCCATGTAGTGAGAAGCTTAAAGTCTAGACTTGGAGCCCCAAAATTTTAGCATATTGGGATATAAAGTCTGTTTGGTGGGCTTCTTTTGTTTTATCTTTTGTCTCTGGATCAGTGTTGTTTATTAGGACCTTGAGTATTTACTGAGCCCAATCATGCGCCAATATGAAGCTTACTGCACACAAAGAAGACATGAATACATTTTAATATATATATACTGAAAAACCTTTCTGCTATCCTCCCTGAAGTTGGTATAATTTTGAGAAAAACAACAAAACATTTAACTATTCTTATTGTTTTAGGTAATTATATACACAAGAGGAATCTATGCACAAGGTAATTAAACCTCTTTTATTGCAAAAGAAAATCAAATATGAAGTAAAATTCTATTCCCTCGTGCCAAGTATTTGTATTAAAACATGTCGAGAGGGAGCCATTCACTGAAAACACAAGTTAATATAAGTCGTGGGAAAAGGTGGCTGGGGGTACAGATGGTCCCTTGAAAGCCAGCCAGATTTTTGTGCTAAAACAAAGAAGGGACAAACCTGCAGGCAGCAATCTCAGGACCCAGCAAAGTTATTTTTATGTTATTGGGCTGTGAAAGACCTACTTGTTGGTGTTTTAAAGTATTTAAAGTAACCTGGGGCTCAAGTGACAAAAGATTGATCACAAAAACAGCCAGCAAAATGATTGCAGTTTTTGTCCCAGCCCAAGAAATACAATCAGAAATCAGCTCTCTCCTTGGAGCGTAACAACAATTCAACATTAGCCAGTGTTGTATGATTCAGCTGTTCAGACCTTAAAATGACTCAGACAGATCCTACGCACAGAGTGTCTAACATGTAACACAGATAGATTGCAGAAATAAGAGTAGCAGCATTACTAGAAACAAGAGATTGAACATCCATCCATCCTTCGATCCATCCATAACTTGCACTTCCATGTTATTGCTCTCTCCGCTTCTTTCATCTCCTTGAACAATCTGTACTTCCTTCTCTTTCATCCAGCATCCCTCTTCTCGTTCCCCATCTTGGTTTGCCTCACCCCTAAAATCTTCTCTATTCCCTTTATAATTTTTTCCATCTATTCTTGTCAGCTACCATCATCAGTGCTACCCTGCCATTTTCTCTTGTCATCTCTCATGTCTGTGGCATTGCACCCCCCCCCCCCCCCCCTTTTTTTTTTTCTTACTACATATGCATAAAGACAGGTTGAGGCAGAATAAAGATAGAAAAAGAAAGCAAGAAGCATGGAAGGAGACAAATGAACTAGCTATCACCCCCCAACAGGGGACAGAAGATGGAATATTCACAAACACATTTCATTGGATGGGTGACAGCAGAAAAGTGAGAGTTCATGTCTCTGCATTGAATGATGCTCAGCTGGCAGCTGTGAACAAGCTTCTAACACACACTCATAAGGCTGAAACAGAAACATTGAATTCCTTCATCCTGGATTTGGAATCTAACACACAATACATCCCATCTGATCATGTGCCCTGGGCTATTTATTACTCATATACTATATGTCTCTGAAAATGTACCCATTAGGTTCAAAAAGAATTTAAATTAAAGGATGAAAAAAGTTTTAAAAAGGTTTCCCCAATTACTTTAGTAGTTTTTCTATTTTATCTTTTTCTATTTAATCATAAGTCTTTTTTTTATTGTTTTCAATTTAATTTTGTTTCTAGTTCTAAATAGAAATAAAAAAAGAGGGGGGGGGGGATTTAGTTTCTCAGATCACTCCTTAGGTACCACACTTGATTAGTCTGTAAGTTTTGTCACCTGTATTTAGGCTGAGTCAGAAAAGAAGAGTTTAAGTAAGTTATTAAGTTTAATAAAGGAGAGAAGACCAGATTAGAATTAGTAACATGCCAATGTGTGCATGTGCTGTCAGTCAAATCAGCTTGACCCTTAAGAATGTGTGGTTTTATAACTATATTCATGCAAATTGCATAACTATAATGATCTTAATCTTCCAATTAGAGACACCATGGAGGTCCAGAGAAATAGAGGGTGCATCATATATATTTTGAAACAGTCAGAATAGATCAAGAGCTGCAAGGAATGGAAAGAAGAAATGATTAGAAATATCTATGCAAAATTGTATACAATCTGCTGCTTGTTTTCTGCCCCCTGGTGGATGCCTTTTGCATGCCTTCTAGGCGCTAAGTGATAAGGAGCTACCCACAACATAATTTTTGCTCAGAGGGAAAACTGCACAGCAAAATCATATCCTGGTTGGACCCATCTGCAGTGTGCTCATTGGTGTAATTGATGTTCTTTTGGCTTGTGACAAGTTGCTCAGTGGTGTGTCATGAGCATTATTGCCTCAGAGCAGGGATGTATCTTGCTGAATCTTGTCTGAGTGTGTTTTTATGTGCACTTGGCACTTTCTCCCCGTGCTTGAATTTTTTTCTTCCCACTGTCCAAAAAGATGCATGTTGACTGGTGATTCCCGGCTGATCCTAACAGTGAGTGTGAGCAACCCTGAATAGGAAAAAGTAGGTCTAGGGAAGGGAGACATGAACAAACCTGGATGTTCTGTAAGTGAGTGGTATATGGTATGGTATGGTATGGTATGGTATGGTATGGTATGGTATGGTATGGTATGGTATGGTATGGTATGGTATGCTGTTTCATGCAAACAAACAGAATTTATGTCATTCCTCCCAGATGAGTTTAACAAGAACTCACTATGATCATGGTAACTTCCCCTTTCTCCTCATAGCTCTGATGTGTCAAAGAGAACATTATAATAAGAGCTCCTCAGTTGAAGAGAACATTTATTCCCATAATGCTTTTCAACATTACTTTAACTGGCCATCGTCATGATTGTGTAATTGGCTGACAGGCCAACTTTGCCATCACCTGAGGGTAAAGCTAGGTTATGAATCAAAAGTAAGTGTTCCTATCCTATATCATTCTTTTAAAAAAATACAATTTGCTGCTCTGAATACTGATGTTGTTGAATGTGTGATGTGATACACCAGGTACAACTCCTTAAATATTTCATTTGCTTTTCAAAATCTGAGCTAAACTGATAAGTATTTTCTTTTCAAATGTGCTCAATAAAATAAAGAGTTACCATCAAACTAATAATTGTGCCTTTTAAATGTAAAGTAATCGTTAAAAGTTTGCTTGGTATGTCTGTTCTTATCCTTTGTAATTACTGTTTTTGGGGCTTTTAATTCTCCATTTTAAAATGTTTGCAGTAGTCTTTTTTTTTTTTTAAACTCAACAGTTTTATATTCATTTCACAGTTAATTTTATCAACTCCTCATTTGAAATGTTTGTTGCCAAAAAAAAAAACAATTTGCCAATTAGGCTCCAACCTCATTACACACCACAGAATCAGTTTTAAGAAGAAATTGAGGGTGATGGAGAATGTCTCTTGATTGGATGAAACAACAGGGGGATTTTGGGGTACTGCAGGCAGCTTTTGTATGTCAAGTGGAGGGTAGGAAATTTTAAAGCTCAAATGGATCACCAAATTAAGAGGGTGCATTTGTATGTAGACATGCAGCTCAAACTCATACTTCAGACGTTACTCCATTTGTGTAACACACATCTCCATTCATTACCTTCACAGCACACGCAGACAACCTGCCAAGTCTACTGACAAGCCGCATAGTGCCGCCCTTCTGCCGTCTCTGTCCATTGCATGACCCTCACCTGGCAGCTTGTTGCAGTTTGTTGAGTCTCATGCTTCATCTGGCAGTAAAAGAAAACATCCCTCTTGTTTATCACAAGCTGCTTTTCTTTCTAGTCATGAAATGATGAAAAAGTTAATCGCTCATGAAAGGCAAACCCAAATGATGAGACACAAGTTTTACTTCCCTAAGTCTTGCATGTTATTCAGTGTTTATAGGGAATATAACTTTATATATAACTTTACAGTATTGCACTTTAGCTAAGCATCATCTATTATTTCCAACCATCTTATTTGAATCCTTTCTTTCTTCCTCCATGGTCCTGGTCTCTCCTTTTTTCTTACTCCTCTTATTTCCAAGAAGACTGACCCAAATTTCTTTGAAATTTAAATCGGATTGAAACATAAACATTCTTCTATAAACTCCAAAGTCAGTTTCATGATTAGAAGTGTGCTAACAGAGTGGAGCAGGCAGAGAGAGACGACCATAAGGCAGGGGAAAATCTTTAGCTTCAATAAGACGAAGAGCTTGGGAGAAAAACTGTCCTTCTAGGTGGCTCTTTGTGTGACAAATCATTCTGACGCTGATCTGTCAGCTGTCAATCCCTAATCATAAATCAGCTTCTGTTTCTATAGAAACCTTGCAATCCTTTGCTGGGAGAAAAACACACACACACACACACACACTACAAATTCAAAGTCTAGTCAGGTACTTTGTTGTGCTGCAAATGGCCACAGGGTTGAAATTATTCAAAGCATGCTGACTCATTGGCTGATATGAGTTCAGTTTTAGGAAGACGGTAATATTTTTATGCTACATCTAAAGAATGACAAATTCCAGCATGTCACTTCAGTGAGTTTGTTGTCAGTTTGACGACGTAACAGTCAGAATAGCAGAAGTTTACTAAGATAAGAATACATTCTGAGAGATTTCATAAATGCACACAAAATCCTCACAGCTGCATTTGTACATTTGTATGGTGTTTCTATTTCTATGGTCATTTGCACCTTTAATCAGGCAATGGAAAAGTCACAGGGATACACAGAAGATATATAGTTTTCTTTCCAGGCATTTTCTTTATGGATGCACCTGGTTAAACTATGCACAGTAAAAACTTAAAGAGAGAGAAAGAATAAAAGAAAGGCTTGGTTCATTATGTCAGCTTGTAATTAAAAAGGGTCTTTAAAAACAGAGCAAGAGCGAGAGAGCGAGAGAAAGAGAAAAAAAAAAAGAAAAAAAAAAAGAGTGCAACCACACATACTCCAAGGATACGCCAGCTGACTGGTCCAATTATCCACAAATGGCAGTCCACATAAGTATATTTGACATTTAAATACTCCCACAAAATTGTCTTCCATGGCCAACAACATTTTCTAAATATGGAAAATTTTTGAGCTGAAAATTTATTGGAAACAACTTGTCATGGTTCTGCTCAAAAAAATTCTGATGAATGAAAACAGACTTAAGCCTAAAAAAAGTCTGTTTACCCGTTTGCGTGAGGGTCCTGTTTAGTCACAGGATGTCCAAGCAAGAACATCTAAAAACGTTGAGGTTACTGATGAAACAGCTTTCTCATAAGAAGCATGAAGCCTTTTTACAACTGGATAAGCACAGATGGAAGCAATGTAATGGCTTTGCTCCTAATATCACAGTAGGCCATCACATTAAGCCTGTTTGTTCAGCTGCAAGAACTTCCCTTAAGTTTCATTTATTCCTGTAATGTCATGCCTAAATGACAAAAAAGGTCTCCAGCCCACAATGAGATGAGAAAAAACTCTTAGTTAACACAAAAATATACAGAAGTAAAAAAAAAAAAAAAAAAAAAAAAAAAAGTAACACAAAGCAATCCTGTTATTTATTGTGGTGTTCTGTTCAATAATCCAAAATGTCTGATGTAAAATTGAAGATCAAGATTTTTTTCTGAAGACTTATGCTGCACCTAGCGTAATGTCCCCGAGGTCAAAAGTAAAGTGGCTAACATTACTCACAACTTTATTATTTGTATGTAATGTCATGACAACTTCACAAACTAATACAAAGCATAAACATAAAAAAGAGGAAGTTGCAGTATAGTGAGATAAAAAAAAAATAAATAAAAAAAAAACGACACCTAAACATGAGATATAAAGACTCACAGCTACCACCAGGACAAGAAAGCTTTGAAGCTTTATGAAACTGTGCGCCTTGTTTAAAGAAAAGCAACTTATCTTCCATGCCGCACCAACACGCTGCAAGCCAGACTGTTATGCAAGAAGGCAAGCCTCTCTCTAAGTGGACAACTACAGTTACAGAATCCTTTGTTTTGACTGTAGTTTGGGGTTGCAATACTTACTTTGAAGAAAAAATATGGCACAAACCCAATTATTTTTCCACAGTTGATAAATCATCTTAGATGTTTGCTGTTTAAGACTTTCACTGCGTGAGCCACAACATTGCATGGTTTACGTGTGAGTGTATGCGTGCTCATATTACCAAATCACATTAAATAAGTTAAACATTTCCTATGGCGGAAAAGCCAGTTGTAAAGAACACTGGCAGCGAGAAACTGATGGGGGAAGAGAAAAGAAGGCAACGCAAATTAAACAGAAACACTATTAAATGATTCACTGACAAGTGATTTAAATAAGTGCAGAAGTAACACTGAAAATAAAGTGGTATTTTTACTATGCGAAAGCCAGACAGTCACAGAAAATCAGGGGAGGTTAACAAAAGAGTCATGCCGAGACAGGCAATGGAGGCCGACTGGTGGAAACAAGAACTGTTCGAGCCGCAGCACTTTGTCTTAATCAAAGAACAAAAAAGGGACATTCATTCTTTTTTTGATCCATAATTAAATGCAAAAAGGTTTTTATTTGAGATAATTTTGTTATTAAATTACTTGTGGCTACAATTTTCTCTTCTGCCCCCCCCCCCCCTTTTTGTTTTAATAACACGCTGTAGAACTGGAAATAAGAGTAGAGTGATTCTTTGGCCCCCTTTGTCTCTTAAGAAAACAAAATCCTCCAAATATGTTTCAGAAGTTTGAGATGATTCCAGGAGGCCAAGCCAGGCCTTAATGTGTCTGAAAATGTTTTTTTTAAATAAATATAATTTTTAGGAAGTGTAGCTTCAGGAAAATTGATGTGAAAATTCCCTCGGGGTTTAACAACAACACAGCTCTTTTCTTTTCTCATTGCCAGTGGATAAATACCAAAAAATAAATAAATAAATAAAATAAAGTCAGCCATTCACACAGCCGATTAAGTCAGCAAGTCAAGCGATGTGCCAGGGGTAACGTGTAAGAATTTCTTGCAAACATTATAACTTATGATGTCTGATGTCTTGAAATGTAAAAGAAAAAAACACATCAACCAATAAGCCTGAGGGATTGAGCTAAATAAGAGAGAAGTAGAAATGGTTGTTACTCTGACTGCTGCCTTGTAAATTCTGAACATAAAAATCCACATGATCTGAGCAGATATATCAGCAAAGTCTCCTAGTGGAAATACTGATGTGTAATATGATAATTCATTCCTCCTTGTAGGAAAGTCATTATTTTTGTTTACTTCACTGCAGGTAAATCAGACTGCAGGGCTGTTATTCAACAACAGGCCACATGAAAATTACAGTTTAATAAGGATAACAAAGAGCATGATGACCTTGTTGGCAGAAAGGCCAAATCCCTTCCTTTGTTCCTCATTAATCTTTGTATTTACACTGTGTGTTTTGTACATTAAATACATGGAAGTTACATAAGTTTGTATCTGGGTCATTTGTTTTGCTAATGGTTTTATTTGAAATGTCACTGCAGTGCATTGAATTTATAAGTTTTGCACTTCACGCATGCAATTTCTATATTTGAAGTGTTTAGAGGATTACGTTACACTTTTTGAACTTGGAAAACAGCTGTGGCATTAAAAATGAAGAGTGAAAGTCACTTAAAAGCCACACTGTCAAAAAATGTTACATGTAGAAACATAAAAAGCAACTAAAACATTTAAATGGCATTAAAATGGAGGTAAAGTTCGTAAAGAAAAATATGGGCTCTGATAAAGAAGAAATATGGTATTTATATTCAGTTTTAGCCTGTCAAAGCTAAAGCTGAATTCCTGACTGATTGTTCCAAAATGTTTGAGAAAGACATAAACAAACATCCTAGCACACATGTCAACATGTGAGGAAGACATTATTTTTTCCCTCACAACTCTGATCTTAATCATATTTTCTGTTGCTGGGCAACACTAGTAGTCAGACATTTCTTAGTAAGCTATTAAAAGCTCAGCAGTAAAACGCAGAAACCAACCTGAAATAAGGTTACAATTCCAGGGCCTGGTCATGTTTCTCCATGATGCCTTTTTTTTTTTTTTGTTTGTTTTTTGTTTTCTCTCCTTTCACCTCCTATTTATGAAATTACATACTGTAAGTGATGTTGGTCAACAAACTGGCTTTATAGTGCAGTTTATCAAGTTTCAGTGTCTCACTGCAGCTGAAAATATCAGAATAATCTCAGGTGCTTGGAGACATAAAACAAAACAAAATAAAGCTCTTGTTATTGCTCACCTCGTAAAAGACTTCATAATAATGCATCATGCGATGCATGATGACATAAGCTCTAACCCTTGAAAATCTTGCTCTGACATTTGGTAGTGTACAGTTACATTCATGGTTGAGTTGAACAATAGTTTCCTCTAAACTTGATTATTTAACTGTTTCAATGTTTTTGTCCCAGCACGCATAAGAAATCAAGATAGTTGTAGGTGTTTGTCAGGGGTTGCAATGCTACAGATGGTGTGAAACAATTAATGCTTTAATGAAATGCTTTTTGCTTAAAATCTAAAGACAGACTAATTTATTACATTGTAAAAATGACCTTTCTATAGTTATCTGATCACGTTTCCAAAATAAATGTTATATTGTCACTCTTAAAATGTGCCATTAAATCTGCTTTCTGTTGGTGCAAATACATGGCAGCTGTAATATTTGTACTACCATTTCTTACTATGGTATCTTGAATGGAAAAAAACAACTCTAGATGTGATGTGAGAACTTACTGAGCTGTAAAAATGCAGTAGCTGCTTTGTTTGACAGATGCTAGAGTAAAGTTTAGGGTAATTAATGCTTTAAAAGCAGCACAGAATAAAACAAAACACATGCATATAATTTTGAAGCAGTTACTGTAGTGCAGTCAGCTGCAACTGTGGCCAGTGGATCCACGTACAAATAAAAACACATTTATTTTAAAAAGATTACTGTAGATCCAGAGTGGGCAACTCCAGTCCTTATGAGTCGCAGTCCTGCAGCTGTTGGGAGTTTCCCTGCTGCAACACACCTGACTCAAATCACTGTAATCAGCAGACTTCAAGCTTTGCTTCATACTTCAAGTATTTTTTCAGGTTTTTGTTCAGATGTCATTTCAGACTCCGCTCAAAACCAGCAAACATTTATTAGTTTAAAGACTTTCTGCCCTTTAAATGCCATTTTGTTCATTTTAATTAATAAATATCAAGTAAAAAAAACATACAAAATATTAAATGCTTTCTATAAAATAAATATATTAAAGAAGGGAATTTGTTGATTATTAAAGTCCTGAATGTATCGAAGATTGACAACAAAAGCGATTTCATGTCATTCATATTTTTTTTCGTAAATTCAGCTACTTCCTCTGGTGATCTTCATTGCCAAAAGTGTGACTTCTATTTAAATATAATATTAAGCTTACTGCCATTACAGTTGAAAATACTTCATTTTAAGTCACAGCAATTCATTTGGAGGAAAAGTAGTAATATTAAGCTATTTTACTTCATTCAACTGGTTCAACTGGATCCACTAAAGTAGTGTTTCTAAATCCAGGTCCTCAAGACCCCTGCTTTGCATATATTAAAGGTAACCCTACTTTGGCACACTGGGATCTACTGATCGCGGAAGTGCCGGGGTGTGGCTGCATCGTGTCTTCACAGCTGATTGAGTCAAACCCAGTAAAAAGGACTGGTTTTACCAGGTGTGCTGTGGTGCGTTTCTGTTTCAGCTGATGAAAACCAAAGTGAATCCAGTGGACTTTGCCAGTTTTTGGATGCATTTTACTCTGAAACATCAACATTTCTTTTTTTTTTCTCTTAACCTATCCTCTCCAGCAACTCAGCATATAAAACAGCAATCTGTGTACCATATTTTTGCCACACAGCATCAACATTTCTTCATTACTGGTAACACCAAGCTGTTAGCCATTAGACAGTTTCACTTAAAACTGGCATTTATCTAGGAGGAGGAAAGCTGCACTGTTTTGTAACCTCTTGTTTTGACACCACACATCCCTACTATAAAGACGCTAGCTTCAGTTTTTGCCCAAAGACACTTTGGCACGTAGTCAAGGGAGCCTGGAATTCATCCAGGTCTGCCGGTTGGAAGATGACTGCTCTTCCTCCTAAACAACACCTAGCAAGCAGAATGGTGCTCTGGTTTCTGTGTTGTGTCAAGCCAATTTGCTCTGCCAAGTTGAGTTTTAGGGGTCCTCTCTACACTTTAATATTAGTCTTTATTTTTAAATTTGTTTATTGCTAAATATACATCACAATACTGGACGTAAAGGAGGGGAAAAATAAAAGGGAACACCAGAAAGCATCAGATGTTCAATCAAAACAGAAAAAAAAGACAACCAGCTGCTACACCTTAAAGGAAAAAAAAATATCCACAGAATCTCCATGACAAAGCTAACAATCATCGAGAGCACTTACAGGCTAGCTGGAAAAAAGAAGATCAGCAAAAAAAAAAAAAAAAAACAATTTTAGTTTTGCTGATTAAACCCACTGGATAACTCAGCGACTGTATTAGTGTGTTAGCAAATGTGGTGACAAACTATCATCAATGAAGAGTACTGTGTAATCTTCATTTTTGCTCTTGCTTCAGAGACAGATAGATAGATAGATAGATAGATAGATAGATAGATAGATAGATAGATAGATAGATAGATAGATAGATAGATAGATAGATAGATAGATAGATAGATAGATAGATAGATAGATAGATAGATAGATAGATAGATGCTGGTACATGTGATCAGACTACATTCGGCAAGGTGTCGTGTTAAAGCCAAAACCTCCACAATGAAGCTTAAATGAGATTAATGTTAAATTAAACTAGGACTGTGTGTAACTGCACAAATGATTCAGAAAACATTCCAGACAGAAGCATGTGTGTGCGTGGAAGCATGTGGGAATGATGTACACACTATGGCAGGGTTACTCATTCCAGTCCTATGAGAGTTCCAATCCAGCAGGTTTTTCATGGATCACTACTCCCAACACACCTGCTTCAAATAAATGAGTCACTATGCAGAAGTTGATAGGCTGTTAGATCCATTTCATTAAATCAGCTGTGTTGATGGAGGGATACAGTAAAAACTGGCTGTATAACTAGCGCTCATAAGACCAGGATAAGTAAGCCTGCAATATTTATTAGGGTCCAAAATGCAAAATTTGAAGAAGCCAGTAACGTATGAAATCTGGTCACTGACATTATTTTTGCAGCTTTAATCTGAATTTCCATCTCTCCTTCATGGCAGCTCTCCGCTTGGCTTCATCTCTCTGTTCTCAGTCTACCTGAAAGTTTTTTCTTCTTATTGCTTCATCTTTCCTTCAGTATCCCCCTCACCCCCTGCTGTGTCTCAGCAGTAACAGGTGTTTGCGGAGGCAGGGGGGCTGCAGATCTAAATGTTCTCATCAGTCCTACAGTCCAGTCCAACAGCTGAACTCAGCATCAGTCCGCAGCCTGCTGCAGAGACCACAGCTCCTTCCGGCCACTTTCATGCTTGACAATCATGCACATTCATTTTTGTGCTGACAAAATACTCCTGGCTCTACTGGAGTCTGGGGAAAAATCGGAGCTTGTTGAGTCCTTTAAGGAACACCAGAGAATATTTATGCTCTCCACTGATGCGCTTTAGGTTACAACTTACTGAGCTCCGGAGACTTTAACAGTAAACATAATAACTGAGCTGCTAATATAAGAATGTCAATGAAAGCGAAGCTCAAACACAAACAAAAAGTCATGAAAACAGCACACTATTTCTCAGAAATTAACATTTCAGTTATTAAACACACAGATAACAGATTTAAGGGGGGGAAAAGACAGTACCAGAAGAATGTCTGCTGCAAAAGCAAAAGAAGCTCACCAAATCAAGAAAGAAAGAGAGAATGGGTGGAAATTGGCATTCAGCAAACAGTGTGGAGGTGGATTATACTGGAGGAATAAATGCATTGCTGTTTATTGTTACTGCTGTGGCTCCCTGCTGATTGCAGCTGCCACTTACCTAAAAGCACCTTCTATAGTCTTTTTACAGTCCTCTTTCAAACCTAGACGAATATGAGTGTGTTCATGTCAGGACAGATGTTTTCGGTGAAGAAGTGTCCTAAGTATACATGCACGATATCTGAACTATTCAGCTCGGTCCCACGAGGGCCGCAGCCCTACAGGTTTTCAATGCAACCCCGCTTGAACACGCCTGACCCAGATTAAATGGATCCAACAGTCAATGAAGTTCTGCACAACGACTCATTAATACAAATCAAGTGTGTTGTTGCAGGGATATGCTGAAAACCTGCACTACATGAATGAGGCTTGTTCGCCACACTAGCTGTTCAGTTGCACTGAAAGTTGAAATGAAAAAAAAAAAAACAAAAGAAGGAAAAAAAGAAAATGACAACGTTTACGAGGCTAAAATCATACATATTTTCTGAGTTTCAGCACCCCGTCAACTCATATTACCATGGTAAAAACTGCACTCAACTTTCTGATGTGCTGGTGACAAGTCGAAGCAGCTTAGAGAATTATCAAGAATACAATAAGACACAGACAGACAGACAGAACTACCAACCGCAGAGGGATTTAGTTCTACTAGCTTTAGTATCCTCCCTCTGGTCCTGTGTCTTTTTTTCCCTTTTCCCAAGCAGTTCTACCTCCAACCCTCCCCCACATTCTCCCTTTCTTTACTTTTCTCCTCCCTTCCCTTGCGGTACTCCTGGATTAGTTCCGTTGCCTAGTTATCTAGTGTTGGCCTATTTTTCTAAAAAAAAAAAAAGTCTGGTTTTCAGTTACTGAGTATAGTCTAAGTTTTCAACCGTTGTTGTCTAAATAAAAGAATGCCTGTTCAACACATTCTGGGTTTTCTTTTACTTAACTTGAATCAAGTTAACATTTACGTTAGTGACCATCCATTCATTCATTCATTCATTTTCTTTACCACTTAGTCTAATTAAGGGTTGCGGAGAAGCTGGAGCACATCCCAGCATCGGGTGAGAGCAGGGTACACCGTGGACAGGTCACCAGTCCATCGCAAGGCCAATACAGAGATGCAAACAACCATTCATGCTCATACTCACTCCTAGGGACAAGTTAGAGTAACAAATTAATCTAATATGCATGTCTTTGAATGGTGGGAGGAAGCCGGAGTACCCTGAGAGAACCCAAACATACACAGGGAGAACATGCAAAGGCCACCATTCAAACTGCTGAGCTGAGTCTTGAACTAGCACAACCAGTGCAAACCACTACACAACCGTGCAGCCCAAGTTAGTGACCAACGAAGCTACAATGACAATACACCAGAGGTATTATCTAATGTGCACTTGCTGGGTAAAGAGAGCATGTGGTGATTTATTTGAGTCTCATATACAGCAAAGTTCTCTCTCATGCACACAGACACACACACACATACACAAAGAAACACACACACACACTGCAACATGAACTTCAGCCTTTTGCCTCTTCATTCCCTGTCTTTGTCTATATTTTCCATCTGCATGGCACTCTTTATTTTGCTGTCTCAATCTTTCCACCACAGAAATGCTACACCTCACCGATAACCTTTCTGTGCTTCCTCCAGCTCTCTCTCTTGTGCAGAGATACAGCAGAACACTGTGTTTTACAACACAAGGGACCTTTCTGTAACTACTCGCTCCCTTCCCCTGCCCACTTCCACTTTGTGCATTCACGTGTAGGGTCCGCCACATCAAGTGCCATCTGAAACCAATTAGTGTTGAGTTGTTACAGTGGCTGTAAAAGCCCTCAACGCACAGTAAGCATAGATGCTGATTCATCAAGGTGGTGTAAAACCCTCAGGGGTTCATCGTGGAGGACACATCTTCAGTTCCTTTTGACTGCCTTCATTGATCTTTGACTAATCCAAATTTTAAGAGATTAAAATGAAAAATAATTTTATTGCCATGAGCAAGTTATTTACATAGTTTGAAGGTTTTATTGTGTTTAATATTTCCAAATTATTTTTCTGAAGAACAATATTATTGTTGCTTCTTTAATTCAAATTCAAATCATTTCATCCTGAAAAATCATTAGGGATATTT
The DNA here is from genome assembly GCF_933228915.1 of Telmatherina bonti. Lineage (NCBI taxonomy): Eukaryota > Metazoa > Chordata > Actinopteri > Atheriniformes > Telmatherinidae > Telmatherina > Telmatherina bonti. The sequence continues at coordinate 21,372,090 of NC_136619.1, read as the reverse complement.
GAAAAAAGAAATGCGGTCAAACCGAAGTTGTGGAAGTATGTGAGGGCCAAGACACCAAATGCATAAGTGGTTTTAAAAGATTGCCTCACACTGGTCGTTACCTGAAATGAGGCTTAATGTAGATTTGTACAAATTTTAATGATATTACATTTTACCTAATAGTCTAGCAGCAAGTCCTCAAAAAAGATTTAGTTTTAGAGATAACCCTACACAAGGTATAACCCAGGGGGTCCACTGAACGTGGAAGTACCGTGGTGAGGCTGTGCCTCGGTGCGGCTGTGCTATCAAATCCCATTCCTGCAACAGTTAAGGAAGTTTGTCTAAACACTTTATTAATTCGCAGAAAGCTAAAAGAAAAGAAGCTGAAATTAGCTGTGAAATACACAACAATTGGGGTGGAGCTTGCAAACAGACAGGAAGTGGGAAGGGTTTAGTTCTCAGTGCCTACCCTAGTACATAAACCCCTTCCTACCAGTAACTTCCCTTATAGCGTAACTTTCTGAATGATATAGCTAACTAATGTAGAAGATGACTGTTTTCCTAAAATGACATGATAACATGCCTTTTAATCTGATAAAATTCCACTGTCTGATAATGACTGCACATTTTAGCATAAGGAATCTATCTGCCTATGTGTCAGATATTTTCAGCAGTTTGTGTCTTTACTACGAGGAATTCTGCTCTTTGTTATCTTTCCTTTGATGATTACAGGTTTAAGGAAATTCAGGACACCGTTTAAAAGATTTAAAGGACACCAAGGACACAGATGAGGACAGAACAGCTCTGTCGCTGTTGGCTTTTCAGAATTCATTCAATTACAAGGTTTTTCAGATAATTGTCATTTCATCTGGTCCAAATGTTATTTCAGTAATGTATCATGAAAGTTTCAGCATGATGGAAGTCGCATGATGCAATAAAAATATAAAAGAAAATAAATGAATAAATTGATGTCGGAAAAAGCAGAAAAGTATCTAATTTAGTGAAAATCATATGAAAAGTGGTTTCCTGTCAGAATTTAGAAATATTAATTTATGGTTAATGAACTTAGTAGGGATGGACATTGATTACAAAGTAAATCTAATTGATAAAAGACTTTGCGATAACTGGTTTTGATTAATCAGATTGCATTTGCAAAAATATATATGCCCAAACTACGAATTTGGCACAAAATACGATTGAATCAAATGATAGACACAGACATTCATTCAATAATTTTTTTAACCGCTTAGTCTAATTAAGGGTTGTGGGGAACCTGGAGCCTATCCCAGCAGTCTTTGGGCAAAAGGTAGGGTACACCCTGGACAGCTCGCCAGTCCATCGCAGGGCCACACAGAGAAAAACAACCACTCATGCACACACTTACTGCTATGGGCAATTTAGAGTAACCAATTAACCTAACATGCATGTCTTTGGATGGTGGGAGGAAGCCAGAGTATGTAGAGAGAACACACGGATACATGGAGAGGACATGCAAACTCCACACAGAAAGGCCACTGACCGAGCCCCAGCCAAGGATCAAACCAGCAACCTTCTTGCTGTGAGGCCACAGTGCTAACCACTATGCCACCAAGCAGCTTGAAGCAGACATTATTGTTGTAAATTTAAACTCTAATAATGTCTGGAAGATGCATTAAATCCATTTCAATTAAAAACAGCAGAAGAAAAAATAGAAAATATTCATGACCAAAATGGAACAGACCTAAAGTTAGAGTCATTCATGGCTTTTCTCTAATTAAAAGTCTACAACATTATAATACTTTTAACTTTCTAAATGGTTTAATCCACCCTCTTCATCCTCTGTGGATGCTTTGGATGAAGGGGAGCTCATTGACAGGTGTAACTGAAACATGTTTTCAGAAAAGGACATGAAAGCTTCTTAAAACACCCAAAAAGTTGGAAGATTTATCACCTCCCAGAAGGGTCTTAAAACTCACTAAATATATAGCACCAAAGTCGCGGAGTTGACAACACTTGTTTAGCCAAACTCAGCTCTGATATCAGTATAATCGTCGTACCAGGAAGTCTGCACTGACAAACATTCTGCATAGTTTAGAATGCAAACTGCAATTAAATGTGTTGTTTTTAAAGTGTTTTCGTTTTAAATTGATTAATAGTACTTGAGGCGTTAAAGTCTCCTCCTTAGTGTTTAAATATTTAAGATCAAATTTGCATCCATTTTAATGCAGGTGAACTTGTTGCACAAATGATCACATTTATTTCTAATGTGCATTCCTGAGGCAGTGCTCAAAAATCACCCAGGCCAAGTTAACAGAATCACTGATGTGCTTTTAAACCATTCACACAATGATGTTGAAATCATAATGTGTTGCCATCCTGTGGCATCAACTTTTCCATCTTCTTCTCTTCATTGTAACTGTTATTTGTTTTTTGTCTTTTAAAATATATATTACCAGTGCAACCTTCTTTAAAAAATGGAAAGAACAGCTCACAAGGTACAGGTGTATGTTTTAAGAGACTATTTCTGGCATCCATGATGTATAAAAGGGGCGTGACACGTTCTCCCACATAGGGTTGGGCTGTCGGACGATGTCATCATTCATCGGCCTTGGCTGACAGGCATCACAATGGTGAGCCATCATAATGACAGCAAGTGCAGTCTGCCACATGCACACTTTTTATAAAGTTGAGCAGATGTGGAGGGAAAGACAGGCTGTACTCTGGCAGCTTTATTGCATCTGAGTTGACTGGAAAATACCGTGTGAAATAAGTGTCCTAAAGAAATACAGTCAAACCGAAGTTGTGGAAGTATGTGAGGGCCAAGACACCAAATGCATAAGTGATTTTAAAAGATTGCATCATACTGGCCGTTACCTGTAATGAGGCTTAATGTAGATTTGTACAAATTTTAATGATATTACATTTTACCTAATAGTCTAGCAGCAAGTCCTCAAAAAGGATTTAGTTTTAGAGATAACCCTACACAAGGTATAACCCAGGGGGTCCACTGAACGTGGAAGTACCGTGGTGAGGCTGTGCCTCGGTGCGGCTGTGACGTGCCTTTGTAGCTGATCGCGGCAACACCAGCAAAAAGGACTGGTTTTATCAGATGCGCTGCTGTACGTTTCTGAAGCATCCCAGAAGCACCGCCGCTTTCCGCTTACAATTAGTTCTATTTTTGCCACTTTCCACTTTGAAACCATGTAAATCCAAAGCAGAGCGGATTGTTCAGGATGGAAATCAGTTGATGAAAACCAAAGTGGATCCAGCGGATTTTGCCCGTAAAAGACTACATGTCCACTTTGGATGCATTTTACTCTGAAACATCAACATTTCTTCATTACCAGCGGCACCAGCACCAAGTCGTGAGGTGCGAGATGGTTTCACAATAAATGACAACGTAAAAAATATGAATTTCTCTTGGAGAAGGAAAGCTGCACCGTTTTGTAACCTATTGCTTTGACACAACACATCCCTACTATAAAGAAATAAAGAGCAGCTGTGCTGCAACCTGCTTTTTTATGTGCTAGTTAATTGTTCACTTAAAAGCAGTTTTATAAATTATTTTAAGTAGGCATACACCAGCTATGATGCACAATTACACAATCCTCATGTGAACCGTGACACAGACGTTCAGCTCTGAAACTCTGCAGGTGAAATAGGGTGCCGGGCGGAAAGCTCAGCTCACCTGCTCCACGGCTCTTCCACAACATTTCCGCATTCAGTGGATCCCTGGGGTAATAAAACTTTTGTTTTGTTTTGTTCAAACAGTCAAAGAGTAATTTACTTTTAAAATAATGAAATATAACCCATAAAAATAGCTTTAGTTAAGGAGGAAATTGCATTTTTGAGGTAATAAAGAAAGAGGACTTCTTAACTTTACTCTTATTGATCAGAAAATCAAAAAATCCTGTCAAGTACACATAACTATGTTGCCTAAGGTGTTTAAATATTTAACTAGTTTAGCCAACAGCATGTGTGAAACTATGGGTCATAGTTTGTGATGTTCCTACAATGGTATTTTGGATGACTGTTCTAAGTTGCTGCTAAATATTAAAAAAGAAAAAAAGTTTTCATGTAAAGAATTATTAAATATACTACAGACAGCATTTTATGGGTTTCTGACTGGTTTTCTTTATTGCTTCAACATTATAATGTTTAACTACAGGCTTGAAAGCCAATTTATGTACCCCTACTCTTGGCCAATATTACAAACTGAATTACAGATAAATGTTTACATTGCTGCAAAAAACTTTAAAAGGTTATTTACAAAGATGACAAAATAGCTAACTATATCTTCACAGATTACTAGAAAAATATCTGGTTACTTTGATCGAATTTAAGATTTGTGGCATTAATAGCAGTCAGTGTATGTTATCTTGAAGAACCACACTGCAATGCATAAAACCCCCAGAGAAACGCTGTAATGGTACTATTACAGGGCGAGAGAGGTGTTATGTCAGAGTCAGAGATCTGCAGAGATTGACTGCACCTTGACAAAGACTATGTAGCATTCCATTCTTCAGTGACATACTACACCCTTTGGTTGGCATCCTTGTCAAGATGGATTCACACTGCTGCAGGATAATGAACCCAAACACACCTCAAAAGATTTGCAAGAACTACTTGATGACAAAAGAAAACCAAGGAATGCTGACTTTCAAGGATTTATTCCAGAGTCACCTGACCTGAGCCTTATTAAACATTTATGGGGCACTTGAAGACTGAGCTAAGCATCCCATGACACCATAAAAGGCTCTTTGAAACACCTCAGATCATGCTGGGATAACATGGGTTGTCAGGTTTTACACAAACCCGCGCAGTCCATATCAGCTGAGTGCACGCTGTCATTAAAGAAAAGTGGATTGCATATCAAATATGACATTCTGACATTCATGTACAAACCTTAGAGAATAAACCTTACACTCACCTCGTCAAGAGGTTAATGTTTTCATTTGAAACATAAACACTGCATTGAATCGTCTCAATAAATATGTTCCTTCAGAAAGACATTTTAAAACCAACTGTTGAGTTTTAAGTAATAAAGAGTTTGATTTAAACCCAAAAGCTACTCTTAACCAGATCCAATTCCAAATAATTGGAATAACTGCAAAAAAAAAAAAAGGTTTTACAGCACAGTGCAAGAGGCATGGAAGTTGAAAGCGGTCATGGTCACATGTTTCTTTTTGTTTGTTTTTTTTACCTGTCCTGTCCAGCATCTCATACAGAACAGCAATCTGCGTGCCATATTTTTGCCAGACAGATTTGCTCTGTCAAGGGAGACATCTCATGTATATAGCTGCCCTTGATAATCTGAATATTTTTATTTTTTTATTTTTTTTGTAAACATCATCAGTCTTAATATGGCCGTGCTGGACCTGGCAGGGGAAGAAGAAAAAAAGAAGATGAAGGGACAAAAAAAGAGCGAGAAAAGAAAGGCGTGTCCAAGCTGCTAAAGTTACAGTATTTACAAAACAATATAAACTACTAAAGTACTGCAATACAACAAGACATTAGTAGAATAGTGAAAATATTCAAAACAAACAAAAAAAAAAGTAAAAAAAAAAAAAAAATGAATAAATAAAATAACAATTAAAATACCAACCATTGTCAAACACACCTGCAGAGAATCATCAGCAACATTTAGCAAGAAGCAGATGGGAGAATAAGCGCTTTGAGTGCATACACGTGTGAGTGTTCAACTTGTGGTCATGCAATTAAAGATCAGATGAGTGCTTGTAGGGGAGCATGACCACGATCAGAGGTGTCGGGGAGGAGCCAAAGGCCCCCAGGGCCCAGCAAGCCCACCGCGTACAGAGCCAGGGCAGGCAAAGCAGAGAGAGCCGCCGTCCGCCGAGCCAAGAGCAGTGGAAGCACCCAGGCAGGCACCCCCCGGCGCGACGAGGCAGGGGCACCAGGAAGCACAGGACGACGGCAAACTGGCCCAGCGGGCGACGGCAAGCTGGCCCGGCAGGCGCCGGGCGCTGAGCCCCAGCCAAGACCCAGCGGCCCCAGCTCGCCCAGAAAAAAACCGCTGACGCCACCACGATACCATGGGCGGGATCCCCCAAGACAAGGACACGTCCGTAGCCCACATGTTTCTTTTAATATCGTTATCTCAAAATCACAGGATAATCATCTCGTTATCACGGGATAACCAACTTTGTTTTGTTGTGATAACGAAAAAATGATCTCTTTATCTCGAGAAAACAAAGTTGGTTATCCCGTGAAAACGAGATAATTATCCCGTGAATTATCCCGTGAAAAACAATAGGGGAAAACAGCCACTCTTGGCTTCTGTATGGAGGTTTTTTGTGTGGACTTACATTTTCTATGCACTACCATAGCAAAGACATTTTGTTGAATCTAAACTTGTTCTTAGGCAAAATGATGATCCTGTCAATACAACCAGACTAGTGAAAGTTCTATTACAGATAGCATGGATATCGTTGAGCCTTTATCTTCAACAGAAACAACTGAAACAGCCTGAATCTACAGAAAAACGGCGGCAACTTCTCCCGGGAGCAACATACCTGGCAGCCACTTTGTAGACGTAGTTGCAAGGAGAATTGCTTTTAGGGGATTGTTTCACCAAATCATTAATTCAGATGATGCTTTGTTTTTCCCTGCACATTGAACCTTGCATTGGAGTGGTCAAAAATATGCAGTCTAAAGCCTTTTAAACAGTATTCTCTATACACTGGAGACATCCTTGAATCCAAGAGTTTCCTCATATTTTACAGCTCTGTAAGCCATCCTAAGGGCCAAGATCCGTAACACAACAGTGTAAGACCAAACAAAAAAAAAAAAAAAAAAAAAAAAAGAAAAAACAGGTTGGAGTTATAATAATTTATAAAATATGATCCAACATCAATGAATCAAATCACCAAGGATACCCCGCTCAGGTGAGGGGAAGAGCCATGTTACCACCCTGTGCCTTAACTGGTGATACTGAGAATGTGGATCAGCTGCACAGTACAGCAACTGGAATAGTTTCTATGTTTCGGTTTCTGTCTCGACGTATCTGAACAATGAATCTTGTTCAAGCCACATTAACCTTGCCACTCTGAGCAGCTATAATTTAACCTGACCAGGGTTTGAGCCAATGCTCTTTCTTTGTACACAGATTGTGTGGGTTTGCCATTATTAAGCTCTGTATGCCAGTGCTCGCCAGGGTAAATCTAAAGAGGCTGAAAGGTGAAATGCTTAGGTTTTCAGTTTGCAACACACTTACCTTCAATGCTGTAATTTGGTACATCAAATTTGCCTTAAAATGGTGATTTATTTGAGTCTCTTATATTGTGAAGTACTTTATTGCTTTAATATTCCTCTGTTCTTCAGAACAAAACAAAAATTGAGCTGTGGTGGCATGGAGTGGGATTTATTATGTCTTTGGAATTTTGCTTTGTCCCATTTGACAATTATATCATGTTGCCAAGTCCTAGATAATGAAATTTCAAAGACTTGTTCAAAAGGGTCTTTGCTCAAAATAGTTTTCAATTCAGTGGGATCAAACCCAGCTATGACAACTTGAAATTCTAAAGTCAGCATGAGCCTCTCCTTTGATCAACAAACTCCCATACAGAGCTAAGCACCATGCAGTTCTGAACTTCATTAGCACTGTTGAGGGCAAGACCCTGATGTGACCCCAAATCTCTTTTAAAAGGCACCTCAGTTCAAACGGTGAGAAATGCATGCCCCCCAAAAGGATCAAGGCAGTTTAAAAGAACATCAGAAAACCACATGTGTGGCAGGAACTTAGTTAAAAGTCAGTCAAAACTAAAATTAGCCTAACTTTTGAAGCAACTGCACTCATTTGCTGGGAATTCATAATATCCATCACATTAAATAGGAATAAAAACCAAACTAAACTAAATGCATATGTTTTTAAAGATAAGGCAGGAATTTAAGTTACAACTACAAAATTTCATAACATTTCATGACAACAAATTACAATGTCACTTTTGTTACCTCATGATGAAGTTTATAGAGCAGCATCAGTCTCAAGCATCAGTCTGTTGAGATTAAAAATGCAAACTTCTTGGTGTGGGAATGTGTACAGGTAAACGTAAGGCTGGGAAGTAGGGTATATAACTAATACTGGGATATTTTTGGCTTTATCCCAGTAAAAGAGCACTTGACTGCTTTAACCAAAAGCGTTTCCATCATAGTAATCTTTAATATGTCAACTTCTGAAATAATTGTCTTGATGATGTCAGCTCTGATGTTGCAAGGCTAACATGAAATGTATTTCTCTAATGGCACAATTTTAGTTGGAGATGTTGTTGACTTCTTTCTTGAAAAAGGCCTGAGGATGAAAGAAATGCCTCGCTGTATCCTGTTGGAAATATATAAACGTTAAAAGAATGTATTGTCCTTATGAACGCTTCATTTTGCAAGAGCAAAAAGGTTGCATATAGTTTAAACATTTTAAAAATAAAAATTTCCTCAGGTGCTCTTGTTGTACATTCCCAATGATGGAATTTAAGATTACCGTAGGTTTAGATACAGTCTGCCAAACAACTTCTACAAATGCCTTATGAGCAGCAGCTGCAGTGGAAACACAGAGTTGACGCAACACCTTCAGGGTATACGACACGATGCAGTCTCTAACATCTCTTCATAATGACTGTGGTTCTAACAACCAAATTTTTCCTGAGAAATAAAAATTCCACGGAGACGTTAAAATGCAATACCTTAGTTTTATCCTTGACAGCAGGAAGACTGATCAAACTGATTATCAGACTCAGATTTTTTAATGTGTTTGGACATTTGTCTCATTTTATTATTTCCTTTGCACAGTCGTCCCTTTCCTCGCCAAAAAAAAATGTGTTCAACCATGATCTTTATGAAACCCTACAGTCTGGTCTTAAGGCCAAGCAGAGTACAGGAACTGCCTTAATCAAGGTGACAAATGGCCTCCTCACTGCAGTCAATTCTGGTCTTGTTAACAGTCTCATTCTGCTTGACCTTTCTGCTGCATTTGACACTGACAGAGAATCCAGCACACTTGCATGACTGAATACCGTGCCCTTACCCTTTCTAAGTTGCACTCTGTTCATGCTGATAGAAAACAATTTACTAAAAAAAATTTAGCATTACCAGCTTCTTTCCAACCATAAGTTACACCAAAGATTAGAAACAGAACTGATATATTTTACAATGCATCAATGTACCAGTGACACAACACACTACAGTATCGTCACCCCGGCTCTTAAATCCAACTTTTTTTGGCCATGACTGCATCTATGATCGTTTCCCTTAAATATGCCAGCTGCTTGTTCTCTCTCTATATAATGACAAGCCCTTGAGATGACATTTAACTTTATCATTTGCTCAAAGTTGCTAAGGAGCTTTTTTACTGAGTAACTGTTATAATGTGCAAAAGTTTATTTACAATCTTGTTCTGTCTTAAAACCCCTAACATGCCCAGATACTTTTATTTATTTATTTATTTTAGATCATACACTGCTGAGTCCTACCTTTTTATCATATAATCTTTCACAGCAAAGTTAGCCTTAAATTCCACTCAAAGTTCAAAGCGGGGTTTCTACGTGTCGTCAAATTTTCTTCTTCTTCTGAATTTTGTGGTACTTCCACGTAAGAGCAACTTTATAACTTCTGCCCAGTGTGGAAAAGCTTTCAGTCATGGTAGTGATATATGCATGTAATTTTGCCTCTACTGCAAGCTTTCAATTGCTGCGAGTCTGTCACTGCATCAGTGCTGAATTTGTGATGTATATCACAGCCAAGAATTTTCCACACGACAGTTCAAGACAGGATGTGTGGTAAAATTAAAATCAAGCCCTCAATTTTTTCTTAAACTGAAGCTAGATTTCCTTTGTTGTTTTTGGTTTTGTAATGGACACAAAAGGAATCTTAAAAAAAAAGACTTGGAAACATCTTAGGAGTCACACCTGACCTGACAGGAAATCAAACTGAATCAGCAAATAATACACCTACATGAGAACTGGTACTTTCACCAATATAACATCACAAATATGGTCAACATATTTCAGTCCTTTGCAATGCAGTCTGGCGCTGACATCCATTACTTGTTACATTTTAAACGACTCCTTCCGATTCGCTTCATGCTGTTCCCAACGCTGTTGACATGGTCAGTGGAGGACACAAGCAGAGCATTCTGAAATAATGAAGCATCACCAACAAACCCTCAACTAATATGACACAAGGGGTCAATCAGGGCCTTGCAGCTTTTAATAACAGGTAAAACTAAATCACCCTGTTTTTCGTAGAAGGAAGTTTTCCTGTTTGAAATGCTTCATCTGGATGTTGTCGGATAGATAGTATGTATTTTACACCTGACCACAAGCTCTTCCAAGTCCTAACCAAGCAGGTTTTCAGTCTAAAACTGACCAGACAAATTGTTGCAAAACCAAACAGCTGTGATGTTTCCACCTAACAAAAAGCAATGAAAATGTTCTGACAACAGTGTGCACTGATGTGTGTGTGTCTCAGACACACAGCTGGTTTTGTCAGACAGCAGCATTAGGCCCACAGAGGAATGGGATTGAGTTTTAAATATTACTACTACTACTATAACTCCTTCTACAATTCTTCTGCTACTACCACTCTACCACTATACCTACTACTACTACTACTACTACTACTACTACTAATAATAATAATAATAATAATAATAATAATAATAATAATAATAATAATAAAAATGATAATAATAATAATAATAATAATAATAATAATCCATCCATCCATCTTCTACCACTGCGAAGCCCAGACTTCCCTCCCCACAGCTACATTTGTTAACCTTGCGGGGGAATCCCAAGGCGTTCCAGCCAAGAGACATAATCCCTGTCCTCGGTCTCCCCCGGGGTTTTCCCCCGTAGGGACATACCTGGAACACCTCACCGGGGAGGCGTCCAGGAGGCATCCTTTTTTTCTTTTTTTTTTTTTTTGTCTTTTTTTTTAACCTGTCCTGTCCAGCATCTCAGCATACAGAACAGCAGGAGGCATCCTGACCAGATGCCTGAGCCACCTCAACTGGCTTCTCTCAAGGCGAAGGAGCAGCGGCTCTACTCTGAGCTCCTCCCAAATGATCGTGCTCCTCACCCTATCTCTAATGGAGAGCCCGGCCACTCTGCAGAGGAAACTCATTTCAGCCGCCTGTATACAAGATCTCGTTCTTTCGGTCACAGCTCCCACAGCTCATGACCATAGGTGAGGGTAGGAACGTAGATCGACTGGTAAATCGAGAGCTTCGCCTTCTGGCTCAGCTCCTTCTTCACTACGACAGACCGGCGCAGAGTCCGCATTACTGCAGACGCCGCACCGATCCGTCTGTCGATCTCATGCTAATAACAATAATACTAATACTAATACTACTAATAATAATAATAATAATAATAATAATAATAATAATAACATTGTTTTTAAAAAGATGATTATAGTGCATAGATTATAGTAGCAAAACTCAGTCTGAGAATAGGGACATTTATTTTAAAAATGTATGAAAAGCCACTTTAGTGCATTTCTTCTGTACTGTATTGTGAAAAACACATTGATAGAGCAGGCGCTGATGTCCCAGTGAGAAAAGCTCTTTAGTTTTTTAAACAAATACTTTCACACTGTTGATATCAGTCAGTCATCCGAATGAGTGGGATGGAGCAGAGTTGCAGCTGCCGACTCACAGCTGAGATTGGTCAGAAGAGCCCAAGAAGCCGGTTCAACAATCCTTTCTCGATATGATATTGCTGCATTCCCTGCACACCAGTCTGAGGGCAGTTGAAGGGGTAGCTGTGAGAGAAAGATAGAGTATATCCTCTGTCTTCTGTGCACCTCTTTGTGAACAAAGAAAGGGCAGTGAGATCCTTTTAGCTTTATCCCACTGTCCATGTGGGCAGCTTGACGGGTTCATATCAGCAAGCGCTGCACCATTCAGACAGCAGCTAAGTGGCGGAGGTTTTAGGTTAATCAGCTGATGACTGGCCTTCTGGAGCGCAGACAGACAACTGACAGCAGCAGAAGGATTATTTAAATGTGCTCTTTTATTGGCAGTGTAAAATAATATGCATAAAAAATTATGTTACAATCTTAAAAGCATAAAAAAAATTTACTGGACGTGATTTGTTCTCACGCAGCTTGAGCTGGAGAAGCCCTCACAGGCTGGCCAGTGTGTTGCTTACTATGAATCACAATGAGGAGACGTCACAAAACGACACCAAAGAAGACTGGCTGGTGCACGTCTCCTGTAATGTCTTCAAGGAAAGTGCTCACATCAACAAAAAACTGCAAAGAGAGAGATCATGCACCTCGCAGTTGATCTAAACAGCAGCAGGAATAGCTTCACCGCATAGCTCACTGCACTTCAGACCTCAGGCTCCTGAAACACCTAATACACCAGCGCTCCACTGATCGTTTACATTGAGCACTTGCAGGGGACGGTGGATTTCAAATACCCCTGGCTCTTCTGAGTCACTCTTTAATAATGTGTGTGCCAAGTAACTCCATGACCAATTACTATAAGTGACACAGATGAGAAAAGGTTGCAGCTGCCACCTTTTGTCAACTCACTTGCCAAAGCAGTTATCTACAGCACAACTTTTCTAAGTCAGTAATGAACTGCTAGTTATGTTATGAGCTGCACTTTTATTACTGGCACTTCAAATCATCTAGCAAAAACGCAGATATTCTTCCTTCAGTCATAAAGCCTCTTCTGGGTGGTGTTGAGTAATATCAGAGTAACTTATACAGCCACATCAAGCAAAACATTTACAACATAATATGTATTATTTTTTATTACAGAAAATAATACCACAGCGGTCTATTTTATAGTGCAAAGCTTAGTCAGTCACTGAAAGGAGCGTTTAATAGATGCGCTCCCTGAATTTTGTGCTCTGGAAGAAAAACTCCAATAAACAAACATGCAAAAGGATAAAATATTACTTTGTCCATACTTTTATGCCCCTAACTTAATTACTTGACCCTGTTTCTATATTATAAATAGCATCAGTAATTTTTGAACACCAAAGCATGTTTTGAATCAGCTGAAGAATTATATAGACAGGCACTTTGTTTCTAAACTATAAAGGTATCACAATTGATACTCAGATAATAAATGATACAAAAAGTAGTATTTATTTAGATTAAATAACATAGATATCAATACTTAAATGCCAAGTTTGCATCTGCTGGTTCATAGACAGGACCAGCTGCCTGGGATCATTTTCAACATGCACTGCGGCAGGCAGCCCCTCTATTTTCAGCAACTGCCTGGTGCACCCATTGTTTAAACTGGAGACATGGCAGCGGCAACACAGCAGCTTGTGCTGGTAGAAATACTGAAAAGAAAGATTGTTGTTTGGAGCAATGTTTCACCTGAGTTGTCTGTTGACACAACTCCACAGAATCACATTATCCATGGAAGTGGATCAGGGTTAGTGGAAAGCAGACCAAACCGTCGCTCCAAATTTTATGCAAAGTATCAGGATGTGAGCAAGTCTCTGTTCAAACAATATGAAAATGGAGTTTCAACTGTCCAGCATGATCATCAACAGAAGTTAAATACATGCCTGGAGAAATAACATCCCAAAATACATTAAAGGACCAACACATACTCGAGTTTTAAGTCTTGTTTAAAACAGTGGGTTGTTAGTAATCAAACCTGTGATCACTGAAAACTGCCACCTTGTTAATATTAGTGTTTGTTTTTATGTGTACACCTTCATTTATGTGAGGTTGTCTGGCTTTGTCATTCAGTGGTTTTGTCTCAGGTGTGTAGATTTGAATAATGTTATTATCAAATGTTTTTCTTTTTATTAACTGATAAATATTTTCTGACTTTTTAGATGACTGATTTGTGGTGCCATTGTTTTATTTTTGTTATTTTCTTTCTATTTAGATAGATAGATAGATAGATAGATAGATAGATAGATAGATAGATAGATGTGTGTGTATATACGTGTATATATGTGTGTGTATATATATACATATATACACACACATATATATATATATATATATATATATATATATATATATGTGTGTGTGTGTGTGTGTGTGTGTGTATATATGTGTGTGTGTGTGTGTGTGTGGGGGGGGGGGGGGGGGGGGGGCATATGTATGTATGTATTAGGAAGAAGTCTTTAATATGTTAATTCTGATTAATTAATGTCTTAAATGATCCTCAGTCTTATTGTATTGTTGCAGATCTACAGAAAAAAATTCAGGCAAAACAGCAGAGTCACTTAAGCGCTACAGCAGGCCTGCTAAGATAATGTGTTCATTAAACAGGAGTTTCGTGACAAAGTTTGATCCACCCACACATGTAACTTTGAGGATTCAAAATTGAGTTTTGTTGAATGATTGCTTTCTAGTGTTATTTGACTCTCTAAAAGCAGTCTGCAGCACAGAAAAATCTGGCTGAATTTTAAAAAGAAAAAAAGGTATTATAGCTGTGCTTTGCCACAGCTGCTGTGATTTTCTTTGTTTAAAAGTTATCTAGATATTCATTAAATTTCAATTTACTATGCCTTGCCTTCTCACCATGGCCTGGGTAAGGCTAAATGTACTAAAAACACAGCCTTGATGGCAAAGAACAATACAACTCCAGGAAATCACATGGTTTATTCATCAGCACAGAGTGGAGTTTTTGGACAGCCTTGATACTGATGTACGCAGTTATCCCACATAAATATCTTTATAAGTGTTGCTTTCTACAGTTTTTTCTATTCTTGTTTTTATCTTCTTTTAAAGGGGAAAACAAGAGAAAGAAACCCGATCAAATTAGTTTTAACAAAGAAATCAACATTTACAGTGAGTCATCACACAAACACGCTGCTCAATATACGAGGTACTCTCTTCCACCCTGGAAAATAAAATAAAAAGTTTTCAACTCAAACACTGACACATAATATAGCTGTGAAATGCTTTCAAGGAGTAGCTGAACTATACCACAAACCTCAAACACGACTTGGTGCATTCCCAGCTCATCCCTCCTACACACACGCATAGCACTATGAATAAGCGTCTCACAGTTTGCTTGCTCAGCAGAATCTGTTCTCTCTGCCCTTTTGCAACAATATTACAGTCCCACCACTCGCCAAATAGAGGATGTTGTACAGTTTATCTATTACCGCACAGTTTTGTCAAACAAGAAAATAGATTGTCCACTAGATAGTGTTATAAAAACCAAATAGTTTTAATCTGTCTGCACCATAGTGGTGTGTCAATATTTAAAATCCAAAACAAAATAAAATAAAAAAATCATGAGTTCATGAGGTCAAATCTTGGTGATGTCTAGAAGTCTTTTACATTGCTGATAAACATAATTGTGGCTGCAGTAATAAGTACAATAATCAATACTGTTCCATGAGAAGATCCACATTAAATGTTTTCCTCAGTTTTCCACATTGACGTATGAAATATGCTGTGATGGACTGGCGACCGGTCCAGGCTGTACCCTGCCTCTCGCCTAATGATTGCTGGGATAGGCTCCGGTTTCCCCGTGATCCTACTTGGACTAAGCAGTTAAGGAAATGGATGGATATAAAATATTTTTGATATTTTTAATTGTGGATCTTTGGTTTTAGCTTATGTTGCACTAATTCAGACTGAGTTAAGATTTAGAAGTGTTTTAAAATGTAGCTGTCCATTCAAAAGCAAAGTATAAAGCTTCTGTAACGTGTTTTGAAAAAGAGATTCATACAATAATATGCATGTTTAAATTATGAAAAAGATTGTGTTAAAAGAAAATAGGCCATAAATAGTCATCTTTTTATTAATAGTCATCTAATTTCTTTTGGGCTTCTCTATCATTATTGTGCCTGTTATCTTCTGCCGCCTTCTAAACACCCGTAATAAAAGACAAATATCATTCAGTATACTTAGCTGGTAAATTACAATACAGAAATAAAAAGTGTGATGGCCTCCATTGCTTATCTGTACTTCAGTGCTTATTTCAGCAGGTACATTTTCCCCCTCACAAAGTGTTTTTTCAGTGCTTTTCATTTAATCTGCTCTGAGCCTTTTTCTCTAGCTTGCATTTCCCCACTCACCTGTAGAACATAACAAATATCAAATGCACCCCAAATGCACCAAATGATTCAAAGGCCTGAATGATTTATAGTAATCCCCTGTAGTTTAACATTGAACTTTTCCTCCTGAGCTCAAGGCCGTCTGGAAGAGATGATTAATTTAGTTTTTGTTGTTGTTTCTGAAAATAAAACTACATATTTCACACTAAGAATTTAAAGTAACATGTCCCCTCACAACTATTATATTTAAGGTCTGGTTACATCATAATCCTTTTGTAAATAGACTAATATAATACTAGAAATCGTGTTGACTCTCGAGCCAAACAATTAACAAACAGAGACTCATCCTCTATAGATTGTGTATAACTCAATCATTCATGTAAGCAGGATCAGCTGATACTATTACCAATCACCAATATCTCTCATTACTATCAATCAGAGATTAGACAGTGTTTTTGAAGCCCATTTATAATACAAATTAAAGTTTGTATTAAAAAATGTAAACAATCACAAAATACAGAAAATGTTTGGCATTCTACTTATTCATACATTTTTAGTGAATAGAAATTAAATTTTTACAACATTGTTAATCATGTGTTGAAATAGAATTGAAGCATTGTTGTGGGTTATTGACTTTTGTTGTTGATGTTGTTGTGTAATTATGCCATAGTGTGGGGAAAAAACATGCACAAATGACCAAGAAAATTCAAATCCATTTTAAAAAAAGAACTTTTACAGGATATATATATATATATATATATATATATATATATATATATATATATATATATATATATATATATATATATATATATAAATTCATTTAATGTGCCAAAAATAATCTGACAGAAGATGGAACTTCTCCAAAAGGTGTCAAATTACAGATTAGACATTCTTATAACATGTCAAAAAAAAGTTTGATCTTATTTCCATCATTTTAAGTTTTAAAATAACAGAAAACAAAAAATGGCCTCTGCAAAAGTTTGGGCACCCTGTATAGTTAGTACCTTCTATTCCCCCCTTTGGCAAGTATGACAGCTCGTAAACACTTTTTATAGCCAGCCAATAGTCTTTCGAATCTTGTTTGAGGTGTCTTCACCCATTCTTCCTTGCAAATGTATTCCAGATCTTTGAGATTTCTGGGCCACTTGTGACGCACTGCTCTTTTAAGGTTTGTCCATAGACTTTCAGTTATGTTGAGGTCAGGAGATTGTGAAGGCCATGGCAAAACCTTCAGTTCATGCCTCTTGATGTAATCTACCGTGGATTTTGAGGTGTTTTTTGGATCATTATCCATTTGTAGATGCCATCCTCTCTTTAACTGCAGCTTTTTCACAGATGGCATAAGGTTAGCATCCAAAATTTGCTCAAATCCCATTGAATCCATTTTTCCTTCTACTCGTGACCTGTTCCCTGTGCCACTGGCTGCAATACAACCCCAAAGCATGATTGATCCACCCCCATGCGTAACAGTAGGGTAGAGGTTCTTTTTATTAAATTGTGTGCCCTTTCTTCTCCAAACTTACCTGTGCTCATTCCGGCCAAAAAGTTCAATTTTAACCTCATCAATCCACAGAACTTGTTTCCAAAATGCATCAGGCTTGTCTATATGTTCCTTTGCAAACTTCAAATGTTGATTTTTGCGATAAGGACGTAAAAGAAGTTTCCTTCTGATGACTCTTCCATGAAGGCCATATTTGTACAAGTACCTCTTTATAGTGGAAAAGTGCACCACGACTCCAATATCAGCCAGATCTTCCTGGAGGGATCGTGCAGTCAAACTTGGGTTTTGACTTGCTTTTCTTACAATCCTGCGAGCTGTTCTGTCTGATATTTTTTTTGGTCTTCCAGATTTTGCTTTAACTTCCACTGTTCCCAATGACCGCCATTTCTTGATTACATTCGGAACAGAGGATATTAGCACCTGAAAACACTTTGCTATTTTCTTACACCCTTCTCCTGCTTTGTGAGCATCAACTATTTTCAGTTTCAGTGTTCTTGACAGCTGCTTAGAGGAACCCATGGTGCCGATTGTTGAGGCAAGGTCAGATGAGTCTGGGCATTTAAAACCTTTGAGATTGACATCACCTGGTCTTTCCAGACACTAACTGTAAACAATCCAGGACACTGTCAGGTTTCAGTTGTCAAATTGGGGGCGTACAAGGTACTAACTCTGCAGGGTGCCCAAACTTTTACAGATGCCATCTTTTCTTTTCTGTTATTTTGAAGGTTTAAATGATGGAAATAAGATGTAACCTTTTTTTTTTTTTTACACGTTATAAGAATGACTAAACTGTAATTTGATGCCTTTTCAAGATTTTCCATCTTTTTAAAGCTCCTTATTTGCACATTAAAATAAATTTTTACCAGGGGTGCCCACTGTATATACATATATATATATATATATATATATATATATATATATATATATATATATATATATATATATATATATATATATATGTGTGTGTGTGTGTGTGTGTGTGTGTGTGTGTGTGTGTGTGTGTGTGTGTGTGTGTGTGTGTGTGTGCATGTCATGGTATATATTCCAGTGTTTAACTAATTTGGTGATATTTTTGGATTTCTGTTGTGTCATAATGTGAGAAAAACATTTGCTGTATTTATATTATTAGTGAAAATACAAAAAAGGTATTAGACCAACCTTTACCAAATATTCATTTTTAAAACCTGATACAATTAAAGCAGCTAAAGGTACATTTGTTTGTAAAAATGAGGGTGTTTGGGTTTTTTTCTACAAAAAACAGGATATGGTAATCATGATGAGTTTATACTCTGTTGGGATTTGTGTAAGAATACCAGCTGATCTAAATCTGTTGATTAACGGGTTGCTATGGTGATGCCCATAACGGAGTGATATCACAGTAATTTGATTTGCAGAACTACTTGTGCGTATAAAATAATGCACACAGGTTGGCATTGACCATTATTATTTAATAATAGTTTTAACAGATAGTGTTAAACATTGTTATATTTGCTGTTTATATGCAAAATAAATATTTATAATTTCATTGCAAATTTTGGCAACAAACAAAAACCAGAATTTTAGAAGTATGAAACCAAAGCTGAGATTTTTATTTTTTTTATGGCTAACTCTACAGATGCACTGTTCATCTATTTGCCAGAACAAAGGAAAAATATACTCATCATTGTGCTTTTAAATGAAACAAAAAGGTGCTTTTAGGATAGACTATAACACACACAAAGCCACGTTCTGAAAAGGGGAAGGTCGTATCAGTTACCCAACTTCTGAAGGATGTAGCGGTTTTTAGTTATCTATGTTTACTTGTATTATATTTCCTTAGATAGAAGGCAACTCACAAACTCTGGCAGCCCTGTGGACCACTGCCACAAAAGATCTGTGTATTAAAGAGATTGTATTAAAACCAAAAGATAATAATGATTCATGAATTAATTGCCTCTTTTTGTCAGTCCGATACCAAGGTTACCATTTAGTCCCGTTACCACCTTTGACCGCCAGGTTTTGTTCGCCTCAAATCTATCAAATCACTGCATCCAAATTATTGTTTGTTTGAAGTAAATTATAACCACGCTGCTTTTTCAGGTTTGCAATGTAATCCAAAGCTTTCATGTTAATAGATGCCTATTTAAATTTACCTTGTCAAATTTTAGAAACGAAGTAAAAGCAGATAAAAGCAGATTAGTTTGTTAAACTAGTAGACAAAGGAGAAACAGTGCTGGAAGACAACATAGAAGTAAGGCTAAAAAAAAAAAAGTTGCTCAAAAAACTGATATTTCAATCAATAAATCAAGTTAATGCTTGTTACAGTAATCCCTTCCACTTCTTTCAGATACTAATAAAATATCTATATTATTACAATATTTTTCACCGCAGTAGATTCTGTCAGTGAAATCAGTGGATTTAAAGTAGACATTGAACAGGATCCCTTAAAGCTGCGATGTCTTTTTTATTAATGAAATATTTAATCAAAGTGACAGAAAAGTCCTCTCAAATTAAAAATCAGATGCTGTGTTTAAAAGATGTACGAGACTAGAGTTGGAGGAAAGGGCAGGTTGAACTCTAGTTGTGAAGTCAGAGAGGAATGAAAGGAAAGAAAGCAGAACAGATATGGAAAATGGAAGCAGCAGAAATCAGGATCACACTGTGGATAAAAAAGAAAAAAAATCATTTCAAACCTCATCTTTAAGTTTCCAGGTGACGGCTGTCCATCGTAAACTGATACAATATCAAAATCTTCTTCCAACGCCAGCGTGACGAAGGTTAGCTGGATCCGGTTCCTCTCCCCAGTTATTATCAGCCATGTGCAATTGGCATAGTTGGGATAGCCATGGGGAAAACCTGGCGACTCTATGGTGCCGTTGAGGCCTTGAACTACACCTCCACAGGATTCAGCTGGAGAAGAGATGAAACAGAATCATATTAGAATATTCTGAATGCAAACATTCGACCTGTATTAAATCACAGATTACAGCATCAGATCATGCTTTTCATGCCTGCCCTGCATGCTTTCAATTTCGCCTGTGGCTCTCTAACCTTTGTCAAGTTCTAGATATCACAGCAGGACAATAAAGAAGGAATGCAAATTTCTGCTACTTCGGTGAAAGGTCATCATACATCGTGATTCTTTTCATCCAACCAAAAGAAATAATATACTGGATTTCTTCATTTGAAGGAAACAACTGAGCAGATCTCAAATATGTGCCATTTGTTCAGCCATGAGTTACTAGAGTTACTAGAGTTCCCAGCCCCTGTCTTCATATCCAGCATTGACATAATGCAGCACATGCCTCACAGCCTCCCTTGACACTACAACATATGCCATAAGCTTCCATGAAAAGTGCTTGAAAATAAACACATAAGGCTCTTTCTCCTCATTCCTGACTCTACAGATCCTCCACCAGAAGTAACATTATATGACGCATACACTCACACACACTCAAGCATGCACAGAATATGCTGCATGGTGTTGTTTTAACAGCAGGGACTGTGGGAATGCATTGTTGGCTCATTAAAATCCCATGATGTCAAACATTCATACATTAAAAAAACACAGATATAAACCTCACCCAACCCCTTAATCTCTCCTTCTGTCACTTATGATGTGACCTGTGGATTAAAGTGTTTTATTTCAACCTAACTACAACTTCTAAGTGGAGAGCCAGTCTCATATTTTGCATCACATAAGTAGTAGATATGAATTAAATATAATATATAGAAACTCCTTTAAATGTGCCTATGCTTTCCTAACTGTATTTACATTAAAATGTGTATTAATATGCAAATAAATAATCTTATTCCAATGTGTACAATATTTAAATTTGAAAATTAAATAAACTCTATGCTTGCTAAAATGTGGGATATTTATGGTTTCAGCCGTGCTCTGCCAAGCTTAATACTCGCATATAAAAATATGAACGATATAGTTGTGCAGGCACACACAATACCAGAGGATTTACATGGCTGGGTTAGGGGCTTTTCAAAAATTCATAACTTCATAAAGTTTAATCACAAAAAAAGCTGCAGCAGCTTTTGATGCTGACAAAATCTGAACCACTGGACAACAAATCTGAGCAAGTTACGCAACCCTAAAGAGGAGGAGCAAGGAGTCATTTGTTAATACATCACTGCAGAAGTGCTTTATATTGAGTTAAACAACAATCCTGAAAAAGCTATATTGTATTTTCATGTAACGTGAAAATTAATCTGATTATTTCCTGTATTAATTAATTTGAAGGTTTGTTAAAAAGTCTTTGAGCGGAATTCTTAAGCTACATCACAAGATATGTAATCAATTATAACAATGAACCTATTTCCAAACTGATTGATCAGTAAATAATTTTAGCAGAATAAAAGTTGCACTTGTTTAAACCGCTGCATAAGTTTCACATAATGACAAAACATCCTATCCATAAAAGTCCCAAAAATTTTAATCAAGATGTTTTTTTCTAAAATATTTAAAACTGGGAGATTAATGTAGTTGCTTAAAAGTAAAATATTTTCCAGGGAATCATTTGGGAAAGTAGAAAGAATAAGACAAGGCACACTGAAACTCAAGTGTGTGTTTTCTTTAATTGTGTGTTTTTCTGCTACTGTCTTTCTCCATCTTGAACTCTAACCTCACTCTTCTCCTCTTTTCTATATTTTAGGATCTGCTTCTCTGCTTCAGTACAGTTTACATCGTCGGCTACCTGAACTACGGACAGAACGGTGTATGTGAAAGTACTTCTGTGTAAAGGTGGTCAAAGTGAAAGTCAGCAGCAATTGTTTTTCAGATAACAAAAGCTATTGATCTATTAACCTGGGGTCACAGAGAACACACTGTTTTTCCCACCCACATACACACTCTACAGAGATAACTATTATCTGGGTCACAACTCAGTCACCGAAATGTTAAAATGTACTCGCTAATCAGCCACTTCATTGGGTACCATACACACAATCCAGTACCGCAGCACTTATGAAGTTTGCCAAAAGGTCGTAACTGTACCTTTGCTTTAAATATATTTTAGCTACAGCAGGTGGTTCTAGACTTGCATTTAAAAGTGGTCCTGTAATGTGCTGCATTCACGTACAGGGTGGACTGTTGTAGGCAGTTGAGATGAGTCTCGTGGGTGTTTTTGTCTTTTTAACATCAAAGTGAGAACAAAACTTGCTGACTGTGAGAAAAACAGATGTTTTTCATTTTTGGAGAAAGTACAAACCACACATAACCATGTAAATACCGACACAAGCTCCAGTGGACAAGCTGGCAGTATGAGGGGAGCACACGCGTAGTTGTGCTCTCGTATGCACATACACAAACATCAAACCATCTGGAGTGTCCAGATTCATTTCAAATTGTTCTTTGCTGTCTTTCCAACCCAATTCACCTCTCCCTCCCTTTAGCTGTATCTGTCTGTCTCTCATTTCATCTTCAGTTGTCTTTCTTTCCGTCTGCCATGTCTTCCACAGCCTGATCCCCTCTGCCTCCTCTTGAGCAGATGGGGTAAGCAGAATTCAGCAGACACTTGCATCAAGCCATATTGTAGCTCTATACTTGGGGGATTTCAGATAGTTCTTTGCTTAGCCTCTTCGCCGATGTACCATCACTATTCTATTTCTTCTTTTATTGTACATTTTCTGATATTTATTTAACGTAATTATATCAGCATTGATTTTCAATAGCTGTTCAAGTTCAAAAATAACCTTTTGTGAAGGTTTGAATGACATTTAATCACATAAATCAAAGATGGTACAAACCGTAATGTAACGTCAAAACTGTAGCAGGTTGGGAAATTTGATGGTAATTCACAAAAGATGTTGAGACCTTTTATTTAACATTCCCAGTCTCAATTCATTTATGACTATAAAACAATCATGTATAGAAAAAATGGGGAAAAAAAAGAGAAAAAACACACTTTAAAAGGTGCTGAGTTGAATCAGCCTGGTATTAAGCGATCATTCTGCCAATAATACCACAACCACTTCCAGAAGCACCTTTCATGCACGGCCAAAACCGACAAAAAAGGGTCCTGACAATACAAAAGGGTTATGGAATCTGCTTTGCCGAGGCAAACAAACAGCACCTGTTGGTGGAGGCTCTCAGTCAGTCAGTGAGCGGTGACCTCCATCTTACAAAAACTGAATAGTCCTCTTTTCACCTGCCTGTGAGAAAACTGTGCAGTTTGCTGTTGTGATCAACAGAATATGCCAACCATTTTGATGAGAAAATGCTAGCCTGACACATTTATACCCGTGTCGTTTTGCTCGGTTGACATGGTAACACATAAGTTGTTTATATATTTGTTTTTAAAAAATCTCAAAAGATTTTGCTGTCACTCACCCTGTATATTTGCAATTCATCAGCTTTTTGTTCTTCTAACGTTATGTAATGTGCAATAAATGCAGTTAATTGGTTTTACTGTTTAATGTCTTCGTGGGGATAAAAATGTACCATCTGACCCATCAACAAAGGCCATTGGATGTAAGAACCTGAGAAAAAAAAATGCACTTGCAAATCACTGCAAGTGTGTATGTGACATAAATGGATCTTTGTGTGGTTGTAAGCAGAATGTGAAATAGCCACTCCAGACACAAGGAGATAAAAGCATGCTGTCATTGGCACATGCACAGTGCACACTCAAATCCGGACATGGACACAAATGCTAGCATACGCTTTGTGCCAGTCTTTATTAAAACTCATGGATGAATACTTTGTCCTGCTTATGAAACACTTCATTCCATTTCTCTTGTTTTAAATCTGCACACGGACGCTGTTGTTGGACAATTCCCTGGAATTCTCAAGAATTTTCGCACTCAGAACAAAAACTCCCAAGGGCATCGTGTCACATGCCAGCATTCAAACCAAAGCTACTTGAAACTCAGCCCTCTCCCCTCAACATTTGTAATGCAGAAAAATGAATCATTTTTTGGCCACCAACCCGAACGTAGCCTGCATGGTTTGGCAGTGGATTAGGTCAATGCATGTATCTACATAACAATCAACCAGACTGCTGAATTTTAGGTGGCGAGCCACAGCAGAGATTTGGAGCGCTCCGATAGAACCTGACCACAAGGTCCCTGGCTCATAAATCAAATGCTGGCCTCTTCTTCCCACAGTGTGCTGGGCCACAAATCAAATGCATCTTTCTAAGTTACGCTGTGTAGAACTATTGACTGCAGTGATTCAATACTGGCAATGAAAAAGTGAGGAGAAGACGGAAGGAGAGGAGAGGAATCTGCTGTCTGTTTTTCTTTCCCT
Organism: Telmatherina bonti; assembly: GCF_933228915.1. Lineage (NCBI taxonomy): Eukaryota > Metazoa > Chordata > Actinopteri > Atheriniformes > Telmatherinidae > Telmatherina > Telmatherina bonti. The sequence goes on along the minus strand of NC_136619.1, from coordinate 21,347,378 downwards.
TGTTGCCTTCTCCCCTTCGCTGCAACCACCATACCCACCCACCACACACGCACACACACATACACACCCTTGTTTTCATTATCTCTGTGTCAGAATCATTGTGCTTCTCCCACATTATGTTTGTCTCAGTGCAGCCCTCCGTCTCCCTGTATCGCCCCACACTATTTCTTCCTGTATCCAACCTTCTGTCCATCTGTGTGTTCTTTATTACACCAGCATAATCAACATCTCTTTTAGTCTCCATGCATCTTTTCCTCCCTGCAGCTCAGTTCTTCCATCTCTTTCTCCAGCTCTGTGATCATCTCTCCCCTCCCTCTCATCTTCCTACCTCTGTCCTGCTCTCTCACCCCTTCATCCCTACTGCTCTTCCTGCATCCTTCTTTCGCCACAATTATCTCTGTATTAGCCTCATTGCATTGCTCCCTAAGTGTCATTATGTTTCTTCCTCGCTTCCTCACTATTATTATCTCTATGTCATATTGCCTCTCTCCTGGTGTCATTATATCTATCTCCTGTGTTTCCTCTCTTATCCTGCTAGAGTGTTGGGTTGTTTTTATTCCACCCACTCACCTGCTATATTTATCACACAAAGAACAAATACCACAACCTCTCTGTCTGCATTTCTCTCCATCGCCATCTCTTGTGCTCTCTGTCAGCCCACTGTTAAATAAGTGCAACTGCAGTTCATTTTAGGACTTTTATATCCTCAGTGGGGGTCACAGCAGGTCTTTAAAGTACAATATGGAAGTTAAATACTTCTTATACTGAGAAATATTTGTGTTCGCTGGAAGATAATTACTGATGATGAACAACCAAAGCAAAGCATCTTAAAACCACCATGCCTCTCATACTAGTAAAAGTAGCAAAAAACTTGTGTGAAAAAGATGACAAACGATCGCATAATAAAATCCTCTATCCAATTATTATCAGAGTATTTAATTTCAAATTAACATGTGAACGAGGTAAAAGATGCTCTTTAAATTAGAACATAAGTGAAATGTGTCCTTTGTTGAAATATTTTTGGAATTTTTGCTTTTGTAAGCGACTGAATAAGGTGTGAAAATCGTTGAATGTGCTAACAAAGCAATGCCTATCATTCATCAGCAAGTCTATTTGTGTCATTCAAGCATCACATCTTTTTCAAATGTAAATTGGACATATATTGAAAAGCAATCAAAAATGGAAAATCAATCTATCAAATTCATCTATATATCCAATCTTATCTAATCCAAGTTGGAAGCTAAATACAAGGTGACACAGAGTTTCTGCCCTGTCACCATGACAACTGTGAAATATTAAGAGATGTTTATCATGTTCCATTTCACACACAAATGCACACAAAAATGAAACACACAGGGATGTAGAGGGAAAAAAACAAGCCTACTTCCAGAGGAAATCTGTGTAAAGATAGCAACAATTGGCAGGACTGATCATGTGTGTGCGTGGACATGTGTGTTGTTTTGGGTGTGCTCTAGTGGTAATGAATTCTGGACTTCCTATGCATGTGCACATTACATACACATTTTACAAAGCATTATGTTTTACTTTACAACAAATATAAACAATGTACATATTTCAGAAACTTTTGACTTTTCTAATTGCCAAAATATTGGATCCATCCGCAAAATCTTGTGCTACTTTGCTGGGCCAGAGAGTTAAACTCTTTGTCAAAGCACTTGGGAAATTTAAATTTGTTCACTTAACTAAAATATAAAGAGACTGTTCTATTTCACTTTACATTCAATATGTGGGTTACCATATCCAAACAAGACAACCATGTGTTTGTATGTGCGTATTTGTTAGTGAGACAGAGTATAAAGGTCAAACAGTCAGCAGGAATCTTCCATCAAAGCCTGTAAGTAATCTGTCTGATGACCCTGATGATGCTGTCATTTAATTACACACTCTGGCTTTAACTGGCTGTGTCATGTGTGTAAGACACAATCACAGAAAACCAAAGATATAAAGGAATAAGGCAAGAGAGATGCTAGAGAATATAGAAAGGATATCTTGTGACTATAAAAGAACTTGTATTTGTGCAACCAATATCATTTTTTAAATACAGATTTTTGCAAAAAGCAACTTTTCTGCTTCTGTTAGCAATCATCCTACGAACCTAAGTTCATAACTTTATTCACTGAAGAGAATAAATGGAAATGACTCCAAGAATTCAGCTCAAAAGAAGTGAGTGCATTCTTGACCTTGCTGACACCCGTGCCTCCTTCTGTGCCGACTGTGTGAAGCTCTCACTGTACATCCATCATGTTTTAGGAAAAAAAAACTTTGTTTTTCTAGGAAGATATTAATGTCTCTGCAGACATGGTTGCTTATAGGCACTGGCTGATATTTTGTCATTCCGTTATTTGTATTTGGTTTCAAGACTCTCAGTAGAGCAGCCCATGCTTGTTTGTTTGGGGGTTTGGGGGGCTGCTGTCAGTCCATTCATTCATTCATTTTCCGAACCGCTTATTCCAATTCAGGGTCGCGGGGAAGCTGGAGCCTATCCCAGCCGGCTTTGGGCGACAGGCAGGGTACACCCTGGACAGCTCGCCAGTCCATCGCTGTCAGTCCAGTGATGTCAAAACACTTGGGGCAGTAATGCAGCATAGAAGACTGCAGCAGTGACAGCTCAGTACCACAAGTATCACCACATTCAAAAGATACAAGATTCATGCAGAATGGTCTTTGTAGTCCTGTATGAAGCTAAAATAAAATGACTGGCAGATCCATCACAGACAGGAAGGGGAATGTATTGCGTAGTTTTGGTTTTGTTCTTTGTTTTTGTTTTTTTTTGTCACTGCTAAGTGACCTGTGTAGCGTAAAAGGAGTTTAGCATGCCTTGAGATTAAACATGTAGTACAACGAGATATGAGCAACTCTTTTTCTGCGCTTGGTTTTAAATTCCCCTTGCAGGTATTTGTAAAACCGCCTTGTCTTGGAAATCCATGACTGAATAAGTCATGCAGAGTGCGTTGTGACAAAGATCAAAATCAATAAAACCAGTTTTTAATTTAGATGTTTCAGACAGACTGCAAATAACCAACACTAAACATTATTACACACAACAAATTACAACTTAGAAAATCTTTACTACAAGCTTGATTTTATGCTCAAGTCTCAAAGTGTTCATCACCCATGTGACTACAGCTCTATTCTGACAGGAGGGTTGTGGCTAGTTATTACAAATGTGAAATATCTATGTACATTTTATATGAGTTGTTTAGACGTATCCATGGTAGATGCACAAATAAAAAAGTATTAAACAAAGAGCAGGACATGCAGATCAGACAGGCAAAATAAGCTTTTGCTGGTTTGTTTTCATTTTACATGCCCGAACATTAGGCTGCACGATTATGACCAAAATGATAATCACGGTTATTTTGATCAATATTGTAATCACGATTATTAATCATGATCATGTATGTATAACGCACCACTTGTAAACAGTTTGTTCCACACTGCAGTTCAAAAGTACTTCCTGTTCCTCTGGGAGGGATCAATGCGGGCGACGATATCTGCTTTTTGTGCAATGAAGCTGGTTATTTATTATTTAAATAGCAATTTTGTCCGGTTGTGCATGCGGTGGGGTTCGTGTACTTTAATGCCACATGTTGTAAAAATGTTCGGATTTTTTACCACCTCGATCAACTGTTTAATCAAAACAATACATTTTTCCTGCAACAGGAAATATAGTCATAATTTGCGGGGGAATTATTATTCCACAAACTACCGATTGCTTGGTTGATTCACACAGCATTAACATCAGAGACAATCTCTGCAATTATTACAAATCATGTGGTCCCTGGATAATCCTGTAGGGAATAGGGCTTATGTAACTTTTAAACGGTCAAAATGAATCCTAACTAACCCAACCATGAAAAGACTTTGCAGATTTTATGATTATTTTAAATCTGCAGTCTGATTTGTCTGTGAATCAAAGTCAGCAGATGTCGACCTTAAACACAGTCCTTTTGTTGTATTATTTTATGTCTCATTTCAACATCTGGCAACAGTCTTACCATCAAGTTAAAATCATATCCTCAGCTATCTGCTAAATTAACGTTTTCTGTTTTTCTGTTTTATTCCCTCACTGCTTCTGAGGGGGTTGAATGGTTGACCATACAACTTCTCAGTTCTCCATTATGTTCACCAGGTGCTATTTGCTAACTTTATCTGTGTTCTGCTAAGAGGTTTTTTCTTGAAAATAGCTGCCAGCAGCATCAGGAAATGTAACAGCACCATTAAACCAGGAAACAGTGAAGAAAACTGCAAAATACTGCCCTGAACACTTCCAGTGAGCTGATAGATAGTACCAGGGGGAGACTTAAGAGCCAGGTAGTAATTTTCTGTGTATTGCTGAGTGACCTCTTTCACATCACACAGCAATCATTATCCATGTTTAAGTCAAAGTAGTCCTAAATATTCCCTCTGAACTGAGCTTTGTGTATTCCTTTGGGACTCTGAGTATCCAACTATTCAAAATGTCAAACAAAGTTCCTTCTTCAATGGGATGCAGCAAAAAGTAAACAGATGTGGGCAGTCATCAAACTAAAATAGATTAAATGGAATGAAAATTAAATAAAATAAAATGAATATAAAATAAAATAAAAAAATAAAAATAAAAAAAACATTATTAAACCCCAGAGTTGAATTCAATATTGTAGTAGATAATTGTTGTTGGGGCTTCATTATGCGATTTCTAGTTTCCTGTGCTTTCTTCAGTGTTATAGTCTGTAGTAAATAGAAGTAGATAGTAGAAGTTCCGTCCGACAGCTCATTCCAACCAGGTGAATTTAATTAGTTCAGCTGCACTGCATGGTAGATGAGCCTGTTAGTGAAAACAACTGTTCTAAATGCATTGGAAGATCCAAAAACATGGCAGGGCTTCTACTTTGTTTTTTCTCCTACTTCTACTTAATACACCTCTGGACAGGATCAATACAAAATGAACGAAAGGGGTTTGTCAAAAATGCTTGATTAAATCTTTCCCTTCTGGACTTGCATATCAAAAATAAATTGGGCTGAAATGTGCATAATTGAGCCACTTGAATTAGAAGTCTTGTTCCAGAGGCTGATGCATGCTGGCAGGAACGATCTTGTATCCTTCACTCTTACAGCGGAACTGAAGAAGCCTCTCACTGAACACACTTTGTTGTTTCATCACTGTGTTGTGGAGAGGGTGTGAAAAATTCTCCATCATCTTCATCAGCTTGTGCAGCATTCCTCTTTAGACAATCAGCTCCAGCGGCTCCAGAGTTATTCTAAGCACAGAACCAGCTTTCTTGATCAGTTTCAGCACTCTCCACAACAGACTTACAGAAGATGTGCAACATCTTGGTGCAGACACTAAATGATCTCAGCTTCCTTAAGAAGTACAGTCTGCTCTGACCTTTCTTGTAGATGTATTCAGTGTTGCATTTCCAGTTCAGTTTGTTGTCCAGCTGAACTCCAAGATACTTGTATTCCTCCACCACCTCCACCACCTCTCCCAGGATGGAAATAGTGCTTTGTGTATTCTTGTTCCTCCTTAAGTCAACAATCATCTCTTTTGTTTTGCCGCTATTTAATATGAGATGATTGTCACCGCACCATTTAACAAACTGACTGACCAGTTCTCTGTACTCTGTACTTCTTGTCCACACCCCACAACTGCAGAGTCATCAGAGTATTTCTGCAGATGACAGGACTCAGAGTTGTACTGAGGTGGACAGTGTGAAGAGTAATGGTGAGAGTACATTTCCTTGTGGCGCACCATTGCTGCTGATCTCCATCTCAGACACACAACCTTTCAGTCTCACAAACTGCGGTCTGTTTGTGAGGTAGTCATAGATCCAGGTGGCCATGGAGGTATCCACCTGGAGTTTACGAAGCTTCTCACATAACAAAGCCAGCTGAATCGTATTAAAAGCACTTCAGAAATCAAAGAACATGACCCTCAGAGTGCTGCCTGAATGGTCCATATGTTACAATGAAAGCCACCGATGCCCACCAACTCGTGTGAAATGAAACTTTCCTCAGGGATGAATTAAGGCACATGATTTGCTTTGTATTCTAGAAAATTTGACTTGTGAATGGGATGCATGTGACCTACAGTCAGCGTACAAACACAGACACACATATGCTCAAACATATACACACACACTTGGATCTTCTGTGGTCAAGGCTAGGTGGGAATACAAATCCATAAACTCAGCAATCTACTGAACGTGTGTTAAAGTGCTGCAAAGCAAAATGGGTGCTGAGGGTCGGTAATGGTAAGCAGACCACCATTTGTATGTGTGTGGACGGGGGGGGGGTATCTGTGGTGCACTGTGTTGTTTTGCTGAGCTGAGACACTCTAATACAAACAGGAGTTACAGGTCAAGACCAGTCAATTTGTTTTTGCTGACAGAGCACTTAGACAGTAGAGACAGTAAAGGTCCCATCTTTTCAATATTTCTTTCCATTCATCACTTTTCCATTCTTTTCATCAAACTGATTCTAATTTTCTCCACACATCAAGAAAGGGATTTCTCAGAACAGTCTAAATCAATTACTTGTTTTATCTGACAGTAATACTTTTTTTATTACAAACAAAAGAACAAATGAAAACAGGTCTGTAGTTTGGTTTCGATGGTCATGAGCTGCAGTTGCATTTCCTTTTTTTCTTTTTTTTTCCCTTGAATAAAAACAATTTGTTCTTTTTATAATTTCCATTCCATGACAAGCAAAAGCTTTAATCTATAAACACACCTTAATCAGTTTTGTCTATTTTCTTTCTTTGTTCTTTGTCCTTATTGTTGAGTTGAATGGTTTCAGTATGACACATTGTGTTCCGCCTTGCTTTATACTGGCACAGGGAGAAATGAAATTTTATTTATTCATTATTTTTTAGATTATCAAAATGATTAATCATGAAGTAATGATTTTCCATTTTCTACACAAGTAAATGAGTGACTAAAAAACTAAGAGTCTTTTAACGCATCAAGCATCAGGTGGTTTTCTTTGTGCCAGTGTGTCATCCTGCCTATCTATGTGCAGGTGTGTGCTCTGACAAAAAACACACATTAGAGAAGAGGAAATTGAAAACCAAATTATGCCTTCATAAAGGAATCAGAGCCTCAACAGTCCAGGTGTGTCCCTTATAATTTTATGATAATTTCTATTAGGCACTCTTCCTGCTGTGAAAATGATCCACTTATCTTCGACCTTTCCTTTCGCTCTTGTGTGGATGAAACAACCTTCATATACCAGCATGTAATTTTCAAATATGATTTAATTGCATTTTATTTAGGCATGTGCCTTTGTTGCTTTTAAACAACGATAAATATGGTGAGAAAAACAATGATATGTTTTATGATTATTAACTCTGAAAGTGAACCCTTGCAGCTAGAAGACATATTTAATTTTTTACAGCGCCTACAATATGTCTGAAATATTCATTGTGATTTCAGTTATCCAATACATTTTTATAGGACAGTAATGAGTCATTGTATGCACAGCTTTCCTCAGTTAGCATGTTTCATTTGCACTAAAGTATACCTGTCTCCACTGGTCACTTCTAAGTGGTTCACTTAGGACTTCACAGATTTATTATGACATTTCCAGTGTCTTAAGAACAAAACTTTTGAGCTTGTCATATAATTTGCCTTGACTTCTTTTTTTTGTTGTAAATCCATTCACATACCTGAGAGAGTGAATGAAAGGCATTAAAACACACAGCCTTCTTTCAAACTCAAACCTTTGTCTACAGATTATATTCTAGTGCATTACATTGACTCCTCACCATTTTATTTGAGTTTTCTGTTTGGTTGATACAAACCTGGGGGCCACAACGTTACAGTGAAACTACTTAGGTAAAGTAAATAACATTGGATAACTACACTAGCACTTACTGAAAAAGCAGGCTATGTTATTCCTTAAGTGACCAGACAGTGTTTAATGTCAAATGCTAAAGAATGTTCAGTGGAATAGATTTAGACAATAACTCATGTGGTGGTGCCTTGGAAATTGAATCAAATCATCCCATATAAGATAGCCTGCTATACTGCGATCAACTACTCCCAGTAGTATTCCTGGGAGGAACAACCTCTGAACCCCTTGATGGTGCCTAAGACACACTGAAAATTATGAGGAGTGAAGGCTTGTCAATGTAACCAGATCATAAAACATTTTGCTGCACAAACTGCTGAAAAATGTCTACAATGGTGTCAGCACAAACAGTGAACAGAAACTTGCTGTGTATGGGGTTAAATAGAGTAGCTTTTCAAAGTGCAGTAAAAGTGCGTGCAGTGTGCAGTGTGTATAGACTGAGGAGTACTGAATGATGCTTTGATTTTGTAAGGAATCCTCCTTATATGTGGTGTTGGTGGCTGGGTGCATGTTTAATGTTTAGCTAAGAAAAAGACAGCACATGTACATATATATATATATATATATATATATATATATATATATATATATATATATATATATATATATATATATATATATATATATATATATATATATATGTATATGAACAGGACAAGTTGGATGAATGCAATGCTACTAATCACAAGTGTGCTCTTTTGGAGGCCATTGCATTGTTAATGACTTCCTTCAAAAGGATCGTGTGAACTACTTCCTTGCAAAAGTTAAGAAGATATCATGGTGTTGACTTGGCTTCAAACTTGCCAAAATCTCAATTCCATCAAGATTCTCTGGGATGAGTTTCATCCATTTCATCGAAGCTCAACTGACAGCAAAGTCTCCAATAGTAATCATCATGGTTATGTTGCTATCAAGATGTGGGCTAATTAGTGTATACTGTCATCAAAATGCTAAACAACTCCGTAGACATCAGACTGATTTTATGTAAAGAATGATTAAACAGGTTGGCTAACAGTTTTTATGAGAAGGCCAGGAAAACAGTGGTAACAACTTCCGCCTCATATCAAGGAAGTCCCTGATCTGAATCTCAGCTTGTATTTTCCCCCTGTGCATGTGGGGACTTTCTCACGGTGCTTCAGGATACACTATGTGATGGATAGATGGTCAATAAAGTGTAGGTGATCTACTTTACCAGAGTATCAAGCTTTGACACATAAATCATAGCTGTGTAGGATAGTACTGAAGCTTGGAAATATGAATATAGAGCAGGTTGTGAGTATCGGTGTTCCTACAACCTTACTGTTCTAAGTCTGAAGATAAAATAAATAATAAAATATTGTTTGTTTTTATTTATGTAAACAGCGTGACTGAATCATGATTTGCAGCTTGTTATGAGGTTTTGGAGTTTGATCTTTATTAACTCTTCTTCAAGCATATTATAAAAACACGGGATACGTAATAATAATGGTTGCATTGTGGTCAAATGACATTTTCTGTCATGTAAACTACATAACCTGTTTTTGCATTTACTGAGGAGAGGAAAACAGGCCTGATGGATGAAGCTAGAGTATTGTTACAACATATCATATGTGTCTATGAGTGCTTACAGCTTGATAAGCAAGCTGCAGTTGTGTTAAATAAACAAGTTGTCGATGGAAGCAGTTGCATAAAATGCTTTCTACATGTTTCAGTTGGTTGAATAGGTAATATGACAAATACTCTGAATGGGCTCCTGGGGAGGGTTTTGTTGTAGCTATTGTATGAATTACAGTTGTTGTCATCTCACTTCACCTGATTCACAGTGTCCATCACTGATGTATGTTGTGTGTGCCAGAAGTAGAAGAAAGGATGCATGAATGTAGCTTACAGATCAAAACACTGAAATATCTTCCATTTTAGCTTTCAACTCCCTACCGTGCCTCTAGCTCGAGCTAACTTGAATGAAATACATCAAGCACAAGGCTAAACATTATATTACATATTTAGCTTACCTAAGCTAGACTTATTATCTAACTTTTATTTCTCAACCCTAACATAAATACACTGTTTGCACCAGCTATAATCTGTTCTTAATGAAGTCAAAGTAAACTTATGCTCAAATAGCCTTTTTTTTCTTTTTATATCAAAGTTTATATGTAGTTAGCTAACCTACAGGGTCTCCAAGCTACACAGTCAGCTATACTTGGAATCAGAGAGCATGTATGAAAGAGTTTGCTGCAAATACAACCTTTAAAAAAACAGTACTTACTTTAGACACCAATAAATTTGGTCAATTTACTTATAGAGGCTGTCAGTACAAGACCATTTTTCTTTTACTTAAAGAATTAGTAAACACTGTTTAGTGAAAGAAGTAATTTGGCAGAAATGATGCCTTTAAGCCTGGACTATTACATCCTGAACTAACGCACACGGTGTGAACTGATGGTTGACTTTAAGTGACTGAACTGTAAATAATAATAGCAAACAAAAAATGAATTTAAAAAAATCTAACATTTACATAATTAGTTCGACCTGCAATGGCTTCCTAATACTCTACAATCCTAGCCAGGATCTACAGGTGGAGCTGGCAGGTACTGTAAGTTGTGTTCTCTCTCTCTCTCTCGCTCTCTCTCTCTCTCTCTCTCTCTCTCTCTCTCTCTCTCTCTCTCTCTCTCTCTCTCTACCCCTCTGGCATTCTCTTGAATTTATTGGTTCCTATGGATTTTGGTGTCTGCTTGGTACAATGTAAAAAATAGAGACACAAGCTTAGAAAGACACAGAGAGCAATGAAAAGATTCGTTGCAGAGTGATTTGAACAATGACTGTGTGTGTCACAATACACAGCTAAAAAGCACTGAAGCATCCCACACTGACTGGGTGCTGCAACAGCTGCTGCTGTAGGTACGTTTGGGGCCAACTGTCCACCGCAGTGATGGACATCCAGCCATGAGCCACTGGACAGATATGAAAAAGATAATATTCACACATTTGTAAAAAAGATTATTTTATAAGAAAAAATTACATGAAATTCTAAATGGAAAAGCGGACGCAGAACGGAGAAATACAATGAGGATGAAGCGGTACAGACAAGCACACCCAATAAAAAAAAAGAAAAAAAGTTTGACATAGAAAGAGTGCAAAAGTGAGATATACAGTTCTCTGCATCTATATCATGTTTGCCCTTAGGCTCTTAATACTCTATATGCTGCAGCATGCTTTGTTATTCATCTGTGTGGATGTTGATGTTTCACATGAGCTAGCACGCACTGCGTGTGTTTGTGTGTAGGTGTGTGTGTGTGAGAGAGTGAGTGAGAGAGAGAGAGAGAGACATGCACCCAGAAGAAATCAAAGTGAGTGTGCAAACTGAAGTGTGCGTGTATGTGTGTGGTGGTTTGGGGGATTTAAAGCAGGGTTAAGAGCGCAAAAGGAGAAATATCAGCAGAAAAGTAATGAAGGCACAAAGCATCTTCTTGTGGTAGCATCCATACTAGAGACAGGATGAGTTAAAAGGAGAAGGAAACATATGACAGAGTCAGATAAAGAAAAAAAAAGCTCTGAAATATGCACAGCAATGCGGGAAAACTGAATCCTGTTCATTAAGTTTTATGCTGTTCATGGATCACTCGGTTTAGTGTCTACATCCTTTGTGGCTCTCGGAGATAAAGATGTTAAAGTTGTATTCAGAGATATTAAAAACATTTACTTTTATGAATGTTTTATGGGAAAAAAATCAATAGGAAAAAAATGTAAATTCCTGAAAACCTAGTTCCCCAAGTTTCTTCAGGATTTAATGCCAACTTTCTAACAGCTAAGCCATCCACATATCCATTCATTTTCTACAACTTTTACAAGTCTTCAAAACCATTCTTGCTGCAGCCACTACTTGTTCTTTTAGGGAGATACTGAGTCATTCTCAGGCCACGTGAGGGATGTAATATTTCTAGCATATCCTGGGTGTCCTCTGAGAGTTCTCTCTGGATCAACTTGTTCAAAACACCTCACCTTCGAGGCACCCAAGAGGCATTCCATACACCACCTCAGCTGGCTATTTTTGATGCAGAGAAGCATCAGCTCTACTCTAAGCACTTCCCAAATGAATGAGCTCCTCTCTCTGTCTCTAAGCGTGAGTCCAGGCACCCTTAAGAAGAAGCTCATTTGTACCCTTGATCTCATTCTTCTTGTGACTAGTCAGAACTCGTAGCCACGGATGAGCACGGGAATGCAGATTGACCATATCCTTGTGACACACTAACTCTTTCATTTGAGGTAAAACATTGCTGCATTTTGGCAAAAAAAAAAAAAATGTATTATCTACATTTGTCTTTCAGGCCTAAAAAGGGAAGAGTCATTCTTAGGAGGTATATAGAAACATGTAGCAGCATTTCTGTATTTGCCTTCTCATTTTACCAGGTGGTACACACTACTAATGGAGCAAATAGTTTGTGACTGATAAATTTCGTCAACCTTCGACTGCTGCATATTGAGGACAGGATAATCAATATTATATGGAAATGCTTCATATCTTCAGCACACGTTCCAGGGAGTTTCCAGAGTTTGCTTCCTTTGCAGTAATGATGCTTCTTTAAATTCTCAAAGCTGTGGCAAATTCCTTATCATAGCCAAAAGCGGGCTGGCATATTGGTGAAATGGTTCAGATGTATGATATTCGCAGACATAATATCATGCTGGAGGAGTTTCCTCACAGCTATCTCGCACTGGTGCAGTAGTACATTTGCTTGAGGCAAGTGGATAATTTCCTGCCTGCACGAGTTCAATAATGTTCCAGCTTGCAATGACATGCCACAGAAACATTATGGAAAGGGCACAGGGAACAAGGATGTAAACACAAATTAGTTGGGTCAGTGTCGTCATGCTTTAAGAGAAATTTAAACTTTGGCTGTTCCTGCTCAGACCACCTCTCATTTCAAAATCACATCGTTTGGCACATTTGACTTTATTATGCAAATAAAAAATGAGCATATTAAACATGTTATTACTGCAAGAGTTCACAAACAGGGATGACTCTTAGCAGCATTTGTGGTCTCCAGCTGCTTGTGTTATGCATAAGAGACTTTCCTTTGAAGCCAATGATATTCTGCTGCTATCTGAAGGCAGCAAGACAGGTTTTCATTTGCAGCCTAAAACTTGAATCATGTTGGATATTCTGAAGGTGACTCAGACCTCACTCTACAATAAACTGTGCTGAACTCAAACTCCAGCTAAAAATTGCACATTGCATATGAAGAATTGGGTTTTTATTTAGAAAGAGTCCTGAACTATTTTCTCCAAACTGTGTGGTAAGACAACAATCATGTAAAATGTCATGAGGGGTATTGGTGATGCCACTGATTGTTTATTACTGATACAGTTCATTGACTCATCCTAATTCAGCCTCTTGTGCATTAAAACTGCAGGTGGTGGAACTTTGTAACATTCTAACAAAATTACCCAAACTGGCGTTCACAGCCAAGTTTATAGTGCAATAAATTTGACTAACAAAAATAGGGCTTTCTGAGAGAGGAGGGGCTGATAGGAGGAGAAGAGGGAGTGAAAAAGGCAATGAATGTGGAACATGGAGATGGAAAAGAGAGAAACAGTTGTTGTTTCAAAGGGAGAAGGCAGAAAACTGAGAAATAGAACACAAAAAGTAAACCCCCTCCTTCCCCATCTCACGAAGAAATAAAAACTTGTGTTGTTACTAGGGAGGGTGCTTTTATTCCGGTGTTTCTATAGCAACAGTTCCTATGTGCCCATTTTAACGACCTGAACTGTTACTATTATGCAACATGTAAGAAAAAAAAAAACACACAGATGCCAAAAACAATATCGTTACTGATAAGCATGCAGACAGACATCCCTTTTTTATTCACTATACTTAATAAATACAACGCTGATGCAAAACCAAACAAGCAAGCGCACACGCGCCGGTACATGAAGCAAGTTGAAGATAACACGGTGTGTTCACTTCATGGACTTCCTCTGAAAATAAGATGAGGGGGAGATTTAACGTGACACACATTTAGAAAAAAAAAAGCAGCTATGTGAGATCTCATTCATGTCTTTACTTCTTTCCATTTCTATCACCTTGTCTTCCCATTCCTGCATTGTTTTTAATGTATCCTGATCTGTAATTGTACCTTTCAGTGTATCTTTCCCCTATGATCGTGCTGTGTTGTCATTTCAGGAAAACAGATTGAGACAGAGAGGCATTGCAGAGAACATAGGACATCCATCATCTGCCGCGTGCTTAGGTGTGTGTGTTTCTGTGTGTGCAAAGGCCCACGGCTCTTTAAATAACTACGTCATCACCATGCATGATTTAGCAAGAGATTTTAAATACGCACACAGGCGCACAGGATCATTAAACTCAGTGGATGCTGTCTTTTGCCTTCAGCACTTCCCATGACAACAGAATCCCATCAGCACTCACACCTAACCTTTTGTTGCCGCAGTAATCACCGATTAACAGTCTGTTAGAAAAACAAGAAAAAGCAGAGGAGAGAGACTGAGAGAGAAAAAAATGAGGTGAGGTGATGCCAAGAGAAAAGGGAAAAATAAATAAGCAGACAAATAAATGAACACGGTATGTAAGAAGTGTGTGTGTGTTTGGAAGGGACAAACACCCAGTCACAGGTCAAATACATCATGCCTACTCAGCATAAACTGTTCTACATGACAGACTTTTGTAATTAGACTATTATGGCAACAGTAATCATTTTACTATGAGAGTGATCCTATTGAGATTAAATAAAGAACATTTAAGAGCTGCTGAAAGGTTCAAGGTGTCTGAGACAGATACAAACTATTCCTTACACTTCAAATTTGTTTGTTTTAACTGCATTAGGCACAGATTTAAAAAGTTCCCAACCAATTTTGAATTAACTTTATAATAGTCAGATCCACATCAGATTTGAAAAGATGACAAAATAAAACACGTGAAAAAAAAAAGAAAAAAGATTTGTGCAAACTCAAGGCAGCTTGTGACAACCTTCCCATGGTTCTGGCCTCAGAGGGGTTTAACTCCTGAGGAGCATGACATCCTGTCACCGTTGCCACCCTCAGTATTATGCATGAGTCTCTCTTTCATTTTAATCCCTGCACACAGAAACTTTCTGCTGCCATTGTTGAATGGAATTCTCAGAGAGTTTTTAAAGCAGAAAGACAGTAACTTTATCTGTCTGCATGCATGAAAACTCAATGTTCAAACTAAAAGAAAAAAGTAGACAGGCTGTAAAACCCAGCAGTTGATTATGCTGAAATTTCACCTGCAACTATTGTCACATTTCTTGTGAATACTTGTTTGTGTCAGCTTTTGTGTTTGTTTCTGTATTTTTTATGGCTTTGATCAAATCAAATCAAGATTTTAAGTAAGTTGGAAATCTTCATCCGTTTTCTTCTTCATGCCTGAAGGGAATAAAAATGTTTTAAAAAGCCTCCTCATCAACATACTGGCAGTGGCCAGTATGTTGATGACATGATGGTACATAAAGGCTCTGGGCTGAAAAGGAGTTCCAACATTTGAACTGGGCATCTAGTTTTTACACTACATGCAGGCATTAAGAAGACCCTTGGCTGCTTATCTGGACCTGTGGTGAAAATTTACTCAGCTGAGATTTGGCAGCAAACCAACATTTTTCTGAGTGTTTTGACCGGGCCACTAAGAACTTCAAAGTTTAGCTAATGGGAGAAATACTGATCCTGATGGAGTTTCAGGAAGCTGAACACTGACCAAATCCAATCCAATAGCATGTTGCTTATAATGGTACTTCATATTTATAAATCATGAGCATGATGTCTAGAATAAAAAAAACAATAAGAGCATATGTATATATTTTGGATGTGTGCAAGGTAGGATAACTACATCCTAAGACACATAGTGATATGCACTCACATCCATCCATAAACTAATTTGAGTCTTTTAGATATTTGGTCTTTGTATTGCGTAATAATTATTGATGAGGAATGAGTAAAGAGAAGGGGTAAAAAGATAGATGTGGATTGGATCAACAAAAGAAGGATTGGTACTTACAGAAATTAAAACCTGAACACAGATGAGAAATGAACTTATTGAATTCTCATTAATAAGTGAAAGCAGAAGGACGGCTGCTTGAAGTGACACAATGAGCAGAGAGATGAGTGTGGGGGTGCTTCATCCTAAACCATTTCTATAATGGTAAAATTTAAGGTCCTGACCCCAAATCTAAAATTTATTTAAAATAGAGACCTTTAAGTAAAAATGCATGTTGTTTAAGAGTTAAATCATAAACGTTATAATAAGACGGGGTAATATGACCACAATCTCATACCCCATTATAACTCATTTTATATCCCCATTACAAGATACATGAATATATAAAATTGTTAGTGTAATTTTGTGTTAGTCATCTGTTATTTGTCAGATGTGCTTGGCAACGGCAGCAGTGATCTCCTTCCATCTGCAGGAACTATGGCCGTACGATGTTTCACGGGTAAGTGCCTGTTGCAGCGTTTGCGTCTGGAGTTTATTATGAGCGCTTTCGTCACCACTTGACGCTGCTTTTGCAGCTTTTGCTCGTTGACTGTCCTTTATTCTGCATTCTTTATCCGGATTCTTGCGCAGGTGATAAAATGAGTTGTATCGAAATCTGTTGTCAGGACTGTGAGCTAGTCTGTTGCTTGTTCCACATCAGTCTTTTTTACATCCAAACCGCATCCATGCGACAGAAATTTCCCCGGTTTTATGCACAAACTCATCAGTTTTGGTTGGTTGGTCATCTTTTAGTGAATTATCCTGCTCTGAAACGTGTCTGCTACTGTCTTCCTCCATGTTTGTTTATATATTGCAGCGTGCATGCCATAAAGCGCATCTTGACGTAAAATAATACAGTAAAGCATCTTATCATGGTGTAAACGATAGAGCCTCATATGAAACAATAGACATTTTCTATGGTCCTTTTAAAACCCTTATACTAATTGATTTTTTGTCATTTTTACTTCTTTTATAATCCTTTCCGACATGTAATTTTTGTCTTGGAAAATAATTACTTTTTTTTTATTCCAGTGGTTTAATAAAAGAGATTTTCCACAGTAAGGACAGACATGTTGTGACTGTGGTCCTGTCTATCGACAATTAGTTCTCCATTGGACAACAGTGATCAGCTGTGATCTTTGTCCTCCCTCTCTTCCACTTTAAAATTCCACATGTGATTTTTTTGTGCCTTGAGGTACACAGTTTTGGGGTGCTTAACACCATTGGCTAATTGTAAGGTTTGAACCTTAGCCGGGGTTTTTCTGTGCGGAGCTTGCGTGTGCAAGTGTGGGTTCCTTTCAGGTACTCTGGCTTCCTCCCACAGGTCACATAAAAAAAAACATGCATGTAAGGTTAATTGGTGTCTCTAAACTATCCCTGGGAGTGAGTGTGAGTGCTTGTTTGTGTTCCTGTGTTGGAGACATAGAGAGTGTACCCTCCTCTCTCTTAATAGCGGCTGGAATAGGTTCCAGTGACCTTGCATTGGCATAGGGGGTACAGATGATGGGTGGATTTTTTTGCCTGAACTTTTCCACACAAATGGAGCTTCTCTCTAGTTTAGACAGGCAAATAGTCTGAGCAGTTTACCATTTGACCCCCTTCTCCTTGATTCCAGCCCAGCTATTATAATACATTCTAACAGTGGCAGTGTCCATTTAGTGTTCATTCACTCAGCCTGCGCTTCTCATTGCATCATTCTTTCATTAAAAAAAATTTACATTTTGTTTGTTGTTCATTTTTTAATCTATATATTTGTTTTTGTTCAACTTTCTTTTTTTTCCAAAAGTAATAAATCACTCAGGTAAAATGTCATTAGGCTCCTACCTATAAATATTTCCTTGTTAAAGTCAAGGTTATGTCTCATCCTGCTTCATGCTCTCTTGCACTGTGTACTTGAATGCAGCCGCTGCCAAATAAAAACATGCACCAGGTAAAATCTGACAGTGTCCTAATTTAACTATATGTTGTACATACTGTATAAGTACAATGCACTTGATAAGTTACCATCCATGAACTCACATTGATATTCTGTAAAAGAATGTGAAAAATTATTTCTAAATGTTATATTTGAAAAAATTATCAAAGTAAGCCTGTCAAAATACAAAAGACAGAGTGCCCGTTAGTGTTCCTTAAAGGTTCAGTGAAGCACATCTTAAGAGTTTTTTTGGAATCAGTAAATCGGAAGTGAAAAGTAGCTTCAAGCTATGTTTTATTTGTTTTGTTGAGATTTCAGTACAGCCTGTAAGTGTTTGGCTAGCTCTGGTGATTTATGACGTTGTGGGTCCTTGGCTTGGTTTGGTATTGTTCTGATACTCTGTTGAACTAAAGTAGACACAACAAATAGGTAGAAAAGCACTCATGTTTTCATTTTTCTGTGTGTGTGTATTTGTGTGTATTTGACATGTAGTTGATTGCTTGGTTAAGAAAATATTTAATTAAAATCCTGCAAAATATGGCATATAGGTTAATAGAGAACTAAAGGATAAAGTATCATGCTGAAGCCTTTTTGTTATCCCCATTTTAGAAAAACAAAACATCTTAGTGCCACTTACCATATTTATGTGCAAAAACAAACTTCTTAAGTTGCAGCATCTCAGGGAATGAAATACCATCAAATATCCAATAAATGGTATGAAATTAAATTAAATGACTGTTGCTATTTGAAAAAAGTTCCAAAGATCAATTTACGAGCCAAACTTTCAGAACACGTGAGTATCTGTTTGTATTGATCGTTGCACCCGAGGATGGTGCTTGTGCTGCTCTATTGGATTTGAGTTGTGAGCCAGCATTATACTCAGTCACTCAGCCAGCCAGTCAGTCATCCAGTAAGCTCTTTCATCAGCCATTCAGCCAGCCAGTCGGTCAACCAGCACTAAGTCTGTCAGCCAGTTATGCGGTCAGTTAGTCAACCAACCTTAGTGCCAATCTGTCACTGAACCAGTCAGTCAGACTGACAGGAAAGCAGCCAATTAATAAAACCCTCCAGCTGGTTGTTGGTAATAGAAGATGTTTTAAAGATTATGATGAGAGCTAACCAAATAACCAATCCATTTCATGATAATAAAAAAAAAAGACACAAAACAAACATTATATCACCATCGTTTAAGTTTTTTCCACAATCGATTCTTGCTGTGTCAATCCTACTTCAGTAGTGAAAGCAGACATTTACATGCTTACGATCATAGACATCATTTACATGCAAGTGTGTTTTCCATTCATAAACAGGCTGCATTGCAGAGCAGGAGTCCCTACAAATAACAGGGCAAAGGAAAGAAATAAGAGGGGAGAAAGGAGTGTCTGCATCAATGTTTATTTTATTCAATTTGACAGCTTGTTGACAGCGCTGGCTTGTTTTTGATGCTGTCAGACGATTATTCATTTAGAGCAGAATGCAGTTTGGACCACGGAGCCTATTAAATTATACACATTGAACAGAACTGTTTGAGCACTATGTACCCTGTTGAAGCGGTACTACGTGACATAGGAGTTTGTTTCAGTTTAAGCTCGCAGCTGTGAGAGGGGGTACACATCTGCCCATGATGGGGATTGCTGGAAAAAAAAGACTAAATCATAGATGGACTGTTCTTGTGAGCTTTAAAGGGTACATTTACTGTGAAAGCAGTCACAAGTGGGATACATTAAAAAAATCACAAATTAACTGAGGTTGTTTTTGCTGTTAGTGTGATGTGACAGAAAGGAAGTAAAGGAAGCATCAAGCCGATCATTTTTATGTTACTCACACTGCAAGAAAGAAACAGCCAAAAACACACTAGTTTTATCTTTCCAGCAGGGGTCTTTGTGTGGTTAGTATGAAATGACAAGATGGACAGAACCTCTGTGACATCACCCGTAGGTTTCTTGAGAGTTGAATTATAAGTCAGTGAGCACTTTCCAATGTCGCCATCTTGGCAGCATCATGTGTGCCTTCACTCCAGGAAAATGCATAAATGGGCAAAGAATGGAAGCAGAGTGGAGGGCTGTGGGCATTATGGTGGATGACTGAAACCCATCAAACTCCAAGCTGCCTGTAGCTAAGAGCTAACTGAGCTAACATGGATCCAATGGCAGCTAACCAGCTACCAGAGGTAGGCAGGCTAAGGCTAGAGCATGCCGTTAGCAAGCTAAGAACCGTCATCGTGCTACACTGTGCTTTCTTTCAAATATCAGACACCTCAAAAGGACATATACCTAGCTGAATTTTGATATTAAATAACGTAAATTGGTGAGTCATACCAAAATTCTGCCCCCCCTAAGGCTTATTGACCTAATAAGCCTTAAAAGTGTTTGTACTTGGCTAACATATTTATTTCTAATGTGAAGTTGTTGTTTTTAACATGGAACTACATAGGAATGATTCCCTTTTTGAACCCCTAGTGAATGACGAGTTGGCATTCCCACGTAGGCTTCACTTTTAACCACCAGAGGTTGCCACTTAGATTGGGACAAAGTAAATGCAAGTTCAGAAAGTTCTTAAATATTAGATAATGGACATAGAATATAGAAGATGGAATCTATAATTACCTTTTGTTGATACTGAAAAGTACTTCACAGGGATTAAGACTGTTTTAAGTAGACAAGTAATATAATTTTCATAACAAACCTGAATTTATACATGAATGTCTGCTGTAACTAAATACAGGACTTGAATGTTTTATTGTCCCATATATATCAGTACATCTTATAATAGAATGAGAAATAAGTCTCATCACTAAAATCTGTTTTGTACTGGAACAAATATTGACATACAAAAATGTTTATCACCATTGTTTTGTCACCTGACAGGGTGCACTGTATCATCCCTGTAGACCAAGCCAAGTGATTGATGGTACGACAAAAAGGGGGTTAAAACACAACAGCACTGTGAAGTCACTCTGCACAGAGATTTATATTCATTCTTCAGGAACTGCATTGAACTCTATAAAGAACAGTCTCTTTACAGATCGCAAAACAGTCATGCTGAAACAAGGCCAAACCATTTTCCTGTCTAAATAGTATCAAACGTGTCACGAGACTTAAAGTGGACGCAAACTGCTGCAAACCAAGTAAAACAGCCATGTTAAATCCTGAAAGCCAAATTCCGGTCTACAAAGTCACACTGTTGCATGTACATAAGACAGGGTTTGCTTCTGGCATGAAATTTTGCTACCACCTGTGTGTGTGATGCTATTGGCTTTGACAAAATGACAGTATTGATGCCTATAAATAAAAATGGATTGGAGTGACATTATACAAGTAAAATTGAAAACCTTAGCGTTCAAGCAGCTGAATGCATTGAGTTCAATCCAATTTTCTAATCCCCTTAGAAGTGACTGATTTTAGGGCAGAACATGCTCAGACAACAAACCTGGCAAGACATATGAGAAGTAGAGAGCATGAAAATGTAAGAGAGAGAGAGAGAGAGAGAGAGAACAGGGCATCGGTCCAAAGGGCAATTCAGCACAGCAGCCTAATACTGTGTTGTCCAGATGGTCTGGCCTTATTATGGGGAGTGTATGTTTCTGTAATGAGCACCACAACCGTGAGTCCTGTGACCCACAAATAAGCATGTTTCTAATAACTAACTGAACTTTCTTTAGAAAGATGTTTTACTCACCCACATTTTTAAAGAACTCCGTTTTATACCTGGTAGACACAAATTAGCACACACGTGGTTATTGAACACCACAAACATAAGTAGTTTCTGAAACATAATGTTTTCGTCCTTGTTAAAACAGGAACACTGCCACATTAAGATATTTCTTGTGCCAAAAGAAAAAAAAAACACTAATGTACCTTCTCTTCTCTTGTCCTCTTCTGCCACTGTTTTCTCTATTGCCTTCAAGTTACTGACAGACTAAATTCCCTTCTTCTTCTCTCTTATGTGAGCTGTGGATGTAAGCTTGCCTTCGGCTATAATGAAGCCGTTAAATGTTCCAGTGAAAAATGCATTTTGATTGGTGATGGCTACAGAAAATATAACATTTACTTATAGACAAACAATAAACACAACACTTCAGCGACTCAGTCTCATCCTCTCTGTCACTTACAGCGAAGCCAAGCTGCCGCTGTGCTATCAAAGTAGGTTTTGGTGATTCAGCTGTAGTGGCGCACTGCAGCATCAGCGATGGATGGTTAAAATTGATATTCTAATCTGCCACTGCACATAATTTCTATGGACTTACGTGCCCCTCTGACATCAGAATCCACTCTGGGGATTTGTAGTCAAAATTCAAAGTTCTGTTTAGTAATTATTCTTTCAACACTTTGACACAAAGGAGACATTGATCCGGGTTATATTACTTCACAGGGGGAATTATTGTTTCTTAGTTATTTTATCTGCTTCCAATTATTGATATTGAGCTGTGGGGAGAAAGTAGTGGAACCCTTGGGGCTGTGCCTGTAATATTGGAAGTTGATTATCCTTGAACTCCAGCAGTACACAACAGAAGTGTGTACACCACTGTGCAATATCAATGAAATGTCAAATGATTTTATAAAATCGGTTCTTATGAACCTCAAAGCAAGATCATGCTCATAAAATGACCTGTAAGCAGCATAATTTTCACATTTAGAAACGAGCTGTGTCTATTTGTGTGTTTGCATCATAAAATGAAATGAAAAATTCTGCACATGGAAAAGCAGTACCAGAGTAAAAAAAAAAAAAAAAAAAAAGGAAACTGATTGCGAATCTTAAAAAAGACAGGAAAGGGCAGGGAAATTTGTGATGATCTAAAATCCAGTAGAGACACAGTTTCTGTAGTAATCAGTGGGTATAGAGTGAGAAATAGTACCACTAATCAGAGCACCAGTGGTTGTCGTTCTAAATGATGGCATGGACAATGGCCTACTTGTACAATCTAACCCTGAAAAATAGACGAGCAAGCCGCTTTGACTGGGTTCTGGGGATTTTGGTTGAAATTTGCGTATCTGTCATGCTGCAGACTCCTTGAGGAGCCCTGGGTAATATCAATTGCCGGATGTAAAGAAAAAAGTCTGTCGATCTTTTGTTTTTGCACAGAAGTAAACTAAAAGCTGATAAAATAATAGTGAAGTATCTCTTTCATCTGATGCAATCAAGATTAACATTTTGGACTCTGATGCCATCAGATGACAACATGTTTTTGTTTTGTTTTTTTAACCCTGCCACAGTAATTGTTTTTTTTTTGTTTTTTTTAACAGCAAATTAAACAAACAAACAGAGGTGGTAGTGCTATGATATGGGATTGTATTCGTGCAAAAATGACTCGGACAGAAAACGTATACAGATGAGACTTTAAATGTCTGTCGATGCCAAGACTTCATCTGACAAGATAACCCCTTGTCTATAGAAGATTGGCAGAAATCCACGGATCTCTTTGACAGTGATGGAAAGCACGGTGTCAAAATCACTGATATTCTTTTAGAGAAGAACAAAGTGAAAACTGTGCCGAGGCTTAACATGTGCTTTAAACGTGACATAAAACTTTTTACGTAGTTTCAAGAGAAAAGTACCATCACCACTTTATCATACAAGAAACTATCATTGAAGAGTGAAATGTAGATGTATTGATGATTATGGATGGTGGAACAGGGAAATTGTCAAATTGATGTTTAATTAGTGTTTCTTGTCAGGCAGGAAGTCACAGAAGAGCCTTGTGATTTTCTGTACAAAACATTTAAAGTTATTTCCTCGCTAAAGTAAGGAGTCTCATTAGGAGCAATTAATCTATTGACATACAGTGGGGTCTAATCTCTACTTCTCATACCAACCCACCCACACAGAAAAGCACACTTAGACAACACACAGACAAAGACGACAAAAAAACACTGACCTGTAAGCCAGTGAGAGACGTAGAGAGACTGAGTATTGTATGTGTGAATGTGTATGTGTGGATGCGTGTGTGTGTGTTGTGAATGCCGTGTTATCCACCTTCTTCTGTCTCCCCACTCACTGGATTAGCTAGTGGGCTTTGTCAATACACTGTAGAGAGGCAGGGTGAGAGGGGAGACAATGTGTGTGAATGAGAAACATGGAAATGAAGAGGGAGAGCTTATGTGTGTGTCAAATGGGGGAAGTTGGGGGTGGTGGTTGGAGGAGGGACCGTTTTCATTTAGATAGGTGAAGATTGAGTGTAATGCCAGTGACTGTGTCTATTTGTGAGTCTGTGTTTGTTTTCGTGCTGGTTTTTGATTTGATTTTCATAATTTCATCCAGCCTTTGTAGATAAGAAAAACACACAAAAGGAGCCTGAGAAATGCCTGAAGTGTGTGTGTGTGTGTGTGTGTGTGTGTGTGTGTGTGCATGATTGCACAGGTCTGCGCATGTGTATGGAATTTCCAGTCATTGTTTCGGAAAGCATGGCAACATGTTGGGTGTAGGAAGGGTTGCAGAATACTGTTATTTATCAATATCTTCCATATGCTTGCAGCATTGACTAGACAATAAATTACTCACTGTAAAATGCCATACCGGCTTTTCAAGTGGCTGCATTCATTCCTGTAATGTAACATTACTGTAAAGAGAAAAGGCAGCGGAGGACAAATGCATTGTTGGGGTGGGAAGAGACAGAGGAATAGCAGATGCAGAGTAAATGAAACTAAGGCTTGTGTACTTACAATGCATTTTCCCAAAAATTGTGTTTGTGTTCCTTCCTGGAAAATACCAGGTCTAATTATATAAAATGTCACGCTGGCTTTTCTCAAGGTCTGCAGAAACACTTTGCATGACAGATTTGCAACAGAAATTTGTTGTAGTTGTTTACATATCAATCGTAACCACTTCAAAAATGCATCTCATTTTGATGCTAAAAAAAAAAAAACAAAAAAACACTTTTCTTCCCAAGCATCTTAGAGAGACTTTCTCAGGTAATGAACTAAAAATAAAAAGAAAATACAGAAAATCAGAGAGTAGATCAAGATAACTGGACTTGCCTTCAAGATAGGGAAGACAGGTGAAAAGAAACTCTCCCTCTCCCCCACCACCTTTAATTAAAACAACCGTATAGTAATGGCAAAAAAAATATTTTTTATGTTCAGTTCTTTTCTTTGTTTAATTAATTGATTTTGATGATTCTGTTTCAGTGTAGAAAAAATACCTGCACTTCTGTACTTGTTTGATAGAAGTGGCTTTAGAATAAAAGGGATGGGTTTTTTGTTGTTGTTGTTGTTGCTGTTGAACAAGAAAGTGTTTCTTCCACTTTCATATCTAATAGTAATGTTTTGTTCCTGTTAAAATCAAATTAATGACTCAGGAACAAAATAGTCTCAAAATAGTCAAGTCATACAATACTGTGGCCAAAAATCACAGATTAGAAGTTATTGAGCCAAAAGGGCATGTTACCCGGCTCTTTACGCACAGACTTTGCAAAAAGTATTAACAAAACTTACAATCTTCATTTTTTATGAATTATTTGAGAATTTAAAGGTTTAACAAATGAGAAAAAAATATGAAAAATCAAAATACCACATTTATTCATTTTTGTGTTTGTTGTTGTTTGTTATTCACTAAACAGAAGGAAGAAAGATTAGGAGATAATCCAACTTTAATAAAATGCTGCACTTGCCGCTGGCCCCGACATGCAAAGTACAGCAAGAAAACAAGATGAGCTGAGCAGCACTGAGGTGGAGAATAAGAGTGAAAATCAGACTGTTTTTTAAGGCCAATGTGAGGTAATCAATCACTAAACCCGGTGGAAGCAGGGACAGTACTTTTGAACTGCAGTGTGGAACAAACTCTACAAAATAGCCTTTATATATATATATATATATATATATATATATATATATATATATATATATATATATATATATATATATATATATATATATATATATACTGTTTTGTTTTGTATATATACTATATATACAGTTTCTTTAGAGGGATGGTATTAATTTGTTGTGTTGTGTGTTTATTCAATTAGTTGGTTTAATTTGATTTTTCAATCAAATTTTCCAAACAGGTGATCAGTTCTGTTTTATTCACGATGTTCAGCTGCATTCTTTTTCCTTGCTGTGAGGTGCCTGAACAGGAGCCACTTTATTTTATGCTTTTTATGGCTGTTAAAAGAACTTTTCACATCTGCATGGCATATTTCTGATTGCATTAGCTGCATACAGTAGTAGCACACTGTTCCTAGCAGTATCCATGTTTTTGATCATGCTGCCCTGCATTAATACATGCACATGCAGGTGACTTCCAACATCATGCTGTATGCCCAACGGTAACCTCTTTCCAACAGAAGTGATCCCCTGCTTGGCATTAGATGAAAGAATGAACAAGTGTGAAGGTTTAAAACACTTTTGCATTTGTCAAAGTCAAAGATTACATGTATCTTTTATACAAAGTCTGTCAGGAATCCAGAGAGGCATATCCAACAATGAAAATTGTGCACTGTGATTAAATGTATACCAGCTCCCTATGGTTATGTTTGTCACAAAAACAAATAAGTAGTGAACTGGTAATTGCTACTGCTCCATCATGAAATACACTTAAATGAAAGGACAGTTTGCCTACTGACAGCACCATATACTATAATGTCCATCATCTATTCCAACTTAAAGCTGCTGAGAGCCAATATTTTCTATTTTTTCTGTGTGTTGGTGCTCAAACATAAAAGCTGCTCCAGTCACAAAAGCCTCTCACCCTGAAGTTGAGTAAATTTGGTCAACTTTAATAAAGTTCTCATACAGGAACAAGACTTGAAAATTTACTCAGTGTGTGAGACAGAGCAGTACCTGATCACACAGATGTCTAACACATGCGCACATATTCAAACGCATGCATGCATACTCAGTCCAACATCTGTCCCCAAGTACTGAAGTAGTGAAGGATGCTAGTTGACAAGGTGATTGATGTTGCTGCTGTCATCCTTTGGCTTTTTCTATTCCTTTTCCTTTCTCTGGTACAGCATCCCAAACAGAATTCTCAGCAATAATGAACACTGGTCCAGATGCCCAGTAAATTTCACAGCAGTTGGCCTGTCAATCTGCAAGCACAAGCACACATTTACACACACAAATGCAAAGGAAGTGCACATTCCCAGCTAAAGAATGGAAGCATCATATGGAGGACAACATAATCACTTGTAAAGAACTTGTATTTTACTGCCATAAAAAAGAACCTAGATGGTAAAAGGATAACTGGACAATTTTCAGGATGTGACAAAAAAAAAAAAAAAAAAAAAAAAAAAAAACCTACGTAAGGTTTTATAAAGTTTACATTTTTAAGATAATTTTTTCATAGAATGAAAAATGCTAATCACATCAGTTATTTGTACTCTGGTACTCGGTTGACAAGCGCAGCGAAGGTTTTTTTTTTAAAATTATTATTATTAACGGATCATCTTCAGAATAAATATCCTAATCAATGTTTTTTTTTTATTAGTTTATTTAAATATCTCACATTTAATTAGTGAAAACCCAAAACCATTATATGAAAACGAATTGTGTTTAACCAAATAAAATGTTCCAAAAATATCTACAATTACAATAATGAAGTTTAGATGCTTAGACAACTAAGTACTTTCAGATTATCTGCATTGATCTGTTTTAAGAGGTCTGGCAAACAACTATGTATTTCAAACGTCTGTGCTGCTTGAAAAGTTAAGGTAAAAATGTTGTTAATATATGCCACACTACCCAGCTTGATAGGACAGGAGGGCCATCTAGTGAGAAACGCTTTCCTGTTTTCTCCACAATTCATCACTGATACCTTGTTAGCCTTGATATAGCTTGGCTAAAAAGTTTGAAAAAATGGTCAGATTTGGTGTCGAGGCAGAGAGACTGTGATGAGAAATGAGACAGGAAATGGACCTTACCCAGAGAAAATGAATCATGCTACCAAATGAAAAGATAAACAACACAGATCAATAAACTGGACTGGATTATTGACCCTGATGCACTACCCCTGCTCAAATTCCTGCACACTGCAGACTAGTGTAAGCCTTTGTATGGAGTGGATGTATTTTCCGTTTAAAGGTTACAAATCCAATGAACCTCACAAAGACTTTTTACAAGGTGCTAATTGACAAGTAGATGTGCTTAAACTTGATTCTAACTAACTTCAGCACTTTCAAACACACCCGCTATATTCACTTCATGTTTGTGGTGGGTGTCACAAATCTCCATTTTATTATAAACAAAAATGATGTTTCTTACGAGAATACATGGGTCCAGAGTGTAACACTCTTAAAGACAGTGGATGTGAAGGCTGCAGCCCTCCTGCAACCCTGTATTGGAATAAACAGCTACGACAATGGGTGGACGATGATAAAAATACACACATTTTTGTTCACGCTTTGTTCTTCAATTGCTGAATATTTTAAGCAGTCATATTGCAAGCAAGGTCAAAAGATTGTAACTTTTCCTTTAAGAAAAAACTACTCAAAACAAGAAAAACGCATTGTGACACATTGTGAGAAGATGTTAGCCGGAAAGAAGCAAAAGAGGACAGTCTTTAAATTTCAAGTTTGAAGTTCAATATTTTCTTTCTGAGAACAACATAATGAATTAATTATATTGCTGCATATGAAGACAGATAATTCCTCGGAAAGCCAGAACCTAACTCAACAGGAGATATTAATCATAAAGCTGGCACTCATTTTTTCATTTTCTTCTTCTTTTTTTTTTTTTAAACAGAATTTATTTTCAGACCTCAACCACCTTTTTCTGCTCATTTATTTGACAAAACTGTCATTGTAACCTTGTCTTTTCATGGGGTTTAATAGCACTATAAAACCAATCAGGAATTTAATAATTGTTTGTTTTGTTGTGAATTTCAACAATCAGGGATATTTTCATTAATGAATATACGCACCTGAAGGCAAACAAAAAAACTGGAAGAAAACATTAAATTTTTCACCCAATGTTTGGTATCTTTTTATCTTCAGCAGTCACACAAACGCCGCTGCAGGATGATGAGCTAATAGGTTGAGGAGCTCAGTGACCGCTTGGATGGATGGCTGCCTGGCTGACTAGCATAGGTCTATTTCATCTGTCCGCTCGCCTTTCCTCCTGTACCCTTCAACGTGTGTGTCTGTCTGGTTGTCAGGCCCATTAGCTCATTAAGCAGAGTGTGTGATTGGAATAAGAACTAAGCTAGCAGTAATCTTTAGCCTGTGACACACACACAGAGAATCACAACCATCTTGTCTTTGACTGTCTGTGCTTGCTCTTTTCCAGTCTTCCTGCAGTCTAATCTTAGTTTTGTTTCATCTCATCCTTTTTATACACTCTTTTCTTTTTTTTTTCCTTTTTATACACTCTTTTCTATTACTTGTTTTCCTCTGTTACTTCGCTGTTCCCTCACTCTCACTACCTGCAAGTCACTGATGCTTCCTCCTTTTTCTCCGTTTTACTCTGTTCATTGGACTTTCTTTTAGGTACCTCTACTATGGCTGGTAAAATAATGATGTAAAGATCATAAAGATTAGGGAAAAGAAAGTATACAGCGAGATGTTAAATATAGTTGCACTCTTTTATCCAGAGCACCACACAGTTGTAGTAGAGCACTAGCTATTGTAGCGATCTTGGCCTCCCAGGATTAAAAACATTCGACTGGATTAAACAATAGTTGTATTTCTTTCTCTGCAGTAAGATTGGTCCACACAGGACGAAGAGAGAGTGACCATTTGACCCAAGAGGAGGGGTGACACCCCGAGATTTACACCTTTACTCCCTACAGAATGCAGCTGTGTCAACACGAAGGATTAAAGCACATCTAACAATTTATGGTCGCAGGTCGGGGGAAATGCCGAGAGTCGCATCTGACCAAACCCTGGTTCTGGTCAGAAATGACACTTCTAAGCCAAAAGACGAGACTCCATGGCGCCAGAACAACCCCTCCCCTGACGGAGAAGGAGACAGAAGGAATCCAAACTTCTTTCCCCAATTGAAGGAACTGATCTAACTTGGTCTAAAAGACTGTGGTTAATTGTTTTGGTTGAATCTCTTATTTTCAATTATTTTATCTTGATATGTGATTTAATTCTTTGAACTGATCACACACACACATTAATCATGAACACTGCAGTAAATAATTGTTGAGTATGTTTTCCAAGCTTCAGACTTCTCTTAAGCTACTAATATGAATTAATAAAATGTGAGTTTTCTTTTTTAGGATCACCCAATGAGGACGAGTCATGACAATGAATTAATCCACCTTTAATAAAAATTACATGTAGCCAATCTTTTCATGTGTGAAAGTAATACTATAAAATGCTTTCCTTCGCCAGCAAACGAGGAATCTTCATAACTCTGAAAGAATGTGATTTGATGTGTATTGCGGCAGACAAATCAAGGAGTTGAAAGTATCCTGTTCACATTAATGAGATGCAGAGGGAAGGAACTAGAGCTGACCTGATTGGATAAGGTTGGTCAGCTTCTGACAGAAGCAACTCATGATTGGCTGGAAGTTCGAAAGGCGGGTCTGTTTAAATTAGACTGGCAGACCAACTTCCGGAGCTTTTTCTCCTCCTGAGTTTTCTTTACTTTTTCGTCTCCTCTTAAAGTTTCTGCTTTTCTTTTGTCCTCTGTTTAGTTCTTTAGCCTTTCGTCTTTTTTTTTTCTTTTTGTTATTTCATTATAAGTTTTTACCTCTCCGTTCTTCCGAACGGGAGAAAGTACAACAAGTGTTTATTTGTAACCATAATTTTTCCCGAGATCAGTAATTAACTAGAACCGTAGCTCCAACTTTTTCCATTACGTCTTTACACGTAAAATCTGGAACTATCTATTTTTGGGACAATCTGGATCATCATCACACCGCTCTGGAACTCCGCTGAACGGATCCAGAAGGCCAGAGTAGCTGCGTAGACCTACATCTTCTGACGCTCCAGGGATCCAATTCCCCCGGAAACGCGCCGAATAGGGGACCAACCACCCGCTTCGACCCACACTCCGGATTCAGCGTTCAAAGTAGGATCTGATAGCGCTCTGACATTTGTGATGTCCCAAACCAGTACATCAGATTCTAATTAAATAATTAAATTCGAATTCTTATCCAAATTTAGAATTATTGAACACGTTCTTGTCAAAGATTTAAGTAAGATAATCATCCCGATTTATTTGCTTAATTCCAACCAGTTTCTTCCTGCTCCATCTCATTTAATTAATCTCAGCGTTCTTTATTAATGTTATAAATGAAATTCCATGTTGACAAATTCATCATACCATCTCACCAATAACATCTCTCCATCATTGCTCATTTTCACTGCTGTATGTTTACCATCATTGTAAATAAATATGTATAATCAATTCATCCGTTATTGTCATAGTTTCTGAATGCACGATTTCTGGTTCATTCGTTCTTAGGATTTACTCCTTGGAAGTGAGACTGTTTATTGAATTGAGTTTATTTCAGGTGTCTCATCCGCCTGAATTTTAAGTTAATTAAAGGTGATGAGTGGTGCTCCGAGGTAATTAATAAATTCATAATTTGTAGAGGCTATGCCGCTACACTATGTATTACACAGAATTATCACTTCTATGAATTGACTTTATATTTTCTCTCACACAAAACTGTCACACAAATTAGCATGGTGTTCCTACAAGTGGATGCAGCTGGCAAAATTTGTAGGCATGGCTTGATTCTAAACAGGCATAAGTATCCATCAACATATTATGAACATCAGGCTAATATACTGTATAAATTTTTAAAAAGGCTGCCAATGACTATGAGCAGCTGCCAGTAAACATAATGCCCAAAGCTGCACAAAAGATCATCTTCTTTCCTTACTTTCAACTATTAAAACGTTACCTTCATTCATGCTTGATAGACGCTTAGAAAGTCATTTTATTGATAGAGTAATTACCATAAGTATTGCACTTTAAGTGAACAGCAAATCTGTACAGATTCTGCAACACACCTTCAAATGAAAAAATCTTCGGGTTGATCTCGCTTCCTGAATCAGCAGCAACAGCTGGAGTTGCTAAGTCATATACTGTAGCTTCAGACAAGCAATTTGTTGCAATTCAGAGCTTGATGTTCTGCAAACACTGACCAAGTATTCTCAGTAAGCAGTGCTTCCACTGTGCTACCCTTGAGAGACTAAAACATACAGTTCATGACATTAGCTTACCGGATAACACGACCACAATAAAGCAAAGGTCCTGTATGCAAAGTTGAACTTTTTCAAACCAAAGTGCATGCTGCTTCTCATGTTGTACTTATCCTACACAAGATACAGTCATAGTGCCCTGTGCTTTCTCAACTCCCTTCTCCTCCTCCTCCTCCTCCTCCTCTGTTTTCATGACTCTGACTGTGTCAATTTTTCTCACTTGCTCTCTATTTGCCATTTCTTTCTCTCTGTAAAGTATCTTTCTGTCTCTGACTTCTGTTTACATCGTTCTCTCTCCTTCTGTCTCTGCCTTTTCGTCTCTTTTTTTTCCTCTCCTGCTATTGGTTCCTATGGTGACAGATCGCTGGTGTGTTCCATTCTGTTGCTATGGTAACTGACCAACAGTTAAAACTTGAGCTCTCTGATCTTTGTGTCCTGTCAAAAATGCATATCTGTATTTGTGTGTATAGGTGTATTTCTTTAGCTTCAGGTTGACGATGTCTAAGCTTAAAGTAAAGGGCATCATTCATGTAAATTGATTTCTCATAATATTTGCATGATACCAAACTGATTGAGAGACAGAAGGTCAGAGAAATTAACTTAATTAAGGTCAGCCTGGTAAATATGTGTTCAGCTTCACCTTTCATTTAAAATTTTGTTCCACTTCGGAACCTGCAGATAAAAAAGAGCACAGTGGAAGCAAAGTGGAATATAAAAATTTAAAACACTTAAAGCACAAGACAATTCACAAATAAATAAACATTTATTATCACCTTGTTAAATGGATATATTCCATTTTGTTATGAGCTGGTTTCCATATGTTCATGAATAATTATAATTATTAATCCTTATATTGTGTTATAATCATATTCATAGCAGACAGCAGGAGTTTTCTCAGACTGGAGGATCAGGAGGAAAGGCAAAACAAGCTAAATTTACTATTTAGTAAAAAATGTCTTTTTTTCATAGCCTCCAAATAGGCTATAATATTTTAATTTAGATTAAAGGAGGCTATGAAAAAAAACCATTTTTTTCCATCAATAACAATTTAGATATTAAAATTTCCAGCAGTTAATGTGATCACTGTGGGTTTTATCACCACCACACTCTACGTAAGACAGTAAAACAGACTGAGCCAAGCAGCAGAACACACTGTGACACAGTGCTGAAACCTGGACCATACTGTAGATGACTAAAAGCTACAAGTGTAGTGAAAAAGCGCTCTGTTACAAAGGATGCGTAGTGTAAAAATCCAACGAATAGCTCCCTCCACTATAAAGTTTTATAGGTTTGAGATTGTTTGACTGTTAAAAACCTCACAACAGCATTTTCAGGTACTTTTCACTTCAGCTAATCTGCCTGAATTTGTTTGTGATTCTGTAAATCTCACAGAAACCTAGTTAAGAATTTAAAAATAAGAAAAAATACTAAATTTTAATTAAAAAAAGGAAAAAAAAACAAAAAAAAAACTTAATTTCTCATCATAACAATATCTCCAGTGTGTTAGCAGCATTAGGAAATACACAGAACTCCAGCTTCTTTATTAATCCGGATGTTGCTATACAATTTTTACAGAAAGAAAAGTAAATACAAATACATGTATTTAACATATGAAACAGAGAAATATTTGAATTCTTGAATGAAAATTTTTAAATATTTTCCATAAATCTTCTATCGAAGACCATATGTTAAATGTGAATCGGATTTCCCTCACTGCTCTAAATGTATCAAATGCTTTCATCTGCATACTCTCCCTATATTCATAACATATGTATCACAGAGGAGTCTGGCAAGAATGCAACACTCCTGGAGAAATTAGGAATTCAGTGCCTTGTTCGAGGGCACTTCAGAACTGTTTTGTGCACAGCCACTTTTCAGTAAAGAATACATCATCCTTTCAAAAACTTTTCTTCACAAGGGATAAAAAAAAAAAGAGGGTTGGCAGTGAGTGCAGTATCAATGCACTTAATTGGGATTCAGTGCCTTGTTCAAGGGCACTTCTCCAAGGAGCCACCAACTGATTCTATCACACACCACAGGCAAAAGACTTGTCAGGGCCAGGAATTAAACTAGCACGCCTCTACATATTACACACAATTACTGTATCTTAAATTACATCTTTTCTTTATGCCCCTTATGTGAGTAATTCTATAAACCATAAGGTCACAGCATAGTGCAATCATTCAGGTCACAAAGGTTTCAAAGTCCCCAGAAAGCCGTGTAGAGACGGGGTTAAAATATCATTGTATATTTTGTTTTTTGGACATCATTCAAAGATACAAAGCAGTGGGAAAATCTTCACAATAAAAACAAAAAAAAGTGGTATGTTCTTATTGCACTGGCAGTAAATGTACCATGATTTCAAACAGCACAGTTAGTCTTCAGATAAGACATATTTAGATAACAATGAGCATCTACAAAATTCATACTGAAGAGTATACTGTGACATGCTTAATCAACTACAGTGAAATTGTGGCCATGTCCCACTAAGTAAATGTGCAAAAGTCTGTTTTTTTACAACAGATTTCATTTGTAAAACTATTAATCTAATAAAGGCAGAACGAAGACTGATCCAGTCAGCAGCACAGGTAGGACAGATGCAGTCACTAAAACTGCCACTGTGAACCAGGAGGAGTCTTTTAAACAACTTGTTCTTACTCAGTTCGGGCAGTCTTTAAGGCCTGGGTAATGGTATGAAGGAGAAATTGGTATCACTCCAGTCCAACTATTTGGAATAGCAACATGTCAGTCTAGGCTTTAAATAATGATAAATAAAGAAAAGATGGTTCCTGGTAAGTGGTTAGGGACAGTCAGAGTTCTCCCTACAATCAAAGGTTCCAATTCACTTGAATAGTTGACAGTTATATCTAATATCAAGTAAAATTAACCATGTAGTGAGGGGTTTTTTTTTTCGTTTTTTTTTCTTTTATTATTATTTATTATGCTTAAAGAACGTACAGAAAACATTATGATTTGATCTTTACTATTATGTCAGTTTGAATGCATTTCAGGAAAAAAAAAAAAAAAAAAAAGTTTAGTTTGTTTCTTCAATCTTCATTTGAAGAGGTAGGCGATGATGAACGTGATTTTGTACCTGCAAATGGCAGATTGTTATATCCAGTTTCTACTCTCCCCTAGTTTATTCCTCGCTGACTCAGAAGTTAATTGGTTAACAAGGCAGGGAAGGCTGTGAAGGCAGGGTTAATGTCTGATATGCTAATTATCACCATAGAAACACAGTCACAGCAGGAAGCAAGAAGGCAGTGACTAATGGATCACTCATCTGATATCCCATTCAATTTCTCCCTCTCTTTCTTTCACACTCTTAATTTGTCCACACGCTCACTCATCATGCTGTCACTCATTTATGCCCTGTGTGTTCTCTCTGTACATCACCTGTCTTTCTAAATTATTTTTTTGTAGGATTGTGCTATTAAAATCTGGGCTACAATGCTAAAAACCTAAATCAGTCTAACTGTGCAATCTGGAGTCTCAGTGAGGCAAGAAAAGTACTTAAAAAAAGTCGGGGACAGAATGTTACAATAACACTCAGATAGGGACAGAACACAACAATAAATAATGCATAAATAAAATCTCTTAGCGGCCACTAATCTCCCTTTTTCTCTCTATGGCCTGACTATTTGATTTATGCGTTCAGACACATTTTCATGGCTCTGTCAGTATGAAGTGACAAACTAACTTAAAGTGCCTTTAAAGTATTAATGAAAACACACAATTTCCAAATGTGTCCCTGTAAGTAACAATATCCTGCATTTTTTTTCCAAATGTTCCCTTGATGTCTTTTGCATTTGTCAAAACAAATTGAGAGACCTCTCCTAATTATAAGCTTGTTAAACACTGAGACAGCAGACACACCCTCTTCTACATCCTCACAATAGAAGGAAAACATTAGACAGCATGCTTTTAATGTTGATGGCACACAATGCAGAGAAAGTTTTAATAAACAGTGTAGAAAATTAGATACAATTTCCGGATGTTACAAAGCAGATTGTATTTGTTAGGAAAAATCATATCAGTAGGGAACACAAATGTTCTGTCTTTGTTCTGTTCTAAGCACCCGGAGTAAGGTTTTTACGGGAACATACTAAGTTAAAGGGACCATTCCACTAGGGAATGGTTGACATTAAGTCATTCTCCTTCAAAATGAGAAATTAAGAGGAAATTCGGTCATTGTTCACGGGTCAGGTATATCTATACAGCTTTTTCATAGGGTGCATGCAAGCATGTTCTCATTCTTGATTGGATAATTGAGGGGATGTGATTAAAGGTGGAACGTTGGGTTGGACTTCATTAGAAAAAAAAGTGTATAATTAATTACAAGCTTTGTAATTGACTGATCTTGATTGATCACATTTTAATCTCATAACAATATTTGCCACCAATAGAACCTTTTTTTTTTAATTAGTTTTAGTGACTGAATTAAATGATAAACACAGACATTTATATTGCATTTAATGGCATTTCAAATTAAAACAGTAGTAAAAGAGAAAGACAATACCCCAGGTCGAAACTAGACACACCTAAATTTAAATTGCTATTTTAAGTCATCTAACTAACCTTTTTGGAATTTTTCTTATTAAGTGTCTACAGCATCTAATTGTACTTTTAACATTTTCTATGTTTTCATCCACTCTTCATTAATTTACAATATCTGACAGTAAGTCAGGGTGGGATTAGACAGTCGCAACTTTGCGTGTATTATTAGAAGCTCTGATTTGGAGCAGAGAGCTGTGTACTGGATGAGGACTGGGTCTGGAGTAATCACTTTTTGATTGGGGAGGGCTGCCACAAGCCCCACACCAGTGCTTTTACATCACTCTCCAAAAGTCTCAAATATAATCAGAATAACTAACTAGATTCATTTAGCAAGTCAGAAAACTTGTGAAATGAAATGCCAAAGTCGCAAAGTTAGCAGCGGTTTAGCCCGAGCTTTGAAATCAATATAATTGGTGTACCAGATCATGCACTGATAAATGTTCTGCAGGGTCTGGAACGCATACAACTTCTGAATGCATTCATTTTTAACTTGGTAACTTTTCTGCCATTAATTAATTTTAAGTAACCCAATAAAGTCCAGTCTTTAGTAGAAAGACACACATTAAGGCATGTACACATAAACTGTTTATTTATTTATACCTATATTTGAAAATTTGATCTCATAGAAAATTCTTTCACATCATCAAGTTTTGTTGATCATTTTGTTTTATATTCCACAGGTTTGCTGTGATGGGCCAGTTTGAACTGGGAGGGTTAAGCCTTATGATACACTGCCAAGCAGAATGGTTGGCCCGTGCTGAGGGAGGGAAGCTACAAAGTTTTATGAGCTGATTGTTTGAACAAATGAAAGTCTCCTAATTGTCTTACTCTTTCTTTACTTGCTCATCAGCTTCCCACATCTGTCAGAAAAGGGATTAAGGTGTCTGAGTGGTGGAAATAAACTGGCTAAAAGAGACGAGAGGGATGTGGAAGAGGCCGGGACTCAAACAAAAACTCCTTTGCTGGTATGGAGAACAATCAGCCTGTACACACAGGTGAATTTGAACTATTACTTAAAAGAGCCATGGCTGCAGAAGGTGGAGCTCCTGAACCAGGGTAAGGAATAATAAAACAGCTGAAGTTGGGAGTCAGGAACTTACTTAACATTTTTTTAAGAAACAAGAGAGTTCATGGTTTAGATGTACAAAAGCTATTCTTATTAAACTAATTAAACAGCAAAAAATCCACACACATTAGTCTAAAATTATGAAGATCATCACTGTGGTCCCCTGTTAACATTTCCTGATGTTCCACTGCTGGAGTTGGAGTTCCAAATTTATCTTCCTCAGTGGTTCCACCTCCTTGAGTTTCCACATCTGTGTGTGTCGCAAAGTCACAAAGCTTTCTTATGTCCTTTAAGAAAATCCAGGTAATTTAAATTGTGTGTAGTAACACATGTAGGTAATATTAATAATGTGAATGACAATCAGACAGAATTTAAGCATAAACTGGTGGATGTCACAAGTAACAGTCATGTATTAGGCCCTGGCTGAAACTGGTAGTTCAAAAACTTTGGTAGTCAGAACTTTGGTAGTCACATTAGTCAGAAATGTATTAACTTTGACAGAAGTATAGCTGTCCTTTGTGTTCATTGATGCCACAAAGATTATCCAGCTGTAGATGTGATGTTTGAAGTTGACGGAAAAGCCTTTATCTTAATTGTTGTAATGTTAGATGAGCTACACTATGATGTAATCCTAGGTGAAGATTTGCCAATATTGGGCAATTTCTTTCACCAAAATTCTCTTGTGTATTCCTGTGCTGTGATTACTCATTTTATGACTAAGGGATCAGAACTCTTTACCAATGTAGATGACAGTTCAGTTTGTTTAGAGAAGGTTTTAGAATAATTAAAAATAAATAAATAAATAAATATATATATATATATATATATATATATATATATATATATATATATATATATATATATATATATATATATATGTATATATATATATATATATATATATGTATATATATATATATATATATATATATATACATATATATATGTATATATATATATA
The DNA here is from genome assembly GCF_933228915.1 of Telmatherina bonti. Classification (NCBI taxonomy): domain Eukaryota; kingdom Metazoa; phylum Chordata; class Actinopteri; order Atheriniformes; family Telmatherinidae; genus Telmatherina; species Telmatherina bonti. The sequence continues at coordinate 21,308,943 of NC_136619.1, read as the reverse complement.
TATATATATACATATATATATATATATATATATATATATATATATATATATATATATATATATATATGTATATATATATATATATATATATATATGTATATATATATATATATATATATATATATATATATATATATATATATATATATATATATATATATATATATATATATATATATATGAATGCCAAGAAAAACAGGAACTATGATAAAGTAAAGCTTCCTGATCTTTGCTGTCCTGCAAGCCTACTTATGGATTCTCAGTGGCAAATGGCTAAAGAATTTAGAAAAAAAGAAAAAGAAAAAAAAAAACGTTTCTTTAAAACTCATATTTGAGAAAACACATAAAACAGATGTGAATGTGTCACTACGTAATACAGAGTTCACAAGTGTAACTGGGGAACCTTTTACAATAAAAGACCATATTCCATATTTGGTAGACATTGAGACCTGTAGGTCTGTTGTTTCACAAGACTATTGTTCAGCAATCTTGCATTTGGGCTACAATGCATCATGGGCTGGCCATTTAGAAACAGCTGAAACCTATTACCATGCTGCTCAACATTTTATCAGCTAGGATTAAAAAACAATGCTGTGAAATATTGTAAATTTTTAATGATTCTCAAGTAGTAGCCGCCACTAATGCCTCAAATTGAGCCAAGTAACAATCACTGGCAACAAGGAGAATTGTCATGATAACACTGGTCCTTTTCCAACCAGTAGCAGGGAACACACATACATTAATTATCCTACATTGTATCCAGTTGTGTATTCATTATATTCTTTTGAAGTCAAATATGTAGTTTGGTGGACCTATTTACAAAATTTGCTATCCCATATCAAATCTTTAGGTCAAGGTGCAATTTCATGTCCCAGCTAAGCATGAAAGAATCACTCCATATCATCCTAAAACTAATCTACTTGAATGATTTAATGATACCCTGAAGTAAATACTGAGTAAATCTGTTGACGATATCGGCAAAGACTGGGACGTATGGGTACTTTTTTTTGTTTGCATAAAAAGAGGTGTGGCTACAAAAATTAAGCAATATTCTTGGTGCTATGTCCATCTGTCCATCCGTCCATCTGTCCATCCATCCATCCTTCCATCCATCCATCCATTCTCCACCGCTTATCCGGGGTCGGGTCGCGGGGGAATCAGCCTAAGCAGGGAAAGCCAACACTTCCCTCTCCCCTGACACATCTGCCGACTCTTTAGGGGTGATCTCAAGGCGTTCCCTGAGTAAATCTGTTGACGATATCGGCAAAGACTGGGACGTATGGGTACTTTTTTTTGTTTGCATAAAAAGAGGTGTGGCTACAAAAATTAAGCAATATTCTTGGTGCTATGTCCATCTGTCCATCCGTCCATCTGTCCATCCATCCATCCTTCCATCCATCCATCCATTCTCCACCGCTTATCCGGGGTCGGGTCGCGGGGGAATCAGCCTAAGCAGGGAAAGCCAACACTTCCCTCTCCCCTGACACATCTGCCGACTCTTTAGGGGTGATCTCAAGGCGTTCCCAGGCCAGCTGAGAGATATAATCCCTCCAGTGTGTCCTGGGTCTTCCCCAGGCTCCCTCCTGTAGGGACGTGCCTGGAACACCTCAGCATGGAGGTGTCCAGGAGGTATACTGACTAGATGCCCGAGCCACCCCAACTGGCTCCTCTCAATGCGGAGGAGTAGGGGCTCTACTCTGAGCCCCTCCTGGATGACCGAGCTTCTCACCCTATCTCTAATAGAGAGTACGGCCACCCTCGGGAAGAAACTTATTTCAGCCGCCTGTATACAAGATCTTGTTCTTTCCATCACAACCCACAGCTCATGACCATAGGTGAGGGTAGGAGCAGAGATCGACTGGTAAATTAAGAGCTTTGCCTTCTGGCTCCTTCTTCACCAAGACAGATTAGCGCAGAGTCTGAATTACAGCAGACGCTGCACCGATCCACTTGTCAATTTCACACTCCATCCTTTCCTTACTTGTGATCAAGACCTCGAGCTTCTCCACTTGAGGCAGGACCTCACTCCCGACCCAGAGAGGGTAATCCACTCTATTTCGACTGATGACCATGGTCTCAGATTTGGAGGTGTTGATTCTCACCCGTGCCGATTCACACTAGGCTGCGAGCTGGAGGTCTCCAGATGACGCCAACAGGACCAAGTCATCCGCGAAAAGCAGCAACCCAATCCTGAGGCCACCAAACCGGATCCCCTCAACACCTTGGCTGCGCCTAGGAATTCTGTCCATAAAAGTTCTGAACAGAATCAGTGATAAAGGGCAGCCTTGGTGGAGTCCAACCCTCACTGGAAACAAATCCAACTCAAGTTTTTGCCTTGGCGACACCCTAAGCCGCATCCTGCTTAGTCTGTCAATACCTATCAGCTGCCTCCAGAGTCCCACAGGCCAAGAAGGCCCGATAGAACTCCTTCATCAGCTTAATGGCATCCCTCACTGCTGGTGTCCACCAGTGAGTTCTGGGATTACCGCCACGACAGGTACCAACTTTACGGCCACAGCTCCTGCTGGCTGCCTCAATAATAGAGGCACAGAACACAGCCCATTCAGACTCAATGTCCCCGCCTCACTCGGGACATAGTTGAAGCTCTGCAGAAGGTGGAAGTAGAAACTCGCTCTGACAGGATACTTTTCCAGACGTGCCCAGCAGACCCTCACAACACGTTTGGGCCTGCCAGGCCTGACCGGCTTCCTCCCCCAACATCTGAGCCAACTTACCACCAGGTGGTGATCAGTTGACAGCTTTGCCCCCCTCTTCACCGAGTGTCCAAGGCATGTGGCTGCAGCTCTGACGATACAATTACAAAGTCGATCATCGTGCTGTGGCCCAGAGAGTCCTGATGCCAGGTGTACATATGTACACTCTCATGCTTGAATAAGATGTTCGTTATGGACAATCCATGACAAGCACAGAAGTTCAACAACAAAACACCATTTGGGTTCAGGGGGGTATAGAAAGGGATTGCCAGTGTACAAAGTGTCCATTGGCAATCCCTTTTGATAGTACAAGTCCATCCGACATTCAATAGGAAGGGATTGCCAGTGTACAAGTGTCCATTGGCAATCCCTTTTAATGGTAATAGAAAAGGATTGAAAGTGAACAAAGTGTCCACTTGTAATCCCTTTGACCTGTGCTGATTAGTTCAGCTGGGTTCATTAAGTCCACATGTGTCACCTGTGTCTCGTTGGGTTCTGTGTATTTATACCCCTCACTTTTTGTTCTCCATTACCTCTTCATGGTTTTGTGCAGGAGCTGTGTCGGTCTCATAAAAAATGATATATATCCAGGAAGACCTGCGACCTCCAGTGACCCATCTGCCACACTTTACCCAGGTATGGTACACTGTTCCTGGGCATAGGACTTGGACGATGTCCCCTGGGTCATCCATGGAGGTCCCAAAAAATTAAATTTTCTCAAATCACTCCCTTCCAGGTCTCACTGCCATTGCCCACTTGAGTATTGAAGTCCCCCAGAAGAACAAGGGAGTCCCCAGAGGGAGCACTCTCCAATGCTCCTTCCAAGGACTCCAGAAAAAGTGGGTACCCTGAACTGCTGTTCAGTGCATAGGCATAGACCACAGTCAGGACTCATCCCCACACCCGAAGCTGAAGGGATGTGACCCTCTCATCTACAGGGTAAACCCTAACATACAGGCACCAAGCCAGGGGCCAATGAGGATGTTCACACCCGCTCTGCGCCTTTCACCGTGAGAAACTCCAGAGTGAAGCTGGTTCTGGAGGGAGCTGGTTCTCGCCTATTGCCGCTGACCAGCTGACACTGCACCCGACCCCCAAGGCTCCTCCCATAGATGGTGAGCCCAAGGGAGGTGGGGCCTATGTAACGCTTTTGGGTTAAACCCAACTGGGCCCCACGGGCAAAGGCCCGGCCACCAGACGCTTGCTTTTGTGCCCCACCCCCAGGCCTGGCTCCAGAGGCGGGTCCTGGTGACCCACGTCCAGGCAAGGGAACACTTCTGCCAATGGTTGTCACCATCATGGGGGTGCTTTGTAATTTTAACAAAGTGCCTTAAGAAATAATGTGTCCGGTTCATATATGCATTTCACTCAATAAAAAGCTTGTTCATGGTAATAAGACCTTCAATATATGTTTCCTAAATGTCAAGCTGTTCTCAGAAATCATTACCTACCATTTTAAACAGTAATGAAGTTTTATTTCAGCTCTTCAGATCATAATATGGACAACAAGAAGAATACAATGAAGGAGAGATAACATCTTCACAAACAAGCCCTATCTGAATCAGAAAATCTGCAGCAGGCTTTGACATTTCAGAGAATGACGTGGTCATCATCCTGCGGCACACAGCACTTACCATGGTCCTCCATCTCTCAGTAAGTTTTTGGGCTTTAAAAAGGGCTTTGAGGCAGCAGACCATCAGCATTTATATTGCTCTACCATCTATCAGTGCAGGACAGGCTGAAATGTAAACTCAAAGCCTGCTGAAAAAGCTTTTCTATCACCAGACTTTAGTTATAATGTTATATATTAGTTATATTCTGTGCTAATAAACAACTCGGAGAGTTACAGAACACTTGCCCACCTCTGGACTTAAATAAGAAAATAATTGTCCCACAGAGCCGATCAATTTAAAAAAGCCTATTTCCAATATAAACAACATAAACTAAATATTTTGAGATATGCAGTATATGAACACCATTACACACATTTAATAGTTTCAGCTTTTCCCAAAGAGCATCGATCTCAAAGAACAAAAGCACAAAGATTATTTTGTTGTTCGCTCTCTTTTGTCTCTTTTGTTCACTGGTTATCTGTCTCTTCTTTCCATCCATCTTTGTGTCCCCTTCACTCACCCTCTCGCTGCCCTTGGCAATATCATGGTAATAAAAGCTAAAGAATACCTTTGAGTTTGGACTCTATTTCTCTTAGCCCCCTCTGGCCTACCATTATATTACATACACTCATACACACACACACACACACACAGACACACACACACACACACACACACACACTGATGTGATCCACATACTCACATGCCTGGATATGTACAGTATACACACAAACACAAGCACACACTAGTATATCAAGTAGTGACTGAATTACATTTTGACTGATAGTGCTCTTGAGGGCACAGCAATGATAATTCACCTGAATGTGTGTGTGTGTGTGTGTGTGTGTGTGTGTGTGTGTGTGTGTGTGTGTGTGTGTGTGTGTGTGTGTGTGTCTGGGGGTTGGAGGTAAGGGGTGTCCCTCCAGTTATGTATGTACAAGGTTGCACAATTTGCTTGCGTGTATGTGTGTGTGTATTTCCTATTGCTCTTGCCTACAGAGATAGAGGGAAAAGATTTGCTATTTACCCCTCTGCTAAGGCTGCCAAAGCTCCACTAATACAACCAATACAAGCTAAAATCTGACGCTGCAGTGATAATCTTTTCTTTCTCGCATTCACTAGTTTTGCCAGCTACATTTATAGACTGACTTTTGCATGAAAAAAATGCCTGTGGAGTTCCTGTTTGTCATGGGTTTTGAAAGTAAATATATATGAAAATGTAGAAAAATGATTTGAAAAGAAGATGACAATAAGCAGGATTAAACTTCGTTTGATGGGAAGCCTTTACACAGTAAGGTTGTGGTCACAGACTAAATGCAAATAAGCTGTCTTTTTTTTCTTCTTTCTTTTTAGCAGGAAGAAGGTTCATTTGAAACAACAGTAGAAAACAATATGAAAAAAGCCCCATAACACTAATTAGAAAGCGCAACACCATGGCTCAACACATGGGTAATTAATATATCAGCACATCCGTTTTGCAACCACTATATTCAGCCTACAGTAAAAAAAAAAAAAAAAAAAAAAAGAGGAGATCCCTAAAAAAAATGTTGTCAAATAGACACACAAATACACAATGTGTGGGCAGAGAGTGAAGCCCTGCATATAATCTGCAAGCAGATTCCAGCTTCCCACGGGATGGTGTGAAGGCGTGTTCATGTTAATGTATGTTTGAAAATGTCACTGCTGCAAAACAATCAATAACACATTTTTTTTATATTTGACTGATTCATTGTTTAGTTTTTGAGGAGCCACAGTCTAGAATTTAAAAAAAAGAATAAATAATAAAATTTTGCGACAAGTTTGTCATAAGAGCTTGGGTAGAAGCAATGGAAATCCTTTATCTAGTTGCTCAACTTAAAGGCCTCTTTTATTCTTCAGAGCAGAGGTAAAACGAATTAGACGGCTAAGGAAAATTGTTCTTGTTGTAATAATTCATGAAGAAATTGTTTGTTGTTTTTTTTTTTGTTTGTTTTGTTTATGTAAGTGGCCGGACAAATTCATAAGTGTGATTACATATATCCATCTGCTTTCTATAGCCACTTTGTCCCATCCAGGGTCTCTGGGGAGCTTGGAGCCTATAAACCAGCTGTCACTGAGCAAAAGGCAAGCTAAATCCTGGACTGGTCTCCATTGCAGTAAAACTGCTGCTGCAAACATTTTAACATTTAAAGAGCAAAACAGAAATGTGCTAAAACTGCATGTCAAACAATGGTAAATAATGAAAATGTTCATCATTCACTTTGGAAACATTGCTACAGCTGTTTTTGGAAAAAAAAAAGGCAAAAAATAAAGGCATCAGTCAGTGAGGATGACAAAGAATATCTCAGCAAATTTTAAGATTTGCGTGATGTTGTGATGCTGCAATAGTTAACGAAAGAGCAGAGAAATTTGGACATAAGAAAGCAAAGCTTTGTTCCTGTGGGCTCTGGCCCAGTTCAATCTTAACTATCAGGATCCAGCGCTGAACAAACTGAGTTCCCAAGAGAGACACATGCACCAGACTGATTGCTGCATGCACCTGTGTTTGTGTGCGCTGTCATAATAAAAACAAAAGCTCAAAATGAGAGTTAACACGTGATCTTTTTAACGGCAGAATCAGTTTTCAAGGCAATATTTATCTCGATATCATTACAACCTAAAAAAGCTTTGTTTTCTGTATTTATGTTACATCTTCCTGTCTAAAACGTGCCTATAAGAGGCAAGCAGCAGGTCCTGCTTCAATCAAATCCAACAGGAAAAGTAACCATAAACATGGATTCTGATTGATTGATTGATTGAGGAGGCAAATATTTTTTTGAACAAACAGCACATAGGAGAAAATTTACTTTTTTAAGGCTTTGCAACTACTTCTGACAAGTCCTGGCAATGTAAAATAATTAATAATTTGATAGTTAAACAGTTATAAAACAATATTAATTAAATACAGTATATCAGACACATCAGTACATTACATAGTCTGCATTGCAGCACTGTAAATAACATAATTTTTCTGGTATTGTTACAACTTATTTTCATGTTTGGTCCAAATCAATCTTCAAGACCGTATGAACGGCAGTTCACACAGAGTGTTGGTTGAGCAACGATGTGAACAGTTCTCTGATAAGAGGACGTTCAATATTTATATTTCATAGATTTTATTACCTCTTTTTATGAAATGTTTTTTGAATAGAGTTTTTACTGAATTTTTACATGATGGTCCCAGAGCTGTTGTGATTCCTGCTCCAAGATGATGCTTTTCATGTCAGTTACAGCAAACATGTACCTGAGGTGAGCATGTTTCCAGACAGTGCCAGAATTATATCTAGCAGCCAGCCCAGCATGTACATGCAGTTTTAATGAAGAGCTTCGCTTCATCTGGTTTTACACAACAAATAAATCCCCGTCTTACGTTTACACCAGCAAGCCGTTTACAGTAAGCTTTAAACATAAAAAATTTACATAGAAGAAGAGCTTCAGGCTGTGTTTACACACATTGTCCTCCTTTGGAAACTGTTTGCATCCAAGTACAACTTATTTTAAAACCATACATCTTTTATGTATTTAATTATTCTTTTATGTACTTTTACAACATTTCTTTTGGAAGTATTAAAGTGAAAAGAAATATAGAAAACAAGGAGGATATGCCATCTTTACTAAGACAAACCCAAGCACTGGTTTAAAGCAGAAATTTTGTGCAGAGGTGACAGTCTCAAACTGCACCAATGTACTTCCTAAAATAGAAACAGATGGGTATTAAATTATAAAAACTGATCTGAACAAGAAAGAAACTACATTGCAGGCGAGAGCATTTTCTTTTTCCTTTTTCTCTTAAATTTGCTTTCCCTGTAAAATATTTTTTTTCCTTGTTCTGACCCCTTAAAACTGTCTCAGGTGCACTATGGTATAGCATTATTTTGCAATGTAGGAATCAGAGCATGTGATTTGAGTGATTAATAATCTCGGTCAGTATCAACATATTATCTGGAGCCTTCTCCATGATTCTAAAGAAAAGTCTCAAATCTTTTTTTTTTATTTTTTTTTTTTAATGATGATTAAATTAAATATTTTCAGCCTTTGAAATAACAAATACGGAAGCTCAGTCTCCAGAAATCAGGCCATCAATTTAAGTCACAAAGATTTATAAGCTTTACACATTTTAAGTTCCGTCCCACAATGAAAGGAGCTCGTCCATGAAAACAGTGAGCAGGCTGGCCCACATTCTCTTTGACTGGCTCTGTCAATTATGTGCACATCATGGCAGAACATTTACCACCACAAGACTTCGGAGGTGAGAGCAGAACCTTTATCTGGCAGCTGCCTGACAGGATTATACCACATGTTGAACTTCCACCAGCGAGAAAGGAAGCTTATTTCCACTTCCTGAAGACTGGCTGGGCACAAAAGATGTCAATCCAAACTAAAACATGCAGTGTAATTGTTCTGATGCATTGATCATTTGTGTTAAACATCCATGTTTTTATGCCACTATTCTGTCTTTCATGTCTGAATGCCTGCCTCGATCTCATATATGTTAAGCTGCAGGAATGTGACAAAAAGAGATGCTACTCTGATGATTAAGCTCAGCGCATTAATGCAAACACTAACACATAAGGAGGCTAGCATAGAGCCATGGCAGAGAGACAAAGGAACGTCATCTTAGTCAATGTAAATTATTAATGAGAGGGGTTTAGTTTCTTCTGTTTATGATCCCCCATTTGATTGTGTATGGAGTTTACCATTACTTCCTGTGACAAAAAATGGAGATCTAAATACAACTGAGCCAATGTTTATGCAGCTGAGTCGCTAAATGTGATTAAAAAAAAGGCCTCTCAAAATGCAAAATGTCTGAGATCCAAAAACTGTTTTGATTATTGCTTCACCATTCTTCTTCCACATAAATCAATATCTTCTTCAAGTTACAACAAACATCTGTTTATGATCCCCCATTCGAGTGTCTAAGAGGTCACCATTACTTCCTGTAACAAAAAAATGGAGATCTAATAAAGCCTCAAGTAAGTCTAACAATCAATAGTCTAGCAGGCATACTGTGAAGTATAAAGTTAACAACCAGACTTCTTTTAACTTCTCTGTATACACACACATGCTCCTCCACACCTACACACACCCCTGTGCGTTAGTCCTTATGTCATAGTAAATCACTCTGCCACTAAGCCTGATATCTCTATTACTTCAGATATACCAAGGAAGAGATTTAATTACCACACATTCACACAGCCACAGGTAGAAACATGAAGCCAGATTTAATTATCTACTTCTCACACATACACACATACATGCAAACACAGCGTGGAGGTGGTCGACCTTAATTGCAGCAACATGGTGCTGAACTGAAAATAAAACAACGAACCAAACTTTAGGAGGTAGATCGCTAATCTTTAGAATGAACACAATGGCGCATAAACTTCAAACACGCACATGTGCACACACACACATGCATACACACAAATACATATTTTTTTCTGCAATACATTGAGTCAGGAAGATTGTACTACTAATTTGCATTTTCCTATTTCTTCCTACTCCAAACTCATCTTATTATCTGCCTGACGTTATTCTATTCTCAGCTGAATTGGTCACATTTTGCCACAACCTTTGTCAGTGATGTAGTCTGCTTTTGCTGTCGTTTCCTACAACTGCTTCTCTCTCTGCTGTTTCCAGCTGTCATTTCAGTGTCTGATCAATGCTATCCTCCTCCAAACTATTCACTTCCAGTTTTCATCAGGCCTGCTATCTTTAGGTACTTCCACTGAGCTCATCAGTCGCGCTGCTTCGCATCATATTGATCCACATGTCCAAAATTGTCCTTCACCTCTGGTCCGCTTCAACCAGTCTCCACAATCAGCTGCTCGGTCAGATCTTACCACGAGAGAGCTCTCACATATTTCCTAAAATAAACCTGCACACCATCTATAAAATCCATCTATTTTTCATTTTCTCTAGTTTCAATGTTTCTAGATTAGGATGTCAATATCTTCTGAGCTTAAATAATAAAACATTTCATTGAAATTGAAAAAAAAGAGAAAATATGCAAAGACTTGCAACTGACTATATAAAATTGTAATAATTAAATGCCACAATTGCATATAGAAGTGATTCACCGTATGCTGAAAAACTTACAAATTTGGTAATTCATAGATTCTCTTTTAGCAGCAACATGTTTTCCTGTTGCTGCCTCTGACACTTGCATCCGAATGAGGAGGAATTTCGGAGCTTTCTTTCTCACATGACTCCTTCAGTTAATTGAACGAAGTGTCAGGACCAAATGCCATATCTGAGGTTATGTCACTTAGTTAAACTGAGGTCTGGACACTGACTTGGTTAAGACATTGTGCTGTTGCATCTCTTGCAGCTCCTTCCAAAGGACAAAACCAAAAAAATACAACCTTGGAAGTAATCTTGAAGTTAAGGGGTATAACGGTACATGTAACAATATTTGGACGTTGAGCTACGGAACAGAGGTGTTCCCACACAGAAGATAACCACAGTCTCTGGCCAGCAGATGTTATGGCTAGGAGGGAAGGAGAGATCAGCACTTCTAGACCCTTTTCCATCATTAAACTCTCCTGTTTAGGAGCACTTTGACTTCTGAATAAAGTATATAAATGGACTAAGACAAGTAAATCTTATGAAAGCAGTCTGCTCATCTTGTGCCAAGTTGTTAAGTAGCATATTGCCCTATAGCCCCATCACGTGTTAATGGAAGTGCGCTCTTGCTGAAAACTTATTCTGGATCAACTGGTCGAACCACGAAAAAAAAAAAGAAGAAATTAATAATTACTTTCTTTCCTGTTTTAATTGTTATTAATGCATTTTTGATTCAGCTTTGTGTCAGATTCAACAAATCTTTTGGAAAATCTGGGAGATCTTTTGCAACCTCAACACAACTGTCTGGCTGTGCTCTGCAATGTTACTTTTGTTTATTTGTTTGTTTTGAGCTGAACTGTTTTTCATTCATTAAGTTGTTTCATTAACAGCAATCTCAGTTATTCATGAAAACATGAATGAGGATTTTTGCACATTGTAAAGATTTCTACAGGGATTTTCCCTTTGGGTGCTTCTTCAGAAGTGTAGATTTAGCCAGTAATGAGACTTTACATGGCTTTAATCATTTCAATTTATAACTGGAACACATAACTCCAACAAGTAGTTGGAGAAATTCCTGTGACAGAGTTTCACATGTAAATGTTTATAGCAGAAGCACTGAATGAAGGTACTTTATAATTTTATGAAAAAAGCATATTAATTCCAGAATGATCAGTTGCTGGAATAACTTGATTGATAACTCTGTCCAGTATTTATTTTACACTCTGGCAGTTTATGGATGTAAACTGTTTAAAGTTAAAGACATGTTGCATCACACTGATCTCCAGTAAATAGTCTATACTTTGAGAAATTTACATTCCACATCTATACATCTCATTTACAGACAAGTCATTTCTGGAGCAATTTTTTTGCTGAAACGAGATGAAAGTCATTTTCACTTTGAGTATTCAGAGCTGTAAACAGGTGACAGATTGATAGTCTTTACTGTCATTGAGAAACAAGTTTTTTTTCACAACTTTATGCACATTTTCAACAAATACACAGGTCAAAGTGTCACTATACATATAAAATGAGATGTATTATTGGAGAAAAGTGGGAATTGAAGGGGCCTAATTTGTAATATCCCTTCGCTGCGCTTAAGATGCAAAGAGTGTATTATTGAAATACTGATGCAATAAGATGCCAATTTCCACCATATTTACATCCTGCAGGTTCAACTGAAAATTACTGATCTTGAAGAAAGCATTCATATGTTAAGCAAACACCAAACACATTCATCCGGTTTTGCTGGATTCAAAAAGAGATGTAGCATGTGTAGTGTGTGCATGCAAGCCTTAAATACATGCAGTGCAGGAAGTACAGCAGCTCCACTCTGAAACACACATGCACTTTTGTCCTTCTCATTTTTCCTTTAAAACTAATGTATAACAGACACTCCAAGGCATCGAAAACACAAGCAAAAACACAGGTGAACGCTGGCTGTGGGACACTGTGTCCTGTAGTTTTTCCTAATTTAATAATTTGTCTTGTTGTCCTGTGTATAATTTTACACTCACTAAGAGAAACAAACAAATACAGCAGAAGAGTTTAAATCCCAAAGGAGCTTGATTGATTGGTAAAATGATCAGTTGGAATAGATCTGTGAGTTGATAAAGTAGTTTTGCCAGTGATGCTTATTCAAGACTGTGACCTTCTGTTTCATGCAATCGAGTTTTTTTTTTTTTTTTAAATGTGACCTTAAAGTGTGATAACAAAAGCACTGACTCTGAAACTTCCCCTTTGAATTTGTTTGATGCAAGGCGACAAACAACAAAATTGATATTTGTAAGTTTGCTGGTGCAAAGTCAGAGAAAGAACAAACAACAGTCATTTACATTTATAACTTTGTCACTGATGAATGCGCTGAAATCAGGTCTGGTGATGCCTGCAGAGTACAAATATTGTTTTAATGCTTGACTTTCTATAGAATGTCTTGCACAAAATTAAGGTGCGGATAAACGAGCACATCCTCCTAAACGGATTCATTTCCTACAGAGTTACGATAAACATATTAATCCTTTTTGGATTTGTGTTTTTTATGTTTTTGGGATTTTTTTTTTTTTTTTTTGTTAAATCTCATGTTTATTAAAAGTTACATAAAGTTCATATTCACTGTATAATGCCTGAAAACTATTGAAGTGATGAACAACAGTGCAGAAAGGGATTTGTTGTTCAGAGAAGATCATAAGATCACACGTGTCATTTTTCACATGCTGCCCAACAAGCAGGACTGTCTCTGCCGCAGCTCTCCCATGTGGGATGTTTTTCCTGACATGGTTAAGCTACAGTGGACATCTTTGACGGCACATTAAACGTGTTGAGTGAGAGAATATGTTCAATCTTCCAGGAAGATAATAGCTGCATCTACAGGGAACAAAAGGAAATTGGTTTGATAAGCCTTGGAACGATGTTAACCGAATCCCAAAGCAGTCCCTGACACTAAATCTCAATATAGTGGGAGGTTCAGCTGTGCCAAAGACATGATTTCTCCACAGTCAAAACACTAAATAATGGAACTTCTTGTAAAAGAGGTGTGCTGCATCCATGCCCCCCCATAAACTTCAGACACATGAAGAATTTATACAAGAGATTGCTGAAGGTGCTCTGGTAGCATCTTGTCAATGCATTTTATTCTGGCTGTTTCTGTTTTTTAGTGCTTATGTTTATTAAACACAAAAGCTGCTAATAGAAATGGTTACTATGTTTCAACATCATTAATAAAGTCGACAAATTGGATCAAACTTGATTTAAAGTGGATGATAAACAGTGATAAACTATTGTTGCCAGCTGTTAGTCTGTTTATTTACTTCCTAAAACATAAAACTAAACAACAAATGTGAGAGGCAACAATGGCGCTAAGAAGAAGAATAAAAGACAGGCTGCTGTTTCTCTTTTAGAACATGTCTGAAAAAAGATAGTTGACAAGGGAGTAGGGAGGGAAGTGAAAAATAAGGCAAATGAGCAAGGAGGTGGGAAGGTAACAAACTGCAAGTGCTTTAGAAAGCTATCTGCTAGACGAGGCAGGCGTGTGAGGTTCTGTGCCGAAAAAGAGGGCAGGTAAACTGATGTGTGAACTGAACAGAGGCATGTTATTGTCGTAAGCATCCTCCCCTTCTGTAAGCCCTCAAAATCACCCCGAGTACTGAAACAGAGAGAAAGACAAAAGCTGCAGTGTGTTTCAGTAATTAGTTGGTAGAAAGTGAGCCGGACTATAATTCGGTCACTCAGATGGATGTCTGCCCTCTAGACATTAGGCTAGGCCATTATCTACACTCATTCTTCCACTGTCCATCTATCCATCTCTCCCTCTCAGTCTCCCCTCCTCCCCACATTCATCCTTGTACTCCGTCCCAACATCCATCCATTCTCCCACTTCTCCACCCACATGTCCTCTGCAACTCCTCCACATATTAGACCTATCTCATCATTTATGTTGAAATCCTCTATATTTCTATCCATTCCCATCTCTCGCCAGCACTCCTTTCCTTTTAGTAGCAGAAATCACATCTAACCCAGTCCTCTCCATCAATACATCCTTTATGTCTTTATGTCTCCACCCTCTCCCTTTCCTCTTTTATTCTCCTGCTTTCCTCTCCTGATATTAGATGAAGCCCGCCGTTTATATACAGCAAACTCACAAGAATCAGATAATTTATTTGTGCTGCTTTCGTGTGCAGGAATCTTTCAGCGTGAACCGAAAGCTGCCCTGAAAACACTGATCTAAATCTTACAGTTTGAGATTGACATCCTGTACATCATCACAATCACAATGCAAAGTCTTAATAAAAGAAAAACAATAAGTACAGTCATGCAATTACACTCAATGGACATCAGATATGTGAGTATTGTTTGTCCTCTAAAACTTTTTGCTCATCTCGCCATCCTTCTTTCTTATCTTTGCAAACACTTCTCCCTGCAGACATCAGATGGACGGCGAAATAAGTCCTATCTTCACTCATGGCCTCACTCATGCTGCCATACCATTTCATACCTCCCCACCATTTCATACCTCCCCACCGCTGTCTCCTCTCCTTCCGTACATTAGATTTCAGCCCATTATCTATGCTCTTCCCTCGATGCCCATCTTTCCACCCATTGCATCCACTGAGGCTTCACTCCAACATCTGCCTCGCCTTACCTGTTGTCTTTCCCCTCTTTTTCCCGTTTCCCTCTCTGTCAGTCTTCCCTCCTCTGTCTGCCGGATATTATGTCTAGCCATTATCTACACTCATCCTGCTGCTCCAGTCCATCCATCCTCTTTCACTTCCCTCTGCACCCTCTCGTCTCTCACCCCCAGACAGAGCTACCTATTATCTGCACCGCTCCCTCAATCCATCCTTTCTCTCACACTTGCTCACGTACTCGCTCAGCAAGTTCAGACACACTCTCGACTAATCCTCTATCTGGACAGACCATCTTGGCAGTCAACACTGCAATAAGGAGGAACAGCTGTTTTTAAAAGTGGGCACATTAGGGTCTGAAACAAGACACAAGTTAAAACGACAAAAGAGAAAAAGGATTACATTTTTAAAAGTCTCTAAAAGGGAACGTTCTGTTATAGACAGACGTTTCTACATAATAGGGCTGATGAAAGAAGAAGAAAAATCGTAAATGTATCACACATTGCATTTTTAAGTGCTCCGCATGTGTGCAAACAAGAGCCCTGTTGTCCTCCCAGTTGTATGATTGTTAGAAAAACACATCCTTTGGTTCTCCGTGTGCCTTCTGATGTTTTGTTTTCTATAGTGTACCAGAAATATTAAAGCAGTTTGTAGACAGTTATTTGCAGTTATTTGCATGATTTTCAGACAGTTATGAAAATCAAGTTCCACAGAGTTCAAACTTGCTGGAGGTAAATGGTCTGTGACTCTGCAAAATACAGTAGTTTTGTTTTTCTGTTTCAGTAAAAAAAAATGGTCACTCTTACATATAACTGTTTCAAAATGTTCAGATTTTTTTTCCTTTTTTTTTGTCTTGCAGCTGTTCTCTGAAACTAGTTCTTTCAGTTTAACAGGAATCTATTAATGATATGCAAGAGGCACACTGGCGCTGCTTTAAACAAACCATGTTCTGCTTCCACACATTGGCCTGTTGAAGGGGAAGGATTGCCTTTTTTGGCCCAAGCTAATCAATAATATACCTTTTTTTTTTTTCTTCTTCCTGCCTTGTTTCCTTTTTTTCATAGAACTAAGACATCTGAACACACAGTTAAAATCTTTATACTGACTTAAAGTCAGTCACAGAATTTATTTTAAAACCCTGCTGATCGTTTCCCAGACCAAGAAAACATCCTTGATATATTCAGAGAAGAGCTCTGAGATCCAAAGACTCAGGTGAACTAGCCCAGACCAGAGTCCAGATGAAATATGGAGAAGCAGTATTTAGCTATTTTGCTGCAACAAGTGGAACTGCAAGTGGAGATTAAACTTTCACCAATTATAGTCACATTTAAATCCAGGTTAACTACATTTCTTTTCTTGTGCATCTATGCATGACATCCAGACAGTAACTTTTAACTGATTTAGCTTTGAATTAGTTGAATTTAATTTATGATTTTATCGTGATTTTTGCTATTTGTTAATGCCTTTTACTACTTTTCAATGCTTTCTTTGCTCTATCTGTAATGCTTTTAATGTGTTTGGTAAAGTTCCATTAATTGTCTTGCCTTGCCGTTATGGTCAGTGGTTCTTTTAGGTGAACAGTCGCTATTATCACGTGACTTTGTCTTGCCAACAATTGGCCAACATCAAAACCGACAGTGTATAGTATACAGTTACCTATGTGTAATAGGGTGTTTAAAGCAAAACTTTGCTGTGACGTAACGCAAAAGCAAAACTCCGGGAATGTCACGGTGCCATCAAAACAAGTCAGGGATACGGACTTTCAAGGTCAGAAAGTTACATATTGCTAGTTATGAAGCATCATAAAACTACAAAATATCTTGCTTAGCTTTACAATAAAGCTGTGACATTTAATAACAGTCTCTGGAATGAAGTAGTGGCATATAGTTCATTGGTGATCATCTGCATATCCATATCTGAGATGATACTATTGGTTTAAAATGACATCATGACTGCCAGAAGAGCAATGTGCAAATTCTAATTTCTTGTTTCACCAAGCTTAAAGTCATGTATACAAGCTAAAGCTTGCACTGATTTTATGCTTTATCTTGCTTCTGTAGCTTTTTCTAAATTTGACAGCTGAGTTTCTTAGTGCAGGAGAACAGACGTCATCAGTCTTTTAAACTGTCACTATAACTACGTGCACATACTGTACACCTGCTGCTCTCTCTAGACCTTTGTTGTTTCATCTGGTGTAGTGAGCAGACCCAGACACAATGCTTTTGCTTATATTTCTCTTTTTTTCTCTACTCGTCACTATTTCTGGAGATAAGATAAATTGCTGAAAACAGCCTGATGTTCTTGGCCTGTGCCCTGTCTGGCGTGTTGCCGGTTCCACTGGTCCAATAAACACTTGTGTCCTGTTCCCCATGGACATACACAGCCTGTCCTGTACTGCTGGTTTATCCTCAAAGAACCTCCAGTCTCTAGTCCAGTCTTTATCCATCATTATGCCATAATTCTCAAATAACTTTGCAAAAGCTACTCCTTCGCCAAACTAGTTCTACTTTTCAAACTTCTCAAGATTCTTGGAAACTTGGTTCTGCTGATAAATCAGCCTGCTTGTCATCAGCTTTGCACAACACCTTGTCTCTTTCCAACATGTAGCACCTGTCATACCCACTGACATGCCAGCTCACGTTTGAAAATATGTTTTAGCTCCTGCACTGAACTAAATTTTCTGAATTAAAGTTGAAAATCACACCTATTGGGAGAAACGGCAAAGTTTGGGGAGAAAGGGAATGAGATCAAAGAGGGTTTGTTGAGCCATTTTTCAATGCAGAATTTTTATTTTATTTTTCTTAATGGTTTGACAGACTGTTCTGGGCATAATCACAGCGGAGCGTCTAAAAAGGTTTCAGCAGTTGGAAAATTAGAAACCAAAGGAAAAGGACCTCTAAAGTAGTTCAAATAGCACTTTTCTTTAGGGTGCATTGAAATAACTGGACTGGATCCTATTCTGGTTTATTCAAACCCAACTTGCTGAAGCACACAAAGGCACCATGAGCTCTGAAAACTAATGGGTTTCTCAAAATGGTCGCAGTTATAGTCATTTGAAACAGCCCAATTAACAGGCATGTGGTTACCATACATTGGTTGGGTTGGTTTTGAGTGGGGCAGCAGAGATGAAAGTGAGTGTTTTGCCAGTGTTTGAAATATGTGAAACCAAATGTTTTCTAAACTAGCCTATCTAGACAATATGATGTTATGTTCAAATTCAGACAGCTGGCATTTTACATTGTATTTTTCATTTCTCAACTTATTATTTACTGATGTATGCTAAAGAGAATAACTTTCAAGTGAAGAATTAAAAAAAAAATAAAAAAATTAGAAAGGAAAGGGAAAAAAAAGTGATGACTAGGATTTTATTGAATCATTAAATGCACCTTGAAAGGGACATTTTAAAACACTCACACTTTACAACTATATGTTAGTACTGTAAAAATAAAAAAAGATTAATTAATGAATCACTAACTTAGCATATGACCTGTTCAAAGTCTTCAAGTCTTGTAATAGGTTGACAGAATGGACATCTATAATGTACCTTACAATGTCTGTAATCAAAAGGTCAATTGTTTGTGTCAGTGATGTTGATGGACCAGTTGTTCTACTATATCCTGTGACTAAACACGTCACCTTTGGATGTACAAGATACATTTTCCTGGAGTAAACCTGTAAGGCATCCACCACACGCTCCGTTCCATTTCTGTTCCCAACCTCATCCACCAATCTTGACACTGCTCTCTTATGCTTCTTTTCTCTTCCTCCCTTTCTCTTTCTTCTTCCTTTAGCCCCACTGTGTCCATCCGTCTTATTCTTTCATTCTGTATGTACTAATAATCTCATTGGCAATTTTTTTTCCCCTTCTTGTCTCAAAGCTTTCATACCATCACCATTGTCCCACATACATATGCTCCATTCACTCAGCGTTACTCTGCCCTCATCCTCAAAGTATGCCTCTCAAAGCATATCCAGCCACTTTCCATCTTCCACATCTCTTCTCTTTTTTGACTTCTCCTCTCCCTCTATTTCTCCTCCAGGTCCCCTCTGAGTTTGACAAGGCACTTCTCAGCTTGCTGTGCTGCTCCCCTCCTTATCTGTCGTTCCCCTCATCCTCCACCAATTCATCTCTTTTCCACACTGCCAGTTTCATTCTTTCCCTCCAATCTTTCTCCTTGGGTTACTGTTAATAGTTTTGCTGCTGAAGCAAACAGGATTTTGGCAAGGTACAGGTTTTGATCTGCAAGCAATCTCAAGATAGGAATCCACAAGTATGAACAGGATTGAACCACTAATGTCTATCGTTACCTCCTCTTCACATTTCGTAGGGCTAATTTTGCAAGAACTGTGTTGTTCTACAACTTCTTCTATCTATACATAATCAATGACACATTATAACACATTTTGAACACAAAAAGTAATCATTCACATTGCAGCCTTAGAAAAAGATCATAACCTTGACATGGCAGATCCCTCTTTAGCATTACTGACCTCCACGGTGCATGAAATTTACACAGTAATAAGGGATATTGAGCTATTTCTCCTATAAACCTATTTATAAGACAACATTTGTTCTCAATATTTTGGGAGATGTGGTAGCCAAGTGGTTACAGAGGTGGCCAAGATTCCAGGTTTGAGTCCCCACAGTACCAATAGAGACGAACCACTGTGAGACTTTGAACAAGGTCCTTGATGCCGACAACTGCTCCATGGGTGCTGAAACATGGCAGCTCACTGGACTTTCTAGTACATCTAGAGATGCGAGAAATACATAACCAAATTTCCCAATCAGGATTAGTTAAGTAAAAATTAAAATTCATTTTATCTGCTGTTCAATATTTTTGGTATGTCTTAATTGAGCAGTTTCTTTAGGTCAGTGGTGCCCAAAGTCGGTCCTCGAGGGCCTCAGTCCTGCAGGTTTTCAATGTATTCCTGCTTCCACATACCTGACTCAAATTAAATGGATCCAACAGCCTATGAACTTCAGCACAAGAACTCATTCATCTAAGTCAGGTGTGTTTCAACAGGGATACATTGAAAATCTGCAGGTTTGTTGCCCTTAAGGACAGGAGCTAGACATACCATTTTAGGTCATGCCACTGCATCCCAGTCGAGTTAAGGATCATGGCTCTGAAAATCCAAAACAATACTTTTCCTATTTTTAGCCATTCTGCTATTGATTTATTTGTGAGCTGCAGGTCATTGCGTTGTTCCATCAACCGGTCTCCCCTATCAGTCAGGTCATGACCTACTGTCCAGGCATGCCTGAAAATTTCTTCAAATTAAATAATTCTACTTAGTAGCTACAAGTAAGACATAAGCAAAGTAACAAAAATCAATAAAACTCCCCTCACAATGTCTCATAGATGAGATGTGAATCTTATATTTATTACCAATTAAATGCAAGCAGCATCCAGTAACTTGTGATTCATATATATATATACATATATATATATGCATACATATATACATATTTATATATATATATATATATATATATATATATATACATACATATATATATATATATATATATATATATATATATATATATATATATATATATATATATATATATATATATATGCACTAAAATTAATGTAAGCATTTGATTAAGTTTAAAATAGTATCATGAGTTGCTTAAATGTTAAATAAATGTTTATTTTGAATGTGGGAAAAAATGTAGGAAATAAGGTCATATATAGCAAGTAAATATTTTATCATTTCTTACTAGCTTGTAAAAATGAACAGAAGGTAAAAGAATAAGTGTTATACAATAATAACCATACCACTGACAGACTCATTGGCAGTTTTGTTTCCCATTAATTTTCTTTCTCCCATGAACCACTGAAGATTTGTTGGAAGGGTTTGGTCATATAATTTCTTTATAATAACTAAATAACTGAAAAATTATCAAAAAGATTTAAATCCTACCTTTCTTGTTATCAGATTTTAATTCAACATTTTCTTTATGGACCATGCTAGTCTACTTCAATCCAAACACCAATTGAAAACACTGGAAATAATGGTATTTATTTGCTCTTGTGAAGTTCCACAAACCCCCAAGAATCATAAAACCTCTGAAACTTTTCTGATGCTACAAGATAACCCATTTGAAATTTCTCCTCTGCTTTTGATATTGCCCTCTGGGATAAATAAAGTGTATTTCTTTTCATTTTTAGTTCAATATATTAAATGAGAGAAATACTTGATGTTGGTTTTTCCCTAAATTTGTCACCAAACTGTCTCTTTCAATTACTCAAACTGCAAATCAACATGGAGCTGAATTAGATTCAGGTACTTTTATAGAAATAAATTATGTCTTGAAGTGAGCTGCAGACTGTATAGGCAACATTGTTTATTGGTATTCGACTGCTCTGATGTGATTTACATGGATGCAGAAGCTCCATATGCACCGGCCCCTTGACGCTGTTTATCACGACACACTTAGATTCATTACAGATGACAGTTTTAGAGCACATCATTGTATCCTCTGTAAGAACAGAAAACATTGCCACTTGTTAAGTTGACAAAGCAGTACCTCGCATACTACATGTGTTTTGTCCTTTTTAAAACTCTAGATGGATGCATATTGTTTTTAATTAAATTAGAAAGTCAGTGAGTAAACACCAAAGTAAGGCAGCAGCCTTTTGTCATGCACCTGGTCGTGTGCCCTAAATGGGACACACTTATATCAGGAAATGTACCTGTTACCAGTGTTTCATATTGTCACGCGTGATAGGTGGGCCACACTGTAACGACTAATCATTTCATTCAAGTTAAGCAAACACAGTCATTACATTCTAAATAAAAAGACTGCATGCAGTGCAGAAGGGTGCTACTCTGTCTGTGAGGTCCAAATATCTTTCATGTTGTTGCTATTTAAATTAGTTGTTTTTCACTTGTGTATTCTCCTTACGGGACAGAAATTAAATCACAAGTGTTAATGAAAACAATTTAAAATCTCTAACTGATATTAAAAAAAAATCAAATTTAAAAAAAAACTATTTTTTGTGAGCTATGAATTATATAACAAAAAAATCTTCTGTTCATACAATAACTGGACATTTCTGTTTAGAAGAATCTTTTAGTCTCAAAAAGGCCAATCACAGCCTGTATGTTGTAAACATTTTTATATGAGCCAGTCTTGGTGGGTTTCTCTGTTTCAGAACTAATCCTTGTGAGCTTTGAGGAATCACCAAAAGGTGTAGCTAGCAAGCTACAAAGAAGAGTCAGTACATGTTACAGAAAGAGGATGTGAAAAGCTGGGAGTGCTTTGCTTTTGTTGCTTCTGTTTATGTCTGATAGCATTGATATTAGTTCCAGTGAGACTTCAGAAGTTAAGCTACATTAAAAGTGTTTTTTAGTTTTTTTTAAAGACATCATGTGGCCTCATTAAAACAAACAGAGAGAACAAATATCTGTACTCTAACTATGTGGACAGCTGCTTGGCCAGTCTGACCCCAAAACAGCTGAGTTTCACCACCAAAGCAAACATGTCTGTCTACTGGTAAGCTTTACTTTTCTTCAGTTTTATAAAAAATGAGTTTTAACTTTCTTTCCCTCTCTCATTCCCTGTCTCAAGCACACAGCACTGGGAAACAGGGAGCAGGGAGTGCAAACTGGCTTTTGTCCAGCTACTCTCCTGGCTGGCACCTGCCAGCGGCTCCCCCCCACCTCGCTTCTCTAAGCAATGGCCAAGCAACAGCCTAGACCCCTTCGGACGTCACCAAGGAGGCACGAAAGAGCCACTAAAGAGTGGCGAGTTGCTAATTAACCAAGAAGTACTTAAGTATAAATAAGTCTCCAGTAAATACACATTAGTGTAATGATCATCTAATTCATTGATACGTGGCTGATGTTTCATGGTGTGCACAGGTCTTTATAGTCCAGGAAACAGAATAAATGCTTTTTTTTCCTTTTCTTTTTTTTTTTTGTTTTTTTTTAGAATTTGCTGTTGTATCCCACCAGATTCAATCTCTGCTCTCCAGACAGACTGTAAAATGGTGAAAACTGAACTTAACAGTGAGAGACAAAGAATGAACAGTGGTTAACACCAAGCAGACAGCTCTGCCCTTCACATACCTGGTGGGGCCTTGTGCATCTATGATCTCATCTTGCTTTATATTGCAATGCTCACAGGATTTTTATTTACGTTTTGAATGCAGGGGGCCTTGGCTACCCTGCAAGGTAGAACTCCTTGTCTCCTCTTCTTGAATTTCTCCTACAGTAATCTTCTTTTGCCATTCCTCCTAGCTGCTTGATCTGGTCACTCAAATCTGCTATTTATTTCTATCGCTTCCCCCATCCTCTCCAATTCTCCAGGATACAATGAACACTAACTTTAAGTGTTAAGTGGTTTTTACACAGAGACAAGCCCAAGTACTTAGACAACGTGATGTGAGAGATGTAGGTGAAGTATCTGTGCACGCATGTGCATGAATTTGTGTGTGTGTGTGTGTGTGTGTGTGTGTGTGTGTGTGTGTGTGTGTGGGGGGGGGGGGGGGGGGGGGGGGTGTTAAGTTCCATCAAACTGATTCCTGATGGCAGAGAGCAGCTGGCAGAGCTGAAGTGATGAACATACACACACACACACACACACACACATGACAAAAATTGGGTTACAATGAGCAAATACCACTTAACACAATTACTACAGTACAAATCCATCTGGTGCCAATGCTATGGATAATATACAATAAATAACAGATGCTGTGTAAGCTGTGGACCATTACTGCAAGAACTGTTCTTCTCCAGTATGAAAAAAAAAAAAATCCATATGTAAGCTCGAGTCAGTACAGAGAACGATGCCAGATCACATGATCCTCTGGACAGCAGCCTCTCAGATTGAGTAAATCATTATATATTTCATTAAAATGTTATCAGTGAAAATTAATCTGGGGCTGAAATATATGTGAAGTGTGACTTTTTAATTACTTCCCAGCAAAAAGTAATTTTTAACTGATTTCTTTTTGACTGACTTGCAATTTTACAGCTGTGCAGAAAATGTTGCACAGAGCAAAAAACTACAGAAGGAAAATTTTTCATCAGAATTCAAACTTAAACGGTGACAAGCCAGAGCCACTGTGTTTAACAGAACGGTTTCTAAAACATAAAATAGACACAAGTTGCTTTGCAAATGCTTAATATAACCAAGTACAACAACAAAAACAAGTTGTAATGCAAAGGCTGAAGTTTAATCCATATTTGTCAGGATCATTTTCACTCTGTTCACTTCGTCAGATCTATTTCTGAATAAGCTGTCACTCTGATGATTTCTTGGTTTTAATAGATAAAAAAAAATAGCACAACAGAGTTTTTTGTTATTAGAAAAAAAAGGGTTCTTTAGCTGTTTTCTCAAATATGTGATGCATTATTGTTGACCTTTGATGATCTTAGCCTGTGTGTTTTGTTGCCACAAAACAAATGGTGCAAAAATACAGAAAATCCCTCCTGTTTTGTATCTCCTTCGCTCCAACACAGCCTGCACATATCTGTGCAGCTACTTTAGCTCTTACAGCAGAAAGCATTTTGAAAGTTCTCGTGTTATTTTGAATTTGTGAGTGAAAAGAAAATGAGCAATCAAGGAGAAATCCACCCTGATACATGGGTCATAATAAATGTTGATCAGTTGCCAAGAACTCTGCTTCAGATTTCCAGACACCTGCAGGTCAAGCACAGCTCTGCAATAAAGTCCCACAGCAGCCCCACAGCAGTCATGGTCAACACAGTGAAAACTCCCACCCTGAGGCAAACTAGTAAACGCGTTGCTGGTAACTTAGTGCAGGTGCTGCTGCTAGCAAACCACAGCACCATGTTGCTGTAAGGTTCTCGACAAAATCTTTCAAACTTCTTACATTATACTGAGCTCCAATGTGTTTTTTTATTAAAAGTAATAATTTGCAAAGTCATTATTGTGTAATTTCTGTTATTACGCCACAAAGCTTCAGTTTATTGAACATAAGATGGGACTGTGTAATGAAATTAGATGCAGTACGTTCAAAAGTCTGACTCTTTACACAAAGCATAAAATTATATCAACGTGGTGCCTACATCAAGTTACACAAACATGCTCTGAGAAGAAGCACCGACAGTAACGTAAAAATGATCCAACCACATACTTTTTGAAATAATGTAAATTCATAGTCATTTAAATGCAATCATACAATAATACATTGGAAGGTTATTTAGTGTACGATCTGAATGGCAACTCTGTTAAGACTTAATAAAAAAGATGTTAGATTGTTAACATTTATTAACATACAAATGCAGGGATGATTTAATCATTTTGAGGCTGTTGAAAATTAAAATTAGAAACAAGGCTGCAAAGCAGAATCTTTTTCTCCATGTTTGCACATGCTTAAATATCTCCTCTGGCGTTTTTGAACTGCTTTACTTTGATGTAATTTCTTTTTATTCTCCTTTGTGTTTGTGTTATGCATGTGTTTATGCCAAGTTGCATAGCAATGCACCAAAAACTGGGTAATGTATCTAACAAATCATAAATTTAAAATACAAAGAAATAGGGTTTTGCAAATATTTTATCAGTAAGAAAGAGTATTCCACAAGTCTGTCAAACCTTTGAGATTCGCACAGCGTATTTTAATAATACTGAAACACATAGTTAGCTTGTTTACCAGAAATCTCCACTAGAAGCCTTTAATAGTCCATGGTTTGTATTCAGTGTTGAAAAATTCATATAAATGGTCTGGTGAAGAGAAAAACAGCTCTATCCATTAATCACCCAGACACAAAACATTATTTTTTCATTTTAATCTTTTTTGACAAGTTATTAAGCAATAACTGAGCAGGATATTATTTACTGTCAAAAAACTGTTAATGACATTTTTGCTTCATTAAGTACAATACAGAATGACAAAGTGCAGCTGAGAGGTAGTGAGAAGAAAAAAGCCTTTAGTAAGATTGTTTCAGACTCTGGTCACAGTACCCACACACTGACACACACAAAGATGTTATTTTCCTGCGCATTTACAAAACACTCACACATGAAGTGAATGCAGGTAGATGCACCATTTCTATGTATAAATAATAATTTGTGTTCATTAGTTAAATGCAATGAGCTGATGTCGGACTCAGGAACAGAGGCATGAATAAAGGCAGGTGATGTCAGAGGGTGTGAAGGTGAAAGATGCAAAAAACATAGAGAAAAGCTTCTAAAAAGTGTTTTATGTATCTCATTACACTAATCCTATTTATCCAAATATATCCTCGAGTTCATTCTCAACTGTGAGTTTTCAGTAAGGATGTAAGGATATGGACTTGAAGTCCTCTTTTCCTCCGTAGCACAAAGCTTTTGAAATGGGTCTCTTATTTCTATTTAGTCCATCTCATTCACTTGTCTTCTCACCTGTGCATTTCTGTCTTCTGTTCGTCTAATAAGGCTGTCTTTGTCTTCATGGTGTCAGGCCAAATCATCTGACATTCTGTCTGTTTCTCCAAACATGGTGGAGATATTGCAAAGGTCTAAAATTCAGCAATAAACTGGTTCAATTTGATGATATATGAAAATCATTAATTTGGCACATAACTCTTTGCCTGGAACTCTCAGCATTGTTTTAATTTTTTTTTTATTATTATGGTTTTTGATAAGCTCAACAAAGGTAGGCGATACTAAGGTCATTTTCTGTGTAACTTCATAGCTAATAGATAGACAAGTTAGTTTTTTCTCAGCAAACAGCAGCACTTACTACTTGAGGTACTGTTTAACCTTCGCGAAATTTAAAAATAAGAAAAAGGTCCTATTGTGTCTTATGCAATTATGTGAAACAACAGTAAAGTGGAACTGCCATGCAGTGTGCTCACCCATCTTGGGGTTTAATGTCTTGCTCAAGGACACTTTGCAAGCAGTAGAGCAAAACTCTAAACTTGTTATTACAGGACAAATCAGCAGTCATTCTAAGCAAATGTTACACAATCGCTCTCAACTTGTGATCCCGCAAGTTTCATGCAGCAATGTTTGAATTGTTTGTTAGATTGGCAGTTGATCATCGTCATTTCCTATTAGCTTTAAACTTTAACTATTAATATCTAAATTAGTCAAAATAATGCTACAATGTTGTACCATAAACAGAATAAAATCAAGTTACATGTAAGGAGCAAACATGCTTTCTGCAAAGAAAATATGGCATCATCTGTTGATGTTGCAGTACACTACAGATGTAACAGTCTTTCCTTGTCTATGCATATACAGATTCCTCCAAGCATCATCTGAATGATGGTTGCAAAACCCCAGCTGGGTTTGACTGTATTTTGTGGGATTTCGTTCTGTTGTTTTTGCTGCATTCTACTTTATGCAAACTCATTTGCTGTTTTGTTATATTTTGTACTTAAACCAATTAAGCATGAAGTTTGAAATTAATCTGAGACATCACATGAATTTTAAGCTAACATGAAATAATGTATCTGTGTGATGAAGGGAAGGGGATAAAAGAGATAGAGGGTTGGATGTGAGGATGACAGAAAAGGTAAAATATGCAGCAATAAAAAGGGGAGCAATTCCCTCTTTTTTTTTTTCTTAGAAAGACATGGAGACGAACTGCTGGCACATAGCCAGACAATTTCTGCCAGCTCTGTATCTCCAGAGCTTCTCGGAGTGCTATAGTCAAGGTCAGAGAAAATGGGTGAACTCCCCCTTTAATACCAGGTACATTAGGGGGAATTAGAGCTGATACAAGGACAAGAACATCAGTTATCTCTTCTTTTCTCTCCGTGCCTCATGTTCTACTTTTTCTCTTCTATTTTGTCTCTTTTGCTCTATTCTCAATCTTTTATCGGTCCCATACTCCATCTAGCCTTCCATCACTTCCACACATATCTTTGCAGGTCTGTAAGGATGACAAATGCATGGCATGCTCGTTGTTCAGCGGGTGGATGCTTGTGAGGATATGTGTGCATGCGCATGTGTGTGCAAATGTGTGAGGATGCCAAGGCAGTTAACAGCAGCAGGCTAAGAATAGGTTTCGACTTGTCTGCTCATCTCTCCCTCTTCCTCCATCTGATCTACAGCTCAGTGTTCTCCCACAGATTTAAATCTTCAACCCATTTTCACTGTGAAAGCCCCATGAGTTCATGAGAGAGCTTTGTTCTTTTCAAAAAGCAACATCCGTGCTGCACTATACAGTACGCAACGGCCTTCAAACTGTTCCTTTAAGCTCTATACATGGAGACTCGTATTCATATGCATGCAAATTAAATGTAACCTTGGTTTTTTCGGTGAATGGCTTTAGGCTATTTGTTTAGGGAGCGTTAGAAATTCTACGACGGCTATGCTCTCCTGTAATTCAGGCAGGGACTTGTACACTGTGTGTGTGCATGTGTGTGTGCGGTAAACTTTACACATTATCTAAATGACTGTTGAAAAACTATCAAGAGCTTTAAAGGAAAAGTGATTCTTTTACCACCACTAACATACATATTAACATACATATATATATATATATATATATATATATATATATATATATATATATATATATATATATATATATATATATATATATATATATATTATATATATATATATATATATATATATATATATATATATATATACACACATATATATATATATAAATATATATATATATACACATATACACATATATATATATATATATATATATATATATATATATATATATATATATATATATATATATATATATATATATATATAGATAGATAGATAGATAGATAGATAGATAGATAGATAGATAGATACAGTACAAGTCAAAAGTTTGGACATAATTTCCCATTGAGTTAAATAGGAAATGTATGTGTGTATAAGTGTGTGTGTGAGAATGTATAAATATAAGCTTCAGCTTGTGAAGTATCTATAAACTGAAATCCCATGCAGAGTTAGCACTACATTTACACACTGTTTGTGTGAGTGTGTGTGTGTGTGTGTGTGTGTGTGTGTGTGTGTGTGTGGGTGTGTGTGTGTAGAAATAAGTACATGCTTATGGTTCATTCAATATTCTCTTTTATTCTCTCCCCTCTTCTTTCATGTGGAGGGGCTGTCAGTTTGCACATCTATAACTCTGTTTTTATCTGTCTTCTCTGCTCTTCACCCTTCTCTTCCTCATACTGTATAGCATCCTCTCCTTACAGTGCCTTTCCTTTTTGTTTTTTTTTATCCACCTTTTTCCTCCTCTTTATTGCCATGATTGCTCTCTTTATCAACACTCCCACCACATTGTTCAGCCCTCCGTGAAATCCCACCTGTAGGGATAATGAATTGCAGGTTATAAGGAACAAACATAAATGTTTCACAGAATCTTATACAGCTGAGAGAATAGACAAGCCTTATACTCTTCCCACGGGTCGTTCTAAAGCTGTACGTCCCATATGTTCCTCCAATCGTGGAGATTCTCACAAGCAGTGATGTAAAACACTACAATGACATAAAGCATAAATCTTTGGAGCAAACATACCCACTCAAATCCAAGCAGAGGTGGCAGATGATAAACAATCAACTGTAAGAACCCTAAATGAATCCTAACACATTTATCTACTGCTGTAAACTGGCTGAATCTCAAAAATTGCTTGGATTGCGGGTCTTTCTATCTTTCAACGGACACTCAACTGTATTAAAAACATTAATTAACCCCACATGTTTGTTTTTTAGATAGAAAAGAAACCAGCACCTGCAGCACCTTCCAGCTGTGAAGTGAAGGCACCATATACTACACTGTACTGCTCTCATATAATAAAAACTATTTTCCAAGATAGGCATGAGTGCAGTTACTGGAATCTTACCTACAGGAATCCCGTGTCAGCATTGTCAACAACAAGGAAAACTTGAATAATAACTAATAATAATAAATAATAAGTAGTTGATGAGGAACCATGGACTGTAAAGGAGTCCAATCATCTGTCTGAATCAGCTTGGTATGAATGATGTTTTAAAGAAGGAAGAGGATTAACATTACTGATGCTGTCTGCATGTGAACTGTACTCTTATCGCGGTTCTTCCTCTCATAGTTACCCATCACTCACCTCTATGATTCATTGGCAGAAGAGGGAATATTCAGCCAGAAGTTCATGGAAGGTTTTACAAGTAATAGAAGAAATCATTATGTGTGGCTCTGTTATGTTTTGCACCCAGTCAGAGAGTCCTGAGATCATAATTGCATTATTCATCAATTGGTTAAATGCTCCATCCTGCCCTGTTGGACAAGTATACCAAGGAGATGAAAAGTGATAAGAATGATTAACTTTCTTAGAGCATCCTCTTCCCATCAGCATCACATGCTCAGGCAGTGCCCTAGAGAAACTGATGCAAATCCTGATGACCTTCCTGTGCACAACAATGTTAGATAGCTCAGCAGAGGCAGGGCGTCTGAGCATTCATAGGTGCAGTTTTCCTTGCATAGCTGAAAGCCTGATGCCCAACATCATTTTCCATCCTACTTTTAAAATGATCAGCCTATGATCATTTTGAATTTCTCTGCATATCCAACACTAAGACATATGTTTAGATACATTTAAGCCTGCTATGTTATTTTGTTGTTGTTTGTTTGTTTGTTTTTTTCCTGGTGTCATGAATGGATTACATTAGTGATTTATATTAATATCTGGTTAAAGAATTATTTAATTGGATCTCACATTTTGAAATTGTGCATTGGGATTGTATTTGTTCATTTCACTTCACATTTAGAAGAGATAAATTTGAAGCTACAGGGTCAGGGCGATCCACTTTGTAATCTGATGACAACTGTCAACTCATTTCATTGGAAACTTTAGGTCTTCAGGAAAGACCTCCAGGCTTAGTGAGGCCAATTATACTAATGAACACCTAGACATGTGTAAGATAATGGCCCTGACACCTTTCCAACTCAAATTTAAAATCCTGGCATAACAGCCTAGAGCTCATAACTTCCCCTGAACATCAGGCTGTGAGGGAGCAAGAGATATTTAAGAAGGAGAAAAAATTGTAAGGACTGCTGTTAAAGCTATTAAGTTGCTCAGATGTGCTAAAGCAGTTTATCATATAAGTTTTACAATTTGTGACGATTCTGTCACAAATCGTGTGACTGTGTAGGTCTTTTTTTTTTTCTTTTTTCCCCCCAGCAAGCACAGTTTGGCAGCTAGAGAGAAATGCATGCCAATAGAGGTGATTTGATGATTCAAAACCAGTCATTTAGTTTCTGGAAAGGCTCAAGTTCTACAGTCACTGGTAGCCAAACGTAATAATGATATTTACTTGGTCAGAAGTGGAATTAAAGGATAGTTTGAAGCTGAATCAGAACATTGGTTGGGTTTTGAGTTGTATTTAGAACTTTTCAGAAGAATAAAGGTCAAATAAATTCATTAAAATAACAGAAAAGGAATATTCAGTGATATGTAATGATGTTTATATAATAATTTGAGATCATTTTTGTGCCGTTGATGTAAGTAAAGTACATACAAACACCTTCAAATCACAGGTGAACTGACAACAGTTAAAATCATTTGACTCATTTCTTCAGTCTAAATGAGAATACAATGTACTGCTAATCTGTCCAGATATGATATGATTTCCCAGATATTGTTTGAAGTGCAAGTAATTTCTGAAGATCAACTCCCTTAATATTCTGCTTGCACATATTCACTAAATTTCTGGTTTAATCCTCCAGGTTTGTTTTGGGGTTGAAAGTCATTTAACACCACTTTCAAAAAACAGCAACCTTCTCATAGCACAACTTTCAATTTACAGTTTATTCTCTCTCACACAGTGTTACCCTGTGAGTAAATATGCTTGTACTTGTTGTGCTAGAATCCTCCAAAAGCCAGAAAAACTCGAACTAACTTACTAAGTTGTAATCTGTTAATAACTTTTCTCTATGTTCACATTTTTACAGAAACACAAATGTGTGGGAAAGCTTTCTCGTGCTCATGGTGGGAAATCAATGTCATCAGCACCACAAGCAGGTTTTTAGAAATGTACTTAAAATTAATTTTTATTCTGTGCAAAACAGAACATTGTGCTTAACTTCACCATGGTAACCTCAATTTTCACTGAGAACACTTGGATGATGAGCATTTGATCATAAACGGCCATTTACATTTCTACTCCATTAACACACATGATGAAGATGTGTGTTAATAATGTTTCTGAGAGATTTCTCCAGAAATAGCATTTTGTTATTTAAAAAGTAAACAGAGGCTTTCTTAGAAACAAGTAGTCTCACAAAAACCTACTTTATTGTTGCTAATGATACATAGCACAGTTTATTTTGATTTACTAATGATTATATAAATATGATGTTGCCTTTCTGTATAACACATATAAATGAATCTTGTTTTTTTATGCTTTAAAAAAACACTGCAAAAGGACAAGCTTAAATTATAAGTATTATTAATAGAACATTCTCTCTTGGAGTTAAGCTCCAAGAATTGAAGGTCTAGAATTATTGTGAAACATTATTGAAGACATAGCAAATATCCCTAGCACACATTAAAGAGGGATCACTTCCCAAGTCATAATCATGCTTTATTCATATATTTGTTTTTGTTTAAAAACAGTGCCTGTCATGAAATATGATGTACATGAAAGTCAAACATCCAAGTCAATCTCTATATCTGCCATTGGCCTAGGTTGCATAAAGGCCTCTGGCAGGGCATGCTGAGTTTTAAAAAAAAAAAAAGAAGAAAAAGATTATCCCCTGGCATTTTGGCCCAAACTGACCCGATTATGCATACTGTGAATATTTGTGTTCATTTAATTATGAACATCAACCATGCAGCTACCTAAAACTACTGAAGTCATGTGACAAGGTGTCCAACATAGTCATCAAATAGCTGTTTTATTGAACTCTTATCTTAAGTACATCATGACTTTGTAAACAGCTAGTTCACCACTAACTTGGCTCATAAGGTTCAGATGGACTTACTGGATCTCTAACAGGGCCTCTACGATGTGAAAGGAGCGCAGTTAACTGCAGCTTCTACCATTATCATCATCCACAGCAGCTGATGAAGGTCCTGCTATGGCAGTAGTCACACAGTTCCTTTTGCACTTCCCTTTCTTTATTTTTGTCCTCAGTTCCGACAGGAAGCTGTATCTACGGCGGTCAGGAAAGAAAGTTCTTCACTGACTTACACAGGTACCAGAGAAAGCAGGGGTGGCGTTTTAAAATGCCAGCAGGTCCAATCTGACAAGTTTAATGGACCAGTTGGACAAAAAAACTATGTTAGACTCAGACCCTCCCCAAAAGGCCCAGTGTCTCTGATGGTCAGTCTGTCCCTGGCCACTGAAAATCTACACAGCAACTCCATGTTATGACAAGTATCATTCAAAGTATCTAAAACAAAGCTTGA
Organism: Telmatherina bonti; assembly: GCF_933228915.1. Lineage (NCBI taxonomy): Eukaryota > Metazoa > Chordata > Actinopteri > Atheriniformes > Telmatherinidae > Telmatherina > Telmatherina bonti. Next base: position 21,275,592 of record NC_136619.1, on the reverse strand, counting down.
ATTTCAGTCACTCTTATGTGCCTGAGCCATGAAGTGGACTTCTAAAGGAGCATGGAAGAAATAATTATTGATGCAGTTGAGTCAGTGGTGTGTGAAGCTGGGATATGACAGGATTGAAACACATATTTGTCATCAGTGTAATATTGTATTTCAGGTTTGGCGTACAGTCACTGACTGATTAGATTCATGTCAAAGGAGTTGCTAAATTCAGATGAGGAGTGTTTAAATGTAATCACAATCATTTCATATTCAAATCCAACACCACAGAGGTTTCCTAAAACATTCCTTCCAATTTACAGCTGGCACACAGGGTTTGGTATATTCCTGCACAGTGGAGATGCAATATTAAACAGGAAGGTATGACACAGCTGATAGGTAGAATATGTATGAATCATTGATCATGCTAGTTGAACTGGGATTTTGCTGGTACAGACTCATTATGAGGCCACAGCAAGTTAACTCAAAAATTTACACACAAATCCAAGCACATGTCCGCTACCTCGACTTAAACACCTGCTGAAAATGAACGTGAATGCATACAGGTGCACAGCAGTGTTCACTGAAACAGCAGGATGCAGCGCAATGCAATTAATGACTTCTCGTACAGAAGTGAACGCGCACACTCCTCCAGATAAGCTCTTCAACACTTAACTCCTCTGAGACTCACATGGATGCTCTCAATCTCACACACAGATTCTGCGAAACGCACCCATGGAGAGCTGCAGAGTTTAAACAGAAAGCATTAAAAGTGCTTGGAGCATTACAATGCTAAGCACATGGTTCCTCACAAGCACAGCACACTGAATCCTTGGAGAGTTACCGAGGCTGCACGATTCCCGATGGAAACCAAACTGTAGCTTTGACTCCAGCTTGAACTGAATTATTATTTTCCATGGTTGCATCATTTATTTCTTCCTTCTTATTTACCGCCAGTATTTCATTGAGGTAGGCGATCAGTCATAAACACAAGAAGAAGATCCACATGTGGCAGACATCATTAGTTATGTTTATCTGTGTTCTTCACTAAAAAGTCAATCTGACAACTGAAGCTGATTCACAGCATCCTTAGACTGGCTAACTCACAGAATTGACTTAAAAATGTTACCGCTGGCTTGCGAAGCGCCTGATGGTTTATAATCAAATTCATTCCTGCCCAGCTGCTCTGTTATTAAACATCCAGTTCTCTCAGGTCATCTGGGAAAAATCAGCTTGCTGTGCCCAGAGTTAACACTAAACACTGAGATGCAACGTTTAGCTGTAACGCTCTAAATTTCTGCAGCAAACCACCAGAAACAAACGTCGGCTCATACTCTCACTTCCTTTAGGCCAAATGTCTTTTCTGCATCAGAGCTCAGCAGGACAGTTTATTGATATCTTACACTGTATTATATTATTTTGTTGTGTTTAACTCGTTTATATTGCTTTATTTTATCAATTTTATGTTACATGATATTTAATATTTTCCTTATGATATCATGTCATCTGTATCTTACCTATAATATTTACAGTAAGAGGATAAAGTTTAGACACACTTTCCTATTGGATTTAATGGGATATTGAAGAAAAAAAAAAAGCTCAGCAGACACTTTATTATGATTTTATTATGGTTTTATTTAATAAACTAAACTAATTTTAACACAGACTGAATAAGCAAGACATATACCGGTACTTACAGTAATATCACAGATGAGATTCAAACCCAAATCCGCTGCCGCTTGGACCCAGTTCAAGTGCATGGGTTTAATTTTTACATAACACTGCACACTTTGGAAGAGACATAAAAGTCACCTACAAAGTCTCCTGGAAGACATCTGTCTCTTGTTGTTATGGATGCTTATCAGCAATAACATGTAAATAAACACATATAGAAAATTGAAATGAAGCAAAAGTTTATAATACAAAGTATTCTATTCACAGACTGACATTAAGGTCAGTGTATACACATTTATTTTCCATATGGGGGGAGTAATTCTGTCTCCATGACGAGTTGTATGTAGAAGTTCAGATGTAGTTATGCTACCATTTTAAAGATGTGAGCTGGCAAATGAAATGCCCATCATCATTTGATCGTGGCAAAGCAGGGCAGCGAGTAACAAAACAGTAATCAAAGAAACTATTAGAGCCTTTGGCGAAAACTTAAATTCATTTTTTAATAAGTAAAAGGGTCATACATTTTGCCTACTAAATCTTCAAATAAAATCTTAGCATGAAAGGAGAGGAGAAAAAAACAACTTTGATGTAATTAGCAGAATTTAAATGCATTAGCATTCTATCTTTTGTAGAGTCATCATTAATAATTTGCCTCAATGTAAGAAATACTTTTTCCAAGATGCACAATTTCAGATGTAGCAAATTAAGTTAAACAAAGTTTTGCAGCATTTTATGTTCAATAAAAAAAAAAAAACAAATCTGAGAAAATGTATGTGCAAAGTTTTCAAAAAGAAAAAAAAAGTCTGTTTTTGTTTCCACATTATATTTTTATAAATCTAAATGTGTTTATATATCTAATAACATTTTTATATCAGTATTACTATGGCAGATATATGCAACCACAGATGTTTCCAGAAGGAAATAATAAAGTAGAATCCCACACCTGTATATGAAACCTATTCCCAGTTAGTTGTTCAATTACATCTGAGCCTCTGAAATGGAGGGTTCTACATATTAAAGAGATGTAATTCCTGAAGCCCTCATCCACTTAGGATGTGAGTACTCTCAAATTAAAGCCGAGCACATATTCATCACATAAATGTAACTTTAATAAATCTTGGTAAGCAGTTATAATAACCTCAAAAATGAATTTTCTGTCCAAATGTTTGTCCAAAATGTTTAGTCACTTCTTTTCTGCATAAAAGTCTACACTGTCAGGTCACAGCAGTCTCCCTCTCGGCCCACCCCATGCATAGAAACAAACTATTTGGTCTTTCAAGCTGCAGTTTGTCAAATCACATTAAAGATTTAGGTGTTGCATGTGCACCCATAATTTTTTGCTAATGACACAACCTGCGCTAAAAACATCTATTGAAAGATGCATTCATGACCCTTTTTCTGCCTCCTTCTGTCTTTGTAATTGCATCTCTGTTCAGTATTCTTCTTTCCATTTCTCCGGCGAGTTTCATTTACTGTCATTCTCATCCATCTGTCCCTACCTCGCTCTTGGTCCTCATCCTGTCCCAGAGTGTTGAGTCACTCTTTGGGGCTGAGGCAGAGTGCGCAGAACAATCCCTCTGTCTCCAGCCTATCAGCCGTCCTTTGATAGAGCTGCAGTTATTGATTAAAATGTCTCAGAGCTCGTCCCTCTGGGGCCCGGAAGCTTAATTCAACCCTCTCCCTTTGCTTCTCACACTCACTCTTCCTCTCCATCTCCCTATCTTTGCCCACCCCCCGGCTCCCCCAGTCTTTTTTTCTTTCTTGCTGCCAATCCAGATCACTGATTCATTGATTGGCACATTGCAAATGGTGGCATTTGCTGTCTTTGTTCACAACTGAACACGTGCAAGTCCAGATGGATGTGACACTGTTTGAATCAGCTAATCAATAGGCCATATCACTGTTTATTTCTTATGCTGGGCACATATTTCACTGGCTTAAAGGATCCAGTATCTAAGATTTGTAAACGGGATCATGTGACTGAACCCTGAAGTATAAATCATTTTTCTACTCTCACAAGTGAACATTTACAACCTGAATAAATAAAAATACATTTGCGTAAGATTGTGCAACATGACAAATATGCTGAGATCATTGTTATTGTATTTACTGTTTAAAGGAGTCAAAATGCATCTTTTGATGAATCATCTTGATCCGCAGTTTATTAGATTCACCAATCCATGCAGATCATTAAATGCCACTGTTGCTGTATGAGTTTAGAAAGTGTTTTGAGAACGACTATAAGAGGCAGCTCTTGATATGTGACAAAAGAAAAAAAAATTCAATCTCCACTCGCCATTAAGAACACTCGACTTGTTTCTTAAGCAGGGAAACACGCTGCTTAACAAAGAAATGAGAAATACTTTATTTCAGTCATGCACGGACCAATTTTACCAATTCACACCCACCCAAACACATTAGGAGGATTAACACATCCAAACCGTTACCCGTGGATATGACCAATTCTGGACTCGATCCACTGATGTACAACCCAGCGACCTGCACCAGAGCACATCAAGTGGTTGTAAATACACCCTCATCCCTCCCTTTATTGCAATTCTTTTCTTTATTCATTCTCATATTTATCATGATTGAGATGGTTTTGTTTTTAACTTGTATAATAATACACTGAACCATTATCTAGTCTCTGTTATTTTGCCGCTCGGGGGTTTTATCTATTTGATTCAGATTGCTGTGCACGTACACAATATTGTCCATGACTTCTGGATTAAGCTGAATTCTCCAATTCTGAACCAGGAGCAGAAAAATCTCTCACTGGCTGTATAGATGCTGGGATGGCGAGAGCATCCCAAGCACAAGGTTTGGAAATACTCTTGCATTCTGCCTCCACCCACACAGTAGATCAAAAGGAAACTCTTTCGGACTCTTGCAGTTGACATAGGTGGCAATCTCATTCTCAAGTTGCGACATTTCATCACTAGACTCCTCCACACTGGTCAAATCATCTCATTTTTCTTGCTTTGATCTCTTCTCTGATGGTGGACATGAGGCTGCAATGCCAGTCCTGCTGGGGTACTATGCTTCTCCTTTAGCCCAGGACGTATCTGGCTCTGATGCTGCTTCCTCAGCAGATGGCTGCAAAGCTGATTGCACTTTCCACAACAATCTTATAAGAGATAAGCTACATGTTGGTGCAGACACTGAATGATGCTAGCTTCCTTTACAAGTCGAGTCTGCTCTGTCCCTTCTTGGAGACATACTCTGTTTTGAATTATCAGTTTAGTCTGTTGAGTAGCTGAACTTCAAGGTACTGTTTTCCTGCACTACTTTACCTCATCACCCAGGATGTAAACAGTGTTTTGTTTACTCCTGTTTCGCCTGAAGTCAACAAGCATCTCTCTATTTTGTTTGTGTTCAAGATGACGTGCTTTTTTCTGCATCATCTCACAAATTGATTGACCAGTTCTGTGTACTCGGCTTCTTGTCCACTACTGATACACCCCAAAAATGCTGAGTCATCAAAGTATACCTGTAGATCAGGGATCCCCAACCCTGTTCCTCGAGGACCGGTGTCCTGCAGGTTTTCCAATTTTTCCTGCTGCACCACACCTGATTCAAATCAATATGTATTTGGCAGACATGTGCAGAGCTTGTCTGAGTCTGAGTCAGGTGTGCTCCAGCAGGAACACTTGGAAAACCTGCAGGACACCAGTCCTCAAGGACCAGGATTGGGGGTCCCAGCTGTACATGACAAGATCTAGAGCTGTATTGGAAGTTCGAGGATAACAGTGTGAAGAGAAATGTTGAGAGGACAGTTCGTTGCGGCGCTCATGCTGACCACCATATCAGATACTCCTCTTTTTAAGTCTCACAAACTGTTTGTTAGGCAGTCATGAATGCAGGTGGTTGTGAAAGTATCCACCTGAATTTTATGGAGCTTCTCAAATAACAGAGCAGATAAATTGTCTTAAAAGCACTTGAGAAATTAAAGAACATGAGCTTCAAACTTCTGCCTGATGTGTCCAGATAACAGTGGGCTCTCTGAAGCAGGCAGATGATGGCGTCTTCAACCTCAAGCCCATTACGATATACAACTGTAATGGGGAGAGCCAGCAGTCTTTCAGTCACTCTTCCATGATGTGAAAGGGCAGCTGGTCTGTAGTAATTTCGTACAGATGGCTGGGATTTTCTAGGCATGTTGTTAAATGATGTTTTGAACTGAACCTACTGAAGAACATGCTCAGCTCCTTAGCTCCACTCACACTTCCCTCAGTCTGATCAGCCTTTAACTTGAAGCTGATCTTTTTCATTTCTGACCTCACATCTCTTATGTTGCTCTGCTGGAGCTGGTTTTCCAACATTTTCTTTTAGTCCTACTTGCAGTTCTTGGTCTTTGTTTTAAGTTGTTGTTTTTTGTGTGTGTTGTCTTCAATAACTTCCTGGCTCCCCTCCCTGGAGGCTTTCTTTGATATGTTTAGCACCTTTTTCAGGTCATTGGTGATCCAGGGCTTGTTATTGGGGAAGCACTGCTTTTGTTGGCACAATGCTCTCAACATGGAGGAAGATGTAATCTGCCACACACTCCGTACAGGTATTGATGTCATCTCCATGTGGTTAACAGAGGACAGTCTCATATATGGCCCCAAAGCATCCTCAGCTTCATTAGACCAATTTTGTAATAGTGTGCGAGATTGCTGGTTGCTGCTGAATGACTGGTTTGTAGGTGGAGGTGAGAAGAACCAGATTATGGTGGAAATGTATGCATTTTTAACATTTGCATAAATTAGGTTTGATTTCTTATTTTCTCTTGCAGTTGACAAATTGTTGGAACATTGGTAAATTTACAGAGAGGGAGATGATGAAGTCTCCAGAGATCACAATTAAATGCGTGAGGACGCAATGTGTGTATGCCTTGTAACGATGGAGCCGATTATGTCACAAGCTGTCCTTGCAGCACTGCTACATGTGATATACAGTAAACTGCTAACACAATAAGACAGATAAACTCTCTGGGTAAATAATATATGGACAAAAACTCCAAGTTAACAGTTAGATGTCCCTTGTGCACTACACTTCTACCTCCCTTTCACTTTGCACCGAGATTCTTCCCCAGGTCTACAGTGTATAATCATAGTGGAGTCCGTGAAGGGTTTGTGCAGTCATGTCTCTGTGTAGCACATAATATTCAATTTACTTTATTCTTTTTAAGATCTTGTTAGCATCTTAAGTTTATATATTTTGTTAGTTATCTATTTCAAAATACCCATCAGGATGGTTGGAAGAAATAGTGTGATTTTTCAAATGTTTTTTGTCTCTGTCTTGCTCCTGCTCTTGTTCCTCCTCTCATTCTCTGGGATTCAGTGTTATTCAACTAACTATCTTAATTTTGGACAGCATCATCAGTTGATATGGTTGACTCTCCTAAAGTTTGCTGTGGCCTCGCGGTGTATTCTAGAGTGGAAATATGTTAATGCAGCAAGTTCATAAAAAATGTGTTTGATCGTTTGGAGCTGACCTACTGCAAAAAAGCCAACAATAGTAAAACAGACACTGTATCACTTAGTCACAGTAAAGGCACTCAGACAAACCGCATTGCTCTACTTATAAAAAAAAAATTAAAAAAAATAATGTATGTTCTGTATGTTTGTGAAGCAAACAAACTATACGTTTCTATTGAATGTTATTTTGTTCAAACTTGCTTTTTTTGCATTTGCTGAATCCTAACGTGTCAGTGACAACACAGAAAGCTACATAATTTTTCTCCATACAGAAAGATATTGATTTATAACTTCTAAAATGTTACAGTTGCTAAGCTGTCTCTTATGTTAAGTTGCCATGTGATGGGTTAATGCACCTTGTATTTGAGGTGTGCTGTGTTTTAAATCTGAGCTTCTATAATTGATTAATTGGGAGGTGCTAAATGCCTTCTTAATATAGTAAATGACTACTATTCTGTTGAAAGAAGATGCAAAACAGCAGTTACCAAAAGAACACATACACCCAGGTACAAAAGTCTGGTTTCCTAGGCGACACATTGAATTCTTTGCAACCCTACAGACATATTGCAGCTGTTAGAGAACGCTGAAGTAATATTGAACAAAGGAGCAATCTCAAAGGTTTTCCTTCTACTCACTTGATTTTGCTTCCTTAGGAGCTGTTTCAATCATCCTTCACAACACAAAAAAGCAATTTCTGTTTTGACTGGTTTGATTGAAGGGTTCTTTTTATATGTGACCATTGATTTTTATCAGTTTTTTGTGTATTCAGCAGAAATCTGATCAATTTTTTAGGTTAAAATATGAAACGTAATCATATGGTTACGTTGTTATATTCTTTCTTTCCCCTTTAAACTAAACTTTTTAGTGTTTTTTTCTTCAATTTTCATTACACCTTTAACCCAACCAAAGTCCAAAATATATTCTCCATTTTTTTTTCTCTCTATTTTCTCTGCATTCATTGTTTTGTTTTTCTTTAAAGATTTTGATGATGTTGCTGAGGTTGTTATAATTGCTATAACTTTATTATTTGCTATAACAGGTTATAATTCTGACCAAGTCACCACAGCACAGAAAAACGGTTAAATTTAGTTTTCTGTTTATTTCTTTTAAACTTTTCCTTGTTCACACACACACAAGAACACGTGCATGTGCATATGCATGCTAATAGTTTAATAGTTCAGTTGTCCTCTGACCAGTTTAATGTTTTTTGTTCAATTAATAACAGTGTCACACTTATTCATCATGTTGAAAAATACAAACAAAGCCTTGAAATAAATTACTCATTTTCAAGACAATAATTGGAAATCCATAAAATCAGTCTGAACAACAAACAATTTTTGTGGTTCAGTCTTTTATGTACAGTCTGGTGCACATAAAAGTCATTGCATTTAAATAAAAAAGCGCCTAAATTGAGGTGTGCCATATCGTATCATTCACATTAATACTGGTAGAAAATGTAACATCATGATGTCACATCACATGTCTTATAACTGAGCCTCAACCCATGCAGCACAGGCAAGTTCGGCTGAGTTGGTGAACAAGGAAACATGGCGCAGCAAAGCAGCGATGAGCAAAGATATATGGATGTAGATGTCGCATGCCAATGCTATGTCAACACGTCTACCATTTTGGTCCTGCCTCAAAGATCATTAAACATACAAAAGCGAATGGTTGTTCTGTTTAAACTGGATTAAATATCAAGCATTTAGAAAAAATTTTATCTGATTGGATTTATAAATTGCAAGTAGAGTGAAAGAAAAGTTTGAAACAAACTGTTAATCAATATTCATTAAAGATGATCAATAGAGTATTAAAGTGAGTTTAATAGACAATGAGTGGGGAAATTAGTGTCAAAGTAAAAGGTAAAACCAGGTGTTAATCAGGAGTAGACATGATTCAAATACAAGAGGATCATTATATCTATAAACGCTCCCCTTGGCAAAATAAATTTGCTCAGCAGAACACAGCATCCAAAACGTCAGTCTGCTTGCTTAAATGCAGGACAAGACCATTAGGGGGGTAAAAAAGGAGAAAAAAAGGAGTAGACATGATTGATTTGTTTCCTGTATAAAACAATAAATTCTAACTTACAATTCATATCATGATCCTCGGATTTAAAAGTTGTCCCTAAATATAGTAAGACTTCAACTGTTTTATGCATCCATGAGTTGATCTATTTAATCAACTAATCAATTAAAATTTATTTATAGAACTGTCAAAAGCAACTCAAAGTGCTTTTACGTGTTAAAAACAAGTTATCCAAAATAAAATAACACAAATCTGTTAATCAACAGTTATGAACGCAGAAAATTGAAAAACCCACTCATCATCATTATCTCTGACATGCAGTCACACATACAGTCTTTAAAATTGTTATTATGATCATTTAGAAAAATATTGAAATGTAATTTTTTGGCATTATAGCCGACACCCATCTGGCCCTAATGGGAATTCCTTCAAGGCACTGAAAATCCTACATGGTGCAGGAACAAATGAGCTTTTGGAACTGTTCACCCCGCTGAGGACGCCGAAGCTTAGCACTGTACGGAACAAGGTAGTAGTCAAAAAGGAGTGAAAAAGGAGTCAAAATGGATGGATGGTTCAATATGACACTTGTGAACCCTTGTGGGGTTAGCAATACGCTAGTGATTTGATATTGAAGTTTTAATACCACAAAGAACTTGGTTTGTATTTGCAAAAGAATACCTCTAGCATATGGGATCCTAATGCAAGATGGCTGCACGTCATTACTTTGCAGTCGATGGATGTAATAGTTTGCATTGTTTTTGTTTTGTTTTGTTTTTCTTGTTTGTTTTTTTCACACAAAAATGGGTTTACATTTAGTCTACCAAAAGTCTGTTTGCATGTGATATAACTAAAGTATTACTTATCACTTGCCTTATAACTAATGTCCATAGTTCAGTTCTAGCCTGAGAACTGTGTTACCTCCCTTTCCATTTTCTCTGTCCTTGTCATTTTCTGTCTCCCTCCTCCATGCTGACTATCCAATAAAGACTAAACAAGGGCAAAGCTGAAATGAGTAGTCAATGAACCTAACAATTTCAGCTAATCAATAATTCTGATTATTATTTCTTTATCTTTTCAGCTTCCTGAAAGTGAAAAGTAATGTTGATTCAAAAACCTCAAATATTATTCAGGAAAACTGTATACATTGTCCTGTTGTTGAACCCAGTAACACTAAAACGTTTTGTTTAAGAGTAAATACTGAAATTTTCCACATAGTTTTAAGTGAGTCATAATGATGTGGGTTTATAAAAAGATCTCACCTTATTCAAACCCTGAGGACACAGCAACTCATCACACAATATCATTCAGGACAAAGTTCACTACACATCAGTGAATGTATGACTGTTGCTGCTGCGCTCTTCCCAAGATGTTTGAAAAAACTCCTGTTACACACACAACATGGCAGCTGTGTGTGTTGATATGCAAGATAAAGTTTATCATTATGTTTGCTAAATTGAGTTGTAATAAACTCTGATGGCTGCAGAGAAGGCTCCCCTGATCAGAATAAGCAACAATCTGTGTTTATAAAATGTGACAATCTGAATTATTGAGAGGGGCATTAAATCTGTGATGACAACAGTCACTGACACAGTCATGAGGTGAGACACTCCACAAAACATCACATCAAATGCTGTACTACTTTAGTTCTATGTCAAATGCATGACTAAGCATTCTTTCTTCAAACAACTATATTTCTGATGTTATTTCAAAGCAGTCAACAGAAGAGTAAACTTGCATGCAAACATGCAGAAAATGGGCATAAGGCTCCAGACTTAATATTTTCACAAGTAACACCAGTGCTTTATAACTAAAGATTTTAGCATCACCAGCACTTAAAAGAACCACTGTAATCAACCTTAAATTGAATTATTTATTTATTTTTAATTATTTATTTATTTATTTATTTATTTTTCTACAGTCTAACTCTGGTGCCAGCTGTAACCAAATAGTTAAAACATTAACTGAGTATGCTGCTCAATAATTCCTGTAGATTGTTTATAACTATAACTATAAATAATATTTATCAGTAATTCTCTCAAGATGGAAACAATGAACTAACATAGTTTTGTTTAAACTTTGCTTCTGTAACAAACTTGGTAATAATGTAACACATTATTATTATTACTTTAAAGCTATCGTTGGTAATCTTGCTCAGACTTTTTTTTTTTTTTTGTACTCTGGGTGAAGTGATTCCTTGTCCTGATAGTAGTCTATACATGTTGTAATCATGAACAATGATAAATAAAAAATCTAGTTAGACCCCTCAGTTTACTGTAAATCTATAAAAACTCTGACCAATCAAAACATTCGGACCAAAATGAAGTTGTTCATTTCTTATATTTTGTAAGCTTCTTTCCCCTGCTCCCCTCCTCCCGCTCCCAAAGCGCATACCTGATAGCCACACCCTGCATATAGTGAGTTAGGATGAAAATACAAAGCAGTGAAGAAGAAACTCGGAAGGCAAACATGGCTGAGGAATCCAGGAAGGATTTTCCGACCCGACTCAGTTTATTCGCCTCCTTCCGTTAAACAGCCGAGAAAGAGAAAATTGTTGGTGTTGGAAAAAGCTGTGAATAAAAAAGCCTTGGATCACGCAAGGAACAAAACCATAGAGGGAGGAGCCAAGACAGCGTTCCACTTTCAAGTCTTGCTAGCCCCCCGACATTACCTACCCCAGCTTTAGGGCAAGGCAAGTTTATTTGTACAGAATCTTACATATACAAGTCAATTCAAAGTGCTTTACATGACACTTTAAAAGCATTACAGACTGTGTAAAAAGCATAAAAGACAACACAAATAGCAAAATCCTAATAAAATCAAAAATTATCTTAAAATAATTAAAAGCTAGATTAAGTCAAAGTTACTGGGCTGATTTCATGCATGAGCACATGAGAAAAGAAATGTTTTTAAGCTGGATTTACAAGTTTCTACATTAGGTGAGAGTTTAATCTCCACTGGCAGTTTGTTCCACTTGTTTGCAGTATAACAGCTAAATGCTGCTTTTCCATGTTTAGTCTGGACTCTGGTCTGGACTCTGGTCTGGACTAGTTGACCCGAGTCTTTGGATCGAAGAGCTCTGCATGGTTTATATTCTCTGAACATATTGCAGATGTCTTCTGGTCCAAAACCGTTCTGGGATTTGTAAACAATCAGCAGGGTTTTAAAATCTATCCTGTACCTGGCTGGAAGCCAGTGTAAAGATTTTAAAACTGGTGCAATGTGTTCAGTTCAGTTCAGCTCTAGTTAAAGCTTAGCAGCAGCGTTCTGGATGAGTTGCAGATGTTTAATGCTCTTTTTAGGAAAAAGACCATTACAGTAATCCAGTCTGCTGGAGATGAATGCATGGATTAGTTTCTCCTGGTCTTTCTAGTGAGTTGTAGAGATTCCTTTACTCTATAGTAGGATGTTATGGTATGAGTGTGGTGTGGTCTGGCTCAGCTGTGGGAAGGAGGGATGAGGACATGGTTCAGAAAGCAGCAGGTGAGGCAGATTGGCACAGCTGTAATTCGTGTCTAATTCGTGTCTAATCAAGATCTCTTTATCTGCAGTTGTGAGGAGTAGACGGCGTATAGAGCAGAGGGCCAGGCTCACTGTCCTGGTTTTTCTTGTATGCCATGTCTGGATAATAAAATTTTGTTAGACTAGGTGTGGTTGCTGTGCTAGGTGAACCTTTGACATAGCGGCACTGCTGGAGATGCATGGAATTATATTGTCAGTGCATTCTGCAGACATATTAGCACATTCATTATTTGCAAATATGTTGCAGGTTATTACATATGTCCCTGGATTAGTTGTGTCATGCTGTTGTGTTACTTTACTTGTAATTACTACTTTTCCCCTTACATGTTAGACCACACAGAAAGCTCCATGTCTTGAATAAAGCTGTTTGTATGACTATGACTTAACCAAATGATTGGTTTCATTAACTGTGCATTACATTTTGGGAGGACTGCATCTTGGTAATTTTGCCCCATCCTATCTATATGGCAATCACTGAATCCATCCTCACATCCTCCATAGCAGTCTGGTTGGCTGCAGCTACAGCCATGGACAAGGCCAAGCTGCAGCGTATCATCCAATCTGCTAAGAAGGTGATTAGCAGCAACCTTCCGTCTCTCCAGGAACTTTACACCTCCAGGACCAGAAGACATGCAGCCAAGATTGCAGCTGATCCTTCTCATCCTGGAAACAGACTTCGTCAGTCCCTGTCCTCTAGAAAAAAGATACCGCTCCATCGAGACCAGGACTTCATGCCACCAGAACCGTTTTTTCTCTCATACTGTAAATGCGAAGATAAGAAGATTCTATTTCCAGGAGAGATTCCCGGTTGCAGCATAACACAAGAGTCTCAGAGATCTTCTGTTTTTGCAAAGTAATTACAGCAGAAGGTGAGGTCATGCAGTCGCTCCAACCCAATGTGACTGCAATGACAAAAGCCTCTCATCATCGTGCACTTTGTCAGTCATACGTGACGTGCACTCATCCAAACGGTTGTCTTTTTCCATTCTGCTCTTTAAGTGGATAATTTAGTAATAAGAACAAAGAAAACCTTTTGAGGGATGCATTTTCTTGTTACAATGCTTGCTTACAATTGTCACTGTATCAAAGAAAGAATTTAGATGCATAAGCATCTAGGATATGGGTCCCATTGTCTGGCCTTGCACTAGCTGTGCCCCAACAATAAATAGCACAATATAATATATAATGTATCAACAGGAAAAGAAGGCATGAAATTAGATCACTAATCTCTGGATATGGCGATTCCCACAAATTAGGCCAGCAACATGATACTGTTGCCAAATATGCAAGCATTACTTCACATCCTACTGAGCTTTTTAACATGATGATGCACAGGCAACATGGTGGAAAAACACCCTAGCTACTGTCGCAATCACCTTCCCTGATAGGACAACGGACTTGTTGTACAACTCCAGGAATGATGAAATGTAACCAATTTCCCTGTCTGGAAATGTATCTTTCAGTGCTAAATTGAATGTGGTGTAAATTAAAGTATTATGGCATGTTAGAATTGAACATTTAAACATATTTTTGCTCCTAGTCCTCAATATGAAAAATCCTTCTTTACACTCCCACAGAAAAGAGGATATGCTGACACTTTCCTACTCAAAGCTGTACCGATTTCCCAAAGAGTTGCTTTGAGGACATCATGTGTTAATAAGCATATTAATCAAGACAGCTCAGATCCAGAGAGACTTTCTTTGATACACCAGAAAAGTAGTTTGATTTGTTGCTTGTCACTTTTCAGATATAATGTCACTGAGCGAATGTTTGAGAACCAGTAAATCACTGATGGGGATGACAAGTTGGCAGTAAGAGAAGAGAAGAGAAGAGAAGAGAAGAGAAGAGAAGAGAAGAGAAGAGATTGATAGGAACACAAGATAGGTGATAATACTCTGTTGAATGTCGAATATTTACATCCAAGCAATGCTATCAGTTACAAACCAGGGGATGTACACTTAATCCTCGAGATATAGAGCAGTGCAATTGTGTAGCCATTACTGATGCGTCCATGCGTGGGCCCAGGAGGTGTAGGCTGGCAAGATAACCATGACAGAACATGTCACATGCATAAACATCACACCACATCCACATATAGCTCCACAGAAGAATTTTATGATGTAGCTGCTTTCTATAACAGAGTGACTGGATTAAGTACCACTTCACTCACAGGGGCACTGTTGAAAATTAGTTTAGATGAATTCTCTTCATACATTGAAAAAGGAGATAGAGGTCACAGTGTTGTGACACAAGACTCCCGTTCAGCTTGAGGCTTTTATTTCTAGTCTGTCACAAAAAAAAGTCTAATAAAAAGCTTCTCTTTGACTGCTTTGGTTTCAAATGGAGCCACAGCAAAAGAGTGAAGGTCTTTCAGCATGTTTAATGTAATTATGGAACATGAAAATAAACCATGCGGAATTTTCCGCAATACACTCCAAAAGCCTCTGGTCCTTGGGAACATTCAAATCCCACGGTAACATGTTAACTTCAGCTTGTGCTGCAAAAAAAGTTGTAATTGTTTGTAAACACAAATTCAATCTTTGCCGTTCATGCCATGTTCAATCAGCTGGGGACTACCGAGGGAAAATCAACTCCGTGTGTGTGTGCGTGCGTGCGTGCGTGCGTGCGTGCGTGCGTGCGTGCGTGCGTGCGTGCGTGTGTGTGTGTGTGTGTGTGTGTAATACATAATCCCAAACAGAGTAAACTAATTTGTGTTATTCTAGGTATTCTTTGTGTTGTTGAAAGAAAAAAAAAACAGCTTCTGTGTGGATTTGTGCATTTTTATATACTGTGATAAAAACAAACAGTTAACTTTTCATATATCATCATACAAATTTGAGTATTGTTATCATTTGTTTGTTGTGGCTCAGAAGGAAGAACTGTTGTCTTCCACTCAGGAGGTCGGTGGTTTGAGTCCAGGTTTCCCTAGATTCAGTCGCATAAGGTTTTAGTGTCCTGTGGGCTGAGTGCAGTCATTCCCAACAAGAAGTTAGGTGTTATTAAAAGAACACATTGAAGCCTGGTAAATACAACCTTTTAGCCAAATATAAATAAAATTGCATCAGGAGTAACTATTACAACGACTTAGAGATGAGTAGGTATTTACAAGATAACATATTTCCAGGACTTGCAGCTGGATGGTATTTCACAAATATAGCAACTACTGCTTTAATCGTTTTATTTATTTTAATTTTTCAAGAAAGAAATGGACGTATAATATCACAAATTAATGTTCATGTTGTCTTGAGTCATTACAGGAAACCAATGCCAAAACTCAGAAAATAAGTTAGATTAACATATTAAGTATTTTTTTAAATACATAGAAACTAAAACTGTTTGTGTCCATTACAGGCATTTTTAATTTAAAAAGGAGTGGGCTTACTGAAACCAAACATCTCGCTGTTATTACTGAGAAAGATTAATAGAGCAAAGCAACATTTGTAGAAATTCACAACTGTCATTGCTAAAAATGTTTAGATCAGTTGCTGCATGGGTGTATAACTGTTTCTTGCAAGATTCTTGCACCTATGGTCATTTTTTTTAATAATCCCTTAGGTTTTCTGCTAACGGTATTTGTATTGTTTGCATGTGCATATCTGTCGTATTGTTGCCTGTGTCAGTGGTGAGAAACCAAACATGAATCATGATGGAAAAGAGCAACTCTTTTGGCAGTGACAGATGTCACTCTTAATTACATCACTGCAGCTCAAAAGAGATAACAGAGAAAGAAATGGAAGAAATAACAGTGAAGAAATATTGAAAATAAACATTGACTGTATTTTATAATAAAACAGCTGGTCAGAAGTCTTTGACTCCTGTCAAGTCAAAACATCTTAATGGACTGAAAGAAAAAAAAAACAAGAACATGGCGTGTATGACAGGATCAGAGTCAACAGTCTCATTCTGTGAGTCTTACAGTTAGAACTGTCTCGGATTTGGGCCCCTGCTGCTATGTCTTGCTCTGCATGCATTATTAAGTATGCTCATATAAATCACCTCATAGTTACGTCAAGTCATGTTTTTTGGTACTGGCTCATCACTTTGACCCAGATGTGACAAGTTTCAAATTATGACGTAGCAGATTCAAGACATAATAGATAATAAATGCATGAAGGCATGTTGCCGTGAACATCCTTCTTTTTTTTTTTTATATCATGCATCCATGTTTATATTTGATTAAAGTGTAAGTAAAGACATACTTAAGAAAATAATAATGGAATTACCCAAATGCAGCATGCCACTCAATTACAAATATTAGCCTGGAAACCTTTTCAGACCCTCACAATGACATTTTTTTTTTTTTATTTCTGTTTCACTGTACTTTCTTCAGAATAAGCTGACTGGAAAACTCACATCAATTCAAAAGTTGTTAAGACAACACTTAGCTTCTACTGCATGGAAACCAGGGGAATTTTCTGTTATTGTTTCAGCAGAACTCTTAAAGCAGTGTTTATATGGAAAAAATGAGCATCCTGTCATTTTAATTGATTATGTAGGTTATGCAAAAATAATCATAGGAAAGCTAAAAAGCAGAAAGGACATAAGACTGGTTTGAGTATCTTTGTATATGGGTAAGTTTAGAGCAGATGAGAGGAAATGCTGAGATGGTCTCCTCAGCGGTGACATTTAAGAAGAGCTGAGTTAATAACTGCATTCAGTTTCCATTTTATGGTACAGTTTATCACCACATCTATGATATGCCAAAGTCAGTGCAATAAGTGAAGAGAGAAAAAGTCATAGTGTCCAGTGTTGCTGTGTTTCAGATCATTTATATTGTGAGTAAGAGTAAGTGTATGTAAGATGCAGGCTGCTTACATATCCAGTATATTTAGGATATATATGCTGAATTAAGGTTGTATTGTTTAAGTGTTATTTTTCAGTTTTCCATTGAATGTGATAGATTGTAGATCACTGAAACATAAATAGTAAAATAAAAGGCAGGCATAAATGTTTTTTCTGAGTTTCAAACTTTCCTACCATCAAAGGAATTTGGTTTTATCCTATTTCACATTTTATCCACAGCCAATGAAAATGTAGATTTTCTGCCAAGCTAAATTCTTCACAATAATCATTTACACAGATTATTTATAACATCCAATCTTAAGCAATAAAAAATTGTATTTAATGTCTTATTAAAATGGATGTCATGTTTCACATGACATTCTAGATATGACGTACAAATAAATTATTTCCACGTTCAACCATAAATAATACTCTGATTAACAGATCAGTCATGTTGACAGAGCAAAGTGTGAAGATGGAAAATAGCTTGCTGAGCCAGAGTTTACAGATTGATTCGCTCGTGAGGCAATCAACCTGTAAGATCTATGAAATCTTCCACATTTCCATTTATTTCATAGAATTATTACTGTGCTTCTTTTTTCCAATATGGAAAAGCAGAAGGATGGTGATATATAACCAGTAAACCTTCATCATGAGAATAGACAGTTTTTCACAGGGACAATAAATGCTTCTCGATTTTTATTAATGTATGTAATATAAAGTTGCAATGTTGGTTTGTATGCTGCAATGTGAAAAAACACATGTTTTCATATTATATTATATTATATTATATTATATTCCATACAATAAAGGCTATGTTAGAGTCTTAGAGAGGGTAATTACTCTTTATGAATCTTGAATACATAAATCATATAAATCCACTAATCAGATTACATGTATTATGCAATACAAACTGCAGCCTCAACATTATATTTCGATACAATTATATAGTAAACTAATACACAAGGTAATCTCATGAGCAGTATACTTTACACACATGAATTAAGTAATTAGGTAATATTACAGTGATATTGTTATTGAATGAATAAGCTGCCACAGACGGTAGTTGGCAACAAGATTCATAATTGACATCTGATCCACAGGCAATTATCCTTTTCACAATTGTCTGACCATAACGCCCAGGTCAAATACCAATCATCTAATTAGTCAGCAGCTTCAATCAAAGCCACACTATTGCAGACAGCCAACAGAAACTGGGACAAAGTGTATTGATCAGACAGACTGACAGCTGCCAGCATACTTATCTAACAAAATTAAAGAAAATACTTCTAAGGCCACCTCATTAAGGCTCTATTTGGAGAAAGGTTTAAGCGTTTTATGTGAGTGAAAAGCACACTAAACAAAATAATACAGAGGTCTGAGAGGGGAAAGGAGTGGCTGGAGCAGGAGAAAGAACATTATAGTGTAAAGTAGATTGAAACAGAGAGAGAGGGAAGGTGGTGCTGGGAAGAGATTGCAAAATAGAAATTACACTCCATGATGAAGTAAGTGTGAGAGGAAGAAGGAGGAAGAAAAAAGGAAAACAGGAAAATAGGATAGGAGGCAGTGAGAGAAAGATCCAGAGAGGAAAAGGGAAGAACATTATATCAAATATGAGTGGAGGAAGTCATTTAGTTAAATTTAGCCATCATTTTGAAAGCTCTGCATGTCCCCAAAACAACTCCACACCAGCAGGCTACTGGATGTCACAAAATGACTTGGGCAAACAAAGTTAAGAAAGGAGGGAGAAGAGGAGGAGAAGAGAGGAGAGAAGCAGGATGGCTATGTGACACCTCTCTCAATTCTCTATCTTAGTCAGTGGAGTGACGTCAGCTTTTTAACAGCACTGGTGTCAAATCTGGCCTCCCTCCTGTTTCTAGCACCAGGAAGACAGTATGAAAGCGACTATTCAGCAGTAAGTATAGGCTTTATATGTATATTTGTGAGGCATTTATTCTTTCCGATCCCTGTGTAACATGCACAGTTGAAGATGGGCACAACATTAAGACCATTTTCAAGCAACCTTTGCAAAGCTTTGAATGTTTTGTTCTGCACTCTAACCTCCTCACTCAATGCGCTCCCACTCACAGAGTAATGACTATGAGAACTGAATACTGGGAATGATGGCATTGAGTTTTGCAATGACATTTACACTGTGGCATTTTCTCAGTGTTCGTCACTCATTTGACACTGTGGCATTTTCTCAGTGTTCATCACTCATTTGTGCATGGAGCATTGTGGATATGGAGGTAAGAAACAGTCATATATAAAC
This sequence comes from Telmatherina bonti, assembly GCF_933228915.1. Lineage (NCBI taxonomy): Eukaryota > Metazoa > Chordata > Actinopteri > Atheriniformes > Telmatherinidae > Telmatherina > Telmatherina bonti. The sequence goes on along the minus strand of NC_136619.1, from coordinate 21,255,882 downwards.
TATATTATCAGGACAAAGGCCACATTATGAAAAATAATCTATTTCACATGGTATTTCTTTTCTTACACTAGTTAAAAGAATCTGAAAGACCACCATATTTATCTTCAGATATTTCCATATCTGGAATCTTCCTGTACGCACAGCAGCTTCAACATATTTCACTGAGGTTACTTTAACACCGGGAAGTTTGAACAGTGGGCTTTCTCTGTTGAGTTTGCATGTTCTCCCTGTCTATGCATAGGTTCTCTCTGGGTACTCCGGCTTCCTCCCACCATCCAAAAAGACATGCATGTTAGGTTAATTGATCACTCTACATTCTCCCAAGGAATGAATATGAGCATGAATGGATGTTTTGTTCGTCAGTGTTGGCCCTGTGATGACTGGTGACCTGTCCAGGGTGTACCCTGCCTGATGATTGCTTGAATAGGCTCCAGCTGGTCTGTGGCCCTTCATTGGACTTAGCCATATCAAAAATGAGTGAATGAATGTTTTCACACATACACAAAATGGTCAAGAGATGTTCCAGAGTGGTGGCATGTGAAAATGCAAGTGTTCCCAACATTAACTCCCTACTCTGTGTGAAGATTTTCACCCAGGAAGTAAAATCTCTCCATCATCAGCATATGAAACAATGCATAAATATGTCAGCAAATATTCTTTAGCATTTGCTGTTGATGTGAATGTGAGCATTTCAACTAGCTCTCCAATATTGTGGATGATATGTACTGATCCTTGTGGCCTTGCTATCAACACAATAAAATGCCTCATTTGCTATTTTCAACATGCTGAAAAGAAAGCACAAGGTGTGCATCACACACTGACATCCATGCACTTTTAACTGCTGTCCCACTGCACCTTCTTCCTCGCATTTCCAGCATTAGAGCTCAACTCCAGCAGAAAGCCTCTGTGTTGTTCATGTGTGACTAAACTGTCCAAACTGTCTTCTTAAAACTTGTAATGTTCCTGTTTGACAATAATCATACCCAGACAGTCTATATCCTGACATCACCAGTCACTTTGTGACGTTGTCCAGGTGGTTTGGAATAAAGCTTACTGTGTGAAAATAAACCAAACAATCCCTGTCCAATTTAACCAAATTACCCCTATGGCAAATGTTTAAAAATTAACAGAATAAAATGATTTGTTGATCACAATTAAGCATGTGGAAATGAAATGTTTCAAACTGCCATAATAGTGACAGCTGTAGTTGAGTTTTTGTACACAATTACTGTGTCTTTCGAGTTTTCATCAGATTATATTGCTCTTATTAAGCTGTGTGTACTGATCTGTTATCATCTACCTCATTTAAATTATGTCTTGATATGCCAACCCGTTCCTTTATGGGAGTCAGTGCATCCTAGGAACATAACTGCTGTAATCTGCTTTGGCAGCAGCAGTATGCAGTGCCACACTGCTGCAGCTAAGTCTTAGAGAGATAATGGCTTATTGTCTGCTTCTCCTCAACCATCAACAGATTAGAGGCATGTAGACAAGCAGGCTCTCCCTCTCCCTTTCTCTTTATTTCCCTCGTTCTCCTCCCGTTTTTTTCTTCTTCTTGCCTCTCCTCCCCGTCCTCTCCTTTCAACTCCTCTTATCTCATTTTTCTTCTCTACAAGCCAACTCATTCTCTCCCTCCTCTTACACTCATCCTACACCACTTATAATTTTCAAACATTTCGCTCTATTCTCAGACATCTTTTTTTTCTCTCTTCACTGCCAGAAACAGAAGAAAACTGCAGCGTCAGCTCAGTCCCCACCACTCACCCCACCTCACTCTTTCGCTCCCTGTGCCTTGCTTTCTGTTACAAGCGAGAAAGCTGTTTATAATACCAACAGTGGCTGATGTGGCCATCTGACATTTAGACGAATGATCTACGGATGTGGCCGAAGAAATAGAGTTGGGGGAAATGAAAGAAACCTGAAAGAGGTTTTGAGACATAGAGGAAACTGAGAGGAGATTGAGAGGCAAGACAGCAGCAAGGAAAGAGGATAAAATGGAGAATGAATATAAAAGGCTGGCGAGGAGACGAGAAGGACATGCTGATGAGTAGAAGTAGAAAATGAAGAGACAGAAAGAGAATAAGTAGATAGGGGGCAGATGAGACTGTGACAGGATAGTTATTTCAGTAGTCATATAGACATTTCAATGAAAATGCCAACAACCTAATCAAAGGACCTGAAAGGGCAGAGAGAGAGGATGAGAAAGAGACACACCATAAGAGTGGAGAGGAGACTGGGTGAGGAGGAGGGAGAAGGGACAGAAAGGGGGAATAGGGAGCTTGAAAGAGAGAGAGCGATATGCAGGAAAAGCGGGAGGTCAGGCATTAAGGGAATAGATGGGGAGAAGGAGCAAAGCCATAAAGTAAGGAGGACACAGATTACAAAGAATGAAAGTCAGCAAGAGACAAAAGAGCAGCAGGTGGACAGCAGCCTATCCTGCTTCTCATTGGGTAAGAGGATGGGTCCATCACACCTCTAACTTGGAGCCAAGTAACCTTGCATACTCACATTTCCAGTCACTCGTCAGTCTAAAATTCCATCTTTGAATGGTGCAAAAGAGAAGTGGAGCATCTGAAAAAACACTCATTCAGGCCCAACATAAAAACTCCATATAGAACCTCCCAAGTAAGACCTGAACCAGAAGATTCTGGTTATGATTTGATAGTGTTGACCGCAATCCCGCTATAGGGAGCAGCAAACTGACATGAAGCAAAAGAAAAAATCTTAGTCAGTGATGAAGAGAGGAGGAAGACAGAAGGTAGGAGAAAAAGCACAGGGGGATGGAAAAAATTGGATTTAGCATCAAGGCGGGGAGCACAAGTGAAGTCAAAGAAGAGTGAATAGAGTGTGAAAGGCCTATTTGTCACGGTTTGTCTCAATATCTCTAATTAGCAAGACACCAGAGATTATTCGTTAGGAGTCGTCGTTACCAATCACTCCAAGAAATCACTCCATGTTTTTTTTCTGTTCATTCCAGATGCCTCTGTGTGAGAATCTGCAAGAAGAATGACCTTCTGAACCCTATGGTTTCCATTAAAAGTTGGGGATATGTCTTCAAATATGAGATCAGAGATGTTGTCTGGGTCAGCAAGCTAAAAGCAAAAAACAAGATTGCTGAAAGGTTTGACCACACTAACTTTCAATGATTGTGGTGGTCTGAAATTGCCTTTCATCAGTATCCACCAGACTGGGGATTCCACAGGTCTGAAGAAGAAGGAGAAGAAGAAAAAGAAAAGAAGAAGAAGTTGTCATCTCCGGTTGAGTATCAGGAGCTGGAGTATTATCCAACAGAATTCTCGTAGTGTGAGATGATTTTCAGTGTGGTCTGGCAGTCAAAAACTGCTCCTTCAGGCCACTGGCGCTTTCAAGATAGCCAGGGTTGATCTCGATGGACAAAGAAATTACCTGATGTTTACATAGTGGAGAGTTTGAGTGTCTTTCAGACATTTTTGTTGATACTATTTGAGACCTGGGGCCAGAAAATGGGGGAGATAAATAACTAGATTTGGTCCCTCTTCTCTAGTTGTCAGAGCTGGACTAACATCGTGGTAGTGAAGAAAACACTAAGCATTTAGACCCCGACTGCATTGCCGACCACATTGACCCTGCTAATCACATCATTTCACATCTTACTCTAGAGCACACGTTCATCCCAATGAAGCTGTGCATTAACCAGCATGGAGAAAAAGCCAGAAAATGGATCCCAGTTGACTTGGACTGCCATTGTTACTCATGAACACTTTCAAATTCACACGTATGTGCATTTTTATGTGAATCCTGAACTGAATGCACCATATCTGTAAATGAAAACCTTGACTGTGAACTCTTTTGGATTACATGAGTGGCTGTAACAGTCACTGCTGACATTTCAGCGACACTACATCAGCTTCACACTACGTTAGTACGATCACTGTGCTATCATGCATGGCACACTCTAGCACAACAAACCAGCAACCCTCCTTGGGTAACATTTGTGCAGTCCCTATTTGAAATGGCAAGTGAAGGCCAAACTAGAGAAGCTGCAGACGCAGCATACCCATCATGTTTTGTGCGCTTATCATTACTTACAGGAATGCTATGTTCCGTCTGCAGAAGATTCTGCCAGTAAAACATTTTGATGAAAGTTATGTGCACCTGCACTTAAAAAGCAAGTTAGAACATCAGCCTCATTGATTTCTAATTCTAAGAGACATGGAGTTAGACATCCATCTAGTTTAAGGGGATATTTGCAACTACTAATCACTAAAAAAAAAAAAAAAAAGCCATTAGGAAGGGGCAAGACACCCTGCCAACAGCCCAAAACAACCCAGATCCCATTGCCTGCAGCCTCAAGGCGATGACTTCCACACCACAGGTTAGTTGGTTAGTTTCAGCTCTCTCAAATTCAGGCTTTCATTCTCTGTTCCAACCTAAAAAACAAAAATAAAATTGAACTTTCAGCTAGTTCAAAATGGAAATAATGAACAGTGAATGTGAGCTGTGAATTAAATTAACTGAACTTTGAACTAGTTCATGAGAAGCAGGAACTTAAACAACACTGCTTGTTTAAGCAGACCACCCACAACCACCGTGTGGTGGTTGTGGGTGGGTGAAAGGGGATGTGTATGTGTGTTAGTGTTTTATATATTTTTATCTATTTTGATGTAAATTGTTTTATAATGTAAAGCACTTTGTATTGTTTTTAAGCACGAAAAGTGCTATACAAATAAAGTTTGATTTGATTTGATTTGCTGACAGTGAACTGGAGGAACCCTACATCACCGCCAACTGAGGCTTTGCTGCTGAAAAACCATCCCTACAATCCTTCTTCTCCACGTACTCTGAGGAGTTTTTCTTCACATTTCCAGTCTCTTCTCTGCCATCTATTAACATGTTAGTAGAAAGGAGAAATTTTAACTCTGGGATGGCACAATACCCTGTAGATATGAGGGCTGGCTTTTATCAGCTTTTCTGCAACAGCAACATATAATATAGTGATGTACCAAATTGTTGGAGATGCCTGCTCTCCTCTCATAAGAATGATTAAAGTGGGAGGAAGCTACAGCGATGTAAGCACGCCTACATTAAATCCCCAAGAGTATGTCTCCTAGAGTATGTCCCACTCGCAAGAAAACAAATTGAAAGCATCCATATAAAGATGAAATCGGTTAGAAAGATACTGGTCAATTTTATCTATGGCAAAAGCATGTTGAGACTACATTTCCGCCCGAGCAAATCTCAGTGTAACGTTTAATATTTCAACAAGACCGAGAAGCTTCCATTTAATCTGAAGTCTGGGTGGATGCAGGGTGGACTCTCAACACTTTGGTTGAAATCTGCTTTGCATTTTTATGTTTGATTGAATTTTACCACTTGAGCTACTGGTTCAACTTCAGCTGATGATACTACAGATGCTTTGACTGCTGGCAGACATGCTCATTATTTTCTAAAGTTACAGAATTTAAAAGCAGGATGCAGAAATGACAGATTTTCCTTTATTACATCAGTCCATGTAAAACCATTTGCATTCTGTTTCTGATACTCAATAACTTACTTTATTAAAACATCTACTGGACTCGTCATTCTGACTTGTTATGACTTTTCACAGTAGCTCAATCAATGCGGTCCATGCAACCCTCAACTTAAGGTGAAGGGTTATGTCTGACATGCTCCTCCCTCTCAACCCTTTGCCCTCATACAAACATTGTAACTTAATCAATGGTGACATAAGGTGGTTGGTAATGATGTGTCACAGTGATGTGAGACTGAGACTGTTTGGAAGTGAGCATCACTGAGAAGGAACAACAGCAGGTTACAGTTTTTTTTTTCATTTGCCTAAACATGGTTTTACATAAAAGGGCCCAGTTTTTTCAAAACACTACACACAGTTAGTACAACCTTACAGACAATTAGCAGCACACCTCTTGTTTACAAAGTGTATACCCTCCTTTTTAACAGTGGTATTTTGTTATCATATGTAAACACATTTAATATGACTTATTTCAGTCAGATTATTATTTCAGTTACACATGCTGTGTTTAACCCAAAAAACATTTCGCAGTTCTATTTCTCATTGATTTGATACTGTGAGTGAAAAAACAATGATGCAGACTCAAAAAATTATTTCTCACAATACACTCAAATCAGTCAATAATTCAACAAAACACAAAAATAAAATAGCATATTAACATTTATGCTGCTGTAGGAGAATGGATGTCATTTTCATTTTTAGTGCATAACACTAGAGAATAATATTATACACAAATTACAGAAAAGAGGAAAATCTAACACAAGCAAATAGATTAAAAATAAGAAATTACTGTATTAGGGAGTATTTTTTTGTCAAGTGGACCAAGCACAGAGAATTTCATCAACATCACAGGCAGCATTTTCATTGTCAACACAAGTGGAAAAAAAAATGTGGTTAATCTTGAATCCGTACTTGAATGGCTGGGATATTATTTGGTCACAAGTTTCCTCCATGGCCTGAATAAGGGGCACCTGAACGTGGGGCCAGAGATCATAAACTTCTCACTTGGCTCCATTTCACAGCAGTGAAATCATACATCGTCCCAGATGACCACAGTATCTGTTGCATTTGGTTCCCTGTGATTATGTTATGCAATTTGTCCAGACATGTCAGAATGTATGGTGTGTTGTAAGGGGCCTTATTAGCATGACAGTGGAGGACCCCATTCTGTGAAAGGCAGCACAAAGGTGGATGTTACCCCTTCACTGCCCTGGGATATTGACAATAGCCCTGTGGTCAAAGATATTTCTGCCTCTCTTTCATGATTTGGTGAGGTTAAATCCTGTCTCATCAGTGTAGATGAACTGGGATCTCATTAGCATCCGTCTGTAAATCTCTCAGTAATACAGGGTAAAACAAGATTGTTTCTTTCAACATGGATAAAAAATGTAGTAAGTTTAGATTATGAGTGTAATGTAACATTCCAGTGCTAAAGGGAACAATACATACATTCACATAGTCATGCTACAGCTATTTGACCATTTCCTAATTCTCAAAAGGCACTAAAGACAGCTGCTTCGATTAAAGTTTTGGGGTTTTTTTCCAAGATGTGTGCCAGAGTATATAGAGTGACCGAATGAACATTATTTAAAATGCTATTGTCTGCCATGGTGTTGGTTTGAATCCCTCTGACCCTTTTTGCAATATTGGCCAGAGCCATGTTCATGATTGCTCTTTCTTGACCTGGTGTGAAAATAGAACCTCTTCCTCCTTGTCACTGAATCCTATGTGGGAAGAAATATATGTAACTAGTTGTAAAATGTCACAGACACCAGTATTAACAGACATGTTGGTACATACCAAGTAGATTACTTTTTTAGAAAGATTTGTTTTCCATGCTTTCTTGTCAAAATTTCCTCTGGATATCTGTGAAGATTTGGTTGAACTCTTAGTCCAGCCTCCCTTAGAGCCAGATTGTGGTTCACCATAGGGCTGGGCGATATGACCTTTTAGTAATATCTTGATATTTTTATGGCATGTCACGATATACGATATATATCTTGGTATTTACCTTAGCCTTGAATGAATGCTTTGGTTCTTACAATCACATCAGTAAGATGATTTTGTGTCTCCATTAAAACATAATTGTTCATACTGCATCAAGATATGCTGATTTTAAACATTCATGCCAAAAGGATGAAATTGAAAAGAAGCAAACTGATCAAAACCCTATTTATTGAACAGTTAAAGCAGTGGCACAAACATGTCATTTTTAAACAAAATAAAGTGCCTTTGCATGATGTAATAAATGCAACGTATGAAAATATGTGCTCTAGGGGGGGACTTTTCAAATGATGAACTATTATAAGGCTTTGCTTTAGGGATATGTTTTTGAGTTGTCGTGTATTTTTTTTTCAATTGCAGAGTTTAGAGTAGAAATCACTCTTATAATACAGGCAGAATGTCATCATATCATCTCCAATAAACGGCTTCAGCCATCTTTTAATTCAGGGTTTGATTCCCACTCCTTTCTGTACTTTCTAGAGACATGACGAGCAAGATAAATATGCTTGTGTCACACACAGTGGATGAGGTGAGTAAGTGACAGAGGCTGTGAATGTAATCAAATAGAATTAATTATTTTTGCGTGATGTGAAAAACTTTGCAATTTACGTCCCACTCTGTAATCCAGAGCGGGATAAGTGGCGGATTTGGCTGTTCATTGTGACTGTAGGTGGAGTCGTGCAAGTGTCCTCTCTGTTCCTCTGACTGGCTGCAGCTGCAGCCGGAGCGACTGTGAGAACAGGATACTTGAATATGATGAATATGGGCATTTTCTATATCGCACAGGGGACTAGCCACGATATCTCGAGTATATTCGATATATCGCCCAGCCCTAGTTCACCGCATGGTGAACTAATGTTGCCTGAATTTTATTTGACAATTCGCTCCTGTCCTCAGAGCATGTATTCCAGCCTCAGATATTCCTCTTCCTCATCCTTTTTCCTCTTAACTCCCCCTCAACCTCCACCTTTGCCGCCATCTCTAGCACAGCGTCTCCCTCCAGCCCTTCCTCTGCCAGCTTCCCCTTCTCCCTGCACTCCTCTCATCCTCACTCTTCCTCATCTTGCTTGATCTGTTTTGGTTGAAAACAGGTGAACTCACCTGCTGCCTCTTTATAGTGCTTAAACCTGATTGGTATGTTTACAGTTAAGCAAGCATGTGTTTTTGCACCTGATGGTTGTGTTTAACCAGTTGGCTAATGGGTATGGTTATCTGAAAGCCAGTGCTTTGAAATTTGCAAGAAAGTGACATTATGATATACATCTGTGTCTAGTGTACACAAGTGTGTTTAGTGTTTCACAAAACACAGCGAGCACTGGTTAGAAAAAGTGTGAAGCTGACAATTTGTTCATAGTGGTTCTAATCTGGTCTGCTGTTTTGCTACTTGAGGGTAAGGTTTTGATAATTACTAAATATTTCTAATACTTCTAAACAACTGCTCCGTCTCTCTGAATACCAGCATCAGAGGCTGCTTGCTCTTGCTCTCACAGAGTTGGAGCAGTTGTTTGCATTATTTCATATCAGCAAAGAGTCAGGCAAGAAGACAGACAGAAAAGCCGTGCTGTTTAGGCACCATTTGTCAGAAAAAAGAAATGGCCATTGTTCAGATTTAATGATCTGTAAAGGACACTGAAAATCAGCTTTTATTCAGCTGTGAGTGTGTGGAGAAACGTTTTACTATATTTGTACTGTGCAGACCTTGGTTCTGAAAAGCACCTGGTAGCTATGTGGAAAGTTAATGCTTTACTTAAGGGATACAAAAAGATGTGTGTGTATGGGTGTGTGTAACGTGCAGGTCTATTTGTCTCTTTATGACTTCTTGGTAAAAACATATTCCTTTTTGAGAGCAGTAGCTTTAGTGGGTACCAAAGACCTGTCCCATTGAAGAAAAACATCATTTCTGGCTTCTTATTTGTGTTAAGCTTTAGGTTATGCTGTTCATAACATCTTAACCTAAATGTAAATCAACCAAATGTACTAACAAGAGCTCTGAACATGTGTGTGTGTGTGTGTGTGTCTGTGTCTGTGTGTGTGTGTAGCAGATATTGCTACAGCAAGAGTCTTACAACCTATCCTGTATTCTTTCCTTATCACACTGCTTAAGGCTGTTCCTCCTTTCTCCTTTCTTTATTGCACCATATCCATATTCTCCTTAAACCCCCTCAGCTGTCCTCACTCTCTCATGTTTTCCCCTTACTTCTCCACCTCTTTCCTCCTCACCATCCATCTCTCTGCCACCCCTCTCCAGTTGACAGGACAATATTGCTGCCTTTATATTTTTAGATGTCAGCATAGCAGGAGAACTTCAGTTCCAAGTGGTATTTTTCCTCTTTCCTCTACTGATGAATTGTTTTTAAATGTTTCCACTGCCCTGTGTTTTCTAATTTACTTCAGTACAATTCAATTTTATTTGATTGCAGTAGAATTCAGTATTTAAAATCTCTGTATTTCTCTCAGCGATGACAGAGAAACATTGGCAATGAAACACATTGTGGCTTTAAATTGAGACAAATAAAACCTAAATTTTACAAGAAACCATTTAACAGTCATTATATGTGAAAAATGTTACTTGATCTTTAGACTCTGGAAACTTTAGACTCTGTTGTTTTTTTAAAGGGTTTAAATGCAGCTTAGGGGCCCCACTATCCTCTGTCTCCCCATCAGTTCTCTCTTCTCCTGCTCTGCCATTACAAAGGTACCTTGTAAAAACTCTTCAACAAATCAGCAACTGCCTCAGTCACGTAGCCAGCCTGTACCACAACCAATCAGCCAGCAAGTCAGTCAATCAATTTAACAATCGCCCCATCATTTAGTTTGTAAATCATTCAGCCAGCAAGCTTGCTGGCCAGTTTCTCACCTCCCTCCCTCCCTCCATCTTCTTCACACACTGTCCTCCCTGTAGGGCTGCAGAGGAGTGATAGTGTGGTATGGGACCTTTACAGCCGTATGCACTTGGTTTCCACAAGCTAACATCTATTAACACCCCCCAAGTTTCTTCTCTCCCTCTCTTTAAAGGTATTTTTTAGCCTCCCTACTTCTGTCTCTTCTGTCTTACTCACTCTGGGCACCATGGGACCATTTTGCTGTGTCCTTACAATGTAAGTTCAACACTGCTAGCGACCATTACTAGTCATTAAAAATGAATAGAATAAGAATGATGCTACTGGACCAATGATAGCCTATGGCTAATGCCTTTATACTCAAAAACACACATACACACATCCTCAGTTGAAAATATATCAACACAAATTTACATACAAAAGTGCAGGTTCATAATGTCAGCATACATAAAATGTTAAAATATCTTGTGCCCAGCAACACACACACACAGAACTATCACAGTGAAGGCCATCCCTGACGTTTGTGCACAGTGCTATGCCTCTGCTCATTTGCTCACACAATCTTCCAAAAATGTACAGTTTAAATTGTTTCACATGGACACACTCACTGAAGCAAATATACCCTCTCATGCAAGCTTGTGTACACTAGCAAACACTAATGCACATGCATAAACAAATTCAAAACAAACACACTTGCATTCGACTTGCAGCGCTACCTTATTATGACACACAGCTTGTATAGCTTTCGCATGGCTGCATGCAGAAAAAGCTGTGTACACTCACAACTGTTGGACCCAGTGGTACACACTTTTAGCTTATGCATGGACATTTACTCACAAAAGGCCACCCAAGCACAAAGTAATCCCCACAGTTCTCCCCATAACAGACTTCCATTTTAACCCCAACACGAAGTTTTTCTCTGTTTCAGGTTATGACAAAGCGTAGGCTACTGGCTACATAGACTCTTCGTTGCTTTAAACAATCCTCTTTCATAGTGTTGCAACATTTGTGCACTTATCAGAGCAGGGGGTGGAAAGTCAGAGAAGGACATAGGGACAGAGACACTAATAAACAACCTGAGCCCTTTACCAACCAAGAGAATAATTATTACTGTACAGTATTTCCCTCTGTGTGTATGTGTATATGTGTGTCTCACTGTCACATTCTCCCCCTAAAATCACATTAATGGATGAAAGTAGCTTCTGTCGCTGCTGACTCGTTGCTTTGAAATGGAAATGTATCCCATTGGCTCCATATGTAGAGTATACGCACATGCGCGCGCGCGCACACACACACACACACACACACTCACGCACACACACACACACACAGGGCACCCAACACACTATCTCAAACACACTTACAGAAAGACAGTAGGTGCGCTCTGAAAGTGTCACAAACATACACACACTTTACCCCTTAAACCATAGAACTAAGCACAAGAAAAGCTGAAATAGCGCTAATGTAACATTAACAGACACATTAGCCTGCTTAATGTTAGCCCGCTAGCCTGCTATTAGCCCACAGCTTACAGAAAATGTCACGCTAACAGAGAAGCAGAGGAGAAAATTTAAGTGCTACAATAAAAAACATTAGCCTTTAAATAGTGGGAGGTAGCCTCAGTCTGGCACAAAGTGTGGTTTTAACACTGTATAGCACAGGAATCTTCAACTGATCTCTTGAGCAAGACTCCTGCAGGATTTAAAAGTTTCTCTGCTTATTCAAATTAAATAGTTGTCACACTGCTTGTTGTCAAGTTCTGCAGAAACCTCCTTTTGAACCACTGACTAGCGTTGATTGTGTTGCAGCAGGAATTTTTAACATTGCAGGAGACAGGCCCCCAAGAGGGCTGGAGTTGGTGGTCCCTGTTATAGCAGATGGACACCCCATATGATCTTTATTCAAACCAAAAAGTTTTCACCTTTCTGAAGTGTTTTCAGAGAAATACTGAATACCCACCACTTCCTACAGACTGACCGAACACCGTCATCAAAAAGAGTTTTTCCCTACCTGGATCAGTAATTACCATATTACTTTTATCTGGCTTATTTAAGCCCAGGGATATGCCACAGTAAGGAATGAATTTACATTCAGACCAACAAAGACAAAACATGAATAATCCAAACTGTCCTCACTCATTTCAGTGTGGCAAATGTGCTGATTTTACTCTGTAAGGCCACCACCAAGAGGAAAAAATTAAAATTAAAGATTTTGTTTCTTTGTTTGTTTTTTCATCTTTGGGGGATGCACAAAATTAATTAAGATATTAAGAAATATATAACTATTTAAAAGAAAAAACAAAGACTGCATTTAACATCCAGCTTGCTCGTAAGTGTATTTCAGAAAGTCTTAATGGGATTTGTGTGTGTATCACATTTTTATACTCATGTTTCAGTTAAAAAAAAAAACACAGACTATTTCTGAATTCTAATGATTTTAACTTGAATGTATATTTATATATTTATATATCGATAGCTCAATAGATCAATACATCAACAGAGATACAGTATATATTCCAAATTTGTGTTTGGCATATAAAGCACTTTGAGCTGCTTATGTATGAAAAGTGCTAGATAAATAAAGTTTGATTTGATTTGTATGTAAAGATTTTAAGGGGAGGAAATGGCCACATAAAAAAAGAGAAAAGATAGATAAAAAAAAAAAAACATAAATACATCCAAATAATATTTAACTATAAGATAAAAAATTATAGAATACAAAGAGGAATAAAAATGGAAAATTAATTGTGGTCCTGTTTAGGGTATTAAGGGTGATGGTAGGATTAAAATACGGTATAATCTGGGCGACTGGGTCCTTATGTAATTATATTCCATAAACTACATATATGAGGCTCTGACCCCCTCCCTGCGGTCTCCTCTTTCAGGCCACCTTCAAACCTGTCACTGACAGGGTGGACA